>NC_050586.1:42815833-43464444 GCF_013368585.1 Megalops cyprinoides
TTGTAGTCCAAGTAGTGCAAAGAGTACTGCCCAAAGAGCAGGCAAGGAAAGCAGAAGAGTGATTTTTTAGCTACACTCGCAGTTAGCCACGTTGTTCTCTTGAATCACTCTGGATTGAAGGAGCGGTTTTTGTCCTTTCCAGACTGAATGATGTTGAAATCCTCTGGCTGGTGTGGCCCCAAACGTTTAATATCTAATTTTTGCTCTAATGGCAAGGTGCTAAATTTAACTTTTATTAAATTGTCGACTTGATTCATTAATACAGTATATTGCCTTGCTATTATCAGTGGCTAACATAACTGTGATGACTAACATTGGTTAGCTGCATAGCAACGCCGATACCATAAACAATGTTTACTAAATGTCTTGACGTACAGTATGTCATTCTATTATTTTTTTATTGGCTGCTTTCAGCATGGGGTCAACATGATCATGCCCCACCGCTCATTATTGAAAGCGCGTTGAACATGCTCACAGTGTTTTCAACTGCTCACTTGGTTAAACAAATGCTCATGGGCCGGGCCCCATGCTCACCAAATGAAGACTGCTAGGAGAAGTACTGACCTTTACGCAACAGGTACAGGAAGATATTTGGAATGTATCGGACAGCGCTACCTTTGTCCTATGTAATAAACGCGCAACAATGTTAGTTACGAAGAAAAAACATACATTACTTGTTACACTGAATTATTGATCATGTCGTGCAGTGCTCCATGCAACATCTGGTGGGGCCAGGCCCCACCGGCCTGTAATTTAGAGACAATCCTGCCTATTCTTACTGTATGCACTTCTTAGGCAAATTCCTTAACCCTAATGCCATTTCACTGGCATCCTTAACCTTTGGTGTAAAATGAGGTACCTGATTTTTCACAAGGTGAAGCTCAAGATTGTCTATTTGGCATCTGTCAATGAGTGATGTTTTTGTTTATGTGTTTTATAACTACTGAAAACACCATTGAACATTCATATTTTGAGGGGAAAACATGTTGCTCATGTCTCTTAATTGGTTCATTCTCTTTATTACAGTTTTACAGCATATGAAATACAGGCACATTGAGCACATAATATATGAGATTAGAGATAATAGCACCAGCACATGCATGAGACAAGGGGTGCAGTCAGGATAAATGTGTTAAATAAATGCATCACCAGCTTCATTCAGAAAAGAGTTTGACTACTATACAGTAAATGGTCAGTTCCGTTGGTATTATAGTGTAACACCCTTAAGTTATCAAATGTTAAGATATGGCAAACTGTCAGTGCTCCCGCCCCCTAGCCGTTGTGTTTTTGTTTTTTCCCTTGTGCTTTTGTTTTTCCCCTTGTGTTTCAGCCCTGCCCTGCTCTCCGCCCTGTCTCCGCCTGATTACCTGCACACCTGCATCTCATCCCCTCATCAGACTCTCCCTATATATACCCTGTTTGTTGTGTGATTGTTGCTAGATCGTAGCAGTATTTTCCAACTGTTTCGTCCCCGCCGTTTTTCGTCTGTTGCTGTTTCCCGATTTCGACCTGCCTGTTTTTGATCTGTTTTTGCCTGCCGCTCTGTTTTGTTCGCCCGATCTCTCTGCCTGCCCGTTGTCCGACCCTGCCTGTTCCGACTTTCCCGTACCTGGATTTTCCCTTGGACTGCCTCTCTGGTTTAGACCCTGCCTGTGAACTGGTTTACGATCTGCCTTGTGATTTCATTAAATCTGCCCGGAAACCGACACACTTTTGGTCTGTGATTGAGTCTTTGCCTGAGCTCCCTGACATTACGAACTACCCACCATGGACCCAGCAGACCTACCTCATCTGAAGGCCGCGCTGGAGCTGCAAGGTGCGTTGTTGGGGGGACATCAGAGTCAGCTGGACACCATCGGTCAATCCCTGGAGAGCTTCGCGGCCAGCCTAGCTGGTGTCACTGCTCAGCTGCAGCAGCTGTAGCTGAACCTGGACAGCCGCTTCTCTTCCCTTCCGTCCGCAGCAGCCTCCCTGCCTGTCCCGCCCGCGCCCCTGAGCCGGGAGCCCCGATTGCCACCTCCGGAGTCGTACGCAGGAGATCCGGGAACCTGCCGGTCGTTTCTGTCCCAGTGCTCCTTGATCTTCGAGCTCCAGCCCTCCACGTTCCCTACAGACCGAGCCAAGATCGCGTACGTTATCACCTTGTTGACAGGCCGAGCCAGGGAGTGGGGCACTGCGGTCTGGGAAGCCGATGCCCCTTTCTGCCACGTCTACGCCGCCTTTGCCGAGGAGATGAAGAAGGTGTTCGACCGCTCCAGGCACGGGCGCGAGGCCGCCAGGGAGATGCTGCTGATCTGCCAGGGGCGCCGGTCGGTGTCGGATTACGCCATCGATTTCCGCACCCTGGCTGCCACCAGCGGTTGGAACACCGAGGCGCAGTATGACACCTTCCTCCACGGTCTTGCAGAACCCATCAAGGATGAGCTGGCCACCCGGGAGCTACCCCCCAGCTTCAACGCCCTGGTGGAACTGGCCGTCCATGTGGACCAGCGCCTGACGCAGCGACGAAAAGAGAGAGCTGCCGGCGGACTGCCTGGTCCCTCTCGAGCCCCTCCGTTAGCGCCCACAGCACCGAGCCCCACACCTCCGCTTCCTGCCTCTCCGGAGCCGATGCAGGTTGACCGCATTCGCCTGTCCCCCACTGAACGTCAGAGGAGGATCAGCACTAGGTCATGCCTGTACTACGGGCAGTCTGGCCACTTTGTAGCGACCTGTCCAGCAAAAGCCGGCGCTCACCCGTAGCGAGGGGATTACAGGTGAGCGTTACTCCTATCTGCCAGTCCCCTGAAATCCGCCCCCTGTTCTCTGCCTCCCTGCTCGTCGGGGATCAACCTCATGCGGTCTCTGTCCTAATAGATTCAGGGGCCGACGGGAGCTTTATTGACGCCGACCTGGTGGCCCACCTGCGTCTCACCCGCATCCCGCTGCACTCGCCTCTGGAGGCCCACGCCATCACCGGAGCCCCGCTGGTTCGCATCACCCACGCCACTCCCCCGGTGAATTTCCTCATTTCCGGCAACCACCGCGAGGAGATCGTGCTGCACATCATCGACACCCCTCAAGCTCCCGTCGTTCTGGGTTACCCATGGCTGGCCCAGCACAACCCTCACATTGACTGGGAAGGAAACAAGATCCTGGGCTGGAGCCGATTCTGTGACTCCAACTGCCTTCGCGACGCTCTGGTCCCCGTATCGCCGGAATTCCCCAGCTCCTGAGGAATTCCCGGACCTGTCGGCTGTGCCGCCGGAATACATGGATCTGAAACTGGTCTTCAGCAAGTCCCGTGCTACCTCACTGCCCCCGCATCGTCCCTACGACTGCGCCATCAACCTCCTGCCCGGTTCGTCACCTCCTAGGGGGCGCCTGTATTCCCTGTCTGCACTGGAGACCGAGGCAATGAACAAGTACATCCGGGAATCCCTCGCTGCCGGCATTATCCGTCCGTCCTCCTCACCCGCCGGGGCCGGGTTTTTCTTTGTGGGCAAGAAAGACAGCTCCCTCCGTCCCTGCATCGATTATCGGGGCCTCAATGCCATCACGGAGAGGAACCGCTATCCCCTGCCACTTCTGTCTTCTGCTTTTGAAACGTTGCAGGGGGCCACCGTTTTCACCAAGCTGGATCTTCGCAGCGCCTACCATCTGGTTAGGATCCGAGAGGGGGATGAGTGGAAGACGGCCTTCAACACTCCGACGGGGCACTACGAATATCTTGAACATGCCCTTCGGTCTAACTAATGCCCCATCTGTCTTTCAGGCCCTGGTTAATGATGTTCTCCGAGACATGTTTGGTCGGTTCGTGTTTGTTTACTTGGACGATATTCTCATCTTCTCCCGGTCGCCTGCCGAACACTCACGCCATGTCCGCCAAGTGCTGCAGAGGCTATTGGAGAACCATCTGTTCGTTAAGGCTGAGAAGTGTGAATTTCACCAGAACTCTGTTTCTTTCTTGGGGTGTGTCGTCTCTGAGGAAGGGGTCCAGATGGACCGACGCAAGGTTCAGGCAGTTGAGGAGTGGCCACCGCCGACCTCCCGTCGTGAGCTCCAGAAGTTCATGGGGTTTGCAAATTTTTATCGGCGGTTCATCCGCAATTACAGCTCCGTCACCGCTCCTCTCACCTCCCTGACTTCACCCGCCAGATGCTTCTCCTGGACTCTGTCGCTGAAGCATTCCAGGAGCTCAAGAAGCGTTTCACCACTGCGCCTGTGCTCATCCAGCCTGATCCTGCCCGACAATTCGTGGTGGAGGTGGACGCCTCTGAGGTGGGAGTGGGGGCTGTACTCTCTCAGGTGTCGGCGCAGGACAACAAGCTTCATCCCTGCGCCTTCTTTTCCCGTTGGCTCTCCAAGCGCAACTATGACATTGGCGATCGAGAGCTGCTGGCGGTCAAGCTGGCGTTGGAGGAGTGGAGGCACTGGCTGGAGGGTGCTAGTATCCCGTTTCTGGTGTGGACGGACCATAAAAACCTGGAGTATCTCCGTACTGCTAAACGCCTTAACCCCAGTCAGGCTCGCTGGTCTCTGTTCTTCGCCAGGTTTGACTTCGTCCTCTCCTACCGCCCAGGTTCTAAGAACGGCAAGCCTGATGCTCTCTCTCGCCAGTCCTCTTCACCTGAGGAGCCGCCTGAACCCAGCACCATATTGCCCGCTCATTGCTTGCTAGCCGCGGCAACATGGGAGATCAAGTCCCTGGTGCGCTCAGCCCAGCGGGGTGAGGCCAGTCCCAGTGCATGTCCTGATAACCGCCTGTTTGTTCCCGAGTCTGTTCGTTCGCAGGTTCTGCAGTGGGGACACTCCTCCAGGCTAGCCTGTCACCCAGGGGTCGGACGCACCGCTGCCCTCATCGAGCAATGCTTCTGGTGGCTATGGAGGAGGATGTACGCAGCTTTGTCTCCGCCTGCTCGGTCTGTGCCCAGAACAAGCCCTCCAATCGCCCTCCTGCAGGGTTGCTGCGTCCGCTGCCGGTGCCCAAGAGACCCTGGTCCCACATCGCCTTGGACTTCATCACTGGTCTGCCCCCATCGGACGGTAACACTGTCATACTCACAGTTGTTGATCGGTTCTCTAAGTCCATGCACTTCGTAGCACTGCCGAAGCTGCCCACAGCCAAAGAGACTGCCGAGCTTATGATCACCCATGTGTTCAGGCTGCACGGGCTGCCAGTTGATGTGGTGTCAGACAGGGGGTCCCAGTTCACTTCCCACTTTTGGAGGGTGTTCTGTAAATTGTTAGGGGCATCTGTGAGTCTGTCCTCAGGCTTCCACCCACAGACCAACGGCCAGACCGAGTGGGCTAACCAGCAATTGGAGACGGTGTTGCGTTGCCTGGCCTCGCAAGACCCCAGCTCCTGGAGTCGGCTGCTGTCCTGGGTGGAATACTCCAACTCCCTGCCGTCTTCTTCCACCGGCATGTTCCCGTTCCAGTGCTGCCTCGGCTACCAGCCCCCGCTGTTCCTGGCTCAGGAGGAGGAGGTTGGCGTCCCTTCAGCGGAGGTGTTCGTTAGCTGATGTCGGCGGACCTGGAAGCGCACCCGGATCGCACTTCTGCGTGCTACTGCCCAAATCAAGCAGGCAGCTGACCGGCATCGGTCCAAGGCTCCCCGCTACGTTCAGGGGCAGCGGGTGTGGCTTTCCACACGTGACCTTCCTCTCCGAGTGGAGTCCCGCAAGCTGGCTCCACATTTCATCGGTCCCTTCCCCATCACCAAGGTCATCAGTCCTGCCGCAGTCCGGCTCAAACTGCCGCCATCTCTCCGCCGCATCCACCCAACCTTCCACGTCTCCAGGGTCAAGCCTGTCGTCCACAGCCCTCTCTGCCCGGCTCCGCGATCTCCTCCGCCTCCCCGCCTGATCGATGGCTCCGAGGCGTACACTGTACGTCGCCTGCTGGGAGTTCGGCGTCGGGGCCGTGGACTGCAATACCTGGTGGACTGGGAGGGTTACGGCCCGGAGGAACGGTGCTGGGTCCCGGCCCATGATATCCTCGACCCTTCCCTCATCACGGACTTCCGTCGGCGGCATCCTGGACTGCCTGCCAGGACGCCTGGTGGCGTACATGGGGGGGGGGGGGGAGCTGGGGTACTGTCAGGACTGCGGCTCCTTAGCCGGGTTTGTTTTTGTTTTCCCTGTCCATGTGCTTTTGTTTTTCCCTGTGTTCCAGCCCTGCCCTGCTCTCCGCCCTGTCTCCGCCCACCTGGTCACCTGACTGGCTCCACCCGCCTACCTGCACACCTGAACCCCATCTTGTCATCAGCCTTGCCCTATATATTCCTTGTTTGTTTCATGTCTCATTGCGAGTTCGTCTCAGTTTGTCTGTGTCGCTACAAGCCGTTTTTCCTGTTCTGCCTGCCTGCTGTTTTACTGTTCTCTTGCCTGTTTTCTTGACCACGTTTTTGGATCTGGTTTTTGGTATTGTTAGCCGTGCTTTTCTGGTTTTCTGACTTTGCCTGTTTTGACTACGTTTTCTGGATTCCCCGTGTTGGCTTAATTAAACTACGCTTTGTGCACCTTATTCTGCTGTCTGCGCCTGAGTCCCTGCCTGAGCCCTGACAAGATGTTTCCAGATAGTGATACAGGAGGGCATCCGAAGGGGTTGACATGTATGTAATCATCACCTGCAACTGCATTTGGCTAAGACAGAGCTTCAGTATATCCCAGTCTTCCCTTTTCCAGGATCTGATCATTACTCTGTAAGACACTACAGTGTCAGCCGGTGTCAGGAGCATCGGGGATGACACTTCACAATGGAATGAAGGACACTAACCACATAGCAGCAGTCAGCAGAGCCCACAGATTCTTCTTATATAAAAGATCACAAGAATCCAACCCTCCCTTACCTACACTACCCACTACTCCTGGTCCAACCTATGGTCCTTTCCTGTTTAGACTACTGTAAACTCCCTGCTTGCTGCCCTCCCTGCATGTGCAATAAAACCACTGCAGCTTATTCAGAATGGTGCCACTTGATTGGTCCACAGTGGCCCCAAATTCTCCTACATCCCATCCTTATTACCCTCCATTAGCTACTGGTGGTGGCTTGCATCTATTTCCTAATGCTGGTGTTACTGGGCAGTGTAAGGTTTGGGTCCCCCAACAAGGGCACTGCACTCAACATCTTCAGGATGCTTAGCTCTCCCCCCTCGTACTTACACATCCCAGTTACATGCTTTATCTATCTTGGCCCTAATGTGGCGGAAATGAGCCTCATGTTGTGGTCAGAACAGCTGCATCGCTAGCCACATTCTATCACAGACTAAAGACCTACATCCTCAAAATGTACCTCATTTCCCCTATCCTAGTGTGATGTTGTTCTTCTATTATGTGTTTTGTTTTTTTGTTTTTTTTTTATAAATTGTAGCTTTGTTGTTTGGAGCTGCTCGTAGTATTTCAGAGTTTTGTCATTTTTCATTTCATAATAATGGAGATATTGTTTATCAAGCATGTTGATCTCTTTATCAAAAGATGAAACATAAATCCTGTAGATAATAAAATGCTGATTGTAGAATGAAAATGAACACAAAGGGGTGTGGTGTGCTTGTACATGTTAGTACATTCAACCTTTAAATCATTTCAATTCATGCAGAAGATGTGACAACTTAGGGAAGCATATTAGTAACATTAACAGCCAGAGCAGTGGCAATTACAACTCTAGCTCTCAGGAAATGTGAATGTTAATGTGAAATGTGAGTGTGTTTTTACATTTACATTTTACATTTACAATTTAACTTACAAGCTACGTACAAAAGTGCATATAGTGGGCAAACGGGCACAAGGACAAGATGTGTACAGGTCATACAATGCAGATAGCGCTGAAGCTGAGCATAAGGTCGGTGTAGCGAGCCAGAGCTAATCTGATCTAAGGTTACATACACTATATGGACAAAAATATTTGGATGCCTGACCATTACACCAACAGGGACTGTAATTACATTGTATTCAAATACATATACTTTAATATGGAGTTGGTCCCCCTTTAGCAGCTATAACAGCTTCCACTCTTCTAAGAAGGCTTTCCACAAGATTTTGGAGTGTTTCTGTGGGAATTTGTGCCCATTTATTCTGTAGAGCATTTATGAGGTCAGGCACTGATGTTGGACGAGAAGACCTGGCTTGCAATCTCCGTTCCCGAATCTCTGTTTCATCAAACCATGTCTTTATAGTCCTTGCTTTGTGCACTGGGGCACAGTCCTGTTGGAATAGAAAAGGGCCTTCCCCAAACTGTTGCCACAAAGTTGGAAGCATAGCATTGTCCAAAATATCTTGGTATGCTGAAGCATTAAGATTGCCCTTAAGATCCCTCCTCCACCAAACTTCACAGTTGGCACAATGCAGTCAGGCAGGTAACGTTCTCCCGGCATCCACCAAACCCAGACTCGCCCATCTGACTGCCAAACAGAGAAGCATGATTCGTCACTCCACAGAACATGTTTCCACTGCTCCACAGTCCAGTGTCGGTGTGCTTTACACCACTCTATCCGACACTTGGCTTTTATGCACCATGTGCCTTAGCAGTCGTTGACCCCGCTCAATGATTTTACGTGGTCTTCCGCTTTGTGGCTGAGTTGCTGTTGTTCCTAAACGCTTCCACTTTCTAGTAATATCACTTACAGTTGACCGTGGAATATCCAGCAGGGATGAAATTTCACGAACCGTCTTATTGCAAAAGTGGCATCCTATCACAGTACCACCCTTGAAGTCACTGAGCTCTTCAGAACGACCCATTTTGTATCACAAATGTTTGCAAATGGAGACTGCATGGCTAGGTGCTTGATTTTATACACCTGTGGCAACGGGTCTGATTGAAACACCTGAATTCAATAATTAACACGTGTGGCCAAATACTTTTGTCCATATAGTGTATGTCGAATACAATCACTGGGACAATAAAGTAGCACTATACTACCTAGGCACAAACATGCTACAAATACAAGGTAAGAAATAGAGCTGCAAGTACAGGCCAAGAATCTGAGATTTACAAGGTCGAAATGGCAAGGGTGTCAGTCCAGGTAGAGTCTGAAGAGGTGTTGAAGGGTTGAGGGTTGAAGGGTTGGAGTGATAGAGTTGTTCTCAGGGGGGTGGGGAGTTCATTCCACCATTGGGGGCGATGACAGAAAAGCAACATTGTGAGGAGCGTGGGCCTTTCGTTCTGATGGTGGGAGGAGCAAGGTGTCCGGATGTAGCAGAGCAAAGTTGTCGAGCGGGTGCATAGGGTCAGATGAGGTCCTGGAGGTAGGTCGGGGCAGTCTTTTTTTGCAGCTGAAAAAGTGAGAGACAAGGTTTTGAAGCAGATCCTGGCTGCGATCGGGAGCCAGTGGAGGGATCTCAGTAAAGGGGTGACGCAGGAGAACTTTGGGAGATTGTCAATCAGCCTAGCAGCTGCGTTTTGGATGAGTTGCGGCGGCTGAGTGGTGCAGGTTGGGAGGCCTGCAAGGAGGGCGTTGCAGTAGTCCAAGCGGGAGAGCACGGTGGCCTGGACAAGCAGCTGGGTGGAGTAGGTGGTCAAAAAAGGGTGAATCCTCCTGGTGTTGAAGAGGAGGAATCGACAGGAGCGTGTTGTCTGTGAGATGTAGTCGGTGAAGTCCAGCCTGTTGTTGAGGATGACACCTAGGCTCTTCACAGAAGTGGAGGAAGTTACTGTGGTGCCGTCAACAGTAACTGAGAGCTCTTGAAGAGGAGAGGGCTTGGCCGGGGTGAACAGCAGATCAGTCTTGTCCAGGTTAAGCTTTTTAATTTGGAATGCACAATTGATGATGTTTCTTTAGTATTTCACATTTAAGTAAGGATCCCTGTGTCTGGAATCCTTGCCATGTTCTTGACATCTCTGGTAATATAGTTTCTAATAACAAAATGATCTTGTGAAGGAGTAGCCCTTCACCTCACCCCCAACAGGTTAAATGTTTGTTAATTGTTTAATTGGTTAAATTGAGGATCCTCATTGTCTACTTTCCATCTTGTAAAATAAGCGCTTCATTCAATCAATTACAACTGGGACAGGTTTTATGTTTCTTGATTTAATGATTGTTTCATTGTTTTGTTTGTCTTTGTCTGAGAGCCAGTTAACTGGTCACACCTGCACTAATTAAGGCTTGTTATATACAGGCGTGTGGCCAGGTTCAGAGATGGCTGCAAGCCATTTTGCTGTGCTGGAGGTTTTAAACTGGTTCTCCTGTGTTTGTGAGTGGTTTTTTTAAATAAATTGTGTTTTTTGTAAAGTTTTACTCCTTCTGCTAATTTATGTGCAGAGCATCGGCCAGCTCTGTTACAGATCTTATAGAATGTATGGACTTAATTAGACTGTAAACAGGTGTAATATGTATAATAATGCAAGAGCATAGGTGTTGGTGCTGTGCTTTGTGGCCTAGAGGCAGAGTGAGTGTTGCATCACACCAACGCTCAAAACCACCAATACTAAGGCTCTCTTGTATATAGGTTCTGCTCCCACCTGCATTCCAACTATGCACAGAAACGGATAGGGTGGCAGTGTAGCATATTGTTTAAGGAGCAGGACCTATAAACAATTCAATTCAATTTTATTTGTATAGTGTTTTTTACAGCACAAGTTGTCACACAGCAGATTTATATTGTCACCAGGCCTGAGACCCCCTGAGAGCAAGCCTAAGGCAACAGTGGCAAGGAAGAACTCCCTAATTAAAAGGATGAAACCCTGAGCAAAACCTGGCTCAGAGGGGGAGTCCATCTGCTTCTGGCTGGCATTGGGCAGATTACAGAGAATACTTGTATAATAAAGTTGTATAATGTGTCCTAGAATGTCCGGTTCTTGGCATGCAGTTAGCTTGATAGGCAGGGCAGCAAGGTAGCTGAACTGGAAATTGGGATGTCGTGCTTGAGCTACAGCTCCAGGCAGCAGGGACAGGAAACAAACAGAAAACAGTGGATGTTAATTGCAGGAATGACAAACATAAAGGCATAAAGGCAAGGGGGAGCAGAGGGGGGAAGAGAGATGCATGTGTGTAATAAGGAAAAATCCCAGCAGATAAGCACTATGGCAAAAGGTTGCTGGTTCAATTCCCCGCTGGGACACTGCTGCTGTACCCTTGGGCAAGGTACTTAACCCCCAATTGCCTCAGTAAATATTCAGCTGCATAAATGGATCACATTGTTAAAAAAAAAAAACTGTAACCGATGTAAATTGCTCTTGATAAAAGTGTCTGCTAAATGCCAATGATGTAATGTAAAAAGATATAATTATAAATTAATTATTGCTGTCTCACAAAACTATTTTCATGCTGGATATTTGGGATTATTTATTTAGTAGGACCTGTAATATTATATGCAAGGATATTTTATGGAATGAGGAAATTAGAAATACATGAAAATAAACATAGAGTAAATTAACACTTTCTGGACTCTTCTTCTTGCAGCACCTCATAGAGCTCAGAGCCTCCTACCAGTGATGTCATCTGAATTCTCCTTGTACCCCTCTCTGAGCCCTGAGTGGATCTCTTCTGGACTAGTTGCTGATTTGGGGAAATCTGCTGAACTAGCTCTCAAGAGGGGCAGGCTTGCTGGAACAACAAAATTCTATGTTCCATACCCTAAACAAACCATCATGCCTCATAGTGACTGGAATGAGGTGACCCCAGAAACATATACGGAGATATCTATAACATCACTGGCACCTCATTCACTGTCCCTTGTCCCTGACTCTTACTCCCCACCCTCTCATTTTCAATTCTCATCTACGACCCCTCATTTCCTCCTCCCTGAAGCTCTAACCTTGTCCACTGAAGCTCACTCCATGCCCCCTGACCATAAAACCCTCCCTTCTCAACCACAAACTCTGCCTTTTGATGCTCACTCCCAGTTTAATGACCCATACTTGCAGAATTTCGACTCTAATTCACAACCCCATAGTCCTTCCTTGTCTGAGGCAGACATGGTCCTTGCCTCAGCTTCTAAGCAGCAAAATGGGAGCCAATCCATTGGCCCAGCTGACCACAGCAGTGCAGAACTCACTGAGAGGCCAAAGAAGAACATGTCACAGTTATCCATGAGGACTAATAACAACACCACCAGGTCAGTCACACCACAGACAAGCCATGAAAGGGTCAAACAAAGAATTATATTTTTAATTAATTATTAATATCTCTTTAATCTGACATAATGCGCATAATGATAGGGACACATCTCAAAAGAAAGGTCCCTCAATAAATGCCTGAGGCCTTCAGGGAAATTAACTGGAATTCAATGATTTCATTTTTTTTGAATGTCTAAAGACAAGAATGGATTTGTCATTTTGTCAGTAATCTAGAGGGCTTCTAATACTGTGTTACCAGAGAATCTGGCAATTTATGTAAATAAAGAATATCCCAATAAACTACTCCTAACAATGAAAGGTTCCACCACCCACAATGTCCTGATCGGATCCCTCTTACCATTACTTAACTATTGCTGTTTGCATTTGATATTGAAGCCAGTTTTAAACAAATTTATGACTGTGCCTTTAACTGTCATGCAGTTGAATAGGTTAATTGTTTTTGAAGATCCAAATATATAATATTTACAAACTTACTATAATGTTCTTAAAGTTTAACATGCAACAGAGGCTTTTTATTTTGTGAAAACCTTTCAAATCTGAGGTGGAGTCATAGAAGGTATGTTGTTATGCTGTGAAAGATGTCAATGCTTCAGTTAATCAGGAGCATGAGAGTAGAGCCTTAAAAATGAATTAAATTATGACACACCCTCTATCTTACTGATATGGCATTGCAATTTGTATCACATTCAGAAGCTGTACAATATGAAGTGTGTAATTATCAAGCCAATCATTTATCTGAAGTAATTAATGATCAGACTGATCCTACTTCATCCCTCCAGGGTGAAGCAGCAGTCATCTTCATGGTTACCTGTGCTGGAAAAACATGACATTCCCATTGTGGTTGGAGTGGGTGTGTCCCTTGCCTTTATCTTTATTACTATGGCATTCTACTCCCTGGTTCAGAAGAATGATCCAGCACCCTTGGGGCGAGCTGGTGAGGGACCCCTCATTTGTATTCCTGCACTGTGTTAAATGATGGACCAGTGGATCACTGCTGCTTGATGAGTTTGAATATTTTCTTTCACAGCTCAGAGGAACTTGGGCTTCCATCATGGGCACAGTGGCCACCTCGAGACAAGACGTACATATGAAAACAGGTAACTTACATTTTTGTTATTGGTTTTGCTGATATATTTAATTGTTAATGGTGTTATTTATTAATTCAATGGAGACTAATACTATAACAGACCACTCCTGGTAAGGGGTGTTTAGAGTTAGGTATACACCGTCATTCTGGGAAAATGGTGAGCAGGAGAGCTGCTATTGGTGTGCATGTCTTCTGTGGGTTGGAATTGCCATGTAGCTAAAGGTTGATGAACAAAAACTCATGTCTTGCAATCAGATATCAGGGTCTTGAATTAGGAACAGGTTTCAAATTGTAATTAGTGGAGGAAGATGAAGAGAGGTAAGATACAGGCTTAATTTGGAAGTTTGAACACCAGTCAAGCAACCGCATTCTGAATGAGGTGTAGCACTCAGGTTTCAGGAGCCAGCCAGCAGGGAAGCCCAGAACTTAGGGTTACCACTCTCATTGAAAATTACTGACAGTGTTGCAGGCCGAAAATCCAGCAGTGTTGCAATAACAAAGTGGACGAAATTTGCCGTAACGCTAATCCACCACAGCACAGAGATGCAGCTGAGTACACAGTGGTCTCTAAATTTGCATTTATTAATTACAGAACTAGAAGGTTTACCTGATCTAACAATATAGTTCCATTATAAACAGGAGACTCTCAAAACGCAGGTTGCAAAGCCTCACCAGGCAGCCAGTGTAGCAGGTTCTGAGTCCACGCTGAAATCGCTCCACTCCTCGAAGTTCAACGACAGGTGTCTCTTGATGTTTAACCGAACAAAGTTGCTAACTACTGGACTACCGGTTACAGCCTGTGTGTAAACTCTAGATTAACAGAATTAGTAAGTATCATTTTCAAGAGTAAGCGATCTTACTAAAATTGCAATGTAGCTATGTTTTGCAATTAGTAATGTAGCTTTAAGTAGCATGTGAATAATCAGTCTCTCCATTGATGACAATGTACAGCTCTTATATAGTCCTGCATTATTTTAAAAACCGCTGCTCCATGATGGTCCTTGGTGTCCCCGGCTACGGCATCCTCATGTCCAGTTGCTATGCGACGATGGCTGCGTCCATGTCTCTATGCATCCTCCAAGTTGGTTCCTCCGCTAGCTAAGGTTGTTGGTGCGTCCTTCCCTACCGTATCCTCCGGTTAGGTTTCCCAGCAACAATGATGCATACTCACCTCCACCTGTATAGGGAAACACAAACAAAACACAGCAGCCCAGGGCCAAAACCCAAAAACAGTACAACAGACCGGGACGTAACAACAGTCCTCAAATTCATTTATGGGAAATTTTTAATAGGATTATGAGATTTACATCTAGTTTTTCAAGAAGATCCAGATTTTCAAATCTTCTTGACCATGATTTATTGTGTCAAGACACAAACTGCATACTAGAGAAATTCAATATCAAGTATTTCAGCCATTTTATCATAATTTCTGCTAACATTTCACACACCATGGCAGAGGCAAGATACAGGCTTAATTTGGACCATGGCTGCAAAAATCAGTGCAGTAGTGTTTGTGAATAAGTCAACACAAATAAGTTAGCATTTTCATCAGTGCAAACTTTGCTCTCAAATACCAAATATGACTGAAATTATCACTTACTCCTGCATTGGATTTAATGGTGTTCATATGGCAACATGCTAACATTTCGCAGCCTGGGGCCCTGCAGTGTCTGTCAAGTTGAAACTTAAATGGACAAATTATTTGCAAACAAAAACTGATTAAAACTAGTGGAGGAATCATAAAGAAGAATTATAAAGAAGCAACATGAGTCGCTTTGTGACAACTCGCGTTGTAAAAAGCGCTATACAAATTAAATTAAAAAAGAAATAATAAGCAACAATGAATGTAAGTTCACGTGAAATTCAAGAACATTACGCCTTAGTACGGAATGAGTTTAGCCATCTCTGGTTACCGTATGTTTCAGCTTCATTCGCAATTCTCTGTGAATAAGAAAATAAAGGGAAGGCCACAAACTTCCCCCGTGAATCAGCAGTGGATTATTAAAAAGCAAGAAAATAAACTCACCACAGATCGCAGGTCTGGTCCCGGCCGATAGGAGTGGGAGTGTTTAATCAAGTTGCTTAACTCGTTGTTTAACTGTAAATACGCTACTAGTACAGCAAATTATCTTGATAATGTTTATAAGTACTATGTTAAAGTACTATACCATGTTAAAAACATTGTTTATGACAAATATTGTTACAACTTCGGTAGCATGCTAATTAGCGATGCTAGCTAGTTCCATTATTAAAGCATCATAGCTGTATCTTCATTGTATTAGCGTAGTTTGACATGTTGTACGTTGTATGGAGCATGGTTTAGGTCAGGTTACTGATATGAATAGTGTTTGGATGGGAATAGGGTAGAATAATTTCTCTTGCATTTGCAGTAAGATTATTTTGTTTAAATGCAAAATAACTATTAGTTAGAATTTCATGAATAGTTGTTGTGCTTGATATCTATGTCATCATTCTAAATTGTGATTTTATTTTTCCTTTTAAGGGTATCAACTTAACCATAACGCTAACCCTTAAACAAACTAAGCTGAACTAAAACTGGAAGTTAAAACGAAAACTACTACCAATACCACAACTATTGTCTGCAACTGTTACCCCTGTTGGTGAAGTTTTATTAATAAAAGAACCCAAAAGCAGATTAAGGGCTTCATTATTCAAGAGTTCATCCATGCGTTGTTTGTAGTCAAGCAAGGCCTTTTTCAAGTTTGGGTAGGAGTTGATGCAGAAATCCTAGATAACTTGACAGTATTAATCAAACCATTGGATGTAGCCACCATTGCTGTCAGATGCTGACCCCCAGCTTCCACCACCGTCTCGCTCGGCTGTAGCACCACACCCTACGCCCATGGCCGCTCACAGCATGAGCGCCACACCACCCTGATTGTCCTGCCTACACCACTTTTCCCTGGGGCTGTTCTCCCATGTACCCAGGCAATGCAGCAAGGACCAAGTGGTCACCCTCATGGAACCTGAACCAGCAGCCCAATTTAGATAACTACTTAGATAACACAAAATAAGCAGTCTTGATGTAAGCTAGTTAACCATGTAACGTAAGCTACATAGCATAAAAATAGCCAAGTTACATGCAAAAAAGGTTAAATATAATTCAACTGGAAAACAAAAAATAAATGTTGTGTTACATCATGATCATATGGGACCTTTTTTCTTGAAATGGAAACTCAAACTATTATTTTACATTTATATTTCCCCCAAAAATATGGGCCCATTCTCTGGAAAGCAGTGCATTTTCATTTCATAAGAAACGTGAAAACATGTAACTATTGTATTGTAGAAACTACTGTAGAATTAGACATTTAATTTGTTAATTGGTTCACTTTACAAAAGGAATTGTATTTCTTTTTGTTTGACTGGTGAAATTTTGTAATGTAATTACTGGTGTGTCATTTAGCACATTTAGCAGACTCGCAGTAAGCTGGTCCATAAATTTGAAGGTGGATGTTATGCCTGTCAGGCATAGGCACAGACTCAAATGCAGACCAGACATACTCAGGTTCCAAGTGGTTTTATTGAAGTCGCAGGGCAGGTTCGTAATGGCTGAACAGGCAGGGTCAAAAACCAGAAAGGCAGTCCGAGGCAGGGAAAAAAGGAACCGAATCAAAAACAGGAACAGGCAGGGTCAAACCGGGCAGGCAGGCAGAACAGGCAACCAAAGCAAGGCGGCAGGCAGGGACGAAGTCAGAGGTCAGGCGAAAGTCAGGATAGGAACAACACAATGAATAAGCAGGCAGGTACAAAACAGACGAAACTGAGACAAACTAGCAACAAGACAGAGACAAACAGGATAAATATAGGGCTGGGCTGACAAGGAGATGGGAAGCAAGTGGGCAGGCAGGCAGGTGGAGGCCATCAGGAAATCAGGTGGGCGGGGACAGGGCAGAGAGCAGGGCAGGGCTGGAACAGTAAACAAAAGCACATGGACCACATTGACAGAAAGGGAGAACACCAAAACAACAGCTAGGGGGCCGGAGTACTGACAATGCCTTAATCTGGGTATGTTTTTGCTGAGTGACTCAAGAAATAACAATACACATAATTGGTAAATTTCATGCAACAGTTACCTAAGTACAGATAGTAATTGCCACATGATAAAGTGCTTGTGAAACAGCCTGCATATTTTGTGAAGACTTTTTTACATTCATTACTGAACTGAATACCCATCGTGTCATTTTGTGTGCCAGCTTCAGCTGTGTTTTACATCCTACTGCACTGCTCCCCAAAGGGAGGAAACTGACTACACCCCTCACCCCTGACCTCCGCCTCGGTATAGCAGACACTAACATTACTAAAGTAGTAACAAATTAACATCCATTCAATTTTATTTTATACGTCTGTTAAAAAATGGCAGATTGTTTTTTTTTTCTTTTTAAATTTCCATTCATTACAAACAGTGGGACAATGTCACTGGGTGGTGAGCACTTCTACAGCAGTCCTTGCACCAGGCCAGAACATAGGAGGCAATTGGGATAAGCAAATATGGACAGGACAGGACAGGGCACACTTCTAGGCACAGAAAGCATCACTGATGCAGCAAAGGCAGCAAAATAGCATGCATGGTATATGATCACAGCACACAGTAAAGAAACCCAAAAAACCATCCTATAGGCCAGGATATGTGTGCAGTCTGCTGCAGTATAGGGCATACAAATTTAAAGAGTCTAATTTCAACTAAAAGACTAATTACAATTGGAAAAAGTACTAAAGTATTAAAGAAACTAGTTCCAATGCCATCCCCCATGGTGGAAGCATTAGGAAGTGGTTCACAATCCAAGAGGTTGATTACCTGCTGCTGTGAATGCCCAAATTTGACCACTGGGCAAGTAACCTGAGAGCACTAGTCAACCTGCTTGAGATAAGTACCACTGACACTGTAATCACCTGAGTACAGATGGCTGCTTCTTCCTGTCTGCAGACGTCTTCTAGCTCTGCTTTATGCCTATCACTTTACAACGTACTTCCCCCCATCCTATAGTTAAAAATTTTTTACATGTGCAGGCTCAGGTTGTGGGAGCACTTCAGCTGGCAGGGTAGCTCCCACTGCTTCGGTTGCATAAAATAATCAGTTTCCATAAATGGTGATTCTGTTAAGAAAAGGGCACCACTGCATTTGAAAATGTATACATAGATGATATTTTGAACAACTAGCTGCTAAATTTACTATACCTAGATAACTTATTTTAGATATGTGTAGGCCAGGGATGGATTAATTAGAAGGATGCTTCTCCTAACATTTAACCATTGGGTCAATGATACACTATATGAAGAAAAGTATTTGGCCACGCCTGTTTTTCAGGGTTTGGGCTAGGCCCCTTATCTCCAGTGAAGGGCAATCTTAATGCTTCAGCAAACCAAGACATATTGGACAATGCTATGCTTCCAACTTTGTGGCAACAGTTTGGGGAAGGCCCTTTTCTATTCCAACATGACTGTACCCCAGTGCACAAAGCAAGGACTATAAAGACATGGATTGCGAGCCAGGCAATACGTATTCGGACACCTGACCATTACACCAACAGGGACTTTTTACTGTGTGCTGTGATCATATACCACGCATGCTATTCTAGTAGTTTTTGTGTATATTATTTATATATATATATATATATATATATATATATATATACAAAAACTACTAGAATAAAAATAGAATGTGCAAATTAAAAGTAAATTGTGCATTGTGCAAATGCACATACTGTACATTTTTATGGATGAAGGAATTTGAGGTGACCTTAGAAGTAAATTCCTGCAGTGTTTGACCTATGTATCTACTTTGCTCCAGGGCATTTGAGGATGATAGCATAGGTGGTATAGTTGAGCAAAGCCCTGATACTCCAGGAATGACAGCCCTAATGCCTGCTGTTGCCATGGTGATGGAGTCCACTGACAACAAAACTGAGCAGTCCCAGCCCATCCAGGACAAAACTGCCACAGCTGCATCAGATCCTGAGCCCAAAAAGGAAAGTCAGGTCAGTGACGGGGGTGAATATGTGTCATGTTATTCCTCCTGAGGTCTGGAGTAATCTATTGCAGTCACTTTGCAGTACCTCTATAGGTATATGTTACACAAGAATGTCTGAATTACATGTCATTGAATTACATAGTAGCAGTATTGGATTCCAACATGCTTCTTGTCTGAATTAGATTGCAACTCCACTGGAAAAAGAGAAGGCACACTCCAAAACCCAGGATGTGGAGGACTGGGGGAGTAGGGAATGTCAGGATGGCTTCACTGTGCTACCCCCCAGCCAACCCCCCTCAAGAGAGGAAGGGCTTCACACTGTCCGCCACTGTGTCAACATCTCACATGGCTCAACCCCCCTTCTGCTTTCTCATTGTGTTTCCCTGGGGGTCACCAATGTGGCTGTGGACATTCACTTCTACCCCTCAGCCCACTCTACTGCCCAGCCTTTTGCCTCCACTGTTCCTGGACCAGAAGGCAGCTCACAATTAGCTCAGAACCGGGAATCTGATCACACTGCTCCAAAAATGCACTATGGTGAGTGTCAGTTTTAAAATTAAACAAAAAGTGTCCATTGCCATGTTATAGTTTAACTACATACCAGCTTTACATTCAATATGAAATTCAACATCAAATACCTGAGTTATTTCATCATATTTTTTCCAAGACGTTATACACCAAGTCATGTTAGTGTTAGCCCTTGACAAGCAACAAATTGTGACTATGGTTGCAAAAAGTGCAGTAGTTTTTGTAAATAAGACAACACAAATACATTACTACTTTCTTCAGTGCAAATTTCTTATAAAATTTACCAAACTGTTTATTCTTAAAATGTCAACTGTACATGTCTTTTCCTAAATAAATATTCATAGAGCTGTAGAATTTTGCAACCTGAGGCCCCGCAGTATCAACCAAATCACCAGACACAGCCATGACCATTGGCAATCAAAAAGACAATTGAACTGGAATGGAAGCAGAAGCTAGTAGGGCTTGAAACAACAAATATGGTAATGAGTGTGCAGCAACTTGTCAATTTCCCAAAAAGGACAATGGAGAATCTGATAGCATTTACAACTAATACTTTCACAAGTATTTTCTGCCTGTGTGTATTCACAATAAACGTAACAATAAGGGATGTGTCTCCAAAATGAAGTTTGGGAGATGTTGCTTTCCATTGTATAGTGAGAATACATGACTCTGCTTTGCAGAAATCTCTAAACATGATGGGTCACAGACGAATAACTGGGAAAGACTGCAAAAAGGACTGAGGAAAAGGAATTACCACAGGACACCATAGGCAGATCATATAGTTTTCCCAGATCATGATTTTGCTGAGAATCTCAATCATTTGTAAACTATGCACTTAATTATGAATGCAGCTAACATTTTGCTATAACAAAATAGTGTATACTACTTATGTTGCTCTCGAGATACCTATAATGGTAGTAAGCACTTGCCATTTATCAGTACACAGGTGCACATGCATTTTTCCTGACATAATATTATAAAGACACTGAGTCAACATAATCTACAATTTGGCTGTTATCTAGCCAGGCAGGGTTGATGGTGCCAAGATGAGGAGGAGGCTAACATCACGATGCAGAATTTAACTTAAGATGACTAGTTACTAGTGTTCCACTAGACTAGACAGTGCTTGCTAGTTAACTAGCCAGCTACAGATGTACTCGATTCCTGATTGTGTCATACTTGTTGCTCCCTGGCTAGTTCACATTTGATAGCTAGCAACACACCCTGTCTAACTACCTACAGGAGAGATTTTACTGTCTGAACACAGTATAGTTTGTTTACAGTCCAGCTGATCTACTCTAATACATCTCCTGTATGGGAACAATTTAGATAACTAGCTGGCTAAAACCAAGTAAGCATTTTTAAATAATCATAAACACATTGGTGCAAAGACGATTGACATATTTCAGTGACTAATACTTCCTCTAGGCTAGGCTAACTAGGTAAATAACCAAGACTAGCTAGTTTGACTTTCTAAATCATATTAGTCCAACTACCCAAGCAAGCACAAACATTCCCATTTGAGGTTGCTCTGGATGAGAGCATCTGCTAAATGACACATTTAGTTGACATGTAAATATGTTGGGAAAGTAAAACTAATCAGTCACTTGATGATGCTTCAAATCATGCATGCAATTCTCTGCATTCAACAATTCACATGGTACACACTTCTCCGCTCCAAAAAAAAAAAAAAAATTGGGGGCGATCACTCCAATTGAAAATTTCTGAAGCTGAGTAACCAGCTAGCTAGCCAGTGTGTGACACTCTTCCTTGCAACTATTCTTCATCTGCATTATCTGACATTCAAAAGAACCTAAATAAGATGCCATAGGAAATACAAGGTGCACTGCTCTGAATTTGCACATAATCATAACACACATTCTCTCTGTTTGAAGCGATTGCACAAAAGTAAAAAAAAACCCTGCACTTAGGCTACAAGTTTTGTATTGGCCAGTGAATGTGTCACTGTGAGCCCCTCCAATTACTGCATATGTTTTTACAGAGTGGCTGATTTATTTGCAGAGTACAGACACAGAATACAGAGATTTGCTCAAGCTAATAGGTTTGGAAATGTTGCAAAACTACTTACCTGAAATGAAACTAAGGTCAAATTGTAGGCCTAGTTTCATTGCAACTTGTAGCTTTGTGTTAAAGGCATGCACAAGGCATAAACCAGGAGCCAAACAGGGTTAGGAGCAAACATTGTCTAGGGGTAAAAGAATGTAATGTCTCAGGGAAATCTCTTGTGCAACACCCTAACATTCCCTGCACACCTCCGTCAGACCCATGAAAGATATGCAGAAGGATTATCCTGGGCTTGAAATGGCAGCCAGTAAAGATAAAGGTGCTTACCGGGTCAAGACGCCACGATACCCACGATACGATCTTTCTCGTGACCCCGGCCAGCTCCAGCATGCAGGCCTCAACTTTGACTGGGCCAGCTCCGTCTACATTTCCTTCGTTTGTTTAATGTTTAAGTTGTTTCTACAAGTCAGCTACAGTCCTCCTTCCTTTCATGCACACACCATCAAATCCCTCTGTAATTGGTCTCCAGGTTGTGGTGAGTCCCCGAGTCGTGGCTTTCTAAGTCTTGTGTTGTCAGATGCGACACTCAAGCAGTGCTGGCAACTCTCAGCTCCGAGGTGGCCATAACCAACGATCTTTATGCCTCCCGGCTTCCAATCACTCTGCCCACTTCCCATGAGACTCAACCAAACAATTAAAGGGACAGGTGCACCTTTACAATGACTTTATCTCAAGCCCAAGGATAATTACTGTTATGAGGATATCTTATTCTGGAGCTAACCACTAAATACATATGTATGGATCTTTATTAATTTTTATTCAAACAAATTTCATCCTAGACTTAAGGATGTGACCCTGAATGTGCACACAGGATCCCGGGTAATGACCGTAGCTGTAACACTTTGTCATTGTTAGAGTTGTCTTAAGGTTAAATATCTGTCAAGGTAGAAACATCTGCAATTCATTAACAAGATTCATATTGAAGTTTAATGCTGGTAAAGCCACATACCACTTGTATTATACTTGATTTTCAGCACACACATTTGATACATGTAATGATACTTAGGTTACTCACCATTGGCAGGATTGCAAAAGATTCATACTTTATCTATGTGAAGGAGGAACCTTCACCTGTCCCCAAAATGGTTGTAATGTTAATGTGGTCTTAGTCATGTGTTGTATTGGTAATTGTTTAAGGATCCTTATTTTTCCAAAGCAGAATTTTACAATAGACAGATCTAATCCCATCAGCTTCATTCCATACAGGTTAATAGTTTAATTGTCAATTGATAATTTCCTTGAAGCAGACATTGATTAACAAGCCCTCACTTTTCAACTGTGCACAGGCTGGTTTTGTTTTTTGGTTTTTAATAAAATTTCCACAATCTCAGTGAAATATATAGTTTTCAGAGGAATAATGGAAATAACCACATAAGTATTTGGTTACTATTGTCATGCCCTCCCTGAGCAGGGACATTGCAAGCCTATCAGTATTGGTGGTCTACCTTCCTACAGATACGCCAGGCAATACCGTTGTCTTAAGGGGTTATCAGAACTATCCCCGGAACCTCTCAGGGCAGCGTGCAGCTAGTACACATTCGGCTTGCTTAAATACAACAGAAAGAAATGAAAAATTGACGTTAGCTAGAATTTCGGGACACGGACGCCAAAGCTTCACACATCACGTGGCCAGCCCGCACCTGTCGCCCCGCGACGGACAGCCCAGCCTTGGTGTAGCAAAGAGAGTGGCGTTCGCTGGCTTTCTTACGTTTGTGTCGTTCAGTTTAGTTTCTAAAAGGTCCCCGTTAACTTCAGCTGCGCTATACTTGTTGGTACACTTCGGTTGGTCGCCTTCCCAGGACTTAACACAAAGGAAAAGAAACAGCGCAAAAACAACGTTGTGGTAGAGTGGTCGGTCACAAACTGCAGTAGGGTACTCAGTTTTCCTGTGGGAGACCAGCTTCAGCAGTCCGCATGGATCCACAGTGGCAGCCACCCCGGTGCACGCGCAACCCCACCGGAAATAGCCTCATTCCACATACCGCCCCCGGGTCACAGGGTCAAACCACTCTCAACAAACGCCAACCCTCCTTTCATATTGTACCAAGCAAGCCGAAGTGTTTTAGGGACCCACTAATACTAACAATGAAATTTACTTAAATAAATCTAACAAAATGTGTATCAATAATAACAGGCTCATCTGGGGACTAATAAGATCTCCTGGCACTCTTAAGGGTCATTTTAGATCTCAAAGGAAATGGCCTGTCCGTAACACTATATTTACTACATTAATTGATTCTTGAGTTGATACATACAGGTCATCATGTGAACTGTTATTTTCTGATAAGTGATGGCTTGAGTCACAATGCAGAAACATTGTGGCATGAATAAGCCTAATCCTGAACTGAAAATCACTTTGAATGAAAATCTCCATTCAAAATTATATGCAACAGGAGTGAAGTGAAATAATTTCTTGAAGGAATATACTATCTGGGGTAAACCGTCTTCACCAAATGGTTCTGAAGATTGCTTCCGAACAATATTGAAGGCTACCATCTCTCTAGTAATGATTTATGGAAGCTTCATCTTCTGTTTTACTTGAGATGTCAGACAACAGACTCCTTTTTTTTAAATCAGTTGTTATTGTTAATTGGTTCACATGTGAAGCAAGACTGTCAATTCTTTGAACAAAAATAATACCATATTTTGGAAGTGCTCATGTTAAATGATCAAAAACCAATACGTCATTACGGATGTGAAATGTGTATGTTTTTACTTAAGATTTAAAGATTGAAATGACCTAGTTATTTAAAAGTATCTTGCATTTACTTCGGTTGTAGTCATGGCATAAGACAAAAAAACCATGCCATGCTTGTTTACATAGCTACAAGAATACCCTGGCACAGGATAAGTCTGGAGTGATGTAAATTTCAAACTACTACCAATATGGCCAGTGTCAAAATTTCTAATATCTATCCTCGCTACCAATTCTAATTCATTTAAATGGAATGATCACTTCATATGTTTTTACATACTGCATTACAAGACATTTCATAATTATCTATTGGTAGATTGGGTTAAAGTGATCATATGCAGACATTTAAGAGTTCACATGGTATCATCTAGATAATGTGAAGACTAATATCAAAAGCTGAAATAGACAGGCCATGGTACTAGTATTTATGCTGTGATTACATAGGCTGGAACCTTGAAGGCTGCCTTGAAGATTAAACAGTAAGCTAAACAAGTTGTGTATACACACAAAAAAACAACAATGTTAATGCAAACAAAATGCTAAATCACACACTCAATGGCCTTCCCAATTCATAGTTCCACTGGCTTGTTACCTAGAGATACCATTCACAAACAAAATACGTAACAAAGTGAATTAGAAATCACCTTGTGCATTTGCAATCATGCAAAGTCACCCAAGCAATTTTTGACAGTACAGTGTGAAGACATTTATAGGAACAGCCACAACATATTACTGTCATTATAGGTACTACAAGATGACTGTGTTAATATTTTTCCAACATGATTATTTTTGTTTAAAATATGATGGCACACTGTTATTTCTGTTACCATGATGCAAAGAAATGATTATGGCATGATAACCACAAAAACTACTGTAGTGACATCTATAATTAATATAAAGTGTTTTTTAGTCGTGTTGTTTTCTTTTTTATCCTATCTGTAGTGCAAAGAACATGTTTGTAAAAAAAAAAGAGGCAAAAGAAAGCAAAGAAGAAACTACAAGTGGGAACATCTCTCTAAAGAAGTTTCTGTGCCTGCCTGAAGCTGTTGAAACATGATGGACTTTTTGACACCTGTGAAATGTGTACCTGAATCTCATTCTTTTGCTTTGTGTCTCTTTGCATATGTCAGTATTTTCTTTATAGAATTGTGAGTCTGAGGATATTTTAGTTCAGGGTTAAGCTTTCTCCTCTGTTCATTAATATATTTTAATTTCAGTTTCAAAAAATCATGGAATATGTTTGCTAGATTCAAATATTTTAACAACTTTGCTTGTAATGTTGTGTAATTGTACTTTCTGTTGTGGAATTAGAGAATGAATTTCATAATTATAACATAACTTAAAATAATTTGTTTTAAAAGTAGTTTCTATAAATATGGGAATAACCTACTTAATAGACATCTTAATTGTGCTAGTAGGTGGACAGAAATATCTGCAGTCCTTGTCTGTAAGTGAACAATGAATACCTTGTTTGATTATTTTTTGCCAAAATACAACAAAAAGGCATGTAGACATTCTAGTACCTCCTCCTCATTGTTGTGTACTGTGTATACATGTTTCTATTATACAACAAACTGACTGTTAATTTTAGTACTGAAACCAAAGTTAATTCTGTTGTTATGAATTTAATATTATTCAATATAATACGATTAATTCCTGGATTTTGCCATTAAAACGGGTCCTGTGCTCATGCTCTGTCATGATATAGATGTAAGATACAGATGGATCCAAGGCAGTGATCTGAACCTCCACTACTACATCTTATGCTACAACTAAACAGTAAGGGAAACGGTCACAGATATGGCAAGAATAAATTTCTTGTTTCGTCAATGCAAGATCTCCTTCAACAAAACTGTACAAGATTAACAAGATTACTTAATGGCCGTTTTAGTGTAATATTTAGAAAATAATCATTCATTCTTATTTGTGGAGGATTCCACTCTGAAACATTAATGACAGAAGTGTCCAAGCAGTGAGAGATGATGTGTAGTCTTACCTTTGGTGATTCTGGAACAATAATGATTAATTGAATATTATTCAACCTTAATCAATCTGATTCCAACAGACGTCTCTCTGTTAACAGTTACTGATAGAACGCTTGCATGAATATGTATGGCATACAGATGGGGGACTATAACGTGTTATCTTGCATTGCGTGACCCTATATGGTTTGTTGTTTCTCAGAGAGACGTGGACATGCCATTGGCCTCAACTCCACAATGGACTGCATCAATGATATACATTTTCATGATGATGAAAATGTAAAAGACAATGAATATGGAAAATACAAATGTACCAATACAGACTGATAAGACAGCTAGACACAAATGATGCATAGGGGGTTGTACTAAAAAATATCCTCAAACTATTCTAGTTTTCCTCTTGTATATCCAAAAATAGAAAAACTCCAATCATGTAACTAGTTGGAAATATTAACCCCCTCTGTCCCTGAAAAATGAGATGAATGCTAAATGTAAGGCCATCATCTTCTGGTGTCCTGCAAGAGGTACAGTCTTTTTTTGTTTCATGAACATTGATTTTTTTTTTCCTCAAAATGCATTATCCAGATGTCAGCTTTTGGGTTAAATGTTTTGATTGGCTAAGGGTAAAGATGTAGAATGTATCCATTGTATCCTTTCAATGAAGTCTGGGAAACTGGGAAAACATTTCTGAAATATATACTGAGGTCTTAAAATTTAGAAAGTAGACTCCTCTCTAAAGCCAGATGACAGTGCCAATGCCAGTGTATTGTATAGGCTCATCAAAACACACAAAATCTCTGTAGGGCAACTATCATGAACATTGTTGAATGTCACAACATGAAAACATTCCAATTTGTCTGCAGCATCCTTTTACACGACACTGTTTGGCCAAGGTAGAATCCTGCTTAACAGCCTGTACATGTCTCATTTACTTCTGTTTTCTACTGGTAGAGACCCCTGACTGTATTTCATTAACCTGCATTTCTTCCAGTTTGACCATAAGATAACGACAAATGTCATCCACCTTGTAACTCTCATAGACCCCTGCCAATGAGTGGGCAGTCAAATGATTTTATACAACAAACTATACATTTCCCTTAATTACCAACTTTTCTATATACACACCATGGTGATGAAGAGACACAAGATACAGAATAAGTGTGTATATTTAGGCTATTTTCATCTCAAATATCAACAAATATTTGGCTATCATCATTGACTCCAACTTGTCCTTTAAGAAACAGGTTAAAAGGTTTACAGGAATGTCAAAGACAATTTGATGAATGTTAAACACACCGGACTTCAACTGCCTCTGTCTGCTACAAGAATTTTTGTACATTCCATGACCTTCTCTCTTTTATCATTCTGCATTACAAGCTGGTCCCAGACAGGAGCAACCACATTTCAATCATTACACACCCTAGATAAAAAAGCAAAGGAGTCATCATCACTGTAACATACAGTATAACTTGTTTACCTTTGATTGTAATTTTGTTTGTTTTTTTTTTTTCAGAAGCTTGCCTGACAAAGGTATTCATGATCTGGCACCTCATTCTCTAAAAAGATGCTTACCTCTTGCAAGGGACAATGCTAGGAAGACAAGGGCTTCAGTTAGAGGTGATCGTATGGTAGACAGGAAGACAGTTTTTGGACAAACTGCATTCATGATCAAGGCAGCAGGGAAGTGGAATTCAATACCCTCTAAAATGACAGAATCCAGAAGTTTGACATTTTTTAAGTAAAGACTAAAAGTTCGGCTCAAGTCCACCCAATCTTGTGAACACTTACAGTTGCCTTTGTTATGGCTACTAGTGTATGATAAATGTAATATTGTTGTCTTTTTTCCTTCTATCCTTGTTTTCTTTGTGAATGTTGTACATTAAATTGCTGTGTTATGCTTCCTGCTTGCAATGTATTTTAATGTTTTCATGTGCTTCCTGTCTAGGGACTACAGATGTAAATTAGCTGCATAGCTAAATCTGGTGCAACTACTTTATTGTGCTTTGTCCCTGTTAAATAAATAAACTAAATTAAACAAGACATAACATAACATCTCCAGCACCACCATACAAATAAAGTTTTAAATGAATCAGCTAAAATGTCTAGCATGTCATATGCACAACAATGGCTAATACAGTGCCTTCAGAAAGTAATCACCCTCCAGTGATTATTTCTCTTTTTGCTGTGTTGCAACATTAAATTTAAGTATATTAGAATGGGATTTTTCTCTCACTCTCTACAGAAATGAAATGAAACATTTTGATTTGTTCAGAATTATTCAAAAAATAAAAATCTAAAACCTGCTTAACTGGTAAGTATTCACCCCCTTTCTTTAAACAAACTAAATTAGGAGGTGTTTCATTTTCTTGAGAGCTCACACTAAATATGGTAAACAAGGTACACCTATGTTCATTTCAAATCCACCTGTGTCCAGTTGTATGATTGCACAATAATTGATTGAATGATTTTGGGAGGTCAGATCAGTCATGAAGACCAAGGAACTGCCTGTGAAACTTTACGATCAAGTTGTTAGCAGGAAAAAAGCTGGAGAAGGTTATAAAATGATCAGCAAAGCTTTGAACCTTCCTAGAAGCAAATATGGTAGTGCAACTTTCTACTGGAGCAGAGACAACTTTTCTGCCTATTGTTTTCTCTGAATATGTAATGGGACTGTGAGAAAATAGCAATGTTATTGGCTATTCACACCATAAAACATATCATAAAACATATCTGAAACAGAGGACAATGATGAATACAATCCCGAGCATGAGGAATCATTCTCCCCATACCAAAAAATAATAAATTTAGAATATATTTTTCACTAAATATATTAAAAAAAGATGTAAATCATTACCATTTTGGTATACTGCAATATATTTCTGCTTTGCATTAATATATTTTGAAAGTATTTGCAATATATTCTGATGAGGAGGATCTGATGAGGAAGAATGTACAGCTTCTGATGTACACGGAAAGAGAGAGGTTCATGTCAAAAGATGGCAACTTAACATTGTCCTCATTCTCCTATGAGTCATGTCATGGAAGGAATGCCACCTCACAATGTCAACAGAATAACTGCAGGGTTCACTACATTAGCAGTGACCAGTGTCCAAGTATTAAATCTGACTTTAGTATTTATACCACAGCCAACAGAGAAAATCATACTTGAGATGACAGACCTGGAGGGGAGATGTGTTTACTGGCAAGTTTAAGGATGAGACACACTTTCATAACTACATGGGATTGTTGATTATATCCAGCTATAATCAGTCTACAGATCCAGAGACAAATCCACTGCAAGCTTTTGGGATGCAAGACTGGCAGAGCTATGTTTATTGCAACCATGTCACATGAGACCAGCACAACATGAGAAGCTCACTTGGCTATATTCTTTCACTAAAACAACAACCTCAACCTAACTAATAAATGAGTTGGAGCTCTCTCTCTCATCTCTTGGATGTAGTGGTAAGTGACATTCAACTTGCAAAATTAAACTTTGTTACAGACTTTGCTTGAATAATATGCTTTAATAATGCTTTAATAATATAATTTAATAATGCTTTAATAATATTGTTTGGCAGAAATTACTGGTTGTAATTTAAAAAAATAAGTGAAGAAATGGTGTTAAATAATAGTGTTCACAAAGTTTACTCATGACATAAACATCATCAAAGTAAACTTTCCTTAAGTTCAATGGCAATGTTGCTTGCTAGTTTGGTCAATACAGTATAGTGACAGGTTGCTAAAGTTCTCCATCTAAATTTACCAGTTGATTGGCTAAAATGGTAGTTGGCTCATGAGAGAAAGATAATTAAATAAATTGCCTTTACATGTGTAACAGACAGGGCATTAGGACCTGGGAGCCCTTCCTCTTAGTCACCTCTGCAAACTGATCTGCTCCTGGGGGACATTCTAATGTTAAAAATGCTTAACGTGAAAAGGCTTAACATGGATTAATGTTCCAACACAGTGATCAATGATCACCAAATCAATTCTCTCGGACATCTCTTGTCATAAACACTTCCACCTGTCAAAAATCCTCTGAGTATGGATGTTATCTTAAAAAATCCTCTAAAATCCTCTGAGTATGGATGTTATCTTAAATTAAGCGTTTTCCTCTCCATTGACGCCCATTTAAGGCTTAACATGGCTTAATGTTCCAAAAATAGCGTCCAATGCTCACCAAATTTCTCTCGGACATGTCTTGTCATAAACACTTAAGATGTGAAAATCCTCTAATGTGCACCAGGCATAACTCCAACCCAAATGGAACAGGGCTCTACAACAGACCTAGCTTTAAGTTAATGTCTAGGAAAAAGATAAAAACACCATTCAGCACAATAATTCAACCCCACCTTTTTCACAGAAAGTACTGCCTATTAATTTCATTGCACATGACCTCTATGCACTTAGCCAACTACTTTTACAAGTTTTACAGGTTTCAACAAAGATGAAAACTCTCCCTTTCTCAGCATAACTTTGAACATCATTAAACATCACTAAATTTGTGCAATTTTTCTCTTACTATGCATGCCAACATGTAACATTTTCTTCTTGTACGTCGAAACTGCTTAAGTCGACGTGTTTATTGGGTGTAGAGGCACATCACCTCTTGGCTAAGGTTGGCTCAATGTTTCTTTCCTTCTTCCCGTTGCCTGACGTGCACCTCCAAAAAATTGTATCTTCACGTCAAGGCGACGCAGACCGCAAGGGCTGTGATTGGTCCACTCAGTACATCATTTCCAGCATTTAGCTTTTCCGGTTTCTCCCTCCCGCTATACCGCCATTTTTAAAGTGATCGTATCGGAGTTGTTTTCTGCGCGATAACCATGGATCAAGTTGAGGAGCATAGGAGCATTTGTAATAAAAGCATTTGTTGTTCTACATCAATCAGTTCCAACAACACTCTTTCCCTTTCGGTCGCCATTGTTCACTGTGAGCGGAAAAACGAAGCGGGAAGCTAAACAATCAACGAGTTTTCGCAATTGACCCTTCAGAAACCACACATCCTCTAGCGTTATGTCGGTGAATTGCACAGCGACGCAGAGCAACGCATTCAACCCCGAAACAGAATTTCGAAAGGTTATCAATGGCGTCGAAGCAACGGTGGGGGTACGACGCAGAAGCATAAACCAAGCTTTTTAGAAGAACTAAGTGTACTGGATACATGTCATCTCAAGAATCATGGTCAATGACTATGCATTCTTTTCATCATAAGACATTTTCCCACATAGACAACATTTTCATTTCTCCTGCCAGTTTGAAGTGAGTCTCACAAGCAAAATTTTAACCAGTGCTGTTCTCTGATTATTCACCAGTTTTGTTTTCTTTTGAGATATCCTCCAACATGTCTCATCATAGAAGGTGGAGGTTCAATGTTTTTCTGTTGCAAAATGAAGAATTTATTAAATACATTTCAGAAGGTGTCAAGGGCTTTTTAAATATGAATTTCTAGAATTATCCACCAGTTTCTGTCCTTCCATTTCTCTCTAAAACATCACAATGTGCAGTGGCTACTGTACCAACGGTCTTCCTATCTCTCTCAGCGAACGAGCTTCCTTCTTGCCAGTTTTCCTGTCCATGCCATCAAACCCTTGCAGCTAATCCCAAATGCAGGTGTAAGACTTGCCTACAACCTCCCTAAACATCAAGTCACGTCACACCCCTCCTCATGTCACCCCACATAGTTCCTGTTATTGCTCACATCAAGCTGAATCGGTGACAATCTTCCAGCACAGACTGAAGACCCACCTCTTCAGAGTGCATCTCAGGTCCACTTCAATCCCTACCTCTGGCACCTGTTACTTGTATTATTTGCTGCATATTTACTTGTAGTATTGCCATGTGTTGTGAGTATCATGATCTACTAACAGTGTAGTATATGGTACTGTATGTTCTAGGTTGTCTAGTTTCAGATTATCACAAATTAATTTGTGGTAGTACTTGAATAGTGTTGTGCTCAGGAGTGTTAGTTAGCCCAGTCTGTTATTGTTGTTCATTTAACTTGAATGGCTACCCTTCTGTTCTCTTATGCTGGACGTTGCTCTGGATAAGAGCATCTGCTAAATTAATGTAAATATAACGTAATCTTGTGTGGATGCTAAAATAATACACTTTTGTAAATGCCTTAGCACTCTCTCCAAGCCTCCCAGCTCTCTCTAAGCAGCAATCTAATACACTACACATCCACATTTCATTGGATGAGTTAAAAGAAGCAGCAGCTTCTATGCAGAAGCACAAATCACCTGGATTAGATGAAATTCCACCAGTTATCAGTGTTGCGGGATTTGGTTGGTCCATTAATTTTAGATTCAATAAATTATTCTAGAAAACTTGGAACATTTCATAGAGACTCAAAGTCTGCCATTATCTCATTACTCCTTAAGAACAATAGGTATCAACTGGAATGTTCAAGCGATAGGCCTTAGTCACTACTGAACTCCAACATTAAGTTATATGGCAAAGTTTTGGAAAAGAGATTAAAAAAACTTAAAACTTAAAAAAAGTCGTGTAAGATTCTAGTCACAACAGACAGATTTTATTAATTTTATTAATGTATTTTTGTACCATGTTCTCACTTGACACTGAAAAAGTAGAGTGGGCTTATCTATGGGCAGTAATGAAGCACTTTGGTTTTGGGTCCGATTTCATAAAAATGGTGCACACAAACTTTGCAGTGATCCCAATGCCCGTGTTAAAACAGGCTATTCCACTTTGCTGCAGTTCACCCTGGAAAGAGGCACTCGGTGGGGTTGCCCTCACTACTAGTCTTTTTAGTTATGATCTCTGTTAGGTTTCTCTTGATCCTAATTCTCAGGTCTCATGGTAAGCCAAAGAAGAGCATTGCATTGGCTTGATCCTAATTCTCAAGTCTCATGGTGCACCATAGAAGAGGACTGCGTGCATCTTGGATTGCGTTCAGCATTAATTAATTAACCCAGGGTCCCATTGACACGGTGGGTCAGCCTGGTTTCTGTATTAATATCTCAGCGATGGCACAAGCTACAGTGTTGATTTGAGTATCGTCTGAATCTGTCATTTCCGCTGATTATGGATATCTTTGAATAATGAAGTTCAGCGCTAGTCCAAACCAAACCAGAGGTATAAAATTTTCTTGTAGATGTGCCCCCCAAAAACAAAAATAAAACAAAATAAAAAACTACATGAATTAACTTGCATTAATTTTGATAGCGTATCTCAACGGATTCTAACCAATCAACGCTTACTAGTCCCAACCAATCCTGAGTAAATGCGCTTAGTGTTAGCACCCCCCCCCCCCCACCCACACACACACACACACAGCCAACTTGTATCTGATTTTTTCCTTGTCTGATAGGCGTGCTAGTGGCTTGAGACAGCAGGTTTAGATGATCACACCTTTCTTATGAGAAGGCTTAAGAACATGACATTCAAGAAATACCTCAAACACCTTGAATTATATCAAGTAAAGCCAATTTTGTTGTAAAATATTGCTGTAATGTAATGGCCAGCACTGGGGAGATAGAATTACAGAGAATACTAAAGTTGTGTAACGTACTCAGTGGCGGATTAGGTATGGGCGACATGGGCAGCCGCCCAGGGCGGCCTTGCCGGTGGCGGCACGGGGCACCCGCACAAAATAGTGACATTTGCGCGATCGGTTTTCCATCGCTCATTAGCACGTCACGTCAATGATATCATGTCACCGTGTGGGTCAAATAACCTTGTCAGAATGAACGCCCTGATCCTAATTTGTGAGCTAGGCAGGCTACTGCCTGGGTGTCCCACTCAGAAGTACGAGATGGGGAGGGGGGTGGGGGTAGGGTGACCTCAGGTCTGCCCAGTGGAAGCCTGAGGTAGGGGGAGCGGGGGAATCTATCAAATAGCGCACCTACAACTTTGTACAGTACTAATGCAATTAGTAAAATCTGTCACACTACAAAATGCTACCAAATAAACCACAATTCATTCATAAAACTGAATATACAGTTTCACAGACATATTGTTGCATTTTTTTCTGGTTTGTGCGAAATCGTTAAGAATCATATAAAACCAGTCTGCACACCACCAAGGTGAATTGGTTTAGTCTTGACTCTTGGTTGACAGTGTTGGGGGATGGGTAATGTATTAATACTCAAGTGCCAAATCAACACAAATGGATAAGAAAAGGTCTACTCTAAGCCATAAGGTGCCTAGTTTAGGAAAAAGAGGAAAGAAAAGGAGGAGAAATGCACAAAAGATAAAGGTATGCAGCTACAGTATGTCATCTCTTCATGAGTATATTATTATGCATGTAATGAAATAGGCTAGTATAACAGATATGTTTGTTAGCCTATGTTGCTTTGTTGGTTGCTATGCTATTACACATAGCGCGACAATATTCCATTTTCTGTACAACTAGCATACATAACATCGGATATAATTTCACACAGTTTCATCATGATAATGTGTGTAGCCTGTAGCAAAACAATTACAACCTGTGACAGAGGGCTCTGTCCCAGGCTCCGAGAGGCACTCATACCCCCACACCCGCCATACCAAATAGGAATACAGTGCATTGTTGTTTGTTTCACATACACTCCACTACCACACCCATTTCACTAAAATAGCTTGTTAGCTTCGGGGGTGCACACCCGGAGCAAGCAGCAGGCTACCTGGTTACTGTACTAACAGAATGTAGCTGTGAGTAGTTGTGGTTGGTTCTTTTCTTTGTTCTTTTTTTTGGTTTTGCTTTGTTCTTTTGTTTTGTACTTTTTGTGTAAATGTAAATACTGATTGCACTGTATATATTACAATTGGATGGCATTTTTTCCTATTTTTCACCTTGGTTGGGATTGTGGACTTTGGCACTGTAAATAAAACACCTTGCACTGAAGTGCTATCTGCGGTGGAGCCAGTTTGTGTTTTCGGGGCAACCTGAACCCCTGTTCGGCCTATCTTTGCCACATTTTGGTGTTAGCAGTGGGATGGCCAGCCACAAGACAGTGCATCCTGTGAGGAGGAGGATGGGCCTTCAGTTCCAGAAGGTGAAGCTGCCTGACTTGAAGGAGGATGAGGCTTGGGATACAGTGGAGGAAGAGGAGGCCGAGCGGCAGGGGGCACGCCTGAAAACCAGCACTCCACAGCCAGGGCCTCTCAGCCAAGAAGCAGCCCCTGAGGCAGACATGATGATGCTGCTGAGGGACTTCCTCACCGCGCAGCAACGACGGGAGTAAGGATTTCTGGAGGAGATCAGAGGCCTGGCAGCATCCATCCTCTGAGCACCCCAGACCCGATGTGCCCCATCAACCTGACCAGACCCCAGCGATGACGACAACATCGGAAACCCCAATTGGCCCTCTCTACACCAACGCCACACCAAAGCCCTGCTGCAACAGGTATCCAGCGAGACATCAGCCCTGCCCCATTGCCAGCTGAGCAGGTTTCCCATAAAGAGCCAAAGATGCCCACCTACCAGCAGGGTGAGGACATTGAGAATTACCTTCTGTGGTTTGAGCACATGGCCAGAACTTGGGCATGCCCAGAGCGGGAGTGGGCATGCCGCCTAGTGCCACTGCTGACGGGGAAGGCACTAGAGGCGTACACTGCTATGGACGAGGAGAGGTCCAACTCCTATGAAGACCTGAAGGAGGCGTTGTTGGAGAAGTTTGACATCTCACTGGAAACCTACCGCCAGCACTTCCGAGAGACCACTACACCGCCTGGAGAGACCCCCACCGAGGCCTACAACCGCCTGAAGGGACTCTACCACCTGACTGGATTCGGCCAGACCAGAACACCAGGAAGGAGATCGGCGAGATGATCATCCTGGAAACCATTATTGGAGAAGGCATGTACAGGAGGGAGCAGCTCTGTGAGTCAGGGTGGGGAGTGTTGTAGAGAATGGGATTCTGTATGTTGAGGGGGACAATGTCAAATGTCTGGTGGTGCCCACTGCATGCAGACCCTTGGTCCTCCACCTCACACACACCATTCCCTGTGCCGGACACCTAGCCCAGCAGAAAACTTACCTTAGGCTAAGTTCCTCGGTTTTATTGGCCTTCCATGTACACTGATGTGTGCACTACATGTCCTGTGTGTCAGAAAACAGGTGCCGTACGTAGGTCTGACAGAGCCCCTCTGCACCCATTGCCAGTGATCTCCATACCCTTTCAGCGTATTGCGATGGACATCGTAGGACCCCTGGAGAAGAGCAGTGCTAGGTACCAGTACATCCTGGTCATCTGTGACTATGCCACTAGGTACCCAGAGGCCTTCCTGCTCCGCTCCATCACTACCCTGAAGATCATCAGCGCCCTGGTCCAGCTGTTCTCTCGTGTCAGGTTCCCAGAAGAGATCCTGAGGGACCAGGGGACCAACTTCACCTCACTCTTGATGCAGCAACTGCACCGGCAGTTGGGCATCAGGGCAATCCACACCAGTCCCTACCATCCCCAGACTGACGGGCTTGTGGAACAATTCAATCAAACCCTCAAGAACATGCTGAGGAAGTTTGTCGCAGACACGGGAAAGGATTGGGAAAAATGGCTACCCTTCCTGTTGTTCGCTTACAGGGAGGTGCCCCAGGCATCCACAGGTTTCTCCCCATTTGAGCTGGTCTATGGGTGGCAAGTCCAGGGCCCCTTGGACCTATTAAAGAAGACCTGGGAGGGGCCCCTGCCAACTTCTCCAGAGACAGGTATTGTGCAGTATGTCCTGCAGATGAGGGACCATCTCGAGAAGAACCGGGAGGAGGCTGCCATGAACTTGCAGGGGGCACAGAGGGCCCAAAAGCAGTGGTACGACCAGTACGCCCGATATCGTGAATATCAGCCTGGACAGAAGGTCCTGCTGCTGTTCCCATCATCCACCAGCAGGCTTCTGGCAAAATGGCAGGGGCTCTACACCATAACAAGGAAGATGGGGCCGGCTACATATGAGGTGCACCACCCTGATAGAGGCAAGGACACACAGGTGTACCACGTAAATTTGATTAAGCAGTGGAAAGATTGACAGACCGCTGAAGCAAAGGGGCTGATAGTGCGAAAGGTGGAAGAAGATGAGGAGGCTGGCGATGACCTGGAGCCTGAGCATCTGGAAAGTGGCCAGAGAACTGGGCTCCAGCAAGTGTTTGCAGATTTTCCAGCCCTGTTCTAGCAGAGGCCTGATGTTTTGGAGCATAGGATCCATCTTAAGGACTCCACCCCTATACGGCAGCGGCCATATCAAGTACTGGAGTGCCTGATGCCTGGGCTGAGGGCGGAGATCCAAACCATGAGGGATCTGGGGGTCATTGAACCTTCCATAAGTGAGTGGAGCAGCCCAATTGTCATCGTCCCGAAGAAGGATGGGTCCCTCAGAATATGTATGGACTTCAGAAAGTTCAATGCTGTCTCCCGGTTCGACGCATACCCAATGCTACGTATTGATGACCTTCTGGAGAGGATTAGCGAAGCCCCTACATCACAACCCTGGACCTCTGCAAGGGGTACTGGCAGGTGCCACTGGAGTAGAGGTCTCGGGAGTACACTGCCTTCAGTACTCCCACGGGCCTATTCCAGTTCACGGTCATGCCTTTTGGACTGCATGGGGCGCCTGCCACCTTCCAGCGATTCATGGACTATGTTCTACAGGGCTGCGGTGACTGCTTTGCAGCCTACCTGGATGACGTGGTCATCTACAGCGGGTCCTGGAACGAGCATCTCCAGCTCCTTGGCAGGGTTCTGCGACAAATCCAGGAGGCAGGACTGACCCTGAATGTCCAGAAGTGTGAGTGGGCAAGGACTGAAACCAGATATCTGGGTTACCTGGTTGGCAAGGGAGAAGTCCGGCCTCAAGTGGACAAGGTGGAGGCGATCCACAACAGCCCACGACCTCACACCAGGAAGCAGGTCAGGTCCTTCCTGGGACTCGTTGGGTGGTACCGGCAGTTCATCCCTAACTTTGCCTCAATTGCTGCACCCCTGACTGACCTCACCAGCAAGGCCGCCAAAAACCCAGTCGTATGGACAGAGAAGTGTGAGACAGCATTTGTCTCCCTCAAGAGGCATTTGTGCACCTCCCCAGTACTCCAGAGTCCAGACTTTGGGCAGCGGTTCCTGGTGCAGGTAGATGTCTCAGCTGTGGGCATCGGGGCAGTACTGGCACCGGGGAAGCCAGGAGAAGAACAACCCATCTTGTACCTCAGTCAGAAGCTGCTGCCCAGAGAACAGAGGTTCTCGACGATTGAGAAGGAGTGCCTCGCCATAAAGTGGGCTTTGGACAGCCTGAGGTACTACCTGCTGAGGAGGGAGTTTGACCTGGACACCGACCACCGTGCACTGACGTGGATCCAGACCATGAAGGATCACAATGCATGGGTGACTCGGTGGTACCTGGCACTACAGCCCTACAAATTCATTGTGCGGCACAAGGTGGGGCAGCACAACCTTATGGCCGATTTATGCCTTGTTACGACCATGGTCGTTTGTGTTTGTGTAGTCATTCATTTTCCCAATGTATGTGTTTTTGCTCCGGCTGCGTGCGTTGCGTCGTTTTACGTTTTCCCCAGGTCCATCTCATCCCTTCCCCGAGGTGTGTCCTTTGTTGGGTGTCTCCTCCCCTCGCCCTTGATTGGAGCCTTCCATCATTTCCTGGCTGGCCCGTTCCCTTCAAAGAGGCTCAGTCCGCGCAAGGGAAGAGACCACTTGTCGCTCCCTGACGTTCGCTGTCCGATTCGTTTATGTATTTGTGATTGCTAGTTGTACATCTTCGTGCGTATGCTTAGGTCCTCTTTCCTGTGTATTTGTGAGTATTGCTTTTGGTCTTCGTGACACTATGATTGGGTGTGGGAAGTAGGGAGTCGATGCCATTTTCTTTTCCATCTCTTTTTTCACATTGGTTTCGTTAGGAAGGGAGAAAGGGAAGTTTTACTGTATCTTTTGTTTTGAGATTTATTTTGTGTTAGGTCAGTTAGTTTCCCTCTCTCGTTAGTTAGAGTGTGTTTTGTTTGTTATTTTGGCTTGTCGACTCCTGAGTTTGTGTTCCCTGTCACCCACTTTATTTATGTTATATGTTTTTTTTGTCTTTAATGTTTATGTAATAAATTCTGTTACACTTTTCCCAATGTTCACGACTGTGGTCTCCCCTCTTTTCCCTGTTACGGTCTGACCCTAGACAGGGCCGTAACAGCCTAGAATTACTCAAGGAGGTTGTATGGTTCATTTGGTTCCTATTCTGACAGTTTGATAAATTGTGCATAATGGCATATATTTAGCAGTAGGGTAATAGTGTAATAATTCGATTCTCTTTTTTATTTGTATTTATCTACGTGGCAGAGCTGAAGTGAGTAGCTTGTGTGAGCCCTGCATAAAGCCTTAGGTAAGCGGGTAGCAGGTAGCCGAGTGTTTAAATCACTCCCTGAGACCTGGTTAACTAGCGTTGTTGTCGACAGGCTAAGGACAATTTGCCTTTAGCTCAGCTGGCAATGACGTTGGCCGTAAGGGGTTGACAGTGAGTAGTGAGAACTCAGGTTTGAAACTCGCTTGCTCGCTGACCCACGTAACATCTATTTAAAACACACAACGCAGTCTATACCCGTTACATATACTACAATTTGTTTCTGTTCGTCTTTGTAACTTCTTTTTGATATTTATGAGTCTTATTTTGTAATATTTTTCATATTTTTATATCTATATAGTTTTAAATGTTATGATTATTTATGATTATTTATTTGTGTCATTCCAAATGTCTGAATAAAAATTACAGTTAGTGCAGGTGGGGTTGGGGGGGGGGGGGGCTTACTCAAGGGGGGGGTTCATCCAGGGTGCCATACAAGCTAGAACCGCCACTGAACGTACTTAAGACAATTGAACTACAGTATGTAGACAATAGTAAATACAGCAACAGAGTAATTTTAAAATGTCATCCTGGAATGTCCAGTTCTTGGCACACAGTTGGCTTGACAGGTAGGACAGTGAGGTAGCTGAACTGGAAATTGCAGTGTGGCACTTGAGCTACAGGAGCCAGGAGCAGGGACAGGAAACAAAATGAAAACAGTGAGTAGTGGATGTTAAAGTGTTGCAGGAATGAAAAACATTCAAGTGGGGAGCAGAGAGGGGAAAAGAGATGCCTGTGTGCAATTATACCTAGGGGTCAAGAGTCAAGGGGCTAGCACGATCATGAGGGCGACCCTAAGGCAGTCAACACCAGACAAGAGGGGCTTGATATGAAAAGGCTTTACAACCTATAGTACTTTTACCCACTCTTGGAACAATGAGAAGTCCTGCACTTTGGGAACGTACAGATCATTTTGGAGAATAGGGGTGAAGAAGGTCCTTAAAATAGGGAGGGGCAAACCCATTGAAAGCTTAGAATGTAAGAAGAAGTATTTTGAAATTAATGCAATATTTGATAGGTAGCCAGTGGAGTGTGTTAGCCAACTGGATAGGTAGCCAACTGGAAGTGGTTTTTATGTGTTTCAAAGGAGAGCTCAGGATCAATAGTGACACCAAGGTCTTTGAACGTTGCACTTGAGGCCAGCGAGACCATCAAAATTTAATGTAGTATTAGTGAGTTTGCTCCTGATAGCCTTTGGGCCAAAAATCCTAGAAAAAGTGGTAAAGGAACAAAGTTGCTTTGTTACCACTTTTTCTAGGATTTTTGAAAGGAATGGGAGATGGGCCTGTAGTTTGACAGATCATTTAGGTCTACATTGGGTTTCTTCAGAATAGGCTAGATGACTGCTAATTTGAAGGACTGAGGTACATGTTCAAGCATTTATAAGATTTAACAATGGTGTGCCAATTTCAGGTAGGAGCTGTTTTAAGAATCTTGTCAGAATGGGGTCTAACAGGCAGGTGGTGTTTTTATATGAATTAATTAGGGAGGTGAAGTCACTAAATTCAATGGGTATGAAAGAGTCTCGGCATGTGGCTGGCCTAGTAGACATATCTACATCATCTGAGACTGGACAGGCCAGGCTGAAGGCAGAAGTAGAATCAGAATCAGTCTGTATTGGCCAAGTATGGTTTTACACATACCAGGAATTTGACTCCAGTTCCAGTATCTCTCGTAGTACATTCACACAATGATTTACAAGGTGACAACAACAAATACCATCCAACAGTAGTGGAACAACAAACGACAAGAGTAGTGCAGGACACATACATAGAGTGGGGTAAAGATGGAATGAATGAGGTATATATAAAAAATATGAACAGCTACTGCACAATAAGTTAAGTGCACAGGAGTGCTGGCTGTGGGTCTGTGCAACAATTTGATTTGGACAGCTATTGCACAATGAGCATGAGATAAAGTGTACCTGAGTGCAGGCTATGGGTATGTACAACTATAGTTGTCCATCTATGGCACTGTGAGTTGTTAGTTTAACAGTTTTCGATGCGGGGAAATAGGCTACACAAAGCAAAGCCTGAAGGCACACAAAAGCCGTGGACAGGTTTGCACAAATATTTTTATTTTATTACAACTTTGATTTGGAAAACTGTAAGCTACACATTTTGGTGCCTGGATTCCAGTTGTTTCTGCGAATTGCAGTGATCCATTTGCTTCTCTTTTCTTTAGCTTTCGGCAGTCTGTAAAAAGATAGTTCCGATTTCTTGTTGAATCTATTTGTACAGTCAATCGCACAGCAGCTCTTTCCCATTTTAGATGTGTAAGCTGAACATTAACACTACCACTCAGTAAGTCTTTCTGTCACTCAGTGGGTGTGACCCGCGGTCACTCTGCCTACTGTGACATCATGTGCATAACCTCTATAGGCAGAGTGAGAATTGGTGCAGGTGTGGGCTGGTGGGGGCATAATTGCTGGTGCCAGGTGTGAATTAATTATTAACAGGAGTGAATGAGGGGTGTGGCCATTGTCTGTGTGTTTTCTAGTTTTTCAGAGTAGACCCTTTTTGGCTGCCCTGATTTCCTTTGTCAGTGTATTCCTTGGCAGGTTATACAGGGTCCCACTCCTGCAGGCCTCCTCCTTGGACCGATGAAGCTGTTTGAGTTTCGTGGTGAACCAGGGTTTGTCATTGTTGTATCTGATGTGAGTCCCTTTGGGAATGCAGATGTCCTTGCAGAAACTGTCACAGTGTCAGTAAGCTCATCCAGATCAGTGGCTACTAGTTCAAAAATGCTCCAATCAGTGCAGTCAAAGTAGGCCCGTGGTGTGCTCTTAGCTTTGCTCGTCTATTTTTTCCTGTGTGCACTGCAGGTTGAGCAGATTTTATTTTCTACCTGTAGGTCGGGATAAGATGAACCAGGCAGAGATCAGAGAGTCCCAGAGTTGTGCGCGGGACAAAGCAATATGCATCCTTTAATATTGTGTAACAGTGGTCCAGCGTGTTCCTGTCCCTGGTCGGACACTTAATGTGTTGTCTATATTTCAGCAGTTCTTGACTGAGATTCACTCTGTTAAAATCCCCCAAAACAATAAGAGCAGAGTGCGGGTGTGTTGGGAGGTAAGCCGAGTTGCCACCGTGTTGAGCGTTGCAATTGGGCGAATTAATTGGGAACCGCGGGTGCGTGCTTGGGCCAGGGATATCGAATGATTGCTGCCGCTGAGCCGGTGGGGTCCACGGCTGTTCTGAATTGTCGTGATTAGCGGGAGTACAGGTATAAAAACGTGACAATTTGGGCAGTTGGAAAAGACGGTCGGCTCAGGAAGGAAACGCTCTGCATCGTGGGTTTTATCGGGGAAGATTAATTTTGGTTTGGTTTGATTTTTCTTTTTGTTACTTTCGGTTGTTTTTGGTTTTGATTTTGGTTGAAGTTTTCAGTCGGGTTTTTTTTTTGTTTTGAGAATATTTTTAAGTTTCATTTTCTTTTGCTTCTTTTTTGATTTGGTTCGGGGAGAGACCCCGGGTCTCTTTTTAGCAGCTGTGGTGTGCGGAGCAAGTGACGGCAGAGCGCTGCTGATCCAGACTGCTTCCACGAGTGACGCCCGGGGCAGGCAAGGCAGCGGAAGCCAGCGGGGGAAGGAGAAGAGAAGATAGGCTGGAACAGCGGAGCGATGACGCCCCAGGCTGGGCAGGAGGCGAATTGGGGTGGTGCCCCTGTGCAGTAAGGGATGTGACTGGCGGTGTTACCATTTGTGTGTGTGCGTGCCCTTTTGCAGTCTGCCCAGCCTAGCAGAGTGGGTCATTCATGCCGCTGTGTTCTTTCCCCCCAGCGTGGCCATAGCGCCTGCTCCGGAGCCGCATGAGAAGGACGCGCGGGGAACATCAGCGTCAGGAGGGAGCGGTCTGGACCGAGGGCATCAGCAGCACTCTCTTTGTTTTTGGGTTTTGTTTTTTATTTTGGGACGCAAGCGAGGCCCGGCATAGAGGCGTGGGCCGAGTTACGTCCCACCCTTTTTTTTTTTTTTTTTGTGTGCGTGTGTGAGGACCCACTCCTCCCAGGCGGGTGGTACCCCCTCCTTGGGCGGCCGAGAGGGGTCTCGTCTCTGTCACCAGGGCCGGCGCCAGAGGCGAGTCTGTGGGGTCACGGTGCGGTGTGTGTGTGAGTGCACAGGGGTAGAGTGTGGGGTGTCTAAAGTTGCTGTGCTGTGTGGGGTGGAGGGCAATCTTGCTCGGGCCCGTGTGGGGAGAGAGCGGGATAAAGGAAGGGCCGCCATAGAGAAGGGTGAGAGGAAGGTTGGGGGGGGGGGGGGGGGGGGGGGCGGTCAGCAGAGCATGAGCCGTCCCTGTATGAATTGCCGTCCCTGTATTTAATAAAGCCTTTGTACCTGTACTCCTGTGTCCTGGTCGTCTGTGGCAGGCGGATCCATTGGGCGGAACCTGTTGGGTAACGGGGGCCAACATCGGCATTCCTGGCTCCTGACAGGTGTTTTTGCTCCATGCCAATTATCTGGTCAGCTAATTGTCAGCTGTTGTTCCTCACTCACACAGGCTTGTGGTGGAACATAAACACCAACCAGTATTATGGAGGCAAACTCCCTCAGTGAATAAAATGGTTTACAGTTTATAAACAAAGTTTCCAGGTCTGGACAGCACGACTTATTTAACACTGTGACATTCATGCACCAACCTACATTAATGTAGAGGTAGGGATGGGCAGTATAGCAACTTTTTAATCGACATATTTTCAAATGAGATATAGGATGAGACAATACTGTTTATTTTAAAGGGATCTTAAAATTAGGTGGAAAAAAACAAATTTTGATCCATTTTTAACTGGTATTAGGAAGTATTTTTGTGTCATGCAGTTTAAAAACCTTCTGACTTGTCAAAAAGGCTTGCTTAATTTGATATACCACTCAAAGTAAGATGTTTTCAAGACAGTTTCACCAAACAAGATATTCAAGATGCACCGTCTAAAAACAAGTCCTTGTAGCTCAAGGAAATTTTGCTTGTTTGGTGACTGTGTCTTATATTAAGTGTAAAGAGATATTTTGACTTGAAAAGAGACAAATATGCTTGGTGAGATTTGGATTTTTTGCAGTGTAGGCTTCCACACAGCGAAACACCTTGCAAATTTCACCCCACGGCTTTTTGCTCTGGGGCCGTGTCGTGAAAAAAGCAAGTAAGTTTGGCTATCTTGTTGGTGCAGTTGTGGTGTGGTGACATAGCCGGCTGGCAAGCTAGCTAGCCAGCAAGCTATTGTAGCCAGCAAGCCACCTAGCTAGCTTTTGTAGCAAGCGATTCAGCTAGCTTGTGAAGTCAACCAGTCAACTGTGATGAAATGGCATAGACATTGCATTGTGTTTGCTCTCCACCAATTTAATTACCTCCCGTTTTTTTGCTGTTCATGTTCTGAATACAATGATTTTATTAAGCCAATTAAATTATGTTGTGCACATCGGTATGTTGTACAACAACACTGTGAATAAAATTCACATATGTGTTTTTGCTATCACCCGCTATAGCCTAATTCCCCCTTTAAAACATAAATTTAAAAGCCAATTAAATTATACAGTGCACACATCAATATGTACTAGAACAGTACACTTACTCCTGCCTCTGTAGAGAATGTCACCTACCAAACACATCAAACGCTGAACTAATTGGTTCTCACTTGCATAAAGTTGGGGATTTGCCATCTCAGTTTTGCTTGCTTCACCAGATGTGCTCCGATTTCGCCCAATCAGAGCGAATTTCGATCCCATATAACCTGAATGAGAACGAAGCGAAATTCGCTGCAATGGAAGCGTACCGTCACACTCTCTGCGCAACCCCGCCCCCACTCTCCCTCTACGTCTGCGCGCAAACCCAGCACCACTCGATCACACAAGTTCTCCTGCAGCATGGAGGGAGACAGCGCCTGTCCACACTGCCGATATAATTTTTCATTTACATGTTTTGCAGCTGTATATTTTCAAACAGGGAAGGAAACCCTGTCTTCGCATTTTATTTTGATCACAGTCTGTTTTAATAAATGTGCTTGTGATATCTCACATGTGGCTTTGACTTTCAACTGAACATTTAGCCCTCTTTGTAGAAAATACTGCGATATATATATCGTGTATCGCCATTCAGCCTAAAAATACCGAGATATGATTTTTGGTACATATCGCCTAGCCCTACGTAGAGGCAGATTCTGCGACCTCTCAATTTCCTTGACAGCTCTGTGATGTGATTCGCTCTGTATATGCAAAACCCAGGTAGATGTAGATTCACTAACTCAGGTCTGTGAAGGACAGGGCAGTGGAGCGAGAGAAATCCTTGTTGGATCCCTTGAGCAGAGATTTGCCAGGTGAAGACTAGGTAGCGGAGTCCGGAAACCCTGCTGTCAGAGCCTGACCAGTGCTCCAGTTGCTTACCTTGTCTGCATCACCTGTATCTCGCATAGAGAGCCGCTGCTCTGCTAGTTAGAATGTCCAAATAATCCACTGAATGCAAAAAGTTCAATGTTAGCACAGGTGGTGTGGACAACCTAATGTTCAGTAGTGTTCAGTTCAGATCTTTACTGAGTGATCCTAAAATTTACACTTAGCACGGGGACAGACAAACAAAAGCAGTATGAGAGAGCACTGTACCAAGGCAGCCGATTGTGGCACCATCCTAGTAGCATCCAGAAGAGGAAAGTTTCTAAACTGTGTCTTGCATCTTTATGATTTCATAAAGTTTTCATATGATCTACTGTGAATTGCTGGAATGCAGGGGTTAGCTGATGCAGGGCTCTTAGTTACTCTGGCAACAGAGCTGAACAAATACCTGGGATTGTCCTTATTTTTCTCATTAGGGTGAAAAATACGCAGATCTGGCAGCTGGGAGGGCAGGTTTGTAGCTTAAAAGACTTTCTTTCCAAGCCAGGATAGCCATGGAGTTGGTCCCCCTTTTGCAGCTATAACAGCTTCCACTCTTCTTGGAAGGCTTTCCACAAGATTTTGGAGTGTTTCTGTGGGAATTTGTGCCCATTCATTCTGTAGAGCATTTATGAGGTCAGGCACTGATGTTGGACGAGAAGGCCTGGCTCGCAATCTCTGTTCCAGTTCATCCCAAAGGTGCTCGATGGGGTTGAGGTCAGGGCTCTGTGCGGGCCAGTCAAGTTCTTCCACACCAAACTCATCAAACCATGTCTTTATAGTCATTGCTTTGTGCACTGGGGCACAGTCATGTTGGAATAGAAAAGGGCCTTCCCCAAACTGTTGCCACAAAGTTGGTATGCTGAAGCATTAAGCCCTTCACTGGAGATAAGGGGCCTAGCCCAAACCCTGAAAAACAGGTGTAGCCAAATACTTTTCTCCATATAGTGTAGCTTGTTTGATAGCACGGCTCTGGTTGTTATACCAAGGTGCAGGCCTTTTTTCTGGCATTTTGTTCTTTTTATGGGGTGCAAAAGCATCCAGGGTATGACGGACTCTAATAGATTTCTTTAATAAGTTTTGGACCGAAGATCGGGGAACAGACACTGTATCTATGGAATTGAATTTAAGTGCTGGTTCAAGAGAAGAAGCAGAGATCTGTGTAAGACAGAAAGTCTGCTGTCTGGCTTTGGCCCTGATGAGTCAAAGTTTAGAGATGTTTACATTTTACATTACATTACAGCATTTAGCAGATGCTCTTACTGAGAGCAACTTCCAAATAAGTGCATCACTATGCTAAGAGAAGATACTGAGTTAAGTGCTAAACTAGTGTTTTTTAAAATAGATAGGATGAATAGAAATAGATAGAGAGGAAGGTAGACTAGAGATACAGCTTGAAAAGATGAGTTTTCAGTTTTATCTTGAAGGCACCCAGGGACTCTGTTGTCTGAATCTTGGCAGGAAGTTCCACCAGTGTGGAGCCAGTACTGAGAAGAGGCAGGTTCGAGAGATGCAACAGAGGCAACCCAAGGTAGCAGAGTGCAGCGCTCTTGCTGGCTTGTAGGCCATGATCATGTCCTGTATGTATTGGGGTGCTGACCCATTAAGTCCCTTAAAGGTTAGTAGCAAGGTCTTGAACTTGATCCTCGATGCAACCGGTAGCCAGTGGAGGGACTCAAAGAGAGGTGTCACATGGGCCTGCTTGGGGAGGTTGAACATCGATTGGCAGTTGTCTATGAAGCCCACATTGTTGGAGGGGCACCACTCAGACTGCCAACGATTTCATGACATTAATCTGCTGGAGATCTTGTCACCGCACTGCAAAGGGATAGGACCAGAGACTCTGACATATGTTTTACAAGCTTACACACTGATTTAATTGTTAACTTGGTTATTGACTGAATGACAAAAAAGTGCTAATTTGTATTGTATGTGGTGATTTTAATATTGATTTGTTAAATCCAAATGATCATAAAGGGACAACAGACTTTATTAATACAATGTACAGCAACAGCCTATTTCCTGTGATTATAAAACCAAGCAGAATAACAACAGACACTGCTACATTGATAGACAACATATTCACAAACAAAATCAAAAGCAAAATAAATGACATAAGTGACCACCTTCCTGTTTTTGCAATTTTTCAAGATTTTTTTAAGACAAAAAAAGAGAATAGGTCTAACACTTGCAAACTGATTCGACACAGAATACCAGAAGCCATCGCTGTCCTCAAGGCGGACCTAAGGAAACAAAACTGGAATGAGGTTTATGCTAATGATGATCTAAAAACTCACTAAGGAGCGAAAATATGTTGACAAGCCATGGATTACCAAGGGGATAGAGAATGCATGTGAAAAGAAAAATGCATTACATAGGAGGTTTTTAAAACATAGAACAGAAGAAGCAGAGAACAAATATAAGATATATAAAAATAAATTGATAAGTATTATGAGATGTAATAAAAAGGAGCATTATCACAAACTATTGGAGCAGTATAGGAGGAACACTCAAGGAACATGGAGAGTGCTTAACAGCATAATTAAAAAGGGTACTGGAAAAGCAGACAGTCCAACTTACTTTGTAAAAGATAACAATACAATTATAAACAAAATAAAAGACATTGTCAATGAATTTAATGATTACTTTGTACATGTTGGATACAATTTAGCAAATGAGATTGTGGAGCCGAGAAATAAGGATGGTGTAGATGAAGATATTGTTCATAAAAACTCCTACTCCATGTTTATAAGGGGTGTTGATGAAAAGGAAATACTTGACACTGTTTAAAAACATTAAGAATAAAAAGTCCACTGATTGGACTGAAATTGATATGTTGTTAGTAAAAGATATCATAGAATGTATAGTGAAACCATTGGCACAATCAATCCTTCCAAACAGGCATATTTCCCAGCAAAATGAAAACAGCAAAAGTTCCAGAAAAATTCCTATTTATAGAAATGGGGATAGACATCTATTATCCAATTATCGACCAATTTCTCTGCTTTCCCAGTTCTCAAAAAAATTTAGAAAAACTATTTGTACAGAGGCTTGACAATTTCATAGAAAAGCATAATTTATTGAGTGACCATCAGTATGGCTTTAGAGAAAATTCAATGGCAATGATGGAACTGGTAGAAGAGATTTCTACTGCAATGGACAACAAGGAATATACTGTGGGGGTGTTTACAGACTTAAAAAAAGCATTCGATACTATTGATCATGGTTTATTTATGAAGAAACTGGAGAGATATGGTATAAGAGGGGTAGCATACTCATAGCTAAGAAGTTACCTAGATGACAGATATCAATATGTCCAAATAAATAAAGTCAAATCTGATTTGATGAGGGTCACTTGTGGGGTTCCACAAGGTTCAGTGCTAGGCCCCAAACTGTTTATATTGTATATAAATGATATTTGTAAAGTGTCTAAATTGTTAAAATTTGTTTTATTTGCTGATGACACTACCTTATATTGCTCTGGGAAAAGTTTTGAACAACTTCTGAATACAGTAGAAAGGGAATTGAAAGTATTAAAGAAATGGTTTGATATTACCAAGCTATCATTGAATTTAAGTAAAACAAAGTTTATAATATTTGGTAATCTGCAAATCAATAGTCAAGCTAAAATTATGATCAATGATGTTGACATAGAAAGAGTGTATGAAAATAAATTTCTGGGCATAATAATTGATCATAAATTATGTTGGAAACCACATATAAATATGTAAAAACAAAAATGTCCAAAACCATTGCAATATTAAATAAAACTAAAGATATCTTGAATCAGAAATCACTATATATACTGTATTGTTCTCTCACAGTTCCATACATTACCTATTGTGTGGAGGTATGGGGAAACACGTACAAAACCATCACAAATCCAATTTTCATGCTACAGAAGAGAGCCATAAGAATTGTAAATCGATCGGATTATTATGAACCAGGCAATGCACTATTTATTAAGTTACATACTTTAAAATTTTGTGATGTAGTTGATCTTACAACTGCACAGATAATGTACAAAGCACAAAACAAGTTACTATCTAACTGTATTCAGAGGTTGTTTCAAATTAGACAGAGCCAATATGAATTTAGGGGAATATGTATATTTAAAAAAGCAAAGGTAAGAACAAATGTAAAAAATACATGTACATCTGTCAAAGGGGTAACATTGTGGAATAGTTGTGACAAGGAGTTAAGAATGTGTAACTCACTTTATGAATTTAAAAAAATGTTTTAAAATAAGGTGGTAAACAAATATATAACTGAGATATGATCAGTATTGTGTTTGAATCATTTGGAACTTTTCTTTTTGCTTTGGTATTGTTTTGTCTTTGTATAGCCTAAACCCAGTAGAGAAAGGGTTGCCTATCAATTACTGATTACCGATTACTACTATTTCCAATTGTCTCATATGGACATAGTTAGCGCCGACATGAATAACAATTTTAGAGAATTTACTTAACTTTTACTTAACTTCATGACAGTGGACTCCCAGCAACATGCAAGAACAATTTAAAATAATTTACCACAATATTAGTAGCATGAGACAGCATTTCGTTTTAGTTTTAAGAACTCCTGCCTGGTGAGAATAATTATGTACTGTGATAAGCATTCTTTAAAAATATTTAAACTTACTTACTCTAACTGGCATGTTTTTTTTTTTCATTTTTCTATTTTCTCCCCCATTTGGAATGGTCAATTCCCTGAATTTTTGGAATGCCCAATTTGTCATCGATGTTTGGTCCCATTGCACAACCCCCACTGTCAATCCAGGAGAGCATGGACAAGCATGTGCCCTCCTCCGAGACACGTGATATCAGCCACTGCTTGATTTCGCACTGCGGTCCACAAGCTAAGCTAGCGCAGAGATGAGTCGGAGGAAGACATTTCATATGCAGCTTTGGCACGTGGACCACAGGTGCCCGATCGACCAGCAGGGGTTGCTGTTGCTAATGGGACCAAAGCTCCTGCCGATGTACCCACCCCTATCCCCGGCGGAACAAAGCCAATGTGTTCCGCCTGTGAGCTCCCGGTCACTGTCGGCTAGTGACACAGTCGGGATTGAACCCAGGTTGTAGCGTTAAGTCTACACTCGGAACAAGTGCTTTTACTGACTGAGCCACTCGGGAGCCCCAGTATGTTTTATTTAATGCATAGAAGAGAAAATGGTGTTGATATCCATAAAATTGTTGTTCCTGATTTATTTGATATTGATCAGGATTTGATATTAGAGTAGTATATGATGAGTGTTGGTATGAGCTATCCATTTGAGTTAATATTACATGGCACACATCTAGTGGCTTTGTATACAACAATGAAGGAAAAATGTGAAATATGATACCTGAACCTTTGCATATAGTGTTTTACCAAAATTATGCATTTTTGATTGTATTTGCTTGCAATTATAAGAAGAGAAAGTACATGGAAATTTCATTCTAAAACTAAATTAATTTCTGACCACCCAAATTACATTACATTAATGTCATCTGGAAGATGCACCTATCCACAGAAACTCACAGTACATCTACTAAAGTTGCATTAAAACATGCACAAGCAGGACACCACTAACCAAACATGGACAAATGCAGGTGCCAAACATAGTGCTGACATTACAGATACATACCTTGATTGACATATGCAACGCTACACGATTGACCATTTTGACCATTCCAAATACTGTATAATGCTAACACATACCACACACATGCAAGTAAACCTCCAAATATCCAATTACATAATACCCTTCCAACATAAAATTGCACATAAGGGAAAGAAAAGATTACACTTGGTGAAAGGAGGTGTGGCCTGAAGAGGTGGGTCTTCAGTCTGTGACAAATTATGGGCAGTGTTTGAGCTGTTCTGACCTAAACAGGAAGCTTGTGCCACCAGTGGGCATCATCATGATGTGAGATTATGTGAAGGAGGAACAGCCAAAAAGAAGCTGAATGTAGTGGTCTGGCTGGTGTGTAGGGACAGGTAGTGCACTGAATATAACAGGGAGCCATTCTCCTCACCTCTCGATAGGCTAATAGCAGCACTTTGAAGCAGATGTGAGCTGTCAACCATAGTCACTGGAGGGAGATCAGGCAGGGTGAGACACAAGAAAAGTTGGGGACATTGTGGATCAGTTAAGCAACAGCATTCTGTATAAACTGCAGGGAGAAATTAATTGCATTTACAAGAAGGGCGGCAAGGAGGGAGTTGCAGTAGTTTATGCCAGAGAGAATCAGGGCTTGTACTAAGAGGTGGGTGGAGTAGGTGGTGAGGTGGTATATTGTTCTGGTGTTGTATAGGAACAACTTGCAGATCCTTTTCACTGTTGCTATGTGGTCTGTAAGATCACTAACACTAAGGCCTTGACAGTCTAGGAAGCTGACCCTGTGGTGTTTTTCTAGGGTGATAGTCATATCCTTGCATGGAAAAGACTTGATTGAAATATACACTAACTTGTTCTTGGACAAATTTAGTCTCAAGTGATGTTTAGACATCCACTAGGCAAGGATGTGTCATTGTGGCAAACACCTAACTTTGTATGACAAAACCTGGGTATCAGATGGAAGAAACAAGAGGAATACTTTCGTGTGATCAACACAGCAGTGATATGAGACGTCATGGGAGGAAATGAGAAACCCAAGTAATCTGATGTACAAGAGGAGAGGAAGCAGATCCAAGGAGCAGGTATTTGGGTAGTGAAACATCAGGAGTTCAGTTGGCCTCTGTGTTTGTGAGTGTGGATGGAGCAGGATAAGTAATGGAGCGCTTTCTGACAGAGTGTGTCATGGGTTGAATGAATGACTTTCAGATGGTGACAACTTTTTCCACAAAATAATGGGCAAAGTCATCAGCAGTGAGGGAAAAGGGAGGAGGGGTAAGGGTAGAGAAGACAGAGAAGAAAAAAGTAGAGAACAGTTTGCAGAGGTTATTGGATGACTCCTGAATTCTTTTGTGAAAGGAATATGCCAGAATGCGCAGTATAGAGGAGTGTACAGCTTCATATTCGTAATTGCTACCACACACAAGTTCACTACGACCAAACAAGATGTATTGCAATTAAACCTAGGTCTATATTTGTATGCATTTCTTTAAAAGACTACACACTTGACTGATGTTACATGAAGCAACTTGCACACAACTAAAGTTGCATAAAGTTGCTATTAATTCCTAAAAATTCAAATTCCCATAAATTGCAGTTAATTCCGAAGCAATATTTCCCATTTTGAAAGTTTCCAGAATTTTGCAGTCCTAGTGGGTCAATGGGTCAACAAACTACATGCTAACCATTGAAACTTTTTTCCCCAAACGGTTCCAATAAAAGTGGACCACCATACATTGCTGGGGGATATTCTAGGAGGGATATGGCTTTGTCTTCCCCATTCCATGCTTTTCAGTTGAAGAAAGGGCTAAGTTGCGTGGGAGTACTGCGTGTGGCAACATATTTTACATGCAACTACATGTGATTGTAGAGAAATGAGTGCTTTTACAAAAAAGGAATTACTTTTTGATTTTATTTAATAATGTAAGACATTTACTTAATTACAGAAATATGTTGTTGCTTCAGTCTTAACCAGTCATACACCCATGGGAAAGGAAGAACACAGGGCAACGGTTCACAGTATCAAAAGACTACTTCATCTGCTAAATAGAAGAAGCATATGTATATAGTCATTAATAAAACACTACTTTCACATTCTAGTTTAATGCTGGCAAAAGCCACAAATGACAGGATATTCATGAAGTTATCTCTGCATTAAACTTTCTAAGTAGTGGCTAAAGCAGTTACTTTCTAGAAAGGGACAATACAAATTAATTACAAAATGTTATGTAGCAGCTTTGGCAAGCACTTGCACTTGCTTTGGACGAATGTGATTTAAGGTAGTCAACCTAGCTAGTATCATTTATGTGTTAAGTACAATTTGTGGGTTAAGTATAATTAGACTAGCCTAGAATACATGATAGCCTTAGTAATATGTGAATTGTCTTCACACTTATTTATGTCTGAATCAAGACTGCTTACTTCATGTTAGCAAAACTTCATGGTTTGGCTCCATGGGGGTGACCATTTGGACCTTGCTGCATTGCCTGTGTACATAGCATATAAGATTGTTCTGGAACACTGATTGACACTGACTCTACCAGAATTTAATTTTTTGTACCCTAGAGGACCATCACTTAACCTAATGCTTTGTCTGGGGCTCCAGAGTAGCTCAAGCATTCTAAAAACAGGGTTGCATGAAAGGGGGAAAAGTATATATAAAAAAAGGTTTATGTGAGACATGGGAAAGGAAACTGATCAAACTATCATTTATCTAGCAATGAACTACTCCTGAGTAGTTCAGTAGTTAAAACACTTGCCCAAATTTTCCAGAAAAAGCCTGAACATCTAGGACAGCTCTCTGTGCCACTGGGAACACCAGCCTGTGAATTAACAGGCATGTCCCTGCTGCTTATTTCTCTGCTTGTTTAGGTGGGTCTGTTTCCACCTGTCACGGGTCCAGCGGCCCTGGTTGTGGACTACCTCATGTAGCAGGTCAATGAAGGCATACTCATTATCCTGTAGAAGATTCTCATCTTGTGGAGAACTCCCAGCAGGGTGAGCAAGAGAACTTGACCCCCTGTAGAGGCTGTGCTCACTTTTTTGCTCCACTCTACCGGTATCTTGTTTTTGCCTTTTCCCTTCCCATTCCCTGCCCGACTTCTGGGTTGGGCATCCAGGTTTACCATGCCTTGCTTTCACTGGTTTAGATTGGCTCCATTTCTGACTGAACTGAAAATTACTGGCATTGACTATGTCTGACTGGATGTGACTGAGTTGAACTGGTTCTTCAGTTAAACCTAACAAGACCACATCACCTTCCAGGGTGGCTGTTTTGATCTCTAGCTTGTAAGTTTCTTCAGCAGTGACTTCTCTATCTCCCCATAGAGATGTCCCATCCACACTCTTTTGAGGGTGGCATTGGAGACTTTCTGGAGGGAAATCTTCTATCTTAAAAGCAGCCATGTACTCTTGTGAGTCATAGTCAAATTTAGCTCTGTCTGCAGGTTTGGAGAGGAAGACATTAAGGACTTGTCCTTCACCAGTGTGTCTTTGCTTCCACTGAAATGAGGGGAGTGGCCATGTTGACATCCTTCTGATCATTATCCTTTGACTCTGACTGATGTTGTCACAATAGTGACTCACAGGAGACTCAGATTGTCTGGTTGTTTCATTTCCAATGCTGAAGTATGGTAATTTTTCACTAACTTTTGAGTCCTGGTCCAGGGGAACCAGGGTTTCCCAGGTGGGGACTAGCTTCATCAGGTTCCAATTATGGTAACCTTCCTTTCCTGTCAGGTTCACCTGGGCAGGCAGACTTCTGAAAAATGCTGTTGCTGTTCCTTGCGGTTCACCTTTCTCTCTCTCTGACATGCTCATGTGACCTTTAACTGGGTCTTCTTTCTCCTCCTTGCACTTTTCTGTCTGGCCTGGAGTTTTATTCCTCACAATAGAGCTCTGGCAGGAGTTTTTGCATGTGGAAAGCACAGCAGCAGCAGATTTTGGTCGGGGCCTGACCCTTCTAATCCTCAGGTGCTCTTCGTCCTGGCTCTGCTCCCCAGATGACCTTGGCCTCTGGACATTGTTAGGTGGTCCTCTTGACTTTGGGATTCTGTTTTCTTCATGTCTTTCTTGGTCTGGTTCCACTTTTTTTTTCTTCTGTTTCCTCTTGTAAAGCACAGCAAGTGGACAGGCAATACAGAACAGGGCCCCTTGAAAACAGATTTCATTTAGAATTCACCACATAGAGGGTTTACTCTTTAACTTAACTGTAACTGTGAGCTTTGTTGATGTTTTACTTATAGTGAATTAGATGTGTGCTTAATTAAATCTATTGTCCACAAAGTATTTTACAACCAGCAGTGGAGACATTTTAAAATTGTCTTGGCAAGGTTCTATTTTTCTTTTTCCATTCAATTTTTTATATAATTTTCTTTACATAGCATCATTTACATTGACATTACACAATCAGGTGTCGTCAATTGCTGAAGCTTTCAACACTAATTTCCAAAAAGGGGTATTAAACTTAACTTCTTAACTACTGTTAGATTTTAGGTTTGTTTTTGTCAAAGCTTAAACAAAATACAAAACATTACACTCTGTAAACATGTTTCTAGTTGCAAGATTACTTCCATTTTAAAAGATTAATGTCCAACCAAATGAAGTGCATATACGTTGCTGTAATATTTGTACTTTTAGAATTTATTTCTAAAAGCTTAACCTATTTATACATTATACATACCCACCAAACCTATGAGTACGTGGAAGCCAATTAGCAGTATCTCTCCTTTTGGTACAGATGTGCTGGAGGGTAAGTATTCAGACACATTCCACACAACCTGACCTCTGAGCAGTTCAGGTGTCTCGCAGGTCACTCCCATTTTGTTTTCAAGCAGTGAGTTATTGATCATACCTGAGGATAGCACATTGAGTTTGTTCTTCCCACTTCTATATTGAGCATATTCATTTGTTGCATAGCATTATATTATTGTCATTTAGCAGATGGTCTTATCTAGAGTGACTCACATAGGTTACATTATTTACATGTTATCCATTTATACAGCCAGATATTTACTGAGGCAATTTCACATTGTAAATTGTCCAGGATGTGGACATCTTTAGATCCTCAAAAATTCTAAAATCAATTAAAATTAATTACAAATTAAAAAAATAAAATTCTTATAGAATAATAAGTGAAAATTAAGAGTCCCAAAGAGGTGTTCCAAGGTGACAGTTACCTTTGAGGAAAAAGACGAAGTCCTGTAGTCCACAGGAACAGTCCCATGGGTTGCCGTCCAGTCTGATCTGTGTGGAGTTGATTGGGGAGAAGACCTCTGGATTCACACAGGTAAGGTTATTGTCAGACAAATCCAAATGTGCTAGCTTCTTCTGTGAACGAAAGCTACCCAGGGTGATTTTGTGAATCTTGTTGTGGGCCAAGTTGAGGCTTGTGAGACCTGAAAGCCCCATCAGTGTATGGTCCTCCAGAACTTCAATGTTGTTCTGGAACATTGTGAGGTTTTCCAGTTTGGCAGGCTCATAGAACCAGGATGAGCTGATCTGTGAAAGATGATTCTGGTACAAATTAAGCTTCTTGAGGTGGTGGAATGACTGGAATGTATTTGGCGAGACAGCAGTTACCCCGGCATTGGGCATGGTCAGACTGGTCACAGACTCCAGTGTCTCACTTCGGAACATTGTGGAGTTTAACGCTCCCACATTACTGATTAAGAGCACAATGGAGGACAGGCCGGGAGGGAAGCCTGAGATAAACACACAAGCACATCCCATTCAGTGAACATATGCATTGGGGTTTGTTGGCATGTGCAGTGGTGTGGTGGCAGATTGTTTGCTTATGCATTTGTTTTAGTCTGAGGAATGTACTCAATTAATGGAGGATCCATTGGTCTGATGTGGTTACCAAATCGTTTGCTTTCTGTATGTCTTTGCTTCTTAGCAGGAGTGATGGTTTGGTGGAACATAGATTATTTTGACTGCCATTTATGTTGGTATGCTGGCACATATATATTTGTTTTATTGGAATAAGTATTGTTTTGTTGGTGTGCTTATAATATTGGTTTACTTGTAAATGTGTTGATTTGATTGAGATATTTTTTGGTTTACTGGTGCATGTATGAAAATTATTCCAGTGTAACCAATGGGTATATGTTGGGCTGTTTTCTGAGTTTTACTGTCATTTAAAATCAATGGAACAATAATACTACTAATAAATAAAGTTGCAAGCAACAATGACCAGTCACAAAATATAAATATATTTCAGCAGATTTGACATCATCATGACATTATCTACTGGATCTCAGCAAGATAACAAGAATGGCTGCATGCAAATATTCTGCCGCTTGCATGTAACATCATTCTACAGATTGTTGTATAGATTAATCTACATAATATCTCACAAATACAGTGATGGGTTCCCAAGTGGCTCTGCCAGTTAAGGAGCTTGTTTTATGCAGGCCTATATTTTAGACCCTGGTTTGAGATTTGGCAACAATGACTGAGAATCTGTAGTCATAGAACACAATTGTCTTTGTTAGATTGGGGTAGGGTGGGTTTCATCTGCCAGGGTTTGCTCATCTTATTGCTTAGAGAGCTATTGTTATTGATGTCACTAATTGACACTAGGGTTAAAGTGACGTAATGTAGGTGTGACGGTCATTTCATACTGATGCTAAATTATGTTTTATCAAGGCTGAATAGTGTTCATTGAAATATAGCTATGGTAGCATGTACTCATGTTCACCCTCATTTAACATAGAGAGTGTACCTACTGTGTAACCATTATGTTCAGACAAAAGTAGTATGTCACGTGTCAGTAAACTGAGTAGAGCTGTGGTTTACACTAATGCTGTGCTGGAAATATAATTTCATTGAGAGAGTATTTATAGTATTCCCAAGTTACACTAGAAGCCTACATGGTTAGTATTACTACAAATGGGGATATTGATATGGATGTTATTATAATGCAGTGACCATCAGGTGTGCCACAAGGCCTCCTGCTTCACATACTTTTTTTTCCCAGCCCACTGTGGGGCTGCACTAGTCTGTGAAACCACCAGGAAGCACAATGAATCCCACAGTAGGTTAGCATGGATCTAAGTTTAGCTGTGGGATATGACATTCATTCAATTCAGTCCTGCCTACTTGCTGAGCATCATGCTATATACCAATTCACTCTGGTGAATAAAAAGGCCTGTATTAAATGTTTAACCCCATTTGTTACATTCATGGGTAAAACTCAGAATATCCAAATGTCTGCTTGACTGTATAACAAAACAGTGGCTAAATAACAATTATTTTCTATAGTAGGCCTGGCTAAGACTAAAAATATGGTGGCAATTGGACATGATTTCAATATTGAGAGCGAGAGCCACAAAATCCCTGCAGAATTTTGTACAGGTAGCCTTAGTGATCCTTATCTGTGTGAAACTTGATAGCAAATGCAACAAGAAGAATGGAACTGGGCCCCCCTAAGCTTACCATTATTACACACATTATTGGCATTTAGCAGATGCTCTTATCCAGCACAAATTACATCTGTTTAAAAACAATTTTACCTATTTATACAGCTATATTATACTATATAGTATATTTACTCAGGCAATTGTGAGTTAAGTACCTTGCCCAAGGGTACAGCAGCAATGCCTCAACAAGGAATTGAACCAGTAACCTTTTCATTAGGAGTGCTGCTCCTTAACCACTTTGCTACACTGCCAGCTCTGACACAGAAAGCTAGGGAATCCCAACCTAGGGAACCCTGAGACAGATGAAGTTTTTACCTCAGCCAACCAAGGAGAAGCTGATCAGGCTGATGAATAGTCAAGTTAAGCTTGTGTAAAATTAGATAACTTGTATGGATAGACAAATGTCTAATTAACATTTTACCATCAAACATCAAGCTACTGTTGTCACTTTATGATCTCATTGTAGATCTCCTGCAGACTGTCAGCTGCTAAAAAAAACCCACTCCAAAACACTCATGCTTGGAGCTGTCTCCATTTTTACACTCTCTGCTTCATGCTGTTGTTTATTTATGCTACAACCTTATTCATTATTCATGAATTTATTTCATGTTTGTCTTTGTTTTGTTATTCTAGTTTATTTAATATCATCATTTAATTTTCACCCAAATTTCCCTGCCTGGGGATCAATAAAGTGTTATCTTATCTTATCTGTGTATGTATTCATTGTGTTCATAAACTCATTTTATTAATTACATCATAGCCTCATCTGTATTTTGTGTTGACAAACCAGGCTCTCACAGACTTAAAGACCTCATTTTAAAAAATGTATATATGTTGAGGACTGTTAACTATCCTTGGCAAATGACCGGTGTCTCTCAGGGGACAGCGATATGCCCATTGTGAGGATAGGCATGTCCCCTACAACTTGCGGTAGGCTATGTATGATGCATTGCATGATGTCATGTATAACTAAACTCAGCATTCCTACGTAGTTCATTGCAACTACTATACCTCAACATGTCAACCATAACATGTATTAATAAAAAATTCTGAATGTGCAGGAATATTTTTGGCACAAGAGTGCCATCTCACAACTTGTTTGGACAAGTTCAGAGCTATACTGACATGGTCCTATATAACACAGCATTAGAGCTTTACAGGTATTCACTGCAATTAAATATTTGTGTCTGTAGATTGTAAGAAATGAAGGGCATTTCAAGCCATGCACTGGTTCCACACAGTTCTGATTGTCTCATTATTTTCAGCCCCACAGACTTACTGAGATACTTACTCTGTGGCAGCACCTTACAGATGTAATCAGTTTCCTGTATACAACTGTCACTGCACACTAAGCGCAAATATCCAAACATCATCAGCATTGCAAGGGAAAGCAGAGGAGCTGTGAGGAAAGAAGAACCAAAATATCACAAACTTGCTTTTCCTACACTGTTTGCTGTCCAGCTCTCCAATATCTAGTGTAAAATCACAGAAACAGAGACAGCAACAGACGCACCTTGCATGTTTTGAAGTATCTTGGATGTGGTGACAACAGACACTTTGCATGTTCGAGCCATCTTGTATTGACTGAAAGCAACTCACCTTGAATTTTTGAAGGAGCTGAAATACTCACCCTGCATTTTGTACCCCAGACTGGAATAGTGACTGCACTGGTTCTGTTGAGCAACTGTGACCAGGGAATTACCTGTTGTGAGCCCACCAGTTGTTGCTATGTTGCTTGTTTGTCTTTTCAAATGTTTCTATGGATATCAAGGATATTGTTGAGGTATGGTCTTTGGTGATACAGTTGGTCAGTGAAGTGTTGCACAGGGGACTACACTGGTGAGGTAAACAGCTCTGTGGTGACATCTATCAAACAGACCTTCAAAACTCAATATTTCATGTAGAGTCACCAGACACTACACAGAAAATTTTGGTTAAAAATATTTGAAAACACATAGCTTCACAGTTTAATATCTATTATTACAACTTGGGAAACTCTTCACAAAGCCACAAATAATCAGCACGTGCCGAAAATAGTTATATTGTTACATTTCAGGGAATTGATAAAATCCTCAGATTGATAATGAACATGGCAAACATAACATATGAAATTACAAACATACTGAAATCATGCGTAATCAAGCACAATGTGTTAATGTACTTGTGACATACATTATACTTCTTTTCCAGTTTAAAGTAAAACATGTATAATATAAAACACAGGAAGGTATTCTACAGCCATTTCTTTCTCATGGCTGAAAAAATGAGAGTTGGGATTCTAACACAAGACCTTATACTTCATCTTTATTTATTTGGTGGTCAAGGTACGTCTCCCATTGGAATGGTAGCACAGGGAGTCTTGAATTGCCCTGTTTAGTTTATTTATTTATTTATTTTGGAAACATTAACAGTGGTTCAGATTGCACAAATTACTTTCTAAATTTCAATTCTTTATGCATTAGGAGGAATTTAGTTCTGAGTTGGTTCTGTTGTAAAGTTGATTCTGTTGTAAAGTTGATTATTTTTGAGATTAGAAAAGTGTAAGTAAATTGTAAGTAAAATTTGACCTTTTAAAATCTGTAAATAATCTAGGAGTAACCCATAACATTAAGCCAATAATATGTTAAACACTGTTAGTCAAAATGTTGCTAAATATTACTAAATATTTCTCACTTTAAACTTAATTTACATGAAAGACATACAATTTGTTTTCAATCTAAAACACTGATCAAGTAAAAAAAAAAAAGAATATTCAATATAACAGTCTTCTACCTTTTAGTACTAAAAAGAAAGATAATCATAAATCTTTGAGTTATAAATATGTTACCGGAGGATATGTTACTGGAGAAAACACCTAACTATCTTAGCCTATGAGCTAGAGTTATTGTCACTGGTGAAGTCAATTCAATTCAATTTTATTTGTATAGCGCTTTTTACAGCACAAGTTGACACAAAGCAGCTTTACATTGTTCCCAGGCCTGAGACCCCCTGAGAGCAAGCCTAAGGCAACAGTGGCAAGGAAAAACTCCCTAATTAACAGGAAGAAACCTTGAGCAGAACCCGGCTCAGAGGGGGAGCCCATCTGCTTCTGGCCAGCACTGGGCAGACAGAATTACAGAGAAAACTTAAAAGTTGTACAATGTACTTCATGACATTATAGTTAAATAGCTTTCTGTCCATTAAAGTAGCTGTTGTCAAAGCATCACATACTTAATTACAAATAAGAACATCAGTCTTAAAAAAGCTTGATCTCTCCCTGCTCCAACACAGCTGATTTAAATGATCAGTTTGTTATTAAGCAGCTTCAGGAGTTCATAACGAGTTGATCATTTGAATCAGCTGTGTTGGAGCAGAGAGGCAGTTGGCCCAAAAGTTACTAGCAGCAACAGCAATATTAAATATATTATATAATATATGGTGACACTGAAAAAGACAGGATTGCAGGAGAATGAGAGCAGGGAAGTGTGGTGGAAAATTTTTGATTAAGTGTATACCCCATATGTAAATTATGAGTATTGCCATTTTCACTCTCCCCCCAGAGAAAAGCGGAGCTTGACGTGGTACGATTAAGCTTGTTACATGGTAGAAATAAATTATTGCCAGCAAGCATCATAAGCATTGCCAACAGATGTTAGCTTTTGATTTTAACCAGTTATTGACATAATAACTGAAGTAAATGATATATTACATTAGCTATTTATCTTATCTTTACTATACATGTGGAGGTCTGGAAGTGTATAAGGAAACCAGACAAGCTAATATGTTAGCCTTAAATAAACAATATGTATTCTATTACACTTTGTATAGTGGAAAATATTGTATGCATTAAGCACTACTACTGAAAAATATGATGTGATTCTATGTCTACGTAATGCTGGGGGGTTACCCTAGGTCATAAACATTGCATGTAGGCCATTCTAAGACACTGCTGGGGGGGTAATCTTGGGGGCTATTACAGGACAGTGGGTGACCTTGGAGAAGGAACACTGCCTTTAGCATTGGCCCTCCCTGGAAGTCACCCCAAGACCTTTGTGCACTATGTTGCTGTTCCATAGTAATGCCACCTTCTCCTATTGGCTTACAGTCTTCGCTTATTGTATCTTTTCTAATGTCACCTTCTCCTATTGGCTTACAGTCTTCGCTTATTGTATCTTTTCTAATGTCACCTTCTCCTATTGGTTTACGGTCTTCGCTTATTGTATCTTTTCGCTCTGGATTCACAGTCAAGCTGCATTCTCCTATTGTTTCACAGTCACACTACATGCTTATTGTTGCTTTTTCGCAGTCATGCTGCATGCTTAATGTTGCTTTTTCACAGTTACGCCACTTTCTCCCGTTGTCCCCCCCCCCCCCTCCAGCATGCCCCTGTGGTGCATCAGCACATTTCTGTCATCTTTTAAAATATGTATGTCACCTTAATTTTGCATTACTTTTAGGGGTCACACACCTTAAAAATAAGAGCTGATTGCCTGCTTTGGCCTAGCTGACATCTACTGACAAATGCTTGCGAACAGCATGTGGATTTACTGCACTTTGTCATAGCTGCCCATCATAGTAGTGCTGAGCCAACCAACCCCCCCCCCCCCCCCCCCTGCAGGGTTTACTTCCTCTTTGTCTTGCTCTTGCGGCCCATCTCCTGGGCCGTGTCCAGACGGGCCTAGTTCTTACACGAACCCTTGGTTTTAAGGTCTTACTTTGTAGCTTATGGCCTTCTTACAGTATGCAGCACTGCTGTCTGGCTAACTGCTAACAGTTATTTAACCTTTTTCATTATTCAGATGTGGGCCTGGAAATAATGGTAATATTCCAGGCATATATGCTCGGTCCATTTGGCCCAGACCAGGGGGATATCCACCACAGAAGGCTGCAGGGCACAAAATTATGCCAAACTTGTCTCTAGGTCATGAAACATGGCACTCACTAAGCACACTATCCAAACAATTTAAAGAAACTGTAATGTGAATCTACTACTTCCAGGTATTGGAGTGGGTCCAAAACATTCAGCATTTGGACAACTAACAATGCAATGCAATACTGTAAGTACTTGCCAGTTTGAAGTGTGAAAGTGATTACATCCTTCCAACTCTGAAGGTGTCCTCCCCACTGAGGTTATATCTCATGCACAGCAGACAGTCTCAGCTCCCTAATGCTGCTTCTTGTCTGACCTGACCCAAGATGATAGCACTGCTTTGTGTGAATCCTCTCCCAACCATGCAGAATGCCTCCACTCCACTCCAGTCTATTCTGTTTGAAATTGCTTTCTGGAAGTAAAGCCAGAGGAATTTAGAAAAAGCTTGACTCACCAATTGGAAAGACACATTCCTTTTTGTAATCAAGGTAAACAAGCTACAATCATTGAGGAATACTGGATATACCACTAATGAAATCAGTATGGAACAATCCATCATGAAACTGTATTACAAAACATGTAAATAAAGCACACATGATCAATAAAAAACTTCAACCAAACAAATGTGCAGACATAGACAAGCTCTTTGTCACAGTGGGACTCGTGTCAGAAGATAAAATTCATATTCATGACTTATATACAAAGAAGTCACTATTTGTATCTGCATCTGTATTTGGATCACTATTTGGAAAAAAAATGTTTTCATGGGTTATTCAGAGATGAGGGGGGTTAGAACTCCCCAATAGGAAGTCCCCATACAGACAAAAACTCCCCAGTAAGAAGAGACCTTGAGAGGAACCCAATTATAAATCCATGAAAAATCTGTGTGCAATTGTCTTCTGATAAAATTCCCAGAGAAAGTTTAGTAGAAATGATTAATGGTTGAAGTGTATTCTAAATAAAAAGCTGATACAGCAATTGACAACAAAATATTAGAAAAAATGTATGTGAAATTGAAGAAGATTAGGAAGGGATTATTGATTGAATAAGTAACCTTGCTGACTGATGAAATACTGTTAGTAAATCAATCTCTGATTTATCCAGTCTATGAACAAATTAGGTGGTTGACTAATTTACTGACACACACAATGTGATGGACTGCTTGCTAACTGCTGGCTGACTAGGCTTGCTAGTGGGTCACTAACTTTTAGCCAGCTTCCACTAACTACTATTATACTACTATTAGCCAGCTTCCATGTGTGTCAGGGTGCAAGAAAGCACATTAAGGGCTTGGGCTCTTTGTCAAAATAAATAAGCCTTGTCAATTACAATTTTATTTATTCAATTTCATTTAAATCAAAAACAGACCTGTTACTCCTTAGTTATTGTAAAAGACCTACCCCTTCTCTTTCAATTAGCTGTCATTTAGTGAATCACACTACAAATTCTCTGCTTTGTCAGGGCTGGTCATTCAACAGAAACTTCCCTATCCTCAAACAGCCAGATCGTCCTCCTACTCATCAATCTTAATTCTTCTGGATATTTCTGCAGCTTTTGACACAGTGGACCACACTATATTTCTGTCTACCCTGGCTACACTGGGGTTCACTGACACCACTCTACTTTGGGTTCAGTCCTACCTCTCTGGACGCTCTTTCAGGGTGTCCTGGAATGGTGGGTTGTCTAGACCCCACAGCCTACCTACAGATGTCCCTCAAGGCTCTGTACTTGGCCCCTTTCCTCTTTTCATTTTACATGCAATCTCTTGGCTCTGTCATCTCTTCCCATGGCTTTTGATACCACTTCTGTGCTGACAACACTCAATTTTTCCTATCTTTTCCACCATCTGAAACACAGGTCTCTGCATGCATCTCAGCTTACCTGAAGGATATTTCACAGTGGATGATGGGCCACTGCCTATACCTTAACCTGGCTAAGACTGGGATGTTTTACTTCCCCTCCAGGTCCTTCCCATTTCAAGACCTTTCCCTCAGCCTAGACTCCAACAAGTTATTTCACCTACAGCACTCCAACTGTCATAAGCTACTGTCCTTCTCTTCTCAGGTTTCAGCAGAGAGTTGGGCATGCAGATTCTTTTTGTAACAACATCTGAAGGATCCACTCCTACCTCACTATGTATTCTATGCAGCTCCTAGTTTAGGCCCTGGTCCTCACACATCTGGACTACTGTAACTCTCTTATTGCTTGACTGGAAGTCGCTCTGGATAAGAGTGTCCACTAAATTAATGTAATGTAATGTTAGACAACCACCTGTGAGGTTGGCTTCCATTACCAATGTTATCAGAAACTAACGATAGGTAGCTAGCTGGCTAACTAGCTAATATTAACCCTTTCGCACATAACTTATTTTATGCTAAGTATTGCGCGTGTTACGTGACATGGTTCATTATGTTTTCATTAGCGTTATTAAGATTCTCATAGTTTTCACCACCACATTTGCTATATTTTTTAATGCTAAATCAGTTTCCTCAAAGCTAACTTTAGCTACAGTTTTTCCAATCTAGTGTTCTAAGCCTGCCGATTTTACCGTACACGCTAAACAGCTAATCACACTGGTGTGACCGTACACGCAAAAGGGTTAGAATAACCACCTCTGAGGTTGGTTCCAGTATCAATACCATTAGATACCAATGATAGGTAGCTAGCTGGATAACAATCTAGCTAGCTGGCTAACAAGCCAACGTTTGTCCATTAGAAATCAGAAATTCACAACAGGTAATCAGCTGGCTCACTAGTCAAATAGTTAGTTTTGTCTTCACGTTGATCCTCTGGGATAGCTGAGCACTGCCTAGAGCAGAGCCGCCCAATTTGGGGCCCACGGGCCACGTTTGGCCTGCGCTCCCTTTGTTTTGACCCACTATGAGCTAGCAGGTCACTTGTCGTTCCTCACCGCTGTACTTTGAAAAAACAAGGGAATGTTTCATTTTGTAGTGACAACGGTTATTATATTCTTTCAAAACAGCCACTCTCTGTCTGCAAATGAGACAACCTGTTGTCGATTTTATTTCTGTAAAAAAATAGGCGTCTTGCCAATTTTTTCTAAATTCTCTTTAGTAACACTTTATAATAATGTATATCTGTAAAGCATTTATAATAATTAGTTATTTAGTATTACCTAAGTAGTATTACCTAAAGTATGAACAAAATATTAAAATATGCTTGTAAATGATTAAAAAATGCTATGTTAATACATCTGAACTGTTGTGCATTGTTTGTAAACCATTAGAGAACAATTACATAATTATTAGAAAAAAAATTATTACTAAACCATTAGACATTTATATATATTTGTAAATGCAAATAAAATGGGTTAAACTTCCTTAAATAAATTGTGCATCACTTCTAAACACGATTCAATGATGAAATTATTTAAAAATGATTAATAAACCGTGTGTAAACAATTTGTTGCTAAATGATTTGCTTGTAAGCCATTCAGTGTGATTTGAAGTAATGCATGTATAAACCCTCTGTTAATATGTGACTAAACATTTACTGAATATTTGTGTCCACTGGACCCAGGGGTATTCTACAGACTAACCAGTTCAGCTTTCCCATGCTTCCAGAAGGTGCTTCATTGAGCACAAGTTGACCTCGTTATAAATCATTTGTAGATGTATGGAGGAACATTATGCTGCACATTTACAAAGGTTTTTGCATCCCCCAATCTAAAGTGGAAACAGTTCATCATACTCAAATTTTTCCCACACTATTTGTAGATGTCTACTACTACTAGATGTCTGTAGGTGTCTACTATGATCTGTGTACACTTACAAGTCATTAACAAAGCTTTTTGCATCCCCTCAATCTAAAGTGTAATTTTTAAATCAAATGCCATTCTCATTGCATTTTTACATTCATCATTTATTAGACATTTGGTTGACCAGAAATATAATTAACATTCATTAGTTTAACAGGCCAAATTTTTATTCAAATTCTATTCTATTATTATTATACTAAATTCTATTACAATCTTGTATAAAGTATTTACATTGTGTGGAAAGGCCATTGAAAGTGTTACACCAGACCTGACAAACTTATCTATACACTTTGGCAATGTCATGAATGAGGCGGCCTAGGGGTCTATTACGATGGTCTTTTGCTAGCCACTCATGCCATTCAATTACTGCCAGATGGTCCACCAATAACTCCTCTGTGCGATTTCCCCGCAGCCTCCACACAGTCTCTTTACAGGTTCTCCAGTACCTCTCCAGATGTTCTGTGTGTGCTCCTGTTTGGGCATCAACAAATGCAATACTGTGATTAACTGTATAATGCCTGTAGCCTAGCTAGGGCAGCTGTCAGTAGGCCCGCCACTCATCACTGATGATAATGGATCCTCTCTTGGCATAGTGAGCTATGAGAGGAACCAGATCTCTTCTACTTCTCCTTTCAACCAAGCGAAGAACTGGCTTTGCACCTGTGCCTCTTCTGTATGCAACCCCCAACATTCCGAATACCCACTTCTTCCTTTTCCAGGCACCAGCCACTCTGTCTCGCCCATACTGTAAAAGAAAGATAAACAAATTACCCAGAGTGTATATGCATTGTGCAAATCTTCATACAACATGGTTTGTAGAATATAAAAATAAATACACAGTAATTAATAGAGCCCAACCGATATATCGGCGTGCCGACATTATTGGCTGATATATCGATTTTTGAAAACCTCAAATATTGAAATCGGTATCAGTCTTAAAAATCCCATATCGGTTGGGCTCTAGTAATTAATGTTATGCTACGTAACAGTAGTGTAATGGTAATTGCACTTGCCTTTCTTTTATGCCGGAAATGGCTCCGATCTATTACGATGAACTGTCTACGTCCTCCTATGCGCTGTCCTGTTCACCTTCGCAGTCTATCCATTGCAATCACACAGGCCTCACGCACTTTTTTTGCCATCTTTGTTAAAGATGCAGAACTCCCTGTTATGCCATCCTCCAGCATGTCAATTTGCCGTAACCGAAGTCCTTGAGAGAACCTTGAAATATATGACAGTGCATGAGCTGACAGCAAAAAGATAATACGCAGGTTTAAATATGAGATGGGGGGAATTTAACATTGATGTAAAATGCATCCTGATATGATATACAGGGGAACATATCTATTGTGTTTGGATCAGATCTGAAGTTAAAATATTCAAGTTCAAGCTGAAATTTTTTAAATATTATCCATCCATATTGTAACAGTCCAGCTAGCCTACATATAAAGGATAGCCTATCATATTAAGTGAATAATGAGGAACTAGCCTATGTGCTATATAGAGCTAGGGATGGGCCCTACATGTAGAACTGTTTGTCATATTCCCTGACACTACAGGTGAATAGGGTAAAATTTTTAACTCGTAGGCCTAGATACACTATATGGACAAAAGTATTCGGACGCCTGACATTGTAATCAAATACAATGGAGATACAATGGAGATAAGGGGCCTAGCCCAAGCCCTGAAAAACAGGTGTGGCCAAATACTTTTGTCCATATAATGTATCACCACGAAACTTCCAAAGGTGTTTACTCATTATTTTTTTAATATGCAAATGATACATTATCTTAAATATGTGGTAACTTGCATATTAATCTGAACATTGGATAAAGTCAGATTCAACATTATTGTTGCATACATATTTTGCTTACATATTAGATAGATAGGCATTTACAATATTGAATAAATCTTTTTATCACTCCATAAATCAGGGAATACTGTAAGTGGTTTGTAAAAATCCATTTTTGGCACATATTTTTGGCATAAAAGGTTAGCCTATATAGAGTAATTCAGGCTGAATGATAGATGAGCAAACCCCTCTGTAAAAGGCAGAATAGCCTATGGTTAGGAATAAACATGGAAAATTTGTAAGTGCGACTCAAGTAGAGAAAATTGCCTTTAAAGATATGAAATGTAAATCTAGACTCAAATAGACAAAATGAAGTAAAATAAATACTTAGATGCATATTTTGAACATTTTCTTTGCCCAAGTCTGAAGGAGTAGTTGTCAGGGCTCCCGTCCCCTAGCTGTTGTGTTTGTTTTTCCCCTGTTCATGTGCTTTTGTTTTCCTTGTGTTCTAGCCCTGCCCCGCTCTCCGCCCTGTCTCCGCCCACCTGATTGTCTCCACCTGCCTGCCTGCACACCTGCTTCCCATCACCTCATCAGCCTAGCCCTATATCTACCCTGCTTGTCTCTGTCTTGTTTGCCAGATTGTTTCAGTGTTTCTGCCTGTGTTTTCCTGTTCGGATTTTCTGGTTTTTGCCTCGCCTGGTCCTCGACATCGTCTTTGCCTGTCCTGATTGCCTGATCTGCCTGCCTTCATGGTTTGACCCTGCCTGTTGCTGTTTTGATCCTTGTTTTGCCCTTGGACTACCTGCCTGGTATTTTGACCCTGCCCGTTTTGGACTGCCTGCTTGTTTGATGATTCTGTTAATAAACGCCTGGAATTAGAGCACTCGTGGTCCACGTCTGAGTCTGTGCCTGAGTCCTGACAGTAGTGCTTACATGTTCAAAGTTACATATTACATATTTGGTGGAGAAACACTGTTGCCTTAGGCTTGCTCTCAGGGGGTCTCAGGCCTGGGAACAATGTAAAGCTGCTTTGTGACAACTTGTGTTGTAAAAAGCGCTATACAAATAAAAATGAATTGGATTGAATTGAACTTAGACAATTTTCTACCATAATATGTGTCTCCCCTTATGTAGGCTAATATAAATCAGGGCCATTTGAGTTCAACGGATATGAAAATAATCATTTTGTTGATCTAACCTGTACACAAATCTCATCCACGTGAACAGGGAGATTTTGGAATGGCTGAAAACAGACTTGTCCCTTATTGACTTTTTGATTTGCCTTGTTCTATGGCTGCTTCGTTGACACCGCCTGGGAGAAATAGGGAGAGGGGAGGGGGGCAGGCATAAAAAGCAAATAATATTTCACCTCTATGCCCATTTAATTTTATAATGTATGAAATTCACATGCAAAATAATTTAAGGTCTACTGTATGCACAACAGTCATCTCCTTACATCTGAACTTCCAACTAATGATAATGCCAACTAACTAGGCTACTGTAGGTCAGCCTACTTACCATTCAAAGTAGGTCAAGGCAAGCTCTTTGCTTCAGCTTCATCTGATGGCCACATTTTTTACATTTCATTGTCCTTGCCAGGAGTTTTTTCTTTTGCAGCCATTTAATGAGTTTCAAATGTTTTTTGTTGATTCCTTTCCCTCAACCAGCTCTGTAAGTTTCCTTGCTAAATGAGTCTTTTTTTTAAACTATGGTTAAAAATAGAGTAGAAATAGAGTAGCCTAAATGAAATTTTAAATGAGAGGAAGGAAGTGTGTGTTGTTGCGTTGTCCCTCCCATGCAGCCAATCAGATCCAAAGATAGAGGGAATTGTAAAAATATAGGTTTCGTATTTAAAAAAAATATATAAATAATGTTGTAAAATGTTTATGCATTGTAATTACATTTAAATATAACACCAGATAATTCAATGTAATGGAAACAGTATAATTTTGCCTATGTGTATTTCATATTGATTGGTTGTTTAATGACCAGGACTACATGGCCAAAAGAAGTTGCAAAGCTGGAAGGAAACCACCGGTTGCTTTGAGATGGCTCCACGCAGGTCAGCTCGTGCGAAGAAGAAAGGCCTGGCCCTACCCGGTCTGCAGATCGCTGGGATAGCACCTGATGGCGAAAATGAAGAAGCTGGCCCCAGTACAGGTAACGTTCAGCATTGTCATTTGTGTGATATTTTAGTATCAACCACGGTCTGAGTTTACATATCGCTAAAAGCTAACGGTGCGGTTTCACTAGCTAACAGATTACTTTGATTCCAACCATGCGTAATATTAACGTTTTGTTAAATTAGAAGGAGGATAGTGCATGCGTTATCAGTTGAGAGAACATTTAAGCCAGGGGTCTCCAACTCAAATTGGCCTGGGGCCACTACAGGTACTGTCATGTCACAGGAGGGCCAACTGACAACAAATTGCATTATTTCTGAAAATGTATTTTTTATTTTTATTAACATAACTATGTTTTGCAAGTCTTGACAACATTCATATACAGTTCAAGTGCAAATATGTTTCCTTACGGCATTTTCTAACTTTTATATTCTAAGTTCTAACTTACTGAAAACCTGCACTGCACATTTGTACTTTATTTTTTGCCAGACACCTGACAGCGTTTCTTTTCATACAAATTAGCCACATTTGCCCTCATGGAAGTCACAGTTGAAACCCTGAGTAAAGCTTCAAGATGGGTATCACTAAGCCTGGATCTGTACGTCCATGCATGGGAAACAAACTTAACTCTTCTGTCACTTCAAATTGGTTATTAATACTCCTGACGAAAATGGCTAGCTGCGCATTGTCAGTTTTGTCTGTGCTCTAATTAAGCGCCAGCGAGTAAGCAGTAAAAAGTGCAGCTTTGTCATGTAGCTGAGCATAAATATCACCTGACAGTTCATCAATACGCTCGGCAACAGTGTTCGCTGAAAATATTGTTGAACAAGCTCTTTTCTGTGTAACCCCCACAAGGTCACTAAGAGTATAGCAGGTGTAAACATTCAATTTAATTGAATAAAAAAAAAGGGAGGAGGCTTGTGTATAAAAAAATAAATCACTTTAATTTCTGATATTTCAGGTTAAGGGGTGTGCATTCATGTGATATTTATTTTTATCATTAAAAAATGCAGAGCTTATGGATCAAGACTAATGAAGTATACAAAAACAAAAAGTAATAAACGTAAATAAAAGTCATAAACAGGTCAGCTGTGGCTATACTAACCCGGTGGAGAGACTAAGGGCTGCACCAGAAGTACACCCTACAATAAGGCAACCTTGATGGGAATTCACTACACACTAAGTAGGAGCCAAATCACAAAGGCTGTTCACTACACACCCAAACAGGAGCCAAATCACAGAGGCTATTCACTACACACCAAGCAGGAGCCAAAGCACAAAGGCTGTTCACTACACACCAAACAGGAGCCTAATCATGAAGGCTGGTTCACTACACACCAAGCAGGAGCCATAGGCTACTTAATTAATCTAGGCTTTACACAGCACAGCACACCAAGAAGGTACATCTACTTCCCCATGGAAAAGTTCCCAGCCACAGCTACGACCAAAGAAAAAAAAAGAAAATAAGAAAACAAAACCAACAAAATGAAAGATTGGAGGTGGTTTCACAATGAGATTTCCTTGAGGCTACAGGCCCAGCTAGCAGGCACAGTAATAGGTAGTAGTAGGCCTGTGTAGCCTCCTAAGTTGAGCACTGACTACAAAATAATGATAGGGAAAACAGTGGCTACATAAACATTCTAAAGAAACAACACAAAAGAGGATAGAAACATCAGTCTCAAATCCACTGTATGAAGTTTTAAAAAGACAAATATCACAATGTGTAACAGGGCTACCTTAATGTTTGTACTTTGCCTTTGTTTCCTGATCAGGCAGGCACACGGGAATCGTTGATAACCTGCAGTACCAATAAATAACATCATATACTTGATGCATAGCGGGCACAGGGTCGCCATAAGTAGCATAAATACAACCATTGGCAAACTAACAGCAGCCACACATAACATTACATTCTAGAGTCACAGAATAAATACAAACGCCATAAATAAAATATAAATACAATCGCCATGCATAGAGCATAGCTAGCCCACAAAACACTCTTAAATACACGTTGTATAAATTACCTCTGTAAACTTCAGTTTCAAACAAACGTTGCTCTAAAGTGATGTCCTCCGTTCCAAGTTTCCTCAAGTGAAACTATGGCACAGATAACGCGAGTGCATGAGTAAGGTACACAGATTGACTAACAATGAATGGGAAAATACCAAGAGATACCTACTTTCAAATCGCTAGGTCTTAAAACTCAACGGGCCCACAACCCGGTCTCAGTTATCCGTTTTTCTCACCGCCAGCACAGCGAACTTGTGCAGATGCTATTCATTCGGCGTTTACCGCCTGAATGAAATTTAAAACGACAAAAGAGAGCCGTGTGCTGCGAACTACCGGTGTCGCGTCATGTCACATGACCACCGTGAGACTACCTGAGATTTAAAGTGAACGTGACCCCCGCCACATCTGGACATATGTTAGCAACCTGCAACATGCAGTGCTTCAGAAACAGCCCTTCGGTAAACGGCTTTCCTGCTTTGGCGATAAATTCACTCACCACATAACTTGCCTCAACTGCAGCATCAGCATCTTTTTTTGGTTTGTGGAAAAGGCTCTGCTGCGACGTAAACTCTTTCTGCAGCTGCACGGATCGTTTTTTTCCTCTCCTCTCCTCGGTACTTCTCATACTGTTCTCCGTGTTTTGTCCAATAATGCCGCTTGAGATTATATTCCTTTAGAACCGCGACTTTTTCCTTACATATCAGGCAGGTAGCATTTCCACTGAATTCTACAAAAAATACTGCAATGTCCACCTTTCTTGAAACTGTCTGTGTTCATCATCTACTTTCCGTTTAGCTTTGGAAAGAGACATGTTTGTTGCTAGCAGCAGAACCAAACAATAAAGCGCCAAAGAGTGGTATCACTAGCCGATCAAATACTCTCTTTTTCGTTGCAGGTACCTTTGACCTTTGCCGTCAATTTGAGTTAACAAAATGCATTATTTTTAACACAATTTTCTTTTCAGTCAACTGTGTTTGATTGGGTAGTATAAATTAATGTAGACCAGCTGGCCAAAAAAAAAATATATATATATTATTTTATAATTTGGGATTAATTGGGATAATAAAGTATCGGGCCGCATAGCGGGGGGAGGGGGGCCGGAAATGGCCCGCGGGCCGTTTGATTTTGACCTTTGATTTAGGATAGACAGGGTGCTACACACCAGATCCACCATTGGGAAGGGGATTCCACCACCTGCGTGAAGTTGGCACCCCAAGTATTTAAAAAGTTCGAAATGGTATTACTGTTCGTTTGTGCTGCGTTTGTGCCGTAAAAATTTTCTTTTGTGCTGCTATGGTTTTTTAGATATAACAAATTATATTGTATGTGCTGTGACGTCATCCAGCACCCCAAGCTTCTCCGAATTGCTCCAAAATGGTCTCGTTCGTGGGGGGGGGGGGGGGGGGGGGGGGGGGGTTGATTAAAAATATTTATACATTCCTAATATGCTCCACAAGCATAATTGGCATTTAATAATAATAATAAAAAAACATTTGCAGTCCCTTTCTTGATTGTGATATGTAAAGGGTAAGGAAACTGGCTTGAACATGAATGTAATGTAAATATAAACACAAGGACTGGTTTGCACAGTGCATTTGTATTGTTAACCACTATTTTTAGGCACTGTGATGCACTCTACAAACTGTTAATATCCAGGCAATTAATATCCAAACAAATAGCCATTATGCCTGTTTGTCCATCTAGACCCCTGATAAGGATTTATGTATAACAGCTAAGGGTTGATTGAGTGGAATCTTGGGTTGGGGTAACACTTTGTTCCTTATTATCATCTGATATTCCTGTGCAGTGTTTTCATCCGCTGGTTTCCCGCCTAAGCATTAACAGTTATGTGTGAAACTGTCAGGAGTTCCTCCTGACATGATCGCGCTGCACTCCCTGGGAGAGCGAGGGGGCTCGGGATTAAATAATTGGCAATTGACGGGGTTCGCTGCCTGGTGTGTGCTCCGCACCTGTTGCCTGTCTGTAAGTAATTTCGCCGGGACTATTTAGGCAGGTGAGTGGGAGTAACACGGAGAGACGCTGACGGAGGTTCCCACACGGGGTTTTAGCGTGAAGCTAGGTTTTTGTGATTTCTTTTTTTTTTTTCCTTTTGAACGTGCCGGCACGGCTGAGTTTAGGGTTTGTTATTTTGGTTTGCTGTTTTTTTTTTTTTTAAGCTCTGGGAGTCGCGACCCAGAGCGGGTTTTGAGTTTGCTTTGTTTAATTTCTTTCGGTTTTTTGCTTTGGTGTGCTGGATGTGCGAGTGTGTTTGTGCGTCTTAGGCGGTTCAGAAGAGCGGCGACCGAAGGGGCTCCAGCGATGAATCCCTGAGGGAGCGGGGAAAACATCGCTTGGTTCCGGACGCAGCCGGGGTCGAAGAGAACCCCCATCCCGTGGAAGTGCGTGCTGGGGAGGTGGATCCCCTAGCTGGAAGGGAGGTGGCACCGCGGAACCTCGAGAGAGTGCGTGGGTCACCAGCACGGGGTGGAGAGGGAGGGCTGACCGGCTGCTGTTCTGTGTCTCCCTCAGTGCGATCCCGCGGAGCCGGCGGAGTTACTACCGGGGAGAAGACGTGGGTCGCCGCCGGAGCCGCCAGCCCCCGCAGGAGTGACGCGGGGGCCTTGTCTGGAGTTTATTTAATTTGTTTTTTTTGGGACGTAGGTGAAGCCCGGCAGTGTGGCGCGGGCTGAGCTGCGTCCCCCCTTATACTTTCGTTTTCGTATGTGCGTCTTGTGTGGTGTGCGTGTGAGGAGCCTCCCCCGCAGCGGCAGCACTTCCCCCCTCGGTGGTGGAATTGAGTAGTCCTCTCTCTCCCGGCGTCCAGGTGGGCGGGGACGCCAGAACACGGGTGTTTGCAGTGAGGCTAAGTGTGTGTGTGTGTGTGGGGATTCCTTTTTTTTTTTCCTCTTTTTGGTGTGTGTGGTTGGGTAGCGTTCCTGCCTGTTTGTAGCCGGGGAGGGCAGACAGGGGTGGATAGAAGGATGGGGGGAAGGGCTTTGCTGGGAGAGGGATAGCGGCGTCTCAGATTTTATGAATTGTTAGATTTGTTTTTTTTTTAAAAAAAAAAAGAATAGAGTTGCTATCCTACTCGCCTTGTCCTGGCATTCTTGTGGCGGGCGGATCCCTAGGAGGGCGAACTATCTGGGCATAGTGTCACTCCTGACAAAACCATGTATCTAGTCAATTTGTAAATTTGTAAAATACCTCCTTGACTGAATTGTCCATGTCCAGGAATATACAGATGTAACATGCTCCATTCAGTCTGCAGTATTTCATTTAATCTGATATATGATTGTTATTCAATATGCATGATTTGCACATCAAAAGCTTTGTCATTTTGCAAACTTACCAAATATTAGTAATTCAAGTAGGCATCTTTATTTGGCACATTCTAACTCACTAGCTTTGTCTAGGATCTCCTCGCCATTGGTATGCATAATTGTCTTATTGATAGACATGCTTGGCCAGGTGGCCTTTGTAAAAAGAGTCCACAGTAGTCACTGAGAACAAATCCCAGCTAAATAATTTACATGAAAGGAAAAGCATTAAGTAGTCTAAGTCTTTCAAGTTATGTAAAACATGAAATATATGAGCTAATTGTTCTTATAATAATACTAGCTAGCTAGTGTAGTGGTTGAGGTTATGTTATTTAACAGGCCCATAACTGCTGGCACTGTCATATTAGAAAAATACAAATCTGCAAGAAAATGTTTTTTGCTGAGAGACGGTGGAAAACTGCTCTCTATCAACAACTCTGGTAAGGTACACGGGGAAGTGAAAAGTAACAATATGTTCCACCCCTCTCCAGCCAGCTAATGTTTTTGTTAAGTTGATAATCAGAGTGTTCGATAACCTTGATTATACAGAGTAGTATCTTCCCATCCAGAAAGATATCTTTCATCACCTCAGACAGGAAAGGTACATGTTACAAAACATTCAATAGTATCTCTGCAACTGAAGGAAAAATTTACTGGTTCAAGCAATTGTCTCCACTAGATGGCATAAGTTGATGGTTGCACACACATGTCTTTCAAAGAATTTGTAGAATTCATGTGTAAAATATATCATTTATTTTTAAGCTCTTGCCTATGAAATAGCTTTTTTTTTTTAACTCTGCATGTATGTGGAAATCAATGATCATACTACCACCTGCAAGGTTTCAGCTTAATGTCATCTTTTCTAAAGTTGCTGCTCCAAAAAAGAAAAAAAATGACTTATTTACAGTATACTGTCACTTTGTTAAATCCTGAACAGTGCTAAAATCAATGAGCTGGTCCGAGAGAGTATGTGGGAACTGCTGAAGGAAGGAAATCATAGTAGATTGTTGTCTACAGCTGGTGGAGGTTAACATGATTGTATAGTTAACTGTCATAAAAAATTACAAAATTATTTACCATCTCAATGATTTCAACATACATGAACAACTTTATGCATACATCACATTTTATAACTTGCATAACTTTTACCTTTTAAATTGGAAATACATTTCGTGAACAATTAATTTTTTCACTGTTTACAGTAATTATATTTGTCATATTTATAAGATCACATCAGAAACAAAAACTGTTAAATTGGTAAAATTCAAATTTATTGTTTTCAATATTGAAAGTTCTAGTGCAGCTGGAGCCCATGTACTTCACAGACCAATTAACCCAAGCTCCATGCTCCTTCTAATATGCTGAGCAGAGCAATGGGGGGGGGGGGGGGGGTTCCACAGATCCAAGGCTGACTGACTACAAACTATAGTCTAACTAATGTATCGTTTCACTGATAGTACATTCTTATGACATGTTTATTAAAGAATTATCTGTCTTTTCTACCACTGATCATGCACTGATATTTTACTAGGGCTGTGTATTGGCAAGAATCTGGCAATACGATACGTATCATGATACAGGGGTTACGATTCAATATACTGTGATATATTGCTTTTTTTTAAAAATCTAATTTTAGGAAAACTGTCATAGTATAAACAACACACCACCATATGCGTAAAATCTGAGTAAAAGTGTACTCTTTCGGATTCAGCCATCCGTGGTAACGTTACTAGTCAGCTAGGTTTGCTAATGCTAACGTTAGCGGTGCGTCCTTACGCTACTTCCTGTCTCCTTTTACGTTGTTACGTTGGAGTGGAAGAGTCAAATGGCTGAAGATAGATTACAACACTGCTATCTAGCGGTCGGGGGTTTAAACACAACACAGAATGAGCCACTGTCTGCCACGAATCTTTGCATGTAAACTATTATTTAAAAATTGATAGTGTTTTTGAGAATCGATACAGTATCACAAAACATAATATCGCGATAGTCAACTGTATTGATATTTTCTTACACCCCTATATTTTACTGGGCTGTTGTAATGTTCAAAATTGTAAATGTTATTGTGCATACTGAGATCTGGCTCAGTGATTTTTCTGGTAGAGGGAACTCACATTGTGCATAAAGCAATCTTATAAAAGCACAGCACTTTGTTGAAAAAAATTTCAAGATAGCTAACATGTAGCTGGTATTCTGCTTCAATAGGTATTAATTTATACTTTCACGGTGTGTTTCAAGGGAAAGTGGTGGCTCAAAATGGTCAAGGTGCTTGGTACATGTAAACTAAACCTTACATTTCAAACCCTTCGGTTGATGAAGAAAAATTTATATAATAAAAACATTAAGGAAGACTGACTTACACTTTGGTGACTGTTATTAATATTTTCACTGATACTACTAGTAGTGCTACTAGTAATATTATCTTTTTGTAGGTGTAAAAGTAGTAAAAACTAATAACAGCATCAGGAGTGGACCAAAAATATTATAGGTATTGGTCAGCCTCTTATACAAACATCATCTTTTATGAATGCTTTTTTGAACAAGAAAACAAATTGCATCACATGAAATATAGAAGACCTTTTCAATTTGTAGAGGATACATTCTTGGGGAAATTAAAAAATGCTGTACTACACTTATACATGACTAATGCAATGGTGAATTTGTTCCTGAAAAAAAATGTTATATTGCAGTTACACAAATGCACACATTAACCACTAGGTAATACTGCAGTACACACTTTTGTTAACTGAACAAGACCTGAGAATGAAGCTCCTTTGTTATAAAGTTAACATTTTTCAATGATTCAAAGTATTTGTTGAAAGATCTCCAAAAATCAAAACAGGAAACAGTTACAGGAAAAGAGGACAATTACAGTTGCCAGTTTTGCTATTTTGTTGCTAGATATAGTGACCTTTTGGACCTCATAAATGCTTTTTTTTCTTGAAAGCTACTAGTGACAAATCTAGCTACTTTTGTAAGCTTCTGATGAAAAAGGTAAAACTTCAAAAAATGCATTCAGAGACTTAAAGTTGATGAGAAGTTGGATGAGAAATCTGTTGTCTTGTCATTCATTCTCCTTCAGCTACCTGGTGAGTCGCCACATATGCCTCAGTGCTCTCTCTTTGAATTGCAGTAGGGTCCACTTCCTGTCTGCAGTGTCAAATATATAAGTTAGTAATGTGGATGTAGGGTGTGGATGTGTGGAGACATGATTAATGACAAAAGTTTTAGCAAATGAGGTAAAGCGCTATGGTTGATAACCTCTCTGTACCAGTAAAGAATCAGAATCAGAAGAATCAGAATAGACTTTATTGTCATTGCACGGTGGGGGTGCAACGAAATTGTTGGTGGTCTGCAACAGCAGCGCACTGAGGAACATTTATGTACACACAGTACAAATAAGGCACGCGACATAGGAGAAAAAATATACTAAATATACAATAAAATACAGTAAAATACAAAAAAAAAGAAGACACATTGTAAATGAAAAGAAGTATAAAGAAAAACTTGTGCGTTAATATGGCCTTTTTTAAAAAACTACTTGAAGTGCACAGTGGAATTGCACAGTTGTATTGAGGTAGAGGGTTGGGGGGGGGTGTCAGTGTTTGCAGTCCGTATGGCCCAGGGGAAGAAGCTATTTGTTAGTCTGGTGGTGTGGGACTTGATTGACCTGAAGCGCCGTCCGGAGGGCAACAGGTCAAACAGGTGATAGGCGGGATGTGAGGATTCTCCTGTGATGGCCTTAATTTTACTGAGGCAGCGGGATCTGGATATGTCGTCCAGGGTGGGCAGAGGGCAGCCAATAATTTTTTGGGCGGTGTTAATAACCCTCCGCACAGCCTTCCTGTCCTCAGCTGTGGAGCCTGCGTACCACACCCCCAGAGAGTATGTTAATATGCTCTCCACAGAGGAGTGATAGAAGGCCAGCAGCAGCTTCTTGTCCAGGTTGTTCTTCCTGAGGACACGCAGGAAGTGCAGCTGCTGCTGAGCCTTCTTCACTAAGGCCTTGGTGTTGGGTGTCCAGGAGAGATCTGCAGAGATGTGGGTGCCCAGAAACCTGAAGGTGGTGACAGTTTCCACCCGTTCTCCATTTATGAGGAGAGGGGCGTGGACTTGTCTGTTTTTCCTGAAGTCCATGATAAGTTCTTTTGTTTTAAGGACGTTCAGTGACAGGTTATTTTCTGAGCACCACACAGACAGTTTCTCTATCTCAGCCCTGTATGCCGTCTCATCCCCATCGGAGATGAGCCCAACCACGGTGGTGTCGTCCGCAAACTTAACAATGGCGTTGGTTGGGTGGGACGGAGCGCAGTCATGAGTGTACAGGGCGTACAGTAGGGGGCTCAGCACGCAGCCCTGAGGAGAACCAGTGCTGAGTGTGAGCGTGGAGGAGAGGTGGGGGCCAAGTCTGACAGATTGTGGGCGGTTTGTGAGAAAATGTTTGATCCAGATGCAGGTGGGGAGGGGGATCCGCAGTTTGAACAGTTTTGTAACTAATATGTCCGGGATGATTGTGTTAAACGCTGAGCTGTAATCCACAAAGAGCATCCTCACATAGCTCTTCCGGTTCTCCAGATGACTCAGCGCTCTGTGAAGTGTTATGGCGATGGCGTCCTCTGTAGATCGGTTCGCTCTATAAGCAAACTGGTGGGGGTCGAAGGAGGGAGGGAGGCAGTCTCTGATGTGCTGAGAGACTAGCCGCTCAAAACACTTCATGACTACAGACGTGAGGGCTATGGGTCTGTAGTCACTGAGACTGTCTATGGCAGGTCTTTTAGGAATGGGGATGATGGTGGCGGCCTTCAGACATGAAGGGACAGCGTCAGGGAGAGGTTGAACAGCTTGGTGAGGATCCCTGCCAGCTGGTCTGTGCATGCCTTGACCACAGTCCCCGGGATGCCGTCAGGTCCAGCAGCTTTCCTGGGGTTCACTGCTCTCAGTGTCCTTCTCACCCCATGCTCCTGGAGAGAGAGGGGGGGGGGGGTGCTGGAGTTGTACGGAGGCAGTGAGTGCAGGTGTATGGTGGTCTCAAAGCGGGCAAAGAAGCTGTTCAGCTCCTCTGCCAGCGTGCTGCTGCTGCCGGTGGTCGTTGGGCTCTGGCCTTTGTAGTTGGTTATGGCCTGGATGCCCCTCCACATCTGCCGAGGGTTGTTGTCCATGAGGTAGCCCTCCATCGTCGTCCTGTAGACCTCCTTGGCATGTTGGATGCCTCTTCTCAGGTTGGCTCTGGTAATGCTGTACAGTGAGCTGTCTCCCGTCCTGAAGGCAGAGTTACGAGCTCTGATCAGAGTCTGGACTTCATTCGTCATCCAGGGTTTCCTGTTTGGAAAAACTCGGATGCGTTTGTCCACTGTGACATTTTCTACGCAGCTCTTAATGTAGAAAAGCACAGTCTCTGTGTATGCCTCTAGGTCCTGCTGTTCAAAGATGCTCCATTCTGTACAAGCAAAACAGTCCTGTAGCTGAGAGAGAGCATTTTCAGGCCAGGTTCTGATGGTTTGTGTGCTCGGTTTTGTTTGTTTTCGGAGGGGGGTGTAGGCCGGAATGAGGAGCAGAGAGAGATGGTCGGATTGTCCTAGGTGGGGGAGGGGCATCGCTCTGTAAGCATGCTTAATGTTGGTGTAGACACGATCAAGTGTATTTTCTCCCCTAGTAGAACACTTGACATGCTGGTGGAGTCTGGGGAGCACAGTCTTTAAGCATGCTTGGTTTAAATCCCCGGCGATTATGTGGACGCCGTCGGGATGAGTCCTCTGTTGTTTGTTGACAATGTGTTGAAGGTGTCCGAGCGCCGTGCTAACGTTAGCGTCCGGCGGCATATAGACAGCGGTAACGATGACTACAGTTAGCTCCCGCGGCAGACAGAACGGTCTGCACTGTACAGACATAACCTCTAGGTCCGGTGAGCAGTGGCTGTCTATTATTTTGCTGTTAGAACACCAGCCCTCAAGCACATAAACACAGAGTCCCCCCCCCCCTTTGCTCTTACCGGAGGCTTTGTTCCGGTCGTGGCGATGGATGGTCCGTCCTGCTAGCTCCACCGTAGCGTCGGGGATTTGTGAGTGCAGCCAGGATTCCGTCACAATTGTTAGGAGACAGTTTTGTGGAATGGCATGGCGTTTGTTCCGGAGACACGCGATGTGTATTCGAATACAAATGCTGGAGACAAGCGATGTGTATTTGAATACAAAGTGATGTGGCTACATCCGACCGGAGCCAAATGGCGCCTCTTGTGAACCCTATGGAGCCAATTAGGTTACAGGGCTCAGGAAATACCCAATTAGAGAGGGAGCTGTTTAGCTATGCACAGCTCCGCAAGACCAATCAGAAACAGCACCCCTGCTGGTTATCATAGCTCATATGCAAATGTGACTGCTATTAACTGTATATTAACTGAACTGAATTCTATACCTGTTGAACTTCTGCTCAATGCTGATGTTCACACGGCCGGCTGTGCTAATAAACTTCCTGTCTTTTGCTACGAACATCGAATCCGCTTCTTGTCGTAACGAAACACTTTTTGGTATTCCGGACTTTTACTAACACAATCAACAGACAACACTCACGGATGAGGCCGTTGTAGGCTATCTGTGACTGTAACTCATCCATTTTGTTTGCGAGGGATCTGGCGTTTGTGAGGAAAATAGATGGTAGCAGAGGTTTGTGCGGTTGCTTCCTTAGTTGAGCCAGCAGTCCAGCTCTGCATCCCCGCTTTTGCTTCCTCTCTCTGCGCCGCCTCCGTCGCCTGCTGGGCCCGGCAACGATCCACGGAGCTCCCGGCGGTCTCGCTAACTCCAGTGGGATGTTATAAGTCCGTGTGAAGGCACTTGTGACTTCAGTGTTAAGCTGAAGTCCAATGCCTATCAATTCCTGGCGACTGTAGGTTAAGTTTCCGTGACAAAACAAGACAAGCAACGAGTAAAAACACAAAAGAGTGCGCTGAAGTAGAGAGCCTTGAGCCGCTGCGTCCATGAATGATGATGGTGCACTAAGCATGGACAGACACCCACTTATAGTGTTACATTTATTTTATAAAGTGTTTGACAAGCTGAAAAACAAAGGCAAGGTGACCATTATACACCCCAGTAAGGGGAAACCACATTTCACCAATCAAGAGGTTTTGGCAGCCATTTTGTGTTGTCCGGTTGCAATCTAAAAATATGTACATTTATATCACATTACATTCATTTAGCAGACACCCTTATCCAGAGCAGCGTTCATCACAAAAGAACGTAAGTGTATCCATTCAAGTTCAATGAGCAGCAGTGTCAGACCAAGCTAACAGCACTCCCAGACCAGTAAAAATAAAATTGTATCAGTACATTTTTTTTAATCAAATTTTCACCATGATCTCTCACCATTGCAAAACCTCTGACAATAAACTGTTATTTCCTCGTCTTCCTTCAAACTTGGCAACATGTATTTTCATACAAAAAACCCACCATAATCTTATAAATGCCAAGTGTGAACCTCTTGTTGTAATTTAACAATCTAGCAAGTCTGTACTTGAGAGCACTGCCACCAATCGATACATGAGCACTGTGATTGGAGTAGCCAACATAGCTTCTTTGATCTGCCCACCTCTTAACTGTGTATCTCTTGACCCACAGTCTTAATTATAAACTGCTCTGTGACCAACTCACAGTGTTTAGCCTTGTCATCAAGCAAATAATGTCCTTATTACACATTACACTACACATTTTTTCCTGTATGTGTAGTCTTATGTCTCACCTTGTCAAATCAATTTCATTAGAAGGAGAATATTATCTTGGCTGCTTTGCATTGATAGTTTTGTGGTTGAATTATGTCATTTTCAAGTCAGCTGCACTACTAGCAGGAACAAGCAAGCTAGCAAGTACTTGCTACCTCCCCAAGAAAATGATGGCAGGGGATTATTTAGTGTGTTCATACTGTGGCAAACTCATTTTATTTATATGTCCTTGTTTATCTTACCTAGCTAGCTAGCTTGGTACTGTACATTCTTGGTTCAGGTGTTGTTTATTTTGAGAAATGCATGCACATATTGATGAGGTTCTTTGTAGTCAGATAATATCTCTGACAGGGAAATCATGTTAATGTTTTTTCCATTCATGTAGGCTAGGAAATGTTGATTTGTATTGGAAGTGAAAGCATGACATCTTCAGACCTTCAGTTTTCTTGCCCTGAAACAGTTTTGAGACTATTGGATATTATTTTATAGCCGTTAAAATATTCTTAGCCCAGAATAGCCCAAAGAGAAAGTTTGGAAATACTTATGTTGCAATACAAAAGGACAACATTAGATACGACCTTGACTGTGTGTCTCAAACACATTGTCTTGTCAGCAACTTACTGTCTTATACAGTATATTGAACATTTGATTTGTCATATGGATACAAATAAAAAAACTTCTTGTTATTCACACACACTCAGTGTTCAACTTTCAAAACATTCGCATTAGCAAATATCATGGACACATGAGGGTTTAATTAACTTCATTCACACATCACTTACATAACTACAGTATAGCTAAACAATTTGTTGTTTGTTCAGGAATTTATATTTTTATTTAGAGGTTTTCATCTGTTCTCATATCCATTTTTATGGTGAATCATTTGCATTTACTCACTCTGTATTCAACTTGTAATGTTTGTTATTAGCAAATTTTCCTACTGTGCATCAGGTTTTAATTATTTTTACACCAGGCTAAACTGCTCCTTATAAAATATTTTGTGGCCAAAGCTAGTGGAAATATTTTGTATTGTAAAGTGAAACTAACAGATTTCCAATATATTTAATCTAATTATGCATGTGTAGTTCATGTGTCCGATTTATGGTCATCTTAAATTTTCCTTTCAGTGTTTCCCACACATAGACTTTACTTGGGCGGGCCGAGCAGGTATACTAACGGCCACCAAAGTATATTTGGCGACCTATTTTAGCATTTTTTATTAGGGGCCAAGCACCGAAGGTGCTAAGGCACCTATTGTAATTGTTAGAATTTTTCACTATTATTATTATTATTATACTTTCCTCTTATATTTTTTTTCCCCAATAGTTTTCTATGTCAGGCCATAGAAGCCCTAGGTGAGTATTGGTGGAATCTGGCACCCTCATAGAGCACAGTCCAAGGTATCCATGCACCAAATTTGGGGTCAATCCATCATTCCCTGTAGCACCACCAACAGGCCAAATTTCAGAGTATATTTTTGCTTATAACGTTTGAACCGTCCTAGAGTTGAGCTGAGAGTTCAGCTAACATTTTTGGCCGTAACTCCTGACCCTGTTGGAATTTTTTCAAAATTATTCAAATCTTTACCTAGATTCCTTAGGTCAAGCTGAGTCCAACGCACCCATTGCCGTCAAAGTCTGCCATATTGGATTTTCCGGCATTTTGAATTTTTACCAAAACAGTTTTTTCGCTACTCCTCCTATAAATTCTGTCCAATCTTTAGCAAAATTTTGGTACACATCATCTTGAGACCATGCCTCACAGAAGTTATTAAAGTTTTTTAGATATTCCAAAGCGTTCGCCTGTAACATGCAAATGAGTCTGACAGCGATTACACCAAACAGGAAGTGAGGTCATATCTCTGCAATGCTTTTGTGTCTTCACACCAAACTTGGTATATGGACTTCCTACACAGTCCTGAGAGTGTCCAAGAAGTTTTGTGTCATTTCACCCTTGGGTGGCGCTATAACTGAAACACTTGAATTTCTGCTCATAAGTTTTGATATCTTTAGCTTAGAATTATGATTTGTTTTTTCTTTTGATTCCTTATGTCATGTCAAGTTCAACAGACGTAAAATTTTCATTTCCACCATATTTGGTTGTCTGCCATTTTGAATTTTAATGAAAAGTCTTTTTGCTACTTCTCCCACAGATTTTCTCCAATCTTCATGAAAATTGAGTCAAAGCATATTGAGACCATGCCACACAAAAGTTATCCATGATTTTTTGTTTATGGAAAGCATAATTTGCAAAATTGCAAAACAAGCAAATTTGGTGCCTGTGTTTGCGACTATGCCCTGAGGGTGCCCAAGCGTTTTAGTGTCATTTGACCACGAGGTGGCGCTGTAGCACATAATGCAGAAATTTATATTTTAACATATCTTTTGAATGGCATGGCCTAAAATCATAATTCTTTCTTTTTCTGATTCCTTCAGTCATGCTACGTTCAGCACACATAATGGTTTCAATGTCTGCCATATTAGATTGTCTGCCATTTTGAATTTTAATGAAAACAATCCTTCTGCTACTCCTCCCTCCATAGTGGGGCTATGCCTCAAAAGTTATCCATGGATTTTTGATTATTGAAAGCTTTTGCCCGTAATGTGCTAATGAGGTCAACAGCATAGATGCCAAAGAGAAAGTGAGGCCATATCTCATCAATACTTTTGTGTACTGACACCAAACTTGGTATGCATGCTTGAAACCACACCCTGAGGATTTCCAACAAGTTTTGTGTCATTTAACCATGGCCCCCGATGTGCTTGGCCCCTGTATCGCTGCTTGCAGCTATATTTTTTTATCCATCCGTGAGACACAGTGGATATTTTACAAGCACAGACCCGATAAGTCACCTCCTCGTCTCCTTATTGTGCAGTTATTCTCGACTTTGGTAGTAGCTTCGAATTTTATGAAAGAAATCGGCAACTATGCTGCGTTGGTAGCTACAAGACAGCACACGTAACTTGACCATTACCCAACATGCAGCAAAGTTGTCCTGGCTAAATATAAGAAAAATTATAATTTGTTTTTTCTTTGGGCTATGACAGTTAGAAAGATGCACACTAAATTTAGCTAAGGTTAGACTACTAATTTTTCATGCATTTACTCAGCAGGTATGAGTATTCAAACTATTTTAAGAGAATACGGCGTGAGGAAGAGAGATGCACAGCACCACAGGTAACTTGGCCAATGTTAGCATTTAGCGTGAAATGGCAATAAACAAATGCATAAGCCTCAATAATTACATGTGAAATTAATAGAAATATTCAGTAAATCAAAATATTATGTCTAAGGTCACATGTATTTGTTTGTCACATGTAGACTATTTTTGTGCTGGCAGGTAATGCTGGCCCTTTCTGACGGCTACCGCCACAAGTATATTTCAGACCTGTGGGAAACACTGCCTTTATAGTTTTTGACCTTTATTGTTTAAAATTGGACGTGTGAACTCTTCACATACACATGACAACACAACTTTCCTACCATGGGAATGTCATTGTGCTTATGTCATCTAGCTACATGTAGAGACAAATCAAGCAACCAGTAACATTCCTAAAAATGTTGGCAACAATGTTTTGGTATTTAGAAGCAAACAGATGTTGTAAAGTCAGTGGTGGGGTTTTCCTGTTTGCTTTTCAGGATACCTTTGAACAGTCCATGTTTCCTTTATCGGGTCCTTGAATGAATTTCTGAACTGGACATGGAAACACAGGGAAATCAGGTTTCCCTTTGTGTGAAGCCCTTTGTATAATAATGGTCCTGGTTTAATGTTAATGGATTTTTTGCAACTATTTACCATTGCCTTTTTCCTGTAGATGGGTAGAAGAAGAATTGAAATGTGGTGGGATTTTCCACAGTGGGGTCAAGGCAAGCAACGGTTGTCTGACAGTGTTCCAGAATCCTCTCCCCACTTGTGGAGCATGTTATGTGCTGGTAATGTTTAGGAAGGGCTTTTCTGATAATACAGTAGTTGAAATCCCCAGTCACAACAGATGCTGCATCAGGGTGAGAATTTTCATACTGCTGAATAATATCTGATAATTAATTTAGGGCAACTGCTACATTTGCATAGGTGTGAATGTAAACAGCAGTCAAAACAACAGTAATGAATTGCATGAGAGGATACTCACTGGTGTGTTGTATGTTGTAAGTCAGGTGAGGTTCCTGAAATCCTTCAGGTGTGTGGTAACAGTTTCAGTAGCAATAGGCCAGAGATTTGGAAGCGTCTGACAGTTGGTCTAAATGGTAGTTATGGCATTGTGAAGCAGCAGAGTGACATGTAAAATAATAAACAGAACAAACAGAAGAGAGGCTCTTGCTTTGTTGCCCTTTGTCAGCAGTAGGTGAGCAGTAGTAGTGGCACTAAGGGGTAATAATAATAATTACTATATATAAACTATATATAGTTTATATATAGTATAAACTATACCTTTGTTTTAAGTCATATATTGAACACTTACTATTAACATGATTGAGCTAGAGAGTTCACATAGCCATAACACATAATAGTCGGCAGGCCAACACCAGGAAATGTGCTTAAAAAACACTTTTGATGGCATTCTTTGTTACAAGTTGGCAACCATGCTAGAAGTTATCAGTGGGCTCTGAGTTTCCAGAATCCACTGGTTGCCAAAATCAAATTTATATTCTAAGGTCAAATTTGAAGGTCAAAAGGTCAAAAACAATATATTCATGGTTCGTCTTTTTGGGGGGGCTCTACTTTCATGGGATTCTTTTTAAAAAGTTGGCAACCATGCTAGAAGTTATTGGTTGGGTCTGAGGTTCCAGAATCCAGTGGTTGCCAAAATCAAATTTAGAATTTAAGGTCAAATTTGAAGGTCAAAAGTTAAAAAACAATAGATAAATGTTATCGTTCCTCTCTTTGGGGGGCTCTGTTTTCATGCTAATCTTTTTAAAAAGTTGGCAACCATGCTAGATGTCATGAGGGTGCTCTGAGGTTCCAGAATCCACTGGTTGCCAAAATCAAATGTATAATTTAAGGTCAAATTTGAAGGTCAAAAGATACAAAACGATAAATAAATGTTATGGTTCGCCTCTTTGGGGGGCTCTATTTTCATGCTAATCTTTTTAAAAAGTTGGCAATCATGCTAGTTGTTATTATTGGGTTCTGAGGTTCCAGAATCCAGTGGTTGCCAACATCATATTTATATTCAAATGTGAAGGTCAAAGGGTCAAAAAAAAAAAAAAAACTTTTTAGGGTTCGTCTTTTTGGGGGGCTCTATTTTCATGGGATTCTTTTCTTAAAAGTTTGCAACCATGCTAGAAGTTATTAGTAGGGTCTGAGGTTCCAGATTCCAGTGGTTGTTAAAATCATTATAATTTAAGGTCAAATTTGAAAGTCGAAAAGTGAAAAAACGATACATAAATGTTATGGTTTGTCTTTTGGGGGGGCTCTATTTTCTATTATTTTTATATTATACTAAGTTCTCTTATCTGTCATGCTCACAATTCTTTAATCTGAAAATAGAGCCAAATCATATTTTTGGTGAGAGTAGAGAGTGTACTGTACACTTCCCAAGAAGTTGCCATTCTCATTACCAGAATATTCTGCTTCAGTTTCCCAGGCTTGCTGGACATTGCAAATATTCATTTCCCGATCAGCCATTTATAACAATTAGACGAGTGGTGTACAACGTATTATCAGCTTGGGTGTTTCTAGCTGCTTATTTCTGTTTTTCTGTATATTGGTGTCATTAGTGTATTGAGGGTAGGATTTATTTCTGTCTCTGAGAATGAATGAGGAAAATGTTCTCAATCCCATTGGCTCGCTCAAACGAAAGCGAAGCACCAGTTCAACACCATGCCCTAACTGGTTGCGATACTGTCTCCTCATTTGCTGGACATGGGAAGAAGTCATGTTGGACGGTGTACTTGCAATACCCAGAACTGTTACATGGTGTTGGTCGGGATGGGCCTCAAGGTGACGTTGAGGAATTTTTGTGTCAGCTGTACAAAGCACCATGCACATCTTCAGGTATTGACAGGGCTAGACATGACTTGTTTCAAAAAGGCAAAAAAGCTATGGAAATGTTACCACCAACAAGTGATGCATTGGCATTGCATCTCGCACGTGCAAATCATCAGGCAAAGGTATGGCTGCAGTCTGACAAGGTAGATGTTAGTGAAACCCCTGAGGAGATGGGTGGTTGGAAGGTTGTAGACCAACAGTTGGTAGTTGTGTGGCTTAGGAAACCTCCTGTTCCAAGCAGTTGCTTGGAACTGGTTACTTGTGGTTGTAGAACCAAATGCCGTACACATGCCTGCACTTGCCTTAAGAATGGACAGCCCTGTATACCTGCATGTGGTTGTGATGCTGATGGATGTCTTAACACTGCAGGGATGGAACATGATCAGGATGAGACAGCCTACTTGTAACACAGCAACAACTAGAAAAGCACTCAGGGAGCGCAGATCTCCGCCAAGGCAATATGGCTCGCTGACCCACAAATTTGAGATGGTGTTACGGATCAACACCAAAATTTAATCAGCTGTTCATTGTCCCAATACCCACATTGTCTGAAAATTTCATCCAAATCTGTGCAGCACTTTTTGAGTTATCTTGCAAACAAACAGATAAACATAAAAACGTTTTGTATTATTCATACCATAAAGGAGTAATGGCCATATAAACTCTAAATATCCAAATCAAATTAATCAATATATTTGAAATTTCTATCCTTCATGCACTAATTATCCAATATTTATTTTAAAAAAGTTTATATTTTATGAAAGTACATCACAAAATAGAAAAAACTTGAAATTTGACCTCGATTGACCTTTTGACCTCAATATTTGACCTTGAAGGTCAAGTTCCATGTTGGCAACCGGGTTATTCTGAAACCTTAATCCATGCTGATAACTTCTGGCATGGTTGCCAACTTTTAACAAAAAATGCCATCAACAGTTTTTTTAAGGGTCTTGGCCTGCCGACTATAACAGCTGAAACACAAGTGAAAACAAAATGAGTGCCTTCAGAACTGAGGGTGTTTTCTAGGATGTGAAATTTTTGAAGATCTTCAGGTCTTATATGCATACATTTATTGTCATTTTAAATTACACCTTTAAACAATTGAATTGCTTTGCACAGGATTGCTGAATTCTTTGTGGACTTTGCAGTGTCATTCAACACATTATTTCCATAGTCCATTAGAGAAAAAGAAATGCATGATGTCAAGGTGACTATAGTTGTAGTATATGACTCAGTGCAGTACCAGTGTGTTGTTTACAGGACATCACATAACCAAAAATAAACACCGAAAAGTAACTTCTCTGCATAAGCTGTGTGACAAAAATGACCTATTAGTGTCTTCTTCATTGGGTATTTTGGTTTGCAAAGCAGAATAATACAAATCAAGTTAATTGTTTTCTTTTCTTTTTAAATAGGTAAAGGCTCTAAAGGAAAAAATTGAGAACGAGAAGGGAAAAGATGTTTTTCCAGTAGCAGGACAAAAATTGATACATGCAGGTATGTTTTCCTTTGATACATTTCATAAGAGTGCAGAGTAGGAAATGGTAATAAAGTCAGAAGCATCTTTTCTGTGAGCCACAGTGGTAAGTACTGTTTTTTTTTTGTTTTTTTTTTTAAAGGTGATGAGGTGATGCACTATGGACTTCTAGTGTACTTTCCCAGTCATAGTACATTGTACATTGCTTTCATAACTACTGCTTTTGTTTTTGTTTTTAATATTTAGTGAATGATGTTATCATGTTCACATGCTATGAAAAAGTCAAGAAAACAAGACCTTTAGGTAGGGCGACCATACGTCCTCTTTTTCCCAGACATGTCCTCATTTAGAGACGCATGTTTTAGGTCCCAAAATGAGGACATGTCCGGGAAAAAGAGGACGTATGGTCACCCTACCTTTAGGGCAAGTAAATGTCATTGCATGACTAAAGAGATTCATGATCTGTCTTGTGTTTGATCTGGCCAAGCTGAACAGAGAGCAATCATAAGTGTTTTCTTTGAATATAGTTGTTAGAATGGAAGAATCCCAGAAAAAATGTTTTGCTCGACAACTTACTAAAATATTTTGTAAGCTTCGCAAGCACACTATTGTTATCCGATAGTTTTATTCCTCTTTTTAGTGTGATTGCTTTGCAAACACACCGTTGTTATCTGATAGTTTTATTTTTCTTTTTCTTTTTAGTGTGCTTGCAATGCGAAGCCACCCGACACTCACTGAAATCCATACCGACCCGCACTCGTCTTTTTGTCATTCACTCATCTGTCCATCCTCCTGTTTACTTCAATTCATTTTTCAAAGTCTTACCGCTCAGTCCCCTTTCATTCTACGGTGACAGTACCTCATGTGCTGCCTCAGGTCATGCCACCCAACACTCATTGAAAGCCACACTGACCCGCACTCATCTTTTTGTTGTTCACTCATCCCTCCATCCTCCCAATCACCTCAGTGAATTTCTCAAAGTCTTACCACTCGGTCACCATTTGACCAATAGCCACGGGACCTGATTTGGTGCTTTGGGTCATGTGACCCAACACTCACCAAAGGTGGGTGTGTCCCGAGCAACCATATTGTTTACCCTAGCAACCGCCTAGCAACCACTTAGCAACACCCTAGCAACCACCTAGCAACAACCTAAAAACCACCTAGCAACACTTTGAAAACCACTGAGCAATGCCCGAGCAACGCCCAGCAACCATATTGTTTACCCTAGCAACCACATAGCACCACCCTAGCAACCACTTAGCCACATCCTAGGGATCGTTAGCACATTTTCGCTGCCGGGTCGCAATCACACTCTGCATTTTCTTCAAGAAATGCACTTTTCCAGTTGTGATTATACTTCAAAAACAGAATTTTTGACATGCCAAAGGGCTGTAGAGAATGTTTCGTACAATGTCAAACTGGAATGAAAGATGTACAGGAACAAGCTCAAAGAAAAAAGCAAATGGTTAGTTTCATTTTGGGAATGCTGATACACTGATGTGTTGAGTTTAACTGTGAAGATCCTGGTTGGTGGTTTCACCCTAGTCTGCATTAGTGTAATAGCGCCTCTATCACCTCAGACTGCTGAAGAAATTTAGACTGCCAAAACAGATATTAAGAACCTTCTACTCTGGTGCCATCGAGAGCATTCTGGCAGGAGGCAATCACTGCCTGGTACGGGAACTGCTCTTCACAGGACCGTAAGGCCCTGCAGAGGGTGGTAAGGCCCTGCAGAGGGTGACTAGTTGAGTGCACCACAGGGTCTGTTCTAACCCCCCTCCAGGAGCTATATACCAAGCGGTGCAGCACCAGAGCTGGCAAGATAATGAAGGACCCCCATCACCCAAACCATGGTCTCTTTCAATGGTTGTGATCAAGCAAACACCTCCGCAACCTCAAGGCCAACACTGAGAGGCTCCGTAGGAGCTTCTTTCCCCAGGCCATCAGAACACTAAATGCAGCTCAATGTCTACGAATCTAACTTCGTTCTGTACATTTTTCAATATTTGTCTTGCACATTTTCCATCGCGTTTTATATCTTCATTAAGTTATTTCCGTTATATTTTTATACTTCTATCTTTATATTTTTTCAATTGTAATTGGTGATTGTGTGTAATGCATTAAATTTAAATTTATTCCAAAGCAGTTTATTTTTAACTGGAGTTTAACCCTTTCGCACAGAACTTATTTTTTATGCTATGTAGCGCTAGTGCGTGTTAGGATACATGGTTCGTTATGTTTTCATTAGCGTTATTAAGCTTCTCATAGTTTTCAGTTAGCATTTGCTATATTTTTTTATGTTAAATTGCTGTTTCCTCAAAGCTAAAATTAGCTAGTAAAATTAGAATTTTTCTAATCTAGTTTTCTAATTGCACTGGTTTTAGCATATGCACTAAACAGCTAATCACACGGTGTGACCATACGCACGAAAGGGTTCAATGCTCAAAAATATGTTCCCACGACTCTGTTGTATTTGTATGTTAATGTGGTTGAAATCCTCACTGAAACTCATGCTAATGGATTTTCTGATTGCCAGATAGTCTATATGAAAAAAAGGAATAAATAGTTGAATCTTCATATTGAACAGCCAAATCCGATTGGACTGACAAAATTCTGAGTCGGGTACAGCCCTAGTAGCCTATTATACAATGCAGCACAACTTCCACCTCTCGTAATGTTGGTTTTACACACATTACAAGTTTCTGTCTTGATTTTCTGTTTCAGGACTAAAATATCTCCAAACTAAGGACATGTTGAGTCGATAGCCAACTGTTAACGTTACTAGCTCACTCAGTTGCAAACTAATGGTCCAGTGCTCCGCCTGTACGTCTAACTCATAGAATACTGGGAGACAAAAAAATATGCGGACTACTGGATATCTGTTTAATTACTAATTAATTTGTGCTACAACATGTTGGCTGTGGGCTTAAAATTGCATTATTAGGCTACATATTTATAATTCATAAAAACATCAGACTGTGGAATCTGGATCGGTACGTGGATCGGTAACGTCAGTCCGATCTCCGATGAGTGAATTATGTCAGTATCAGCACCCGATACCGATATTGGATCGGATCGGTCCCAACTGTAATTTTCAATACCGTCAAAAATACAGACGCTCCTCTTTCTATTAAACTGATACGGAGATGCTGTATTGAGGTGATGTATTGTAGTGCACAGCATGCGCCACCAGAGGTCAGTCTACTGGTGAGAAAGGTGGCGACTGCGAGTGGTGGGGATAACGTTACAGGACTAGTAAAAAAGAAAAATGCCTCTGCCCCTCTTTGGCAGTATTTTGGGTTTCATCCTGATGATAAAGGTGAGCCAGCCATTCTGGACAAAGCTGTGTGCACTGTTTGCCTCAAGAGAGTTTTGGCTAAAGAGGGTAACACATCAAACCTCCATTCACACCTCACACCAAACTGAGAAAACAGCATTTAAAGATACTGTTGTATTTTGTAATTCCATTCAGTTTGTCTTTGAGCAGGTGCTGCTCTTCTGTGTCACTGCCTGATAACTAGTGTCTTCAGACATCCTGATCCCTCTGTAAAGTGGAAGTGGTGCTTTTTTAATTCCAGAACTTTCCTTTAGTTGTGAAGGAATTGACGGCTGTTATTATAGCAAACTAGTGATAATCATATATGTCACCTGATATGTTCTTGTCTACACCACGGATCTGTAGACTCTTGAGGCGGCTGGCTAGCTAGCTAAGTTAGTGAATTGGAAGTGTAACCTCTAATTCATATTTAAGATAGACTAGCTTGCCAGCTCACAAAAAAATCGATTACCAAGCTGGCTACAAAGCTCAGTGAAATACAGCAACGAGTATTTCAGACGCATTTTGTTTTGTTTGTCAAAACCACAAGATGGACAGCCAAATTAATAAGGCAGCTTGCTAGCAGGCTAGAATCACATCCAGTCCAGTGATTATTTTAATAACCATTCACCCATGTAGTCTGCTTGGTATTCAAGATTTGTTTTGTGAATGTATTCGTTAGCTAGCAAGCAATCTGTCGGAGGATTTAAAAAAAATTTGGAATAAGTAGCTAATTATTAATAAGCAAACTCGCTAGCTAGGTAACTAGTTAACTTTAGTTTGAGGAAGGTCACATTGACACCTCCTTTATGACCAAAAATTCATTTTTTTGGCCTTTTGCCAAAACTGAACGTCCGCGACATCCAACAGGTTTCTGTGGGCTGCCACACGTTATTTTGGGTGAACAAAAAAAACAGAAAAATAGGCCCCTGCAAGACTTGTCTAAGTAGGCTATTTGCATATTAGACACACAGCATTGTAAGCCATCTAGACAATGTTATGTTACAATGACTTCTATCACCAGCAGCTCGGCTTTTACTTTTTTTTTTAAAAAACACAAATACCATCATATACCGTATACCCCCGTGAAATGTTGAGAAGGTATGAAAAAACAGATGCCGCCCAAGCCTAGTTTGAACCCACAAAATTGCCATATTGTCACAGGAGCTGTTGTGTGGGGCCATGCTTTCATCAACTCTCAATGCTAAAAATCTTAATAAAGGTCATGGCTGTGTCTGTTTGAGTTACTGTATCACTCATAATATTGTATTCACTGATGTTTGGTGTGAGAGTGCGCTAAAACAAATGGGAATGACTTTTTCTGCAACCACCTTGTAAAGAGTTGTGGATAGCACTGTACCACTAAATAACTTCACCTATTATCTGTTGGACAGAAATGTGCAGTATTTTACAAGCTGTGTGGAATGTCTTGCAATTTGTGTTTGTGCCAGTGTTCCTGTGAAATCACCATAAAGAAAATGTATTGTTTGAGACCCCCCCATATTCAATTTGAAGATGTCCTTGTTGCTAAGACTGTTCAAAAAAAAAAAAAAGTGACATGAATATGTTTGACAGTGTTTCTGCAAAGCAATGTAAATTTGAATGTCAACTCATTCGGTCTTGATGTTTCAGTGGATTGATAAGGACACCATTTAAAGGAAACTATTCATTTAACTATGCTTAGCATTTCAATCCTCCATGTGCTCCTGTGGGCACAATCACAATTTCAGAGCAATCAGTACTGGCACTTGGCTTATTATACCAGTAATGGCTAATCAGGAGGTCAGCTTAAAACCATGAATTAACACAGTTACTGGTGATGGTAGAGAAAAATGTAGATGCATGAACAATACCAAGAAGCATTTCTTTGAATGAGAGTGTAGCAACATCTGCTTGCTACAGTAGTGTAAGGACAGAGCAGTTCCATCGGCCAGTGAAATTTACAAGATGTATCTACCAAAGTTTGCTTGCTTATCTAAAATCAAAATGAAAGAACTGATCAAACCATTGTTTAGCATATCTTGCTCGTTTTGAAAAAACAAGTACAGCTTATTTGAGAATTATTCTTATCGAAACAGTGCGTCTAAACTCCCCAAATTCCTCCTTAGAGACAGGCATCATGAAATGTTTAAAAACATGCAGGACGATTTTGAAAATGTTACTTTGTTATGGACAATACAAGATACATGATCAGAGTTTACAATGACATCCTTTTAAAGCTTGATACTGAATCCAGAGCTCTTGACTTGCAATGCCCACATAAGTAGGCAGGTCGTCCCCTTAAAGCTGACAAGCTTGTTGCCATTGTGAAACAAGCCAGCATTACTATTCATGTGTACAAATGTTTTTGTGCTTATAATGTGCAGGTGATCATGACAGATATTCTTGGAATTCATCAGTTTATTCTTACCTGGAATTTGTTTGAAAGAAGGAATTTTATGTCTGCTTCAGCTCACTTGTACGATATACGCAAGCACACAAATTTGAGCAGGGCGAGAATGTGACAGACCTGGCCGATGCTCTGCATATAAATTAACAGAAGTAGTAAAACTTTATTAAAAAAAAAACAATAATTTATTTAGAAAGCCACTCACAAACACAGGAGAACCAGTCTACAGCCACCAGTACACAAAATGGCTTCCAGAAGTCTCAACCTCTTCTGTGTGGCCACACATCTGTATATAACAAGCCTAATTTGGATACACCTGTATATAACAAGCCTAATTAGGACAGGTGTGACCAGTTAACTGGTTCACAGACAAACAAGACAATTACAAAACAATTAGACAATTAACAAATAATCAATTAAAATAAACATGAAACCTGTTTCAGGGACCTGTTTTCATATATATATATGTGTGCAAAGGTTTTAGGCACTTGTGAATAAGTGATGTAAATTCAGAAGGCTTTCAAAATAATGAAATTAATAGTTTTTAATGTATGTATTAACAACATACAAAGTGCACGAAACAGAAAAATCAATAGTTAAATCAATATTTGGTATGACCACCCCTGGCTTTCAAAACATCACCGATTCGCTTAGTTATACTTGTGCACAGTTTTGTAAGGTACTTGGCAGGTCGGTTTTTCCAAGCATCTTGGAGAACTTGCCACAGTTCTTCTGTGGATTTTGGCTGTTTCCATTCTTTCTGTTTCTTCATGTAATCCCAGACTGACTCGATGATGTTGAGATCAGGGCTTTGTTGGGGCCACACCATCTGTTGCAGGACTCCTTGTTCCTCTTTTTGGTGAAGATAGTTTTTATCACTCTGGCTGTATGTTTGGGGTCATTGTCATGCTGCAGAATGAATTTAGGACCAATCAGACGCCTCCCTGGTGGTATTGCATTATGGATAACAATCTGCTTGTATTTCTCGGCATTGAGGAGGCCTCTAATTCTGACCAAATCCCCGACTCCATTTGCAGCAATGCAGCCCCAAACCTGCAAGGAACCTCCACCATGCTTTACTGTTGCCTGCAGACACTCATCCTTTTAGCGTTCTCCAGCCCTTCGACGAACGAACTGCCTTCTTCTAGAGCCAAATATTTCAAATTTGTACTCATTGGTCCAGAGCACCTGCTGCCATTGTGCTGCATCCCAAGTCTTGTGTTTTCGTGCATAGATGAGTCATTTGACTTTGTTTCCACGTCTTAGGAATGGCTTTTTGGCTGCAAGTCTTCTGACCGGACTTCTCCAAACTGTCAGGGTCCCTGTTGTTGCTGCCAGCTCTGAGCTGATGGCACTGCTTGACAGCTTCCAATTGCAGAGGGACGTCAACTTGATGTGTCTTTCATCTGCTGAATTAAGTTTCCTTGGCCGACCACTGCATTTCTTTGTGCTTCTTCAGAAGAGCTTGGATAGCACATCTAGAAACACCTGTCTGCCCCGAAATTTCTGCCTGTGATAGACCTTGCTGATGCAGGATGACCACCTTGTGTCGTGTCTCTATGCTCACCCTTGTCATGTTGTCATTAGCAATCTGTTCTGCAACCTCACCTTTTCAGTATGGCTGATCCTCACCCAGTTTTATTCCCTCTACACGGGTGTTTCTGTTTCAGTTAATAATTGTGGTAAAACCTGCTTATGTTGCTAATGATTACCACCTGTTTTGTTTAGTTGTTTGGTATAGTTTTTTTGTCATGCATTGGAGTATATGCCTACAAAAAAAGGTTTGAAGGGTCTGGAAGGTTTTGTGTTTGCCACTGTCTTTCTTTATTTAGTCTTAGTGGCACATTTCACTATTTTCAAAAGAAATGTTCAGAAATCTAAAATATATTTGTTAGTGACACACTAATGGAGAAGATAGAACTGTTTTAAGACAAATGTTTTGTGAAAAATCTTACGTGCCTAAGACTTTTGCATAGTACTGTATATATATATATATATAGAGAGTATATAGATAGAGAGGCTAATCAATTAATCGCGTGCACATTCAAAGTCAAAGTCAACTTTATTGTCTAATATGCACAGGACATACGGAGGATTGAAATTGCGTTTCTCTCAGGCCCACGGTGACAATACAACAGTTTGACATAACACAATGACACTGAGAGACAAGAACAAGAATTTTCACAGAAAACAAGCTACAAATATTTACAGCAAGGGCATCCAGGCACATGGTAGGTTCATAAATATGAAAAATAAATATTAAAAATTATAAATATAACTACATATTCCACAGGAATACGATGTAGACTGTTTTTATAAGTAAAGTGGCTGTGCAGATTTGTGTGAGTTTGCGTGTGATTAATATTGGGAGTAGGGATGGGTGGAGAATAGTCCAGGCTTCAGTAGGGGGGGGGGGGGGGGGGGGGGAATGGGGTGGGGTTCAAAGTTCAGTTCTGTGTTGGAGCAGATGGCTGAGGGAGGGAAGAGAGTTCAACTTCCTAACAGCCTGGTGGATGAAGCTGGCCCTCAACCTTGAGGTACGGGCCTGGAGACTTCTGAATCACCTCCCAGATGGGAGGGGACTGAAGAGCGTGTGCGAAGGATGAGTGGGGTCGGCAGCAATGTTCTGTGCTTTACGGGCTAGGCGTGTGTTGTAGATGTCCAGGGGGGAGGGGAGTGAGGCACCAGAGATCTTTTCTGCTGCATCCACTATGCGCTGCAGGGTTCTCCTGTTGGCGGTGGTGCAGCTCCCAAACCACACAGTGATGCAGCTGGTAAGGATGCTCTCAATGGTGCCGCGGTAGAAGGAGCACATGATGGGAACTGGGGCTCTGGCTCTCCTCAGTTTGCGGAGGGAGTAGAGGCGTTGCTGAGCTTTCTTGGCCAGTGATGTGGTGTTGTTTGACCAGGAGAGGTCTTCTGTTATGTGCACACCCAGAAACTTGGTGCTACTCACCCTCTCCACAGCTGCACCATTGATGGTCAGAGGATGATGCTGGGTGTGCTCTCTCCTGAAATCGACGACCATCTCCTTTGTTTTCATCACATTCAGGGAGAGATTGTTGTCGCCACACCACTTGGCAAGTTGGCTCACCTCTGTCCTGTAGTTAGCCTCGTCTTTGTTGGTGATGAGGCCCACCACAGTTGTGTCATCCACAAATTTGATGAAGATGTTGGAGCTGTACTTTGGTGTGCAGTCATGGGTCAGCAGCATGAAGAGAAGGGGGCTAAGCACACATCCCTGAGGGGCTCCAGTGTTCAGTATGATGTTGCTGGATGTGTGGTTGCCGACCCGAACTGCCTGTGGTCTTCCAGTGAGGAAGTCCAGTAACCAGTTGCATAGGGAAGTGTTAAGGCCCAGGTGATCCAGTTTCTGAATTAACTGCATGGGGATGATTGTGTTGAATGCTGAGCTGAAGTCTATGAACAGCATTCTCACATATGAGTCCTTCTTTTCCAGATGGGTGAGGGCTGAGTGTATAGCAGTGGAGATCGCGTCATCTGTGGACCGGTTGGCTCGATATGCAAACTGGAATGGGTCCAGGGAGGGAGGGAGGATGGATTTGATGTGCTGCATGACTAACCATTCGAAGCACTTCATTAAGATGGGCGTCAGTGCAACAGGGCGGTAGTCATTGAAGCTGGATGGAGATGGCTTCTTTGGCACAGGTATTATTGTGGTTGCTTTGAAGCAGGTAGGGACAACTGCCTGGCTCAGGGAGGTGTTGAAGATGTCTGTAAAGACATCTTTGAGCTCCTCTGCACAGTCCTTCAGCACACGGCCAGGTATGTTGTCGGGCCCAGCAGCTTTGCGGGCATTGATTCTGGAGAGGGAGCTCTTCACGCTGGCTGGAGATAGGCACAAGACCTGGTCATCAGGAGGGGGTGGTGATTTGTGAGCAGGTGAGGAGTTGTCTGCTTCAAAGCGCGCAAAGAAGTTATTGAGGTTGTTAAGCAGAGGGCTGTTGTCACAGGTCCGTGGTGGGGGCTTGTAGTCTGTGATGGTCTGGATCCCCTGCCACAGGCTCCTTGTGTCTCTGCTGTCACTGAAGTTCTGTGCTAACTTCTGTGTGAACTGCTTTTTGGCTTTGCTGGCTGTTTTCAGTGCAGCATCATCACCGGCTCTGAAGGCAGCATTTCCGGCCCTCAATAGCCTGTGGACCTCTCCTGTCAGCCATGGCTTCTGGTTAGCCCGGGTGGTGATGGTTTTGATTTCAGTGACATCATCAATGCATTTGGTGATGTAGGCTGTAACTGTCTCTGTGTACTCCTCAATGTTGATGTGTTGGTTGTAGGTGGCTGCCTGTCTGAACATGTCCCAGTCCGTGGTGGCAAAGCAGCAGGCAAAAGCAGCAGTGCTGAGGAGGCGCCCCGTGGCCACACTCTGATCTGCCTCTGAACCGGTTTGGTGACTTTCACCCGTGGTCTGTATGCTGGCATTAGCATAACAGTGATGTGGTCAGAGAGGCCAAGGTGGGGGAGGGGTGAGGCTCTATATGCTCCTTTATGTGTTGTGTAGACCAGGTCCAAAGTGTTATTTCCCCGTGTTGGAAAGTTAATGTGTTGATGTATATTTGGAAACACAGTCTTAAGGTCTGCATGATTGAAATCTCCAGCTAAGATGAGAAATCCCTCTGGGTGGGCTGTCTGTTGATCGCTGATAGCCTGGTAGAGCTCACTGATTGCCCCGTTCTTGTCGCTGTTGTTAGAGCTAGGGGGAATGTAAACAGGCACTAGCAGGATGGCTGTGAATTCCCTCGGCAAGTAGAATGGACGGCACTTGATAATCATAAACTCCGCCAGGGGTGAACAATGTCTGCAGACCACTGTGGCATCGCGACACCATGCATCACTGATGTAAACACAGACCCCGCCACCATGGGTCTTACCGTTCTCAACCAGGGCTCTGTCCGCTCGATAGCATGTTAGCTGGTCGAGTTGAATGGCGGAGTCCGGTACGCTGTTGTTGAGCCACGTTTCAGTGAATACAGAAACACAGCACTCTCTCACGGCTCGCTGCGAAGATCTCAGAAGCCGTATGTGCTCCATTTTATTGTCTAAAGAGTGTACGTTGGCGAGGAGGATGGTTGGAATAGTCGGTTTGTACGGGCTAGCTGCTAGCCTGGCTCGGGTACCTCCGCGTTTGCCCCTCTTCTGCTTTCTCTCACACCGCTTGCGCCGCCTCCTCTCTGGGTGGGGAGTCGCAGTCGAGGCCGGTGGTGTGGTAGGCCAGCGGAGTAAACCATGTCTCTGGAGTTCCTCAGAATATGTGGTGTTTAATTTCCAGATTCCAGATCTGCTGATGACTAGCAAATCCTTCCGGTTGTAAGTTCGCCTTGTGTTGAACAAACATAACGTACGCTGACAAAAACACGCCGACTTGCACGAGAATAAACACGAAAATGCTGTTCTATCAGGACAGAGATGAGCCGCTGCGTCTGCACGCGCCGCCATCTTGTATCTTGTCCACCTTGTCACCTTTAGTCTACACACAAGCCAACGTTAGAGTAACATCAAACGTGAGAAAATGCCCCAAAACCCCAAATTACAAGAGTCTTAATGTCCAGCAGGCAATAGAAATGGTTCAAATACGAACCGCGACGACCTACAGCTAATGAGAGCGCAAGACACGGGGTGAGGGGAAACCCGGGGGAGGAGCTGTACAACACGCATGGCTACAACAGGTTCCTCGATCTGCTTGGATCCAAGAAATGGAGGAAAACTTGGTTGAACTTTGGCAGAAGCACCAATGCCTTTTTGATGTTTCCCAAAAGTAATAAATTCTTGCATTACTGTGAATATGAATCTATGACTATTGTGAGATGAGATTTTGGACATATTGCTTACAGAGCATAATATGTTTGTCTACAGTAGCCATTTTTGGAAGAAAAAAATCCCTGTCTCGCGCATGGCATTGTGAGTTGATTTGAGCTTGAGTTTGATGTCTTTCTTTACTGAAACTTAGAATCATACAAAACAAAACATGAATCTCTAACTTCTAAATAATTATCCCTATGTAACGTGACGAAATGTGCCGGTCAAAAGACTGTGATGCTCCTATGGCTCGCGGCTTCTGTTCTAGAATCTTTATGCTTCCTGACGGTTTTACATCAAACCAGCAGCCAATCAAATTGCACCACAGTAACTAGTGTCTAAGTAAAACTCTACACGACTAAATAAATTCCTATATCTCTAAATATGCATACAACAATTCTTATATTCCTACATTAACTCAATTCTGTAAAAGTATTAATTCTGAACACAAAATCCAAATATACATTTTCCATTAAAACATAAAAATGGCTCTAACATATCCCGGCCCCTAATTGACTAGGCCTTAGCATATCAATTACTTAAACTTAAACTTAAACTCAGAGCCATTACCATTCTTCTACAGCATTTCTTACACAATTAACTTGTCATTAACTTCCTTGTCTCTTTTCAGGTTTCAGGTAAGTATAATCTCCTTAATCTACAGGTAAATCTAGTCTATACGGGTAAGTCTTTCTCTTCTTTCTTCATTCTTCTCCCTGCAATAAACAAAGTTTAGTTATTGGTCTTTGGATGGTGCTGGTCTTCGTCCGAACTTCAGCACTTCGGACTACCCCTCTGGAGTCTGGCATGACCTTGGTGATTCTGCCCAGCATCCAGCAATTCCTGGCCAGGGATGGATCAGCAACAAGGACGACATCTCCAACCTTGAAGCTTCTCTTCAATTCAAGCCATTTTTGCTGCTCTTGCAGAAGTGGCAGATACTCCTGGGTCCACCTTCTCCAGAATAAATCCGTCATATACTGGATTTGTCTCCAGCGCCTCCGCGCGTAGACATCATCTTTAGCGAACACACCAGGTGGCATGCTGGGCTGCGTCTTCAACAGGAGTAGATGATTTGGGGTCAACGGCTCGAGGTCGTTGGGGTCATCTGTGTTGGTGGTAATAGGTCTCCCATTGATGATGCTCTCAACTTCGCACAGGAAAGTCTGTAGTTCTTCATCGTCTATCAATTGTTGTCTCACAACAGAACTCAGAACTTTTCTCACGGTATGAATTTGACGTTCCCAAATGCCGCCGTAATGAGATGCAGCAGGCGGGTTGAACAGCCACTGCACTCCCTTCTGCATCATAGCTTCATTGATGCGAGACTGGTCAAGCTCTTTCAATGCTTGTCTGTGAGACCTAGGCAATGACCTGAGTCTCCAGGATGACACTAAGTGGCCACACCAGCTCAGCAGTAATCACGCAGTCCTCAGGATTCCCAGGGAAAGATTTTTTTATTTATTATTGAAGGCAAAATGGTAGCCATCAGTGTCCCTCATAAAGGGAGTGCAGACACAAAACCAAAATGAAATTCCAATAGAAGAACAAAAAAAACAAGTTAATAATAACTTAAACAAAATTAACTCAAATTAACCAGCTGCACCCAGCTGCAGCATGCTGGCCTGCACAGACACCAGCTCACTCTCCATTCTGTTTATCATGCTGACTATATATAGACTTGAACCCCCCCCTGAACTGGGGAGTCCTAGCGAGTCTACATTCCGAAACTGGAGGAATTACATTTGAATAACAGTTTAATCAAACAAAAAAGGTAACATTATATTCAAAATGACAACCACAACCAAAATAACAATAAAACAAACATTACATATACTAATAAAACAAACTACCAATATCCCTTCCTCCCCCCTCCACTCCTACGATGAACCTTCCTTAAAGTTCGCGCGAAACCTACGGCGAAACCTCAGAAAAGGGACGTAGTCAGGGCGCGCGCTTCCTCTGACCACCTCCTTCCCCGAGCAGCTGGCTTCCTTCACACACCGAGACCGCGCATCCGGAAGAGAGAGAGAGAGAGAGAGAGAGAGAGAGAGAGCGGGAGAACACAAACAACCACTGTACACGGTACCTACGTAAACTACAAAACTAAACAAATCGTAACAAGTATTATAACTAAATATAAAGATAACTGGAGGAGTGTTGTTTAATGGACAGATAACTAAACCCGGAAATCATTCGGAACCACATTACATGATACCGAACTACTGTGCTGTAGGAAACCGGCTAGCAACTAGTGAGGCACCCATCGTACGCCTGAGCACACTCGCTATGCGTAGCGATCTCCCTGAGTTTATTTTAGGAACGAAGGGACAGTGGAGGAGCATCAGTTAGCTTCTCCACATTGTCTTAGCTCTCTCTCTGCGCCGACCAGATTTGTGCCGTTGTCGGAACGAATGATTGACACTTGGCCTCGTCTGGCTTGGAAACGACGTAGAGCGTTAATACACGAGTCTGTGTCAAGGGAGAATGCAACTTCTATATGCACTGCTCTTACTGTCAAGCATGTGAAGAGCACTCCGTAACGTTTGACCTTGGCTCGTCCTCTTTTGATCTCGAAAGGACCAAAATAATCCATGCCTGTGTTGGTAAAAGGCGGTTTATCAGGTAACAGACGGTCTCGTGGCAAGTCTGCCATTTTCTGTTCCCCTGCCTTTGCATGCAGTTTTGTGCAGAGGTTGCAATCTGAGATCACGGTTCTCACTGCTGCATTGGCTCTAGGTATCCAATACCTTTGTCTCAATCTTGCCAGGACATGATTTCTGCCGCCGTGTCCGGTTTCTAGGTGAACGTGGTGGAGAATGAGGTGGGCTATTCTGTGTTGTTTAGACAAAAGGACAGGATGCTTGGCCTCCTCAGGCATCGCCGATCTGTTCAGACGGCCCCCTACTCTCAAAACACCATCTTGCAGATATGGATCCAATTTGAAAATTGGACTGGTTCTTTTCACATTTGAGTTCCCTTGCTGCAGAACTTTTATTTCTTCAGCATAGGCTTGTCTCTGACTGTATTTAATCAGCTCTATTTCTGCTTTGGATAACTCTTCAACTGTGAGCGTTTTCTTTTCCAGGTTCTTCTTGCAGGTGTTCATTTGTTCTTCAACCATTGGTTTGTGTTTCTCTGTGTCATGTTCAGACTCTTTTACAGCTTTTTCTAATTCTTTTCTTTTCTCACTCAGGTACTGCAGTATCCCTCATAGGCGTAGAATCCAAGCGGTTGCCTTCTTCAGTCTGTACCAGCTGGAGTAATGCTCCACAAGTTGGTTCACTGAATCTGTGTTGACCACTGGACTTGTGCATGATACAGCCGCCGATGTCTTCACCTCTTCGTCACTTTCTGACAGGTAAGTAGACTGTTCAGGTTGCTCTGGCCAGTCGTCTGGCTCGCTCAGGAAACTAGGTCCTTGAAACCAGCTGTCGCTTGACATGAAGTTCTCGATCTTTACGCCTCTTGAAGCTTGATCAGCTGGGTTCTGAGAGGTGTTGACATACTTCCACTGAGCTCTTGTGGTAGCTTCTCTAATGAAAGAGACACGGTTTGCCACAAACGTCTTGAAACGAAGAGCGTCATTTTCAATGTACCTTAGTACGGTCGTACTATCTGTCCAGAAGATGGAATCTGTCAAGGGAACTTGAAGTTCTTCTTTCAGCATCAGGTCAACCTTGACTGAGACCATTGCAGCTGTCAACTCCATCCTTGGGATCGTCACCTGCTTGAGCGGAGCGACTCGGGACTTTCCCATCAAGAAGCAAACGTGTTTCTCTTCACACTCATTCGTCAACAGGAGGTACGACACAACTCCGTATCCATCTTGACTTGCGTCTGAGAAATGGTGGATTTGTGCAACCTTTGTGGGTCCGAATGAGCTGGACTTGAAACATCTGCTCACACTAAGTTCTGACAGCTTGTCGAGGTCTGCTAACCACTTCTTCCATGTCCATTGTGGCTTCTCTGGGATTTCCTCATCCCAGCCTCTTTTCTCTTTGCAGAGATTTCTCAGAATGAGCTTGACAGGCAAGAGTAGTGGCGCCAAAAAGCCCATCGGGTCATACACCGAACTAACAACTGAAAGGATGCCTCGTCTTGTGCATGGCTTGTCAGGCAGCTTAATCTTGAACTTGAAGCTATCAGAACTTGTGCACCACTGCACTCCTAATGCTCGTTCTACTGGTAGTTCGTCCTGCTGCAAGTCCAGATCTTTAACTTCAACTGCTCTTTCGTCGCCAGGGATAGAGCACAGCAAGGCCCTACTGTTGCTTACCCACTTGGTCAAATGGAACCCGCCACTGGCACACAACTCTGTCAGCTCCTTCACAAGGTTCACAGCTTCCTCTTCAGTGGCAACTGACTTCAAACAGTCGTCCACATAGAAGTTGTTAAGGACTGTCTGTGTGGCTTCTGGTGAAGTAGTTGCAGCTGCATCTTGTGCCGTTCTCCTGAGCGCGTACGAAGCACAACTGGGGGATGACGTGGCTCCGAACAAGTGCACACACATCCTGTACTCTTCCACTGGTTCGTTCAGATTGCCGCCTGGCCACCAAAGGAAGCGCAACAGATCTGCGTCTTCATCCGGAACCCGCACCTGGTAGAACATGGATTCTATGTCTGCCATCAGTGCGACAGGCTCCTGCCTGAACCTCAGCAGCACTCCAAGTAGAGTGTTTGTAAGGTCTGGCCCTTGTAACAGTCTGTCGTTCAGCGACACTCCTTGGTATGTTGCTGCGCAGTCGAACACAACCCTCAACTTTTTCTTTTTTGGGTGGTACACCCCGTGGTGCGGGATGAACCACACTCTTCCATCACTGCGACTCAGCTGCTCATCTGGAACTTTGGTGGCGTAGCCTTTCTCCAGGATGTTGTTCATGAAGCTACTGTACTCTTGAAAGAAGTTTGCATTTCTGTTGAACTTCCGCCTCAAGGAGTTAAGCCTTTGCTCAGCTACACCACGGTTGCATGGCATCTTCACAGAGTCGTCCTTCAGAGGTAGCTTGATGGAGTAATGGCCATCGGTCAGATGTGCTGATGTTGTCACAGTGTGCATGAACTGCTTGTCATGTTGTGATGGCTCTTGCTTGTCCTCACACCGGCATTCTGGGAAATCAGCATCATAGTGCCTCATCAACATGTCTTCTATGCTCAGAACAGAGATGCGATTGACGAAGAAACTTTGTCTCTCAGCATCATCAACTTCTTTCTCTCGGCATCTGCTAATGGGTCCGTTGACTACCCACCCTAGAGCAGTCTTCACGGCGTACGGTCCGTCGTTTCGGCTGTTAATGATCTCCCATGGCTCCATAGCCTTGTGGGCGTTGGCACCGATGAGAAGGCCGATCTCTGACTCCAGTTTTGGAAGATGGACTCGGTTCAGGTAAGACCACTTCTCCAAATCTTTCTTCTGTGGTATGTTGGTTCTCTTTGCAGATATGTCCGGGTGCGTATACACATTGGGCAGCTTGATGTAGTCTTGTCCATTTAAGGCACACACCTCCAGGTCTGTTAGAACATAGCTGCTCACTTTCTGTTCCTGTGACATGGTGTGAAGAATGTACTCTGTCTTTCTTCCTCGGATGTTCAACGTCTTCGCCAAGTCCTCAGTACAGAAAGTCGCGGTGCTTCCTTGATCCAGGAACGCATATGTCTTGATTACCCTTGAGCCCTTCTTGTGTCTTATCTGCACAGGTACGATGGGAAGAATGCACACATTGTTCCCGACAACAGTTTGTTCACCTCTTCCACATCCTGCAGACACGAGAGCGTTCGTTACTTCAGCTGTGCTCGGTGAGCTGTCTTCTGCACTGTTCGTTTCTGGTATGGGATCTTCCTTCACAATGTGCAGGATAGCAGGATGCTTAAAGGAACAATCAGGGCATTAGCTCTTTTTCTTACAGTCCTTAGACAGGTGGCCTGCTGTAAGACAGCTAAAACAAAGCCCTTGTGACTTCAAGAAGTCAATTCTCTCATTGAGAGGCTGACCTTTGATCTTATTGCACACATTCAGTGCGTGGTTCTTCCTGCAGAACAAACAGGGACTTTGGAAAGCATTGGCTGACTTAGCTGCTTTCTTCTCTGGTTGGCCTTTGATGATGCTCTTGTCAGTAGCAGCCACATTTACAGCGAAGCTGCTTCGTTTTGATTCACTTTTCCCAGAGTTAGACTTCTTCTTCGTGTCTACTTGTTTACCTGAGGTGACATCCAGGATATCACCAAACAGTGGATCATTGACAACTTTCGCTTGATGATACACAAAGTCCACCAAGTCTGGGAATCTGGCTCGTTTCCTCGTTCTCACTTGAATGTCGTAGGCATGACTCCTCCATGTCTCTTTTAGCTTAAATGGGAGCTTGGATAAGATGCTCTTCATATTGGTAGGATTGTTCATCTCGTCCATGTAGTCCACGTCACTCACTGTGTTGTTACATCCAATCAGGAACAAGGCGAAGGTTTTCAGTCCTTTCCTGTCATCTGGCTTTATCTTTGGCCAGTCCATTGCTTTCTTGATATAAGCATTGGCAATTGTGAGTTCGTCACCATAATGATGGTCTAGTAATGCTCTGGCTTCTCTGTAAGCCCTGTCTGGTCTCATGTGCTCACAACTACGAATGAGTTCAAGCGGTTCCCCACTCGCAAACTGTTCAAGGTAGTACAAGCGATCTTGCTGACTGTCTGTCCTGCTGTCGATAGCATGCTCGAAAGCTCTTATGAAAGACCTGTACGTCAGAGGATCTCCTGTGAATACTGGTATGTCTCTGTGAGGCAGTTGAGTCAGACTCTGTTGCTTGATGAGCATTTCAGTCACTTGGTTTTGACGCTGTAGTACTCGGTACAGGTCATCAGCAGGATTAGCATTCTGAGAGTTGTCAGTCATTTGCCTATATGAAGATTGTCTTCTCTGAGAAGAGACAACTGGCACAGCTGGTTTAGGCTTGACATCATGCAAAGGTTTTGCAGCTCCAATGTGTTCATAATCATGGCTGGTAAACTTCTCTTTGCTTTCAGTCATATACCTAGCTTCAGCTTTAGGCCTTATTACTGGGTTCGGTAAATCATCCATAGATTCCTGAGCGTCTTCATATTCCTCATAAATTTTTAATTTGGCATGTGAAACGGCAAGATCAGTGTCAATCTGTAACTGCTCCTTTCTTGCTCTCAAGCGCACTTCTTCTTGCTCAAGCTCTTTTTTCTTTTCAATAGCTGCTGCTTTTGCTAGCAGTGCTTCATGTTCTGCTTTAAGTTTCAAACGCACTGAACTGGTGTTAGATCGGTGAGATGCATGACTCCTAACTGACTGGGCCACAGAAACACTATCCTGTGGTCTAACATTATCTTCTTCCTCATGGGAATCAAGTTTAACACTTTCAATCCATTCATATAGTTCGTTTATGAATGCTTTTGATTCTTCACATCTGTTTAGAAATGTCTCCTGATCAGTTATTTGTTCATCTTCACTCATAATCTCACATAATTCTTCATTAAGACGTTTATACTCTCCAAAACATCTTTCTAGCTTAGGCAGATTGTCCCATTTTAAGTTTTCAACATTGCCTTCATCTTGTTTCAATGTTTCAATCTCATTTCGTTGCTTTGTTAGCTGTGCCAACTTTCCCCTTCTCTCGTTTTTTAATCTCCTTATTTTCGCCCTTTCCGTGGGCTTTTGAGCCCTATTCTGGTCACTACATGCATCCGCGTGTGTTTCAGCCATCTTGTTTCAGTCATGAATCTTCACACATTAACTGTGACAATTCTAGAAATTCCTCACAGCTTCTAAACTCTTCCAATAAATTACTGGTTGTGTAAGATCGTTTGGCATAAACATCAATGACTTTCTGTGCTGGAAATCCTTTGGGCATTTGCATTTACCGTTTAGCAGGGTAGCTAGCGGGCTAAATTAGCATTGCGGGCTAACGGAAAGAGGAGAGAATATCAGACCTGACCCAGGGGAAGCTTGCTTCAGCCAGCGGTGCAGTCGAGGTATTTCTTTAAATGCTTCAATTCCTCTCGAACCTCCGTGCTGGTTTCAGTTGGTTCTGTTTTCTTACTGAGCTAGCGACATCCAGCTTGGTGTCCTCCCCTGCTTGCCACGGTAGCTTGCTCCGCCTCGGCAACCCTCGTAGCTTGGGCTAGTCTTTTGACTTGAATGTGAGCGCTGGTGACTCACTAGCCTTGAACCTCAAAGTACTTTCGGACGCGACACATAACAGAAATAAAAAGTCTTGAATTCAAAGCTTGAGTTTGATGTCTTTCTTTACTGAAACTTAGAATCATACAAAACAAAACATGAATCTCTAACTTCTAAATAATTATCCCTATGTAACGTGACGAAATGTGCCGGTCAAAAGACTGTGATGCTCCTATGGCTCGCTGGCTTCTGTTCTAGAATCTTTATGCTTCCTGACGGTTTTACATCAAACCAGCAGCCAATCAAATTGCACCACAGTAACTAGTGTCACCAAGTAAAACTCTACACGACTAAATAAATTCCTATATCTCTAAATATGCATACAACAATTCTTATATTCCTACATTAACTCAATTCTGTAAAAGTATTAATTCTGAACACAAAATCCAAATATACATTTTCCATTAAAACATAAAAATGGCTCTAACACCCCGTGTCACTTCTCGCGTGTGTTTTCATGACAAAATGTAGTTTGGAGACCAAATAGACTCGTCGGAGATTCCTTCTGGAATTGCTTGGAGAAATGGCACCTAAATTGCAGTACATAACAAGAATCTGATTGATCTGATCCTGTGGTTGAGACCTGTCATAATTAGGGTTGCCACCATTGTCCTTTTTTTGAGCGACTGTCCCGGAAAATTAATAATCTTTCCCGGGACACGCATTGTCCCACGCATTGTCCTGGGTTTTTACGAAAATGTACTTCCAATTTAGAATTTCATAGTTTCAAAATAATCGTGTCCACATCCAGGACCCACCTCGACTTCAGTTGCTAGCTAGAGGTAACGTTGTTATTATTATTATTTTTTAACTTTCTATTTATTTTGTCGGTTTTGTGAAATGGGGGGAGAGACGGACGAGGAGGACGACAAAACAAAATCGGACAAGCCACCGGTGTCAAAGAAAAAACAATTTACAACGTATAACTCAGACTGGTCGAAAAGAGAAAACTTTTCTGAATGGGTAAGGCCCACCCAAGGAGACCCGTTTTCCGCCACCTGTGTTTTGTGTCCAGCCAAAATTTCAGTTAAATATGAAGGAAAAACAGCGCTGGAAATCATGCAATAACAAAGAAGCACCAGAGTTTTGTATTAAACAAACGCAAAAAATCTAGTCATTTTAACTTTTATGACAAAAAAAGGTTCACCAGAGGAAGACAGGATAGCAATAGCGGAGCTTAGCAGTGTATACCACGGAGTGCTTCACGACCACAGCTACTTATCTTGTGATTGTGGCAACAAAGTAAGTGCGAAAAAGAGGTGAGAAATGTCAGTGTCAGTGAGTGCAACTGCGTCAGGGAGTGCATCTGCATCATGGCAAATATAGGTAAGAGAGGCAATAGGGAGTCCTACTACTGTTAACATAGTGTATTTGCAAATATGGTTTAATCCCCAGTGCCCAGGTTCAATGCCAGACGAAACTGTGACCAGGAACCGACAGTCGTGGAAGAAAATGATCCACGACTGTTCCACGCAGGATACAGGGGTCTGTCCTGTCACTTAGAAGTGTCCCCTGCTGGGCAGATGAGTTCCCACAGTTTGCCTATGTAAAGCTATGCATGTTATCTTGCTCTGATTGATGAAGTGATATTGTACAGATATTTTGGAGGTTGATTGATTTGAAATTCTGGTTATGTACATGGACATGTTTAAATATAGTAACTCGTATCAAGTTATTTCTTGCCATTGTTAAACTCTCAGCCAACAGGCAACAAAAATAATTAGTATCACAGAATCAGTTTGATGTACAGTGAAGTAACTGTATTGTGTTACACACCACAAAAATACTGTAATTGTTTATTTGAGGGACCATGTTTACTTTTATTAAGGTCATTCATTTTTAACAGTTTTGGATCTAGGCAGTATGTTTAGAAATTTGCAAAATCATGGTTTTGACTGGTCTCATTGCAAATTTACAAGCATGTCATTTAGATGGAAAAGTAGGCATTTTTAGCTCTTACATCATTCAAGCTCATTGTAATACAAGTTTGAAAATAATTTAAACTTAGACTTGGTAGATGGCCCTTACAAAGTTGAACAATAATTATTTGGTTCATCAAAAAAAACCTTGCTGCCCTTCAGTGGTTTGAATGTTTCAGTGTGATTTTTTTTTTGGAGAACGCACATTATTGAAAAGAATTTTTAAAAAGTCAGAGTTTTGAGATAGAAATAGCATGTGGTCAAAGAACCTTGCTGCCGGATCCAGGTAAATTCTCTTGAACATGCTTATCATTGTTAAGGTCAGTATTTATTCATTGCATCTTCATAATTAACTCAACATCTCTACTGTGCAGCCTAAAGCAACACCATCAGCTTTCCAGCCTTCTCCTGCAAGCACAACGACCACCTCAACCTCGCCCAGTACTACAGCCCATTCAGCCACTACTGCTCCTACAATACCAACTGTCTCTGACAGCCCTCTCAATAATGCCGGTCAGGAAGACAAAGGCTCCGAAGAGAAGCTCCCCACAACAGCACCCCCTCCTGCTTCTCCTGTCAGGTACTGCATTGTGTCTTGGACTGATCTCTTCACCTTTTTCTTTGTTCCTATTGATGTCACAGTTGAGGCCTAGTCATGTCTAAAACATTAACTGTAATAACTATAACTATATAATTTGAATTTCTTCACATCACAGCATGTTTAATCCTTGACTCTTAACTACTCTATGATATTTTCTGGCTTCTATGGGGATTTATTAAAAAGTTAATCTTGATTATAAGGCAACATCTTCTTCAAAGAAGATAACTTCTGTAATCAGTAGGGAAAAATAAATGTTTTCTTATTCATCACAGAAAGTGTCTGCAGTCCTGAAGAGCACATGTATAATCCATTGGTTTGAAATCAGTATGTCACCTAAAACATTTACATTTTTAGCAAATCCTAAAATATATTTTTCACAGTAATTGTAAAAATAAGTGCTATTACAGTTGTTAAAATAGTCAAGTTGGTAAGATGTGGCCACTGATAGATTCTCATATCTACATCTCCTCCTGTTGCCGTTGGTACCTCTGTGTAAAATGTGTTTTCAATGGTTTGCTCAGGCCACCCTTCATTGCTTCTTACTCAAGATGTCCTGGTGAGGCAATCATTAGGCTTAATTTAAGAATCCTGAATCAGTGTGAAAAGGTAGAAAAAAAAACTGTCTGTTGAATGTGTACAGTATTCACCGCTGCTTCTTTGGCCAATGGCACCACACTTCCTTACTTAGCATTAGCATCAACCAGGGGATGCTCCCCTCCGTGCTTGGTGGGCTAATGTCACCATTTTGAAACAGATGCAGGTGGGGAGAACTTAGCAGAAGTGAGACATGGGAATGATTCGGGACTGTAGAGAAGCTGGCTGACATTCTTCCATAAATGAGCAGAAAAGAACAAAGGTTTTTTTTTTTTTTTTTTTTTTAAAAAAGCTATTTATTTTAAAATCAAACAATCACAAAGACGAAGAAACCAGCCTACATAAACCAACAGCAAGGACAAAATGAGCCTCTCCCCTGCTCTCCAGCCGCATTGTGGATCATCTGATCGGCAGCTTTCTAGATGAGATCTATGGGTTTGATTGTAATGGGAGGGAAACCAGTAAGGAGGGAATTGCAGTGGTCCTGGTAGAACAGGACCAGGGCCTCTACCCGAAACAGGGTGAATAGGTTGTGAGTAAAGGAAGGCTTCTGTCGATGTTGTACAGTGCCTTCAGAAAGTATTCACCCCCCAGTGATTATTTCTCTTTTTGCTGTGTTGCAACATCAGATTCATCATTGTAAGTTTTGGTGGATTGCAGTTTTCAGGTCATGCCACAGATTTTCAATTGGCTTTAAGTTTGGGCTTTGACTCGGCCATTCCAGAACACAAACCTTAATTTTTTTCAAGCCATTCCTTTGTAGTTTTTGCCCTGTGCTTAGGGTCATTGTCTTGTTGGAACATAAATCTTCACCCTCAAGTCAGATCTCTGGCTGACTGGAACAGGTTCTCCTCAAGAACTTGCTTGTATTTGGCTCTATCCATGTTACTCTTGATAGCAACAAGTTTTCCAGTTCCTCCTGCTCAAAAGCAACCCTAGAGAATGATACTACTATCACTATGCTTGATGGAAGGGATGTTATCTGGGTGTTGGGCTGTATTAGGTTTGTGCCAAACATAGCGCTTTGCCTTTAGACCAAAGAGCTCAACTTTAGTCTCATCAACCACAAAATCTTCTTCCAAAAGCTCTCAGGTTTTGTCACATGGCTTCTGGAAAACTCCAGACATGCCTTTATGTTGGCCTTTCTCAGAAGTCGCTTTCTTCTGGCCACTCTCCCATAGAGGCTGGATTTGTGAAGAGCTGATGATATTGTTGTTGTCTGCACAAGTTCTCCCATTTCAGCCAGTGAGCTCTGTAAATCCTTCAGCGTTGACAATTGCCCTTCTTGCCTGGGTGCTCAATTTGGAAGGACGGCCTGATCTTGGTAGCATCTGGGTTGTGCTATATTTTTCCCACTTTGTTATAATGGATTTCGCATTGCTTCTAGGAAGGTTCAAAGCTTTGCTGATCTTTTTATAATCTTTTAATCCATCTTTTTTCCTCCTAACGACTTCATTGTGAAGGTTCACGGGCAGTTCCTTGGCCTTCATGACAGCAGGACTGATCTAATCTGCTGTTTCAGTTGTGAGACCTCCCAAAATCAGTGATACTTATTGTGCGGGCATATAATAGGGATATAGGGACACAGGTGGATTTGAAACGAACAGGTATACATTGTTTTACCATATTTAGTTTGAGCTGTCAAGAAAATGAAACGCTTCTCCTAATTTAGTTTGTTTAAAGAAAGGGTGTGAATACTTATCAGTTAGCAGTCTTCAGATTTTTGTGGTCATGATGAAAAATTTAAAATTGTCAACTAGCTAGATAATATCCATGCACTTACTGCGATAGTCCCAGCTAATTGTTTATTACAAAATAGCATAACTAGCAAAAGGGAATGGTGTGTAGGTCAATCTAACTTATCAGAAAGTTGGCTGATAGATGATAGATGATTGAAATCTCCTGTTCTTTACTGGCTAGCTTAAAAGTAGCCTGACATGTGACACACAACTTTTCAAAAACTGGGACATTCTGGAAGTAGGGGAATACCCTAATAATTGTTTTTATACAGTAACATTTTATGTCCTGTTTGAAATTCTGTAAATGTTCTAAATTCTTTGTTGATGTCAGTTCAGGAGAATTTAATTGAAAAGCAAAAATGTTAACTAGTTTAATGCTGGTGCAAATGTGTTGTGGCTTGTTGCTTTAAAGGGACAAAGGGAAAGATCCGCCTTGAAGAGACCACAATTGAACCTAAAAGCTACAAACGCAAAGCAACCGACATGGTGCTTTTTAATTAAATGGATTTGAAATGGTAAGATCTACAGACAAAAATGTGAAGTTGACAAGGATTTTTGTTCACTTGATGAAAAGGATGAGAACTTTGAGTGGGTCATCAGAGCAGGGTGTCTTTGAAGTGTCTGCACATCAAGAATGATACACAGTGCAGAGGCACTATCAGAGATGAATTGGCTACTCGGATGACAGTTCAGTTGGCAGCAAGACTATCAGTTACACACTTAATAGGTTAAGAAGTTACAGTTTCACACATGGGGTTGATAAGGTCTTATGAATGCCACAGTTTTTTTGTAGATGGTAAGAATTGCTACTTTTGAGAGGTCAATTTCAGTTCAGGTCTGTTCAGACAGCTTCTGAAGTATGGTTTGTTGAAGAGAGTGAATGATGGTCATGATGTACAAGTACATTGGACACCGCAAGGCAGGGCACATGCAAAGAAATGTTAGAGTTAGTCTTTTTATACTTCACAGGACTCACCATGATGGTCTATTTACAGTTCATGAACAAAGAGGCTGATGAACGTAATCATACTCCTTTCACAAGACCAGTGCTGTTATGCAAATGTATGGACCATGGTTAGCAGAAATTCCTGAAATCATGAAATTGATCTGTCCCGAGGAGCCAGGTTCCATTATCTTTCAACCAGTTTAACACAGAAGAACGTGTAAGAAGATTGAGCAAATCATATGATCATTATAAATCATGGTTCAAGGAGAACAGAAGGAGATAATATTTTATTGTCAGGTTTTCTTGAAACGGTGAGAGATAATTTGAGAGAGTGGTGAGAAGAGTTTGTCAGTCTCCTTTAGTGCTTTCAGATATGCCTGAACAATTGACAGTAATGGTTTAATGATGAGCTAATAAACTGTTTTTTTGTTTTGACCTATTTTTCAGTTCATCAGACCTCTCAAATACAAACATTTTCGAAGAGGCTACATCTTCACTTGGTAAATGTTTAGAATGTAATAGAATTTAAGTGTTGATAGCCAGGAAGTACACTATATGGACAAAAGTATTTGGCCACATCTGGTAATTATTGAATTCAGGTGTTTCAATCAGACCCGTTGCCACAGGTGTATAAAATCAAGCACCTAGCCATGCAGTCTCCATTTGCAAACATTTGTGATACAAAATGGGTCGTTCTGAAGAGCTCAGTGACTTCAAGCGTGGTACTGTGATAGGATGCCACCTTTGCAATAAGACCGTTCGTGAAATTTCATCCCTGCTGGATATTCCACGGTCAACTGTAAGTGATATTATTAGAAAGTGGAAACATTTAGGAACAACAGCAACCCACAAAGCGGAAGACCACGTAAAATCACAGAGCGGGGTCAACGACTGCTAAGGCATATGGTGCCTAAAACTCGCCAACGCTCTGCTGATTCCATAGCTGAAGAGTTCCGACCTTCCACTAGCACTAATGTAAGCTCAAAAACTGTGCGGCAGGAGCTTCATGGAATGGGTTTCCATGGCCGAGCAGCTGCACACACGCCTCACATCACCAAGTCCAATGCCAAGCATCAGATGGAGTGGTGTAAAGCACACCAACACTGGACTGTGGAGCAGTGGAAACGTGTTCTGTGGAGTGACGAATCACGCTTCTCTGTTTGGCAGTCAGATGGGCGAGTGGTTTTGGCGGATGCCGGGAGAACGTTACCTGCCTGACTGCATTGTGCAAACTGTGAAGTTTGGTGGAGGAGGGATAATGGTATGGGGCTGTTTTTCAGAGTTTGGGCTAGGCCCTTATCTCCAGTGAAGGGCAATCTTAATGCTTCAGCATACCAAGACATTTTGGACAATGCTATGCTTCCAACTTTGTGGCATCAGTTTGGGGAAGGCCCTTTTCTATTCCAACATGACTGTGCCCCAGTGCACAAAGAAAGGACTATAAAGACATGGTTTGATGAGTTCGGTGTGGAAGAACTTGACTGGCCCGCACAGAGCCCTGACTTCAACCCCATCGAGCACCTTTGGGATGACCTGGAACAGAGATTGCGAGCCAGGCCTTCTCGTCCAAAATCAGTGCCTGACCTCATAAATGCTCTACAGAATGAATGGGCACAAATTCCCACAGAAACACTCCAAAATCTTGTGGAAAGCCTTCCAAGAAGAGTGGAAGCTGTTATAGCTGCAAAAGGGGGAGCAACTCCATATTAAAGTATATGTATTTGAATACAATGTCATTACAGTCCCTGTTGGTGTAATGGTCAGGCATCTGAATACTTTTGTCCATATGTCCATATAGTGTACGTATTTGATTATACGATCAGTTTAATTTACTTTAGCTTTAAATGGCAATATGTTTTTTTTTTACTACAATTTGTTGTTATAAAATTGAAATATTGTTGTCCTTATTTCAGAGTTTTTATAATAGTTTGTCCTTGTGCACAACTACTCATGTCTGCTCTCTTGACTGAGGTTCAGTTCAGGGAGCAATGTGGTTGAGACCTGTCTGATTCCCCTGTTCTTCAGTGACAGGCCAGTCATACGAGAACATGGTGACAGAGATCATGTTAATGGGCTATGAAAGAGAACAAGTGGTTGCAGCACTGAGGGCCAGCTTCAACAACCCAGACAGAGCTGTGGAATACCTGTTGATGGTGAGTAGAGGCTTCTCCCACCTTGCCCCTGTGCAGGACCATACTTCAATAGCCAAATTCATAATTAACATTTTGCTGTTCTTTAGCATAAATAGGTTCTTTAGAAACCTATAATAATTGCTTTGTATAGTAGTATAGTAATAATTAGTAATAATTTATTTGTATAGCGCTTTTTACAACACAAGTTGTAAAAAGCAGCTTTACATTGTTCCCAGGCCTGAGACCCCCTGAGAGCAAGCCTAAGGCAACAGTGGCAAGGAAAAACTCCCCAATTAAAAGGAAGAGACCTTGAGCAGAACCCGGCTCAGAGGGGGAGCCCATCTGCTTCTGGCTGGCACTGGGCAGATAAAGTACATTGCATAACTTGTCTCTAACTCTAAGACATTTACGATTGACAGACAAAAGTAGTTGACAGCACAGTGATTATAAGAATGTCTCCTAGGATGTCCGGTTCTTGGAATGCAGTTGGCTTTGATGGGCAGGGCAGCGAGGTAGCAGGACTGGAAAACGGAATGAGACGCTTAGGCTACAGCTCTGGACAGGAGCCCGGAGCAGGGATAGGAAGCAAACAGAAAACAGTGATTAGTGGATGGTAAGAATGGCAGGGATGTAGAACAGAGAGGCAGGAGAGGAGGGGCAGAGAAAAAGGTGTGCAACAAGGAAAAACCCCGGCAGGTTAACATTATGGCAGCCTACCTAGGGGACGGGAGGCAAGGGATCTCAGTGGGTAAGCTGTTCCACAGGAGAGGGGCTTGATAGGAAAAGGCTCTACCGCCTATAGTAGTTTTGCCCACTCTTGGAATGATGAGAAGCCCGGCATTTTGGGAACGAAGGGCTCTCTGCGTAGGATATGGGTAAAGAAGGTCCTTAAGATAGGGAGGGGCAAGCCCATTTAAAGCCTTAAATGTGAGTAAGAGTATTTAATAGATAGCCAATGGAGAGAAGCCAGAACTGGGGTAATGTGTTCAAAGCGTTTAGTTTTAGTTAAGATTTGAGTAGGTGTTTTAATGAGACGTTTGCACATCCGTTTGCACAAGAGGGCATTACAGTAGTCTAATCTGGATGTTACAAAGGCGTGGATTAATTTTTCAGCGTCGTTAATTGATACGATTTTCCTGATTTTGGCTATATTTCTCAAATGGAAGAAGGCTGTCCGAGAGGTGTTAGTTATGTGAGTTTCAAAAGAGAGCTCAGGATCAATAACAACACCAAGGTCTTTGATGGCTGCACTCGGGGCAAGGGAGACACCATCAAGGTCCAGTGTAAAATGAGTGAATTTGCTCCTGATTGAATTTTGGCCTATGACCAATATTTCGGTTTTGTCCGGGTTAAGGAGGAGAAAGTTTCGGGCCATCCAATTCTTTACATCTGTTAGGCAGGCGTCCATGTTTGAGATATTCAGAGGGACATCGGGTTTGACTGATATGTATAACTGAGTGTCATCCGCGTAACAGTGGAAATTAATGTCATGTTTACAGATGATATCGCCAAGAGGCAACATGTATAACGAGAAGAGCAGAGGCCCAAGCACAGATCCTTGAGGTATACCATATCTTAGTCTGGAACGAGCGGAAGATTCCTTGTTAATGGAGACATACTGATATCGTTCTGATAGATAAGACCTAAACTAGGATAGAGCCTGTCCGCTTATGCCAACCAGGTTTTCGAGGCAGTCGAGGAGGATACGATGATTGATGGTATCAAAGGCTGCACCTAGGTCTAGTAGCACAAGAAGAGAGATACAGCCATTGTCACAAGAGAGTAGAAGGTTGTTGAGCACTTTCAGGAGAGTTTCCGTACTGTGGTGAGGTCAACCCGGACTGAAAAACTTCCAAAATGTTGTTAGAGTGTAAAATTGCACAGAGTTGCTTTGATACTGCTTTTTCCAGAATTTTTGAGAGGAATGGAAGGTTCGAGATGGGCCTATAGTTTGACAGGTCATTGGGATCAAGATTAGGCTTTTTCAGAATAGGCTTGATAACTGCTACTTTGAAGGGCTGAGGTATGTGTCCAGACGTAAGGGAGGCATTGATAAGATTTAATAGCAGTGTGCCGATTGCAGGCAGTAGCTGTTTTAGGAAGCCAGGTGGTATGGGGTCAAGTTGGCTGGTAGAGTTATTAGATGAATTGATAAAAGAAGAAAAGTCGCTAAATTCAATGGGTATAAAAGAGTCAAAGCGTGAGGCGGGCCTAATAGACATACCTACATAATCTGGGATGGGACTGGCCAGGCAGGAGGCAGAAGTCGATGAGAATTTTTGTATTGTGTCTCTTATCTTTATGATTTCACTATCAAAGAAGTTCATGAAGTCATTACTACTATAAATGGCTGGTATGGTAGGGTTAACTGATGCAGAACTCTTGGTTAATCTGGCGATAGTGCTAAACAGGTACCTAGGATTGTCCTTATTTCTCTCAATAAGAGTCGAGAAATATTTGGATCTGGTAGCTGTGAGGGCATGCTTGTAGGTTAGGAGACTTTCCTTCCACACCAGGAGAAAAACCTGTAATTTGGTAGAGCGCCATTTTCTTTCGAGTTTTCGCGTATCTCAGGATCAATCGTGACACCAAGGTCTTTGATGGTTGCACTTGAGGACAGTGAGACACCATCAAGATTTAATGTAATATTGGTGAGTTTGCTCCTGATAGACTTTGGGCCGATAACCAATATTTCTGTTTTGTCCAAATTTAGGAGGAGGAAATTATGGGCCATCCATGTCTTTATGTCTTTGAGGCAGGCTTCCATGATTGATATTTCCAGGGAAACACCAGGTTTAGCCGATATGTATAACTGGGTATCATCTGCATAGCAGTGGAAATTAATACCATGTTTACGAATGATATTTCCAGGAGGGACCATGTATAACGAAAAGAGCAAAGGTCCAAGCACGGATCCTTGTGGTATTCCATGTCTTACTCTGGAGAGTTTGGAGGACTTATTGTTGATGAAGATGAAGTGATGTCTCTCTGAAAGATAAGACCTGAACAATGATAGAGCCTGTCCACTTATGCCAATAAGGTTCTCAGGTTGGTCTAATAGAATAAGATGACCAATAGTATCGAAGGCTGCACTTAGGTCTAGGAGCACAAGTAGGGAGATACAGCCATTGTCAGAGGAGAGAAGTAGGTCATTGATTACTTTTAGGAGAACAGTTTCCGTGCTGTGATGTCCACACTGAAAGACTTCCAGAATATTATTGGACTGTAAGAAGGAGCAAAGTTGCTTTGTTACAACTTTTTCTAAGATTTTCGAAAGGAATGGGAGATTTGAGATGGGCCTGTAGTTCGACAGGTCATTCAGGTCTAGGGCGGGCTTCTTCAAAATGGGCTTGATGACTGCTAGCTTGAAGGACTGAGGTACATGTCCGAACGTAAGGGAGGCATTTATAAGATTTAATAGCGGAGTGCTGATTTCAGGTAACAGTTGTTTTAAGAATCTCGTTGGAATGGGGTCTAGTAGGCAGGTAGCATTTTTAGACAAATTAATTAAGGAGGAGAAGTCACTAAATTCAATGGATGTGAAAGAGTCTAGGCATGTGGCTAGCCTATTGGACATCTCTACATTATCTGAGTTTGGACAGACCAGGCTGGAGGCAGAATTAGAGGAGATTTTAAAAAAATTTTGTCATGTATCTTTATGATTTTGCTGTCAAAAAAATTAAAGTAGTCATCGTTACTATGAATTGCTGGAATGCAGGGGTTGGCTGATGCAGGGCTCTTAACTAGTCTGGAGATGGAGCTGAACAAATACCTGGGATTGTCCTTGTTTTTCTCTATTAGGGCAGAAAAATACACCGATCTGGCAGCTGTGAGCACATGCTTGTAGCTTAGAAGACTTTCTTTCCAGGCCAGGAGAAAGACCTGTAATTTGGTGGAGCGCCATTTCCTTTTAAGTTTCCGAGCAGTTTGTTTACTAGCACGGGTCTGGTCATTATACCAGGGTGCTAGTTTTTTGTCTGGGACTTTCCTCTTTTTAAGGGGTACAACGGCATCTAGGGTATTACGCAGTGTGGACTCAATATTTTCGGTGAGTTGATTTATTCTAGCCGAGCTAGGGTTCAAGCATAAATTTAAATATTCTTCGTTGTTCAGACTGTATGATGCAGGGAGCTCATCGATAAAGGCTTTGGTAGTAGCAGAAGAGATGGTGCGCCTGAGGGAAAATATGGACTCTGAGTTAATGTAACAAGCAAAAGGAAGGTTGAAAGTCACCAAGTAATGGTTGGACAGTACGGGATTGTGTGGCATGGTTACTACATTGCTAATTTCAGTGCCATAAGTGAGGGCCAGATCCAGCATATGGTTGCAGCATGTGTGGGTTTATCCACAAACTGAGAGAATGCAATGTTAACTAGTTTAATGTTAGTGCAAATGTGTTGTGGCTAGGTGCTTTAAAGGGGCAAAGGGAAAGATCCACCTTCATTGTTTCCTAAAAGGGACAGAAATATTTATGCCATTTGGAGAGGAAAATCTGGTGGAACCTGTGTTGTGATTCAGGGATCCCTGTAGAGCTGTCTTATTCATTCTGTCAACACTTTTTGTTAACTCTGTGTGCTTTCATAATAGGATACAATTTCTTGCTCCAGAATTTCTGTTGGATGCTGTTGACCTGTTATTTTCTTTCAAAATAACCACTAATTTAAAATGAGATCATCCCTCATACTGAAGTATAGGAGGTCAAGTAAATTTCTCTTAAGATGTTCAGTTTTCAATTCCAGTTTGCAGATCTGTTGATCTCTGTGTTGGTGGTTTGGATTCTCCCTGTGGTGATGCTGGATAATCTGTACGTTTGATTCTGTGGATCCATCTTCAGAGATGGCAGTTGGACTCAGGATGTCAGAACTGAGCCCTAAAATACACTCCAGTACTTTGAAGAAGATGGCATAGCTTAATTAGTTGCTTTGAGGTTTGTATTTACAGTCTGTTTAGTTATGTTGTGACAATAACCAGTTCTTCATCTGTTCTCCTGCTGCTTGCTCAAACTCAGAAGTGTATCATGGAGTGAGTAGGGACACGCTACTCAACCAAGCATTCACCATGTAACCCTATCCAAATATGATTAGATTTTTAATAATTGAATAAAACAAATTGTTTTGTACAGGTTCTCTCCTGCTTGCTGTTTATGTGGTCCTGTGCATTGTACGGCAGTTGCATCTTTTAAACAGAGGGATCACAATGATTTAAGGCATTTCCACTGAAAATATGCCCACTAAAATTAGGTCATATACTATGTCATACATGATTCATTAAAAAGGTGCATCACAGACACTAGTAATCAGATTCAGTTTGATTCAGATTGAAAGTTTGTACACAAAACATGTTTTTACATAGCAATAAAAGGCTTTTTGGAGGCAAAAAGGCTTTTCATCTGCAAGGCAACCTTAGTTTCAGAGCTGACCATGCAATGGATTGCATCTGGGCCAATCCGAGTAGAGAAATTTATGTTGAATAATATACATGACATGGCTAAGCCTCTTCAAAAGCAGTAGTTTTGATAGGCATCTTAAACAGCAGTGTTAGACTGGGTTGCATGATATTCAATGTTTGTTGAAGATGGAAACATTTATTGCCCATTCTGTGGCAAAAAAATTTCAAAAGATTGAGGATTGAAAAATGCGCAGGCATTATACAGTGGTCCTTCCACTAGTCTTAAAGTAGTTGCTGTTATATTAACTGTTTTTGTTTTCATAAGGTGTAACTTTTGATCTTTTATCAGATTTTTTATTTCGATTAAGGCTGTAACATTCATTAAGTCTGGCATTGAATGTCTCCACCTCCTCTGATGGTATGCCACTCTGTCTCTTTGGGTATTCCAGCTGAGAGTGAGACTCACGCAGTGGCTGAGTCACTGTTGACCCCCGCAGGCGGAGTTGCGGCCCGAACTACCGGGTCGTCGTCCTCACCCTATAGTGTTGCTCCAACACAATCTTCACCTGCCACAGGGGGTGAGTTACACTCAAAGGTATACACCTCTATTTCCCAGCTTCACTTAAAAGCAAGATGTGTGATTTACATTTTATATATTTGATTACATACACAACATAAATTTGGCCGGGGCTCATTTTTTGAATAAGTAACAATAAAATTTGCTCTTTTTTTTTTTCTCGAAATTAACCCATTCAGTGCCAAGGGCAACAGAAGTTGACAAAAACATGTGTATGGTGAAAGCTTCATTTCTGTCAAAAAAATGCTGTTACTACGTCAAGAAATAAAAAACATGATTTGTATGGCTGTACCTTGTATAATTTATATGTATGCAAATGATTTACAATATTATGACGCTGCTAGCATCTTTTGATGAGAGAGAGAAAATGGTGAGCAGTAATATTGACAGTGGTGAATTGTTTTTAATTGGGATAGTGAGGAGGAATTTTATGGTTTTGATGAAAAGTTGAAGGGTGTTGTGGAGTGAATGAGGATGTGGTTGTGAGTGAGGATGCAGAGGAAGAGAGACAGAGAAGGTGAATTCTTTCCTGTGTGATGTCCTGGAATTGTTGCAAAATTGATAAGCTTGTGCCTTCATTTTAGTGAAAATGATCTGCAAGTAGAGAGAGGTGATTAAAGACACTATAAGGTTACAATCAGTGAGTTGATGGTGTCCTATTGGCAGTTTTTTCTGGCAGTGTTACTGTCAGGTGTCCCAGGTCTGAAAACTTTCGTGCTCATAGATTACACTTATCTCTGGGACGAGTCAAATTACACTTATCTCTGGAACATGTACACAGTGGGGGGTCTTATCAGTTTGACAGGAGTGAGGGGATAGGGCATGGAGATACAGACAGATACAGATAGTGACAGTTCTCACCACCAAGCATGACAGCTTCGTGATGACTTAGAGAGTGTGTTGTAAGGGTCCTGCTGGCTGAGGTACTATGAACAGATACTAAGCCCCACTGTGTGGAAAACTGAAGTCATTACATAGGACAGGGCCAATCAACTGTGCTTGTACTACGACTGTATCCATCACAGTATGAAATGGCATCATTGCTTTTATCACCAAGTGAAAGAGGTAGCACTGATGAACACTTTCATCCTGTGCCATGAGAGTGGGCACCCACTACAAGCTGCAGAGTTCCATCATACGCTGGTGGCACTGGTGCTGCAGAGAGGGAGGACCATGGACGCATCACCAATGTCAGTGTGGGACATGGCTGCACTGCGCACATGTCTGGTGGGACAACACCTCCTTGAGGTGAAAGTCAAAGACAAACTGTAAAGTCTGCTCATCCAGGAAGAGGATGACTGAGGATGACTGATGATGACAGCACTGGTAGGAATCAAACGTCCCTCTTCTGCAAGATCTGTCCTGACAAGCCTGCCCTGTGTCCCACTACCTACTTTGAGCGGTACCACACCATGATGGTCTACAAGTACTAACCGGTGAGTCTTGTATATTTATGATGATAATGATGGTGCTGCTGATTAGTAAGTAATTGGTAATGGTTATTGATGGCAATTTTAGCATTGTAAAAATCTTTATAGTAACAATGCTATTTTTTTGCTGATAATGTTTTGTGACAATATTTGAACTTTGTGTCTATGTCTGTTTTATGCAGCATGCCAGCCATCCCTAATCTGACCAGGCCACTACACTGCAAGAGACTTCATAGGAAAGGAACAGTGAGGAGTGCAACATGTGGCACACATGTCTCCAATAGATGTTCAGTTCCCTTGAGATTTTGGCTTTTGAGATTTTACAATACCTTTCTTGATTCTCTCTTTACTAAACCCCAGTATTTACAGTCCATATTCTGTTGTTCTTGAGATGCTACTGCTTTGATATTTGTGGATTATCTTTTTACCTAATGGGGATGTATTGTTGAAATACTGTATTGTTCATTTTTATAAATCTATACAAATGACCAGAGGTCATATTTATTGTTCATTTTTCATACATTTATGCAAATAACAAGAGGTTATATTTATTGTACAAATGACTGTACACTGCCTACCCTTATGAAACTTGTTGGACTCAGACTGGTACTTGATTGTTTATATGTGGAATGGCACTTCAGCAGATTTAACAACCTACCATCCCAGTTCTCCATTTTCTTTCTCGATGTAGAGATACCTTGTAAAAGTTGTTTTCCTCTATTTTATTTGTCAATGTTTGTCACAGCCAGAATCATCCAAGTGTAAATGTTTCACTTTTGCAAGAGGTCATTACAATGGGGCAGAACATTTTCAATGTCAGATGGCACCATTGCAACCATATTCTTGTCCAGTTTAACTGAAAGCACTGACAATAAATGTTTTATGTTACAATTAATAACCTTATTTGACTTTGTGTTTAATTGATCACAAGGGGCATGGTTTTGTCAACTGTTTAATGCTGTCATTTTGTGGTTGTAATAAGTGGCATATGCCTTTTGTAGGTGTTGTTACATGCGTTTACCAAATCACTCTGCTAAAAGTTAGATATAATGTTTATTATGTTTTCATATTCACAAAGTTGACTTTTAACATTTAGAATTTTAGCAGCCGTATTAGCTTGGCGCTGTTAGGGATCAGTGTTCTGGAACTCACTGGCAGATAGTGAGTTAGATAGTGATTAAGTAGCTGACTTAGCAGTTCAGTGACCTGAATTTTGATGAAAATTTGTTTCTTAATGTTTGGTTGTTTTGGTTGATATTAACAATGACCTTAGTCACCAAATGTGAATATTGTGGTTCTATCATGGTTAGTAATGGATAACAGGTGTAATCCTCATTGGGTCGTAATTTGGAAACTAGGATGGAGAATTTCTCATATCTTTTTGAAGTCCTTCTCAAACCTACAGATAAATAAAACTAGATTGAGTGGGTAAAATGTTTTACAGCAAATAAATGAAGTGGACTTGTACATGAATCAAAGTAAGAATACAAGGTTCTGAATGGTGCAAAGCAGACAGTAGAGCGAGAGAAAAGGGTTTGGTTTTGACTTTGGTTCTTCCTGTTTGTGCTGCAGCCAACCCACTGGAATTCCTGAGAAACCAGCCCCAGTTCCAGCAGATGAAACAAATCATCCAGCAGAACCCCTCTTTGCTACCGGCCTTACTACAGCAAATTGTGAGGGAGAACCCACAGTTGCTGCAGGTAGTAAGAACCACTGATCCCTTTCAGTGTCAACTTTGATATCAACTGAGTGCTACACATATCAGCCTGTACAAATTTCATACATTTTGCACATAATTCAGTTTGACACATTAGCTTGTATTGGCAGGTGTACAGATTCCAACTGATTTTCAAGTCAGTTATTTGTTTTATTTTGCTTTGTTACACCCCAGCAAATCAGCAGCCACCAAGAGCAGATGCTTAATGAGCCATCTCAGGAGGTGGGAGGCCAGAGTGGAGGGGAGGGAGTAACAGAGGCTGGAGGTGGACACATGAACTATATTCAGGTCACTCCCCAGGAGAAGGAAGCCATCGAGAGGGTAGGCACTCCAGGCCATTAGTTAACAAAGACCAGAGAAACAATATCAGGATGACGTTTTGGTGTGTGTCGATTGGTTTCTATGAAGCACGCTGCTGCTTTTTATTGTATATGAAATTTTATTTTCGTTAATTCTCTCTCTCTCTTGAGCCACATGTGAAATGGAAAGTCAATGTAGTTAATGAAATTATAGTAGCAATGGAGAAATGGCATTACAATTTTCATATTTAGTCATCTGAAAGTGTCTTCTATCTCAGAGTGAAATGGCAACAAAACTGTGGAGCAGAATGTAACCCCTGTCTCTTGTTTCAGCTAAAAGCACTAGGATTCCTGGAAGGACTTGTTATACAAGCGTACTTTGCTTGTGAGAAGAACGAGAACTTGGCAGCCAACTTCCTTTTACAACAGAATTTTGATGATGATTGAAGGAAGTCAAATAAATTTGTTCAATGATCATTGTTTGGAAATGATCATATTGGAAGTGTGTGGGCCTTTACTTTCCTTAGATTTTACTGCGGTGTATTTTCATGGTAACACTGGATTCACATCTGTATGCAAAGAATGAACTTTCTGAAAACTTTCAATGGGTTATTCAGTAAAATGCTTTAATTCATACAATGACTTTGTGCACCTTGTTTATTTTTTATTTTTCATATACATAGACAAAAAAGAATATTTTCATTTTTATAAAAAAATGAATATGCTTTTATTATTTTCAAAGATCAATGTCTCCCAAATTTTCAAGTGGGTGGGGGGGGGGGGGGGCAACTTTGAGTGTTGCAATATTTTCCAACTCATTATTCCAGTTTATATTTTTTCTTTTTGTTGCCTAAACACTAAGGGCCCATTACTGTGTAAGCTATTTTAAAGTACAGTAAGTTTTTGAAAGCATTTTTGTAATTTGCTTTTATTAATTTACAGGAGTTGACGAAATGCACAGTGCAAGCTGTTAATTCACTGCGTTCAGCCTGGAAAATTGAGTACATTCTATTGTTACAAAATTTGTAAATGCTTTAGTACTGTAGGATTAGCGTTGACTGTTCCAATTAGTATGATATACTCTTATTTTATACATTAAAATCTTTATTTATTGTAAATATGTTTTTTTGAATGAGACCTGGCACAGCAGACAAGGATTTCTAGTGTTCACTACATGTTTGGAATTCAAACAGATTTGAATGTATGATTCAAATCCCTACAACCTATGTCTTACGTTTATGTCTCTTACAAATGTGCCATTACATTACATAATAGAACATAAGTATATCCATTCAGTTCAAAGGAGCAACCGTGTCAGACCAGGCTAACAACACTCCCAGACCAGTGAGTGTGAGCATAACACTGTTCGAGCTCTACCACAAGTTAACTTGTGCAATCTGACAGAAGTCAACTATACTACAATACAACAGTCCTTAGAACACAAAATATATCACATTACAGAAGAGCGTCCCTGTCGGGTCAGGACAGTCAGTTGCCCCATAGATGCAGAATGGTTACAGAGATGCATTGACCAGATTCCTAAGAATAAAGGTCTTCTCAGGATACCAGTCAGGTGTGATAGAGCAGCCAACAAATGCACTGGCAAAAGCAATATAACATGCCATGCCAAGTTATTTTTAAGAACATATTAAAAGGTACATATATGAAGAATATTGTTACGACCCCGTCTAGGGTGAGGTGCAACATAAAAAACGTGTGGACACCCACTGACAACGCAAATCACCCGCCTCCGCCTTCACCTCAAGCCGGTGTATATCCCTGTCCGCCTCAATCTCCAACACCCTTACATGTAAGAGCTGAGTTTGCTACTCTTGCCTTTTCAGCTCCAACCAGGGGCGGAGCTATAGGCGAGGGGGCATATGAAATGCCTTATGCCTTCATGGCCCCGATGTGGGCCCCCTTTAATGCACATTCCAGGCTGCGTCCTTACGATCAGTGCTCTTTCTTCTCCCACTGACAAATCAAGCGGTGATCCGCTATTTATATAGCTCTTGCCAGGTATACTACTTCATCAGGGTGGGGCTACAAATTTTGTAAATATAAAATATATTTGTCTAACCCAATCCTAAATATATTCCATTACTTATTTCGATTCAAAAACATTTTATAATCTATATTGTTTTTATTTAATCAAATAAACTCACGTTTCTCATTTGCCGACAACTGCAGTGCATGATGGGTATATCTCTGATCTTCGAAGATCATCCGACGTAGGCTAGCCATTTAGTTCAGACAGACAGAGACCGAACAGAGAGCAGTGATCGTGTGAAGCTGAACAATGTTTAAAAGCAAAAGTGGTGCTCAAAAAAGAAAGGAAAAGAAAGTTAAAGAGGAGGAAAAGTCCAAACTCCCAAAGTTGGACTCTTTTTTTCATCGTGCCTACTCCCATTGAAACTTTCGATGATGCTTTGCCTTGCAATAGCAGAGGAGAGAATACTCAGGCTAGCGAAAGCCATGTAGGGGGGGGGTGAGGAAAGGGATATAGCAAGCATAGTTCAGGGTGATCTCCCAGACCATGTTAATTTCCCTGAAAACATAAATGTGCCTACTCCTGCTGAAAAGCACGATGACCATGCTTTGCCCTGTAGAGTAGAGGTTAACACTCAGGTCAGCGAAAATAATGTACATGTGGCAAGCGGTAGTATTATAGGGCACTAACCCGTGTAAAGGATCCGACTACACCACCCTGGGAATTTCACCCAAGGAAATATTTGCCTAAATCAGTCCCATTAACCCAAAAGGCACTCAGGTCCGTATACTAGTAAGCGAGACATGGTTCCATCTATGAATGATCTTTTATTAACAAAAGAAATTAAACAATAATAATAAAAAAAAGCCTTCAGTGACACAATCCACCATAGATCAGAGGGACAGGGTTAATCCTGACCGCTGAGGCTTACCGGTGGAGGGGCAGGCTAGCTAGGGGAAGGGAGGTATCCCAAAGAGAAGCCACCCCAAATCACACGTGCCCACACATCCACACACACACACACACACACACACACACACAATGGTGAAGGGTCAACCCAACGATGTACAGGTGAAGACGGCACACAGGAAAGGGGGATACCGCCACCAAAGAAACCAGCCCGCCCCCCACTTTAGGCTCTCAGCTTCTGCAAAACAGGGAAGAGAATGCATACAATGAATGGGGCAACACGTAACAACCAGCGCACCGAAACTGCAGTTGGCCAAATGCTGAAACAATAAACACTGGTTATCAGCAGCTATAAAAATAAAGGCCTCCTGCCAGTGGTGCAACACAAAATAAAAGAAAACCAGAAAGACTGGCATAGGCCAAGGGCTGAAACAGTGACACTGGCTCTCAGCAACTGTAGTAAAATGGCCTCATGCCAGAGATGAAATTAAATACAAAAAAAGAGAACAAAAAAAAAAAAAAAAAAAAACACAAAAAGGCACACTACACAGAGTAATATCAATTGCCAAGATGGTCAAACAAGCAATTTACAAATTAGCGAGGGGAGGACATAATTAAAAGGAATAAGCCCCACTCGCAATGCACCCTCACATGCATGCAACTGCACAGACCCACGGGGGTAGCAAGCAACTAACACCACAAAGGAAAAAAAGGGTTTCAAACCAACGGTCTGAAACACAAGCAGCTAAAAAAACGAAGCCAGCTATATGGACGTTAGCTGTAGGCAAAGCAGCAGCGTTCTTGCAGCGGGAGCCACAGTAGCACTCGTAATTCCCCAGTCGTTACGAGACACCAACCCCGGCCTATAGTCCCTGTAATACATAAAACGTCAGGCTTAAAAACAAAGATGATAAAGAAATTAAAACTAGCGCCATAATACGCTACATACCGATCAGGCAGCGTCTACTTGCTCAGGGAAGGGGAGAGCCCATTACGCTTACTCGGCTACTAACCGCGGTTACCTATAACAAAACACTTGGTTTACTACGTGCAACATAAGGGAACATCACAAGGGAAATAGGGGCACATACCAGCAATGATCTGTAAATAGGTAGCTTCCAGGGGAGATCCACCATAAAAGGACCTGCGAAATCATAAGCAGCCAATATAACAAGAGTAAACGATAAACAAAGGAAGCAGAGAAACGCGGATAAAACTGCAATACCTGCGACCAAGGCGGAAATCAGGTAAACAGGAAACGGGGCGTGCACTTGACATCGAGTGTGAACCTAGACAAGTTACCTTTCCTTATATAGGAGTACCCACGTATAACGATTGGCTGGTAATTGCGGCGTGGTTAAGGAAGCAGAGCAGTGCCACTTAAATAGAACGAACAGGAATACCACATCCATCCTGCTACACACAGGAGGGTGAGAAAGAACGTAGGGAACTAGCAAAAACAATTCCGAATGACTTCCCAACAGACCGTGCAAATTTCCCTGAAAACATTACAGATGCAAATATTAAAAGGTACATCCTTCAAACTGGTCCATGTAAGTTTAAGGGTCCTTTTCCAGTTACGGGAAATCGAAGCTTTTCAGCCCATTATTTCACGTCCACCACTAAAGCTGGTATGAAATTGCCACGTAGCTGGTTGTGCTACTCCCCTAAACTTGACTGCGCATATTGCGAGCCATGCTGGCTCTTCGCAAATCGGCAAAGTCCCTCATATAACAATGCCTGGGTAAATGGAGTTCGAGATTGGAAACACATCTCTTCCAAAATCGCGGTCCATGAATCTACGCAGATTCATCTCAGTGCATGTGTTGTATATGAACAGTGGAAAGTTCATGGCACAATAGATGCTGATATGGAGAGAGACGTTCGTAATGCGGCTAACTTTTGGAGGCAAGTGTTAGAGCGCATTGTGAATGTCACCCTTACATTAGCGGCCTGCAACATGGCATTTAGGGGGCATCGAGAAACCATTGGACAGGGAAATGCAGGGAATTTTCTGTCCATAATTGAGCTTTTGGCCCGCTACGACCCTGTCTTGAAAGAATTGATCAGTCGACCAGAAGGATCCGTAAAATATCTGAGTCATGCAATTCAAGATGAGATCATTTACATATTATCACAGAGAGTTAAGAGCAACATAATAAATGAGATAAACGCATCCCCGTTCTACTCTGTCATTATGGACACCACTCAAGATGTAGCCAAGCGTGATCATCTGAGCCAGGTCTACAGATATGTTATCATTGACCGAGATGAAATGGATGTCCCTACAAATATTAGAATCATGGAAGCTTTTCTTGGGTTTGAGCTTACGGTGAATTCGTCTGCATCTTAGCTGGAGAGCAAAATTGTGCGTTCGATAGAAGGACATGGGTTACAAATTTCCAGATGCCGTGGACAGGGTTATGATGGCGCAGCAAATATGAGTGGCATTTATTCTGGCGTTCAGGCAAGGATCTCGGAACGGGAGCCACTGGCTTTGTATGTACACTGTGCGGCGCACAATCTTAATTTGGTTTTAAATGATTCAGTTAAAAACGTCCCAGAGGTGAGGCAATTTTACGATGTGGTCGAGAGCCTTTACAACTTTTTCGCGCATAGTGTAAAGAGATGGTCATTGCTTGGCGATATAATGAGCCAAGAGAGCAGAGACATCACTTTAAAACGCCTCTGCCCAACCCGTTGGTCCTCCCGCTACGATGCGCTTGTTGCTTTAAAGTACAGATATGGCGATGTCATTAAAGCTCTGGATAAGATCTCACTTACCAGCGGTAAGAAGACCGATCGGGATGAGGCAGGTGCACTAAAAAAACATCACCAAATTTCAATTTATCTTTTTAATCAGCCTCCAAACAAAAATTTTGGAATGCACAAATGCGGTCTCCAAATTATTGCAGGAAAAAAGCACAGACCTCCTCATAGCTTCTGCATTACTGCAGAATGCCATAGGAACTCTGACACAATACAGGGAAAAGTTTGAAGAGGCGAAGTCTTCCACACTGGCACTGGCTATGAAATGGGGCAGTCAAACACAATTTGAAGTCACCAGGTCAAAAAAGGTGAAGCGACACTTTTATGACCTTAGTGAAGACAGTCAGCTCTCCAACGCAGAGGATTAGTTCAGGGTGAATGTATTTTATGCGTGTCTTGATGTTATCATTCAGCAGCTCACCCATAGGTTTGTTAGTTTAAACAGAACTGCTCACCTCTTCGAGGCTATTCACCCCAATACACTCCAGCATGCCAAGGATGAGGAACTATATGAGGCGGCGCATCGTCTCAGTAGTCACTATAGTCGGGATATTGACTCCAGTTTTCCTGGTCAACTTGTGTCTTTTAAGACATGTTTTAAGGAGCAGATAGCTAGACATCCATCCATAATAAATCTGGCCAAACTCTTGATAGTTGATCATCCCGCAGTAACCTCAACATTTAGTGAGGTGTGCACTGCTTTCCTGCTATTTCTCACACTTCCTGTCTCAGTCGCGTCAGCAGAGCGCTCTTTCTCCAAATTGAAACTGATAAAAACGTATCTCAGGAGCACAATGGGTCAAGAGAGGCTTTGTGGATTGGCCATGTTGTCAATAGAGAGTGAGCGCGCTAGGAAGCTTGACATCACAGGCATCGTCAATGACTTTGCAGAACGCAAGGCTCGTCGAATGCCTTTTCAATAAAATAGTAGGCCAGAAATTGGCACGCTGATTTTTTCTCAGACTCAAACCACCCAAAAGATATTGAACACAAACTATACAGACATGCAGACAAGCCCAGATGCTAACCTATAGGCTATATAGGATTTAAAAAAAAAAAAAAAAAAAGTTTGTTCATACAAGTTGTGCATAGTTCAAAGTTTCTGAGTGCTTCGAAATTATATTTGTAAAAAAGTCTTGTTAGACTAGTCCACATGTGGTTCAGTATAGTGTTTATGTGGCTTTACGTATTGAATTTATTTGTAATGTATATAGTTTAGCCTAACCCAGCCTCTTAGGGAGCAAGCCAGCTCAACTAGGTGCCGGTCCCAAGCCCGGATTAATGGGGAGGGTTGGCATTAGGAATTATAGCCTAAACTATAATGAGAATAGATGATTAACTGTTTAATATTGGCCTATGGTTTTGCACTCCACTCTTGTCACTGGCATAGGCAGGGTTGGGGCCGGGGGGCCCTTGACAAATTTCTGCCCCCGGGCCCTTTGTAAAGTTGTTCCGCCACTGGCTCCAACTCCAACTTTTTCAGCTCAATGGCTAACTGGGGATTGACCAACGCGGTGCCGGGATCTATGGCTGGCGGTAGCAGGGTTTTGGCGTCAGCTCAGCCGCACCCACCCTTACCAGACCAACACCCGCAACGTCGGCCCCATCACCCCGCGGTAACACTCCCTGGTCATCAGCGCTGGCTCTAACAGACTTGATTTCTTTTTTTGTAGCACCAGCAGGAATCGACACATTAAAGAAATCGGCAATCAACAACTGACCTGCCTTGCGACAGCGATTAAACTGTCCGAGCATGGGACGTATGGCGAACTCCTCCAAATTAAACTCCGTGACACCCCCACACACAAAAACGAAAACTGCCAACCCAAAAAAACGCAAAACTCACCCGAACGAAGCAGACGCTGCAGCCCAACACAGCAGGATGGCGGAAGAAACCGGACAATAGCCCCCAATTTTTATGTTACGACCCTGTCTAGGGTGAGGTGCAACATAAAATAAAACGTGTGGACACCCGCTTTCTTGTCTCCAGTCCAGAGCACAGACAACGCAAATAAAGCCAGGGTTCTTTTATTAACGCAAAACTTCGGGGGTGGGCAAGGCCAAAATAACAAAACACAACTTGCTGAGGGGAAAGGGAATAAATGACCTAACCAAAGAAAATAAGAAAACAAAATACAATCTCTTCCTTGACTCCATAACTATCCGAAAACAGGAGAAAAGGAAAAAAAATCAACAACAGGAAACGGCACCCACCCCCTACTACCCGCTGGCTAAACCACAAAACGGTAACACAAAGTATTTACATTATATTACAAACATATATACAAAAACAAAGCGCACGCACACAAACGCGCATCATCTATCCGAGGGGAAGCCCTCTCTCCATCCCGAGGTTTCCTCCTTTTAAATCTTCCCGCTCGTTCCTCACCCAATCGCAGCGGGGCGCCAATCTGCAGAAAAAAAGAAAACGGAGGGCGGAACAGCGCGAGAGCGGGAGCAGACACGTCCCAGGACGTAACAATATAGATCAATCTCAAATATTTTTCTTTGACAACTGAAAAAAGTGAGTATTGTCAATATTAACTGTTATATATACATTTGTGCAGAAGTCTTTAGATATATAGTATTTCATACTCTAATTCAACACATTTGGACAACATAAGTATTATCAGTGCAAACTTTGCTCTCAAATACCAAAAAATTTACTCTACAGTTTACTCTTTAAATGATTTCTCTTGTGAATAGAAGCAGTGCACTTTCCTAACTGAATAAATGCTGTACATTTTTTGAAATGTCTGAAAATGTCTGTTGAATTTACTCCCCCATTAGATTTACTGGTGTTCATATATTCATATAACGTTGACATTTTGCAGCCTGAGGCCCCACAGTGTCAACCAGATGACTGGCTAACATGTATCAAAGGCTAGGCCCAATTAGCTAGATAAGATTAGGCTGGACTAACTTGATTTAGCTAGTAAATTTCCAAGCAAAACACCATTTTGAGCATGTAAAACCACTTACTTGATGGTAACGTGTCACTCACTGCTCTGCGTTTGCAATTAAACATAAGATATATTTTCTGAAACAATTAGATCAAATAGAAATAAGAGAAGCCAAAGATTTAGGCTAAATTTAGGAATGGCCAGCAAGTGTTGTCACTCTCAGTCCCTCAACTCACTCACTTGTCACCTGTTTTCTTCTAGAGTTATTTGCAGTGTACAGATGCAGAATACAGAGGAACCCATATTTTATTTCAGTATGCTCTGGGAAGAATGTCTCAAGCTGGTTGCCAATTTTCATTAATCTACCCCCACTTATAGTAAATAAGCTTGACCTCGTGGTAGGCCTACTTTCATTGAAGCTAGAATTATTATTGTTATCTTTGTTACAATCCTGGTAGAAACTTTTGAAATTTAACAAAAAATACTTTTACATTCAACTTTTTTAAAATATATTTTTATATTATATTTTATCTATATATTTTTAATATATATATATATATATATATACACACACACACACACACACACACGTGCATTCTGTATCAGAGATGGAGATGCTATGTGTACTTGTGTACTTGCTATTGCACAATACCCTGGGTATAGTATACCCTAGTATAGGCTGGTACTTTGTTCATATAATAATAAGTAATACTAAGTTAAAAGACGAACTCAAAACTTGTGTTTGTCATTTCACTCATATAGTAGGATGAGTGGCCTACTGAAATATTATTTAACCCTTGTGTAGTCTTAACATTCTGTATACTCTCCTTGTCCTAAGGGTCAAAAATGACCCGCCTTCACTAAACCTAAAATAAAGCAGCTTAACTGAATTTTAAACCCCAAATCTATTTTGCATGAAGAAACAACCTGTCATTCATCACAAACTTATATCTGAGCTTTCCCTCTTCACAGTGCAGAAAGACTGCATTTAATTAGTGGACACTAGTCATTTTTATTACAACACACCTGTCATAATCTTGTTTTCTTTACTAGAGGTTTATTATTATTATTATTGCTAAAGGTACTGCATAGGTGTAAACATAAATTTTTTTGCAAGAGATAGCACTTGTATAGCCTAAGAAAGTAGCAGAAATGTGCAGAAAGTAGTTTTGAACGCATTTTATTGAAGGGAAACAATAACAGTCTTGAACTTTTTTGGCAACATATTGATATATTCTTATATATTGTACAATGAGGAATTCAACTACAAAATACTAGTCTTCTCACATTTTTTGGAACCATTGCCCCCACCCACAAGGTGTAAACAACAACAATAAATAAGAATAAAATAAGATAATAGATACGAAACAAAAACGTGAAGAACATAAATCAATCAACTCTAAATAGCACATGTAGGACAGTATGCAAGTGTGTGTGCATGGACTTTGCAGATGTATTTCTCACATGTGCAGCACATAATATTTGTTTTACAGTCCTTCTTTGGGGGGCAGGACTGGCATCTCCTCCTCTTGCCTGCCCCAGCTGCAGCCTCAGGTGGATCAGGAAAAGATTCACCCCTCCGAACAGCTTTCACAAGCGCTGCAGGGGCTGCTGAGCGGGGGAGGCGCTCCCTTCTTCCTTCCTCTTTAAAGTCTCTACTCATTCCCATCCAGTTTTAGAAGAATTCCTCTTCCTGGTGAAGAGGGCCTCATTCGCCCCCCTCCACTCTATAAGGGTTGTAATCTCCTCAGCACTCCCTGAACAAAATATTTATTTGAAGGTGACAGGTAGAAGGCTGTATGGAGACTATAGCCTTATTAAAATTCATATGATCAATATGACATTTGAAAAGTGCGATCAACTACAAAGCTAAGTTACCTTTTCTGTAGCCCATGCTAACTTAGCTAACGTTAACGTTAGCTAACTGAATAACGCCCCATTAAAGTCGGAGCAAATGTACAAATTAGCCGTTTCTAATATAAAATAAGAAAATATTCAGCAATTATACTGCCAATTTCCCGCCACATTTTTTTCAGAGGCTGATTTACAGGTACCGTTTACTTGAAATAAGAAAAGTAAAAACCGATACATGTATTTTTCGTATAGGGTCGTGCTGAACACAGAATCTTCTCTTATACCACTCATTTCAGAACATTGATGGGTACCCATCTGCTGCAGCGAGGTGGAAATCTCTGCATCAAATAACTCAACTTCAAATAACTCTTTAATTAAATTAGCGTATGGTTCCAGTGCGGCCATGGTGTCGTTACCATATTGCTGCAAGCTTATCAAGTGCAACACACGAAGAAGTCAATAACTTCCGGGTCACACAAATCGAACAAATCAAATAGAGTACCGAGATGACTACGTCACACTGGTGTCGGAAGTAAAATTCCCCATTCATTTTATCCTAGACTTTTTTAAAGACGCACTTCTAGTGATTTATGGCTTACCATCAATTTCCGGATTATATATTGTGATCCCAACTTGCGACTTATATTGTTTAATTGTTTCGAGCTAAATTTTACGTAATTTAATTTTTTTATCTTATATGCTAGTACAACCATGGGCTAAAAACTACACATCCCATGAAGCCACGGTGCGTTCTCATTCCCGCTCTCCGGCCTTGCTAGCTAGAGTGTGGCTAATCATCGCCATCAGCTATCGCTGTAGCGGCTAACTTGCAAGCTCGTCCTTAGCAGTCATCGCTATCAGCAAGCTCATCGTTAGCAGCAATGGTGTCTCTTAGCCATATTCTCCTCTTCAAGGATGAGACCCGAAGTTTTCAGTGGGGAGAAAATCATTATAAATCTGGGCATGTGGAGGAATTTAGTTGTTTTGAGAGCCATATCACCGGTTTGGTCATGGTGAGCATGAGGGATAAGACCTACAGGGTGTCGGTGAGTGTAGGCCAGTGTAACGTTAGGTAGCATAGCTAACCAGCTAGTTAGCTAGCAAAGTCAGGTTACCACATCATCACCCATCGAGCTTGCTGAGTGGATGATGAAAAACGCCCAAAGCCTTTGAGACATATCTACAGTCGGAAACACCTTGATGTTTAAGCAAAAAGGTAATTCTGCTTACACATGTAGATTTGGGCACTCGACTTGAGTGAAAATGCTACATTTGATGGACGTCTCTCTGATGGTGTGCTTAGAGATAACCTTCACGGTTCCCATAATGTAAAACTATGCCGTGGGGCATTTTGGAAACCTGAAAAATCTGCAGTCATTCACATATATAGGGTGGCTGCAGTCCGGGACAAAGCACTGAACCATTTTATAACGATTACAGTTGTCTGTTAGCTAGCTAACTACCAACCGTCGTCGTCATCGTCCACTAGCAACCGTAGCTGGGTTGAGATCCAACGGTTTTCTAAACTGAACATTCCAGAATGCCCGGATGAGATGGTGGTATCTGATTTGTCAAGATGTTCCCTCTGCATTGCTCTGTTGGACATGTTCGAAAAGTGAACTACAACTCGAACTACAAGTCTTAAATCTCAACATTTTCGGAAAATATCGAAACATTTGATGAGTCCAAATATATCCTCACACCTAACAGGTTAATTCAGGAAATCCCCAGCTCCTGCAATGAATCCGAATTTGAGAAAAGATGGATAGTGTGCGAAGCCCATTGTAATTTCCCATAGGGAATTTACTTCCGACACCGGCGAAGATCCAGTGATGACGTACCCACCTCGGCACTCTATATCAAAATCAAATAAAAAAAAAAAAAAAAAAAAAGTTCGGGCCCTGACCCATGTCCAAATCTTAAATACCTAAATCCGCCACTGGTCTTAACTGTTGGTTGACTGTGTTGGGGTATGGGTAATGTATTGATGCTCGAGTGCCAAATCAGCACAAATGGGTAAGAAAAGGTCTAAGCCATCAGGTGCCCAGTTTAGGAAAAAGAGGAAAGAAGAAGAGGAGAAACACGCAAAAGATAAAGGTATGCAGCTATATTATGCATGTAATGAAATAGGCTAGTATAACACTTATGTTTGTTAACGTATGTTGCTATGTTGCTTGCTATGCTATTACACATAGGGCGACAATATTCCGTTTTCTGTCCAACTGGCATACATAACATTGGATATAATTTCACACAGTTTCATCATGATAATGTGTGCAGCCTGCAGCAAAACGATTACAACCTAACTAGCACATTATTGATTTGATTAACATTCATTGAGGTGACATCAGGTCTTCTGTGACTGTATTGAATAGGTCCTGAGCTCAGTAGCCTAAGGGGAATTTTCAATGCTGTAGGCTAACTTAAAAGACGTCTATATTATGCTGATATTTTGTATCTTTTGTGAGTCTTTTGGGGTGTCTTATGCCTAGAATTAGCCAAGGTTGTATGGTTCATTTGGTTCCTATTCTGAAAGTTTGATAAATTGTGCATAATGACGTGTATATTTAGCAATAGGGTAATAGTGTAATAATTCGATTCTCTTTTTTATTTACCACATATAAAAATACAGAGCTGAAGTGAGTAGCTTGTGTGAGCCCTGCGTAAAGTCTTAGGTAGCGGGTAGCAGGTAGCCAAGCAGTTACGTCATTTCCTGAGACCTGGTTAACTACCGTTGTTGCCGTCAAGCAACGGGAAATTTGCCTTTAGCTCAACTGGCAATGACTAGCTAGCGATTGCTAGCATTATCAATGCTAGGAATTACCATACTACTTTTAAGCCATTCCTCTCTGGACAACAAGCACTAAGGTCATTGCAGCTTGTCTAGCTGTTCTCGTTGGTCAGCCTTCCCAAAGAGTTCAATTTATGTCAATGCAGGATGCAGAATATACAGCAACACAGTACAACAGTTTGTCATCCCCAAGCAGAGGAATCAGAGGACTGCTTTAATTGAAGTCTGAAAAGGATGCAATGCAAAGTGATAGACAAGGAAGGGAGGGACTGGGGTCAACTGCACCCTTATTTATATTATGTCAAGAGCCACAACCATCCATAGGGTTTTCAATTTTCAAGTTTCTATAAGTGCATCTCCCCAAGAGATTCCTAGATATTCCGAGTGAGACATTAGAAAAGCAGCCATCCCACTAGCAGAGCCGGATCAAACACGTGGTGGGAATGAGCTCCAGAATAGTGAAGTTAATGCTAATTGTATGCAAGCACCGTGCCACCCAGCCTTGAACATTCACACCTGGAGATAAGGTATGGTGTTCAGAGGTGGACACCCCTGCTTCAGAAAGTAAAAGTCCTGCCACGTATTTGTTCTAGCCATTCACTAAACAAGGTGATTTCACTAATTAGCTCCTATACATGGCTGAAGAGTTGTGCTTATTAAATTCAGCTGGGCGTAGTGAATGGGTGGAACAAATGTGTAGCAGGACTTTTACTTTCTGAAGCCAGGGTATCCATCTCTGCTGGTGTTGCTTCTAACCACCAAAAAAAAAAAATTCAGGCCACCTGGCCAGACAGAGATGCCCAACACAGTGATGGGGCACATGGGGCCAGTGACATATTGAGTCAACCAGTTAGACTGCAGAAAGCAGGAACAGATGTGTCACATCAGCTTTCTACAACAATGGGTAGTCTGTGACTATGCCTCTCCAGGTAACCCAGCCATGCAGTTCACACCCCGATCTGCTACAGCCCAGATCTGGCACCTCAACACCAGCAAAATACCGAGGAACTCATGAACCAGTATATGGATGCTTTGGCCCTCTCGGGTCACATCTGTGATTCATCACCACACATAGACCATGCCAGAGGACTATCGTTACAGCCTACCTCATGCCATCTTATTGGCATGATGCTATTCACACCACGGTGACAAAACTTCTGGAACTGCTAGAACTGGAAGCAATCAATGGAATAGCACATAGTCTTGTTTGCTTATAATGGTTAAAAAACTGCATGGCAAGATTCATCACAACTCTTAATCTAACCAAGGGCTGTGACTTACATAGGTTACAATTTCTACATTTTATCTATTCATGCATATTTACTGAGAGAGACTCAGTAACACAGTTAACATAAGAGAAAAGTGAACTCTGTGATACTGGCCCCAATCCAACAGTAAAACTCAGATGAGGGCATTCCTTAGTTTTGCAGGTCATAAAATAATTAAAAATGAACATTGCGAGCAAGCTTTAAGAAAATGTTTTATTTACAAATGTACAAAACAAAGACACACAAACATTTAATATTATCTAATTCATCTGTCAACAAAAATCTTTTTTAATTTTAATAAGTGTATTAAGACTTAAGTTACTGCATTTTGCAAACAGAGCGCAGTGGAGTCATTGTTCAGAGGAATAGGTGAAAGCTTTTAAGGAAACAACTATGTGGCACTAAATATGCCTTTCCTTCTCTTCAACATTTGCTACTTTAAATACCTTTGTATCATTGAGAATAATCCAATGATCTGCAAATAGCGTCTGTAGAAATAATAAAGAATATTTGTAAAAAAAAAAAAAAAGACTTGCAAGGTCCATATAAAAATATATGTTAATACAAAACGTGTAACAGTGTATTCTTGGGAAGGCAAAGCTAATGTCACTGGTGAAAGGCCTCTAATGTTTTCATTACTGTCTGTCAAAACATTTTTCCCTGATTTTAATACATTTCCTTTAATACAGATACTTTGACATCTAGTCACATCTCAGAAATCTTAGGTAATCTCTACTTCTTTGGAAGGCCATGCAGATGCCCTTCAAGCCCTGGTCAGAGGTCTTTGCTATGGAGGTCACAGCTTGTCATGTAGTACAATGATTTTAAAAGGCAGTGTGGGTTGTGAGATTACAAATATCAAGCTCTCCTCAGCTCTCACCAATTTCATAAATGCCGTTTCATATGCAGAGCAAGGTGGTCCGACCTTGAGAATGCTCGGTCACATTTCTGACACTGAAAAGGACGATGACCAGTGTGTTTCCTGTAGTGACGTGTGAGCTCATCAGAACGGGCAAACTTCCAGCCACATCCATCCCAGTCACAGTGATAAGGCTTCTCTCCTAAAGGACAGCCACCATGGAAGATGCAACAAATTGAATTTCACTCTCAGAAAAAAAGTTTGTTTTTTAGTTTTTTTACTTTACACTTATGCCAATTTAAGAGTGTTTTACATAGCATGGGTGAGCACTACGGCCCTGGTTAAATCCCAGCCGTGTCATCAGCTGATGATCGCTGGGAGCCAATACCAGTGGAACAAACTGGCTTCATCTGCCATGGGTATAGGGCAGGGAGCGTCAACCAGGGGTTTTAGTCTGCCCCATTGCATATTAGTGACCCCCATTGGTCAACTGGGTGCCCGCAGGTCTCCCTGCATGAAACTGCATATGAAGTGCCCTCCTCTCACTCAAGTCTGCACAAGCTTACCAAGGGATCTGCAGTATGTAAAGAAGCAGTGGTTGACATGACATGTTTCGGAGGAGACCACGTGATTGTCCACACCCTCCTGCATTGACAGTAAGGTTTAAAGCAATAGGGCAACATCTAAGGACATGAGGGCATCCCAAGGAAAAGCTTTAGGCATTCCAAATCATAAAAATACTTTACTGTAATACAGCTATTAACATGCCTTAAACTAAATCAGACTAGAATTCTGTAACATGGCCTTCACAGTTGACATCTGGAATTTATGAGTGAGTTAAAATGAATGTAATCTCACAAATCAATGATCTGTATTTTAGGCCGTGCATTGTCTACCAATACAAGTTAAAGTATTTTAAAGAATAAAGAATTTTTTATATGCAGGCATTCATCACAGTTATAAGGGAAAATCGACTTAAATGTTGCAAGTTAATTTATGATTGCTAGTTTCATACCAAAATTGTGCATGGCAAAGGTTAAGGATAATGATTTTCTTATTATGGACTTGAAAGGGATGTTTTGAAAAGTAAGGAAAGCCTACCTGTGTGTGTTCTGAGGTGTGCCTTGAGGTGAGAACTCTTGGTGTAAGTTTTTCCACAGCCTGTGTAGTCACATGTGTGGGTGGCAGTCCTCTTCCTAGGCCAGGAGCGGTGCCCTCGTTTGGGTTTGGGCTCCTCTGACACGCAGCCTCCTATAGAAACAAGCTCTAAAGTGTGAGGGTAAGGGTATGCATCACCATGGGGATGAGATGTGAAATATTTAATGTTCTTTAACAATATGTTGATAGAACTCACCTTGACACTGTAGGGACAAAGGCTGTTGTAATGGAGCGTAGCTAACTGGGGCATGGTAGTCAGACGGGACAGGGAGTGATGGGTGACTTAAACCCCGAGAGGTGGAGTGGGTATCACTTTTCAGGACATCCTTGACAGATGGCCGATTGGCTCCCATGGAATGCCCTGAGCGGAAATTTGGAAGGTCAAGGAGGGGTCTTTGGTCAGTCACAGGACTTGATTTAACCCCAGGGTAAATGTCCATTGATTGGGTGACAGTGCAAATGCTCTGGGTTTCCTGTTTGGTCCAATGGCAAGTGAATGGCACGGTGGGCTGCACAGTAATGCTGCTTTTGCTGGCGTTTATGTTATGGCTGTAGTCTGCCATGTCCATGGTGGTCTTTACGACAAACCTCCCATGTAGACTTGAAGGCAGCAGGTATGCAGGGTCCAAGTCTGGCCTCATGAGCTCTGCCACAAAACCACCTGTAGGGGATACATCATTGATGTCTGGGATGGTATATAGGATGTCACTGGCAGTACCCTGTGGAGAGTGGAGTTGATATGAGTAGGAACTTGGGGAGGGAGGTATATTCTGGGAGATGCTGGACAGGGCTTCCTGCTTCTGTTGCTGCATGTTGTTGGACAGGATAAAGTCATAATCCAGCATGTCAGGATCTTCAGTCTCCTTGCCAGTGGCATTGGGGAGGTTGTGATCTGCAGAGCCACTTCCTGTTGACACACAGGATCTCTGTAGGTGGGACAGCTCTTCTTTCCATCTCTGAAGTAAAAGCAGACAAGAAAATGTTATAAACACAATGAAAAACAAAAAACAATACAACACTGCAGGTCAATATTATTGTGTTTTTTGCTTTTAGAACATATGCAATATGAATAATAAATGTTTACAATTTCTATAGGCTTCAAGGGGACAGGTCGTAGGTACCTTCAATGAGTATAAAGTTTTTATGATGGCCAGCTTTTCATCCTTATTTGTAGATCATACACTTTAATACATCCTTAATATACATTCCAACTAACGGTTATATATGTTTGCTTAGAGACATATGACAACATTCATGAACGTCGACACTAAATACAGATTCTAATTGTTCTTCGAATCATGTTGTTTTATATATAACACTAATATTCACGCGTAGAGTATGCACAGACCCCGATTGACGTTATTTTGCTGCGTTGTTTTTAAATAACATTCACTAAAACAATGCCAGCGACATGTTAAAATGATAGACCGCTTTCGCCACCAATGACAGGTAATAAAGGGTAATGTAGAACAGACCACTGCGAGATAGTGCAAATGTAGTCCACACCCTCAGTGCGGCAAAGAACAAGAATTCTACAACGTCTGAAGAATGATATAACCCTCCTCGACCAAAACATTTCCCATAAAATGAATACCTCCTCTTTATGACATCCCCACTTTAACTCTACAAACTGACCAAAAAATCTTTATCCCAGTGACATTTCAGGATTCATTGTGGCATATGTATCCTCACCAAGTCAGCCGTTTCCTTTTCCATGGGCTTCTCCTTGACACCGGTGCCACTAGCAAAGGTAGATATCGATCGCAAAATCATTCCACTTAAAACCATATCAAATTGCTCGATGGTAGTCTCCAATTCAAAAAAACAGGGTGAGGTCGGGATCTGCGGGTAAAAAGAACAGCCAGGTTGTTAGCTTGCTAAATACCAACTCGCCAGCTAAAAAGAACACAATGGTTGGCTCACGAGCAAACTAGAGGGAAAATGCACCTCACTAATGATCATTTTTTAGATTTGCTTGATGAATTTCAGATGAATTTCTTCTGGGCAAACCCCGATAGGCTGTCTAGCATGGGTTGTAGCGGTCTCAGGTCACGCCTTGTTGCGATACAGCCGTATCATGCTGTACACACATGCGTGTATAGGCGTTACATGGAGCATCGAAAACCGCACTGAAGTGGTGGAACTGTGATGAAAAGAGAAGAGGAGAGACAAGACACAGGGATTCCCTCCTTGCGTTAATCGTGCCGCTGCAGCTGAGACTGGTCTTATTTCCTTGCGTGAGGCTACAGTGACAGACAACGTGGGATGGGTTTCCCTGCTTCTTAAATCACGTCTCTAGACCCGCCTTCCTTGTCTCCCAGCAACAGGCAAAAACACCAAACTGCAGGCGTTTAGTATCGCGCAGCTAATGACGACAGAGCATTGGCGCACGGTTCATAGAGTGATGTTACTGTTTGTGTCAAAACAGAACGATAGCATCACGGGGGATCCTTTCTACGCTTGAGTGTTTGGGTTTTTTACCACTAATGTGAAAGATCCTGCGCTTTACTGACCAGAATTCTGGACAAACAATGCATAACTTTACTGTTTACTGAAAGTTTACTGTTATGTGTTTATTATGTTATTTAAAATACAGTCACATTTATCCTGCACTAATTTACGCCATACTATACCGTAGTAGGCTATCATCTCTAGTTCGTTTCTAAAGGTGCAAACCTGACTCACGTAGCTACAGTAGGCTATTTAGCAATGTGATGAAGTTAGTTGGGCCCTCCATCACCTACTCACCCCATTTTGTCTGCCTCTCCTGATGTCGGACATTTTAAGAAGGAATAAAGTCTCTCACGCAAGCTTATTTTCAACTTTAAACATTCTATACAGTTTGCAATAATATCATGAGCATTTGTCCATTTACCATCATCTGTTTTACCGTTAATTCCATTTACCGTGTTTTTTTCGCAAGGAACTGGCTTGCAGTAAAAAGCGGAGCGGAGTTTTGGTACAATATCAAACAGTGGTATGTAAATGTGACAGTATGTAAATGTGAAATTAATACATACATTGTATTAATTAACAAGGATGGCATTTATCGATTTAAATTACGTTAAATGCTCATGACATCACAGCTTTTGTGAGGTCTGTGTTCTAAAGGTTAGGCCTATTGTTTATTGCACTCAGCCTAACCTAAAAGTTTATTCTCAGTAATTTAACTTGATTTAACTGAATTTAGCTCCGTTTTGTTATTTGAATTTTGTAACACAAGAAAGCTATAATGTGAAACATTTAAGAGAAAGCTCTGTGATTAGCCTACTTGCCACTTAATTATTCAAATTGCCATCCTTGTTAATTAAACAATCTCACGCTGTAGCTTTCGCAATAGCACACAAATTTCAGACAACCTGCGCTGTTTCGCGAGCATAATCATTTATTCTAATTACGCGATTGGTGTCGATTATTCTGTGAATTAGGCTATTTGTTTTATTGTTAATCAAAGAGGATAAAGGGGAACAGGTTGAAAGGAATGACAGATTCAAAGGTAATGTTTGGGCTTCCCCTGTTTACACCTCACTAGCCGCCACTGGAAGTGCTGGTCGGCGTCGGGATGCTTTCCTGGATCCGCTGGTCTTCCGTTGTGCTCTTTTTAGAAGCTTACCAAACAAATCCGAAATTCGTTTCTGTGCCATTTTGATAGCTAGCTACCTTGAATGATGCAACATTAGCCTACAGCTACTAGATGACTAGGCTACGTGACGTCCGTTGACCATGATGCTTAGTGTTATTTTAATAATTAATAGGCTAATTATTCAGTATTGCTAATTATTTCTCAAAAAATTAATCAAGCATTAAATTCTTAGGTAAATAACAGGAGAATTATTTAAAATGTTTTCATACGTTTATTTTTATTTAATTTTTTTTTTTTTTTTTGCATCTGGCAGAGAGTGCTGTGATGTCTGCCTTTTCCAACAGGGGGTGCTGCAGCATCCCTACTTCCCACGGCCCTGCTTCCCGATTAACCCGTGCTATGAAAGGTGGATAGGTCTTACCCGAGGTATGCTGTCATGGCAATTTACGCTGCATCTCTCAACTGCTACGAGCAGGTTATCTTCGTGGTTGACTCGATGTTACCCATAAGCACCGCCATTCCGCCCACAGTCTTGTTCTACTTTATCGAAATGTCCTACCGTAGCGTAGATTGATAGGGAAATACTACCGCAAGTAGGTTGTGCTAGGTTGTGTTAGGAGCCAAAAAGGTCGGTAATTCTTTTTTTACCTTATCATAAAATGGTTCTAAGCTAATTACATTATTGTTTTCATTAATGCTGTCAAGTAAATTTTAATAATAGGCATAGCCTACTTACAATTTATCCATCACAAAATATGTATTTCGACAGTCTAGTTTACATGCTGACATGTAAATCTGTAGTCTATTTTGTCCATCAACACACTCTAATCAATACCAACGTAAAACTTTAAGTAGCATATTTTGATATTCTAAACCTTATCAGAAAAGACTACCAGGATACAACTACAGAATGTTTTGATAGTCTGAATGACTTTATCAGAAAATGCTACCAACATAATACTACAGGTAGCGCATTTCGATAGTGTCATTAATAAGTAGACATAAAGCTTTGTTTTAAACTCAAATCAATTTTATTAATCAGTTTAGCATACAATATTTTGTTATTAGAGAATCAACAATCACAAGGCAAGAGCACATAAAAAAGAAATTAATAAAGACAAAAAAAAAAAATACTCACAGTATGTGTGTTTGTGGGATTTGTGTACATGCAATACTAACCTTCTGACAAGTAGCCTTCCACCAAGTAGGATGAATCGATGGGTTTCCACTAAACCCGAGGAACGTGATGTAATTGTGATGTGCGCATGCGCAGTAACCGTTGGTACGACCGCTTGATAGGTAGGACAGGACACCCCCCCCTCGTTTCCCCATACTCTACAATTTGTCTCTTGATATGTACAGATATGTAAATTAACAAAATGACGCATGGAGAAGGGTGACCGAAATCGTGGAGATGCCTGGTATACATATTCATATGTATGTGCACTGCAGTCAGAGCTTTAATGCAGTGCTCAACCACTACCTAGCTACCTAACTAGCTAGCTAACTAAACTGAACAGCAACACTTGCTCACAAATGCAATGTAATTTAGCGCAATTCAAGAGAAACGTAGTTGTTCATGTTTGTTTGCTAGGTAGCTAGCCAGCTAACTGTTCATATTAGGCTAGCAAGAAAACGTTTTTCACAATTGTAAAATTGCTACTTGCAGTCAGCTACGTTTTATCAGTCATTGTAGCTACCTTACAAACCAGCTTTCGCTGATCTAACTAATGCAAACACATTGCTGCTTCATGTCATTAATGACAATAAAGTTACGGTGTAGCAAGTATGGTTAGTTTTAATCACTCCTTAGTTATAATATTTGGTAAATTACTCTTATATGGCCATCATGATATACTCAGTTATAGTCATTATGGACTGTGACAGTAGGCTATGTAACATTTTAAGTTAAAAGTTTCAAGTCTACCAGGAGTGAATTGAAGTTGAAGACTGTAAAAAAAAAAAAGAAAAACCTCAGAGACTCATACTGACGAGAACTTCAGAAAGACAGACAGAGAAGCGGTGCAGGAGCAGAATATGGCCGAACCGTGGTAGCTTTTACTCAATAAACATGTTCTAAACTGCTAATGGTGTTGTTCCCGCACAAGGCATCAAAGCTTCCCAAAAAATCCCATTTAATTGTTTGTTGCCGACCCGCAAAAAATCAAAGCCGCGATGTGGGAGGGTCAACTGTATGTATTTTATGAGTAGGAGTGGGTCATGAGGTGAGACAAGGAATCTTGGCTTTTTATTCAAATGTGGGTGGCTCTTAAGAGTCTTTGTTTCTAAAGTATGATGTTGGTTGCCAAGGGACTGCACCCTCAGCACAGAAGTATGTGGCGAAGGTCTCCCTCACACTCATTGCCTCCCATGCAGCATGGTTGCTCCCTGCTCTTCTGATGTTATGCAGAGCAGCAGCTTCCACATTAGCAAGTTGGTCCTGCACAGCCCTTGAAGTTTTGCGGATGAAATTGTGCAGGACACAGGTGGCTTTTACACACTCCACATTGGCAGGACTGATGCCAATGACACAACGGTACATGCGTTATTGGGCTGCAAGTATACCAAATGTGTTTTCAACAATTAGCCTTGCCTGCAAAAGCCTATAGTTAAACACCCTCTGCCTGCTGGGGAGGTTAGTGCCAGGAAAGGGCCTCATCAGGTCTCTCCAGAGAGGAAGGGCCTCATCACCAACGAAGACATGAGGCTGGGGCCCAAGGTGCTCTGCTCCAGGCAGTAGTTTGTCCCCAGGTAAGCCAAGTGTGCCATCCTGCAGGGCCTGGCTGAAGACAGGGCCTGGGAACAGGCATGTAGTCACCCACCAGGGTGTCCCAGATGGCCCTGGCAACCTCTGCCACAATACCAGAAACAGTGTTGTGCCTAACACGGCAGCTGAAGGCAATGCTGCAGTATGCGTCCCCTGTAGTGAGGTACCTGGGTATTAAAAATTGAACTTACATTAACATTTGACTTTAAAAGGATCAGGCTGTATAGGAATGCACCACTGACAATAAACATGCCTAACTAGCTTACACAGTAGCCTACTTATATACTTCTGAAATGTCAGCCAAGTAGAATTTCAGTTAATTCTTAAAAGAAAAAAAATATTTTCAACTTATTGAAAGGAAATTAAACAGAGCTGAATATGAGCGGAGGCATTGTTCACGACAGTGTAAAATAATGGGTAAAGATATCCGACATTGAAATTGAAATTAATTATAAACACTCTCTGCAAGCAAATCACAAGCCATTCACCTGGCCCGATGGCTGCACAGCAGATTGTGTCCAGTGTAGTCATGCGGGGTCCCACTTTTGACAGGAGCTTGTCAAACTGGGCTTTCCTATATTATTAAACATTAGATTTTATCTATATATAAATGACAACGGACAACTTTACACCAGTTAAAAAAAAGTTTATTTAATTTATTTAAGTTTATTTAGTTTAATTTAATTTTTTTGCGAATTCACTCCTGCGCTGTCTGGCGTTCAGCCCTACCCATGCACCCGGTCTGGAGTGTAGCAGCGCCATTTCTGAACTGCCTGGGCAAAGGCAAATTCATAGACTGCCCCTACCCCCATTTGCTGAGGCAGGGCATCTAAAACAGAAAACACAGAAGCAAAAAAATAAATAAATAAAGTCATAAATTTCAGATAAAAAAAGGTTCAACAGAAATTGCACTTAGAAGTGGAATAGTGCACAACGCCGCACTGAGCACATAAGTTACTGTACAAAGTGTGTAATTAGGCCTACCAAAATAATATAGTAGTGGTGATAATATAGGCAAGTGTTTGATACCATTTTATACTGACTTTATAGCACAATATCCAAGCTCCATCAGTAACTTAATAGGATAATTTCGTTATCATAAAAGCAAAATGCTAACTTTATCGTCGGAAGAAATAATCCTGCACTGAGGACTAATTCATGAAAATAGCGTGTATTTTATCTTTGTTCAGATTTTGGGTTGTCTACGAAATATATGCATACCTCTCTCTTCCTCTAAACTGATCCTAGCTAACGTTATCCCGTCATCTAATGCTAACTTTAAAGTTATCAATTACGTTGGCGAGCTAACAACGCACCTGCATGTTTCAGTCTTGACATTTTGACAGTAAAACATCCCAAATATTTAATGTAATTTATAGCTACCACGAATATAATAAAACCCTACAGTAAACTAAGGTTAGCTAACTGACAAAATTAACTTAGTGTAGGTGTTTATGAAGCTGTAGAATGAACGTATTCTAATATCTGACAACTTTGACAGATGTAACGTTTCAATGACAGGTGTCTAAATTATAATAGCCTAATGACCATTGTGACAGGCACGAATGTATGTATGACTGCATATGATGTTAGACAATGTAAATAAACTATAAACGTTTACAAATATTCAGTTTGGTACAATTCAACATTCAAACATTAGATAAAGTGTGGCACATATAGAAAATGTAAAGGGTGAGTAGTACATTACGGTACATTTATATTTACATACATTATATATACATTTATATGTACATGTATTTATCTGTTCTTATAAAGAGTGTAGTCAATACTCCTGACCACTGGGCTGCGCTGTGCACCCCGTAATAGCACTGTGTAGCAGTGACAATCTACCTAAAAAAGAAAAAAAAAAAAAAAAAAACAGTGATCGTGAGCTGTAGAAGCTACCAGGCAATGCCTGTGTGTTGAGAGTATTCTCTACTATTTTGCAGCTGAGAAATTATAAAAACGTTCTAAGATACTAGTCGAAATATGAATATAGGTGTCCAACAACTGGACTTACTAAGATTAACTCGGCAGTAGGCTGTTGTGCAGTATTTAACATTATTAGGAATGGAAACGTAGCTGAAGCTAGCACAGAATAGCGTGATAAACAAGCATGGTAAAATGTTTCGTTTATATGGTGTAATATAAGCCATCCATCTGGATTCCACTGTTTTAAAGTGTATTTAGCACTTCTGTAATGTTTATAACGAGGTATTTTTATTTACAAGAAGGATGGAGTTACAGTATATGGACAAAAGTATTCGGACGCCTGACCATTACACCAACAGGGACTGCAATGACATTGTATTCAAATACATATACTTTAATATGGAGTTGATCCCCCTTTTGCAGCTATAACAGCTTCCACTCTTCTTGGAAGGCTTTCCACAAGATTTTGGAGTGTTTCTGTGGGAATTTGTGCCCATTCATTCTGTAGAGTATTTATGAGGTCAGGCACTGATGTTGGACGAGAAGGCCTGCCTCGCAATCTCCGTCCCAGTTCATCCCAAAGGTGCTGGATGGGGTTGAGGTCAAGTCCTTCCACACTGAGCTCATCAGACCATGTCTTTATAGTCCTTTCTTTGTGCACTGGGGCACAGTCATGTTGAAATAGAAAAGGGCCTTCCCCAAACTGTTGCCACAAAGTTGGAAGCATAGCATTGTCCAAAATGTCTTGGTATGCTGAAGCATTAAGATTGCCCTTCACTGGAGATAAGGGGCCTAGCCCAAACCCTGAAAATACTTTTCTCCATATAGTGTATATTAGCGTGGGTGAAATTGCGTGAGCTAGTAGCCATATCCACTGCATGGGAATCACTTTAATAAGTACAACTAGCATGTTGCCAGCGGAGATTTAAACTGCCAGTTAATGTTTAGTTGACTGTTTGAGTTTAGCCATATCACGAGTGATATTAATGTAAATGATATGTACATGTCAATCTGTAAACTGCAATTTGGAAGATATTGTTAAGGAAAAAGTGGAAGTGAATGTTTTCCCTGTCAACTAATGCTGTAAGTTGATAGCATCTGTTTTCCTATGAGGGTATTCCGGATTTTGCAAATGTATCAACAAGGTGTTTGAATTTGTGAAAAGGAAATTATACTTATACTTATATACTTTATATACTTTAGCTGTTTTTGAGATGTGTTAAGCTAATAGGTTATATCAAAAGTAATGCTTATCTTTTTGAAATGTGTTATGCAACCATGTGAAAGCAGTAGTAATTTTCTAACTGAAAATGTGCATAGTGTTAAACATTAAGTGTTAACAGGTTGTTCCGAGGGCAATACTTACTTTATCTCCACGAGCAGTGTTTTCCTGTTTATTGATGCAGATGTTCATAGTACTGCTTTAGTGTAAGGAATTGGTTGAAAACTAAATGGTCCAAAAGGATGATAATTACCTGTCCTGTAATGAAGGTAATTGCCTGTGCTGTAACAAAACAATAGTTATCTGTTATGCAATGGGTGACTGCAAGGGACACTTACTTGTAGTCATGTTGAAGGGGAAATGCTTACCTTTGTTTATAAAGAGAAGTTATAGTTTTCTGTCTGTTCAGAATGTTATATGCTATATTTTGATTCTAGTTATAATGAAACTATATCAGGGGGAGTTTTAGCAGGTATGTGGAATTGATGTATGTTTATTTTTATTATTATACCCAAAAAAGATTGAAATACAGTTTACTGAAATGCAGTCATGTAGTTGTTTCAGGAATATTGAGGCAATTTAGTGGGTTGTATGGAAATTGTAGCCTAATCCTAAAAAAAAAACAGTGATCGTGAGCTGTAGAAGCTACCAGACAATGCCTGTGCGTTAAGAGTATTCTGTATAATTTTGCAGAAAAATACCCCCCCCAGATTTGACCGATTTTTAATATTTTAATCGTAAGAACTCACACACTAGACAAGTCGCAGGACCACACACTACACGATTTCAGAGTGACGATTCCAGGGACTTGGGATCTCACAGAAACTCGCGATCAAACGCGACTTCAGAGCAAAACCAACATGGAGGCAGACCGTCGATTTCAGCTTTTCACTTGTGTGTGCTATGTTTTGCACCGAAAAAAATAGGAGAAAAAACTGTGGATGAAGTCATGGCTAAGAAGACGGAACCAGCATGGCTACACATTTTGCAGCGCTAGCTGGAGTTGAGTGGGAAATAAAGTTTTATTGTTAGTCTCAAACGGGGCTTGTGCGAGCTACTGCTACAAGCTATTTGTTATTTGTACACAGATGGAGGGGAGAGTGAAACCTGTGATTATTAGTTATTTTATACATTCTCTGACTTTCCACTGCCCTGGAGATGCCGTTCCATATTAATATTATTGTGCTCTGGGCTTGTACGAAGGTTAACTGTCAATTGCTGGGTTGGTGACGCTTCCCGGTCATTTTGCTGTCGTTGGCTGTTGCGGGTTTCTGCTCAAGATTCCATCGCTGTTCTTTTCATACTACAGGATTTCACGTCGTCACGTCGATAACATGTTTGATATTTACGATTCGAAATCGGGGAGAGTCCGATCAAGTCGGTAACACTAAGATTACGTCTGTAAACTCCTCGCACTACAGGATCATCACAATCAGCCCAATTGTCCTCTAGTGTGGAGCCAGCATAAATAAATGCATGCTTACTTGATATGGATTCATAAATGAGGTGTGTGGGGTGCAGTACGTTGGTCTACCACACGATGGTCTCGCGGTCAACTATAAATCGATGGCTTTTCAATATCACGTCAACATTTCCCGGTCAACTACAAATCGATGCTCAATCAATTATAATCAGGACAACTATAAATCATTGTTATTCCAACGTCCATGTCATCAACATTAATATACTGTCGGGTTTCATCGGTATTGTAACGGTGATCCAACATTTATTTAGCATTGAGATTTCAATCTCAACCATAATGATTCAGATGGGAAATCAATTTTTTTTTCAATGTGGTCTTGCTATCTGGGTAAGGCTTTTCTGCCATTATAAGAGAAAAGCTTAACGTGGCTTAATGTACCTGAACATCGATCACAGAAGACCAAATTTCGCTCACACAAATCTTGTCATAAACGCTTTCACATATCAAAAAATCAAAACCGAAATCCAAGAAATATGGTCGTTATCTTACGTTAAGCCTTTTACTTATAATGGGTGTCAAAGGAAAGGAAAACGCTTAATGTACGATAACGTCCATACTCACAGGATTTCAGTTTTGATTTTTTGACAGGAGGAAGTGTTTCTGACAAGAGATATCCGAGAGAAATTTGGTGATCATTGATCGCTGTTTTGGAACATTAAGGCTGTTTATCAATCCGCGTTTTTGTCCGTTCTTGCGTTGTGAACTCGGTTGACGTCATCTTTCATGGCCCAAGTAAGGTTCCAATACGAAGAACGCAGCTGACCAAGAACGTTTGAAATGCCCGGATGTGTTCTTGATCCACCCCTTTTATCGAGGATGCATCGGTTGGTGACTTGTTGGCCAGCGAGAACGCGTCAGATATGACGACACGAGAGGCGAGCGAGAAGCTGCTCACCTGTAAGTTTTTACTTTTCTTATTTCAAGTAAACGGTACCTGTAAATCAGCCTCTGAAAAAATGTTCCGGGAAACGGGCAGTGTAGTTGCAGAATATTTGCTTATTTTATATAAGAAACGGCTAATTTGTAAGCTTGCTCCGACTTTCATGGGGAGTAGGCTTCGGTTAGCTAGCGTTATTCAGTTCAGTGGTGAGTTAACGTTAGCTACATTAGCATGGGCTACAGAAAAGGTAACTTGAGGGACGGCTTTTTAGCTTTATAGTTTATCGCACTTTTCAAATGTCATATTGATCGTATGAATGTAAATAAGGCTATAGTCTCCATACAGCTTTCTACCAGTCATCTTCACATAAATATTTTATTCAGATTTTTTTTTATTTTTTGCTGATATTTTTTTTTTTCAGAGGCTGATTTACACGTACCGTTTACTTGAAATAAAAAAAGTAAAAACTTAATATCATGTCCTCTCATAATTCAGTACAAAGAGGTATTCCATTTTTGATGCATTAACCTCTAAGTGGAGCTAAAAGGATTTGTGGGTGGTTATAGTTACTGTGGTGGCTTCCTCTTTAGATGGCTGACTAAAAAAGTACATCATCTGTATGAACTGCCTGCATGTTTTGCGTGTAAAACCCTTTACTAAAAGTAACTAGTATTTGCAGCTGTTATAGATTAATGTAGTGGAATAAAAAGTAGCATATTTGCTTTGAAATGTAGCGGAATAAAAGTACAAAGTCCCCTAAATTGGAAATACTCCTGCCAAGTACAAGTACCTCAAAACTGTACGTAAAACAATTTACATTGTTACTTTTAATCGTAATACAGCCAACCCCACCCCTGGTCAATCAACCATTTAGCTAGCAAGATACTTTGTTCATTTTAAAGGCAATTCACGCGACTGTTTGGCTTAGGGCAAGAGCATCATAACACTTGTGATGTTAACATTTTAGTACTCATCTTACCACATGAGTGGAATGACAAACACGAGTTTTGAGTTCGTCTTTAACTTTATTATATGAACAAAGTAACAGCCTATACTATGGCAAAACACAAATGTAATACACAAGCACAATAAAACAAAAGTTTATGAAATGTTGCACTGATAATGCCGGTGTTGTCTTATCACTGCTTAAATGAGTTGCGCCCAGGGTATTGAGCAATGACTTTGAGAAACAGATGGATACCACCTTATTCCTAGCTCCCATGATACCTTGCGTGAATTATGGGCGGGACTTCCGCTTTGTTACACCACTGAACAGTAACCGGCGTTTGTGACGGATAGCAAAATAAATCGTAAGGATGCACCAATTGTGAAATTCTGGGCCGATACCGATGTTTAAAATAACAATTTGGCCGATGGCCGATGACTGTACCGATGTTAAGAAAGACCTGGCACAAAGCTAAAACACTCACTACAGACTACCTAGCTAACTAGCTAGCCAACAGTACTAAAGTTGTCAGAACAGGTTGCTTGCAGTGTCTGTGGTAAAATTAACTATTTGGTCAGAAGAGAGGTGATGAGGCTTTATTAGTTTGATAGCTAGCTAGCTCTTAGTAATATGACAGCTGAGCAGTCTGAGTGCCTGAAAGCCAAATTAGCTAGCAAGCTGTCTAGCTTTCTACTTTGTTTTATTGTAGCTAGCTAGCTATGTGTTTGTTTGCAAGGTGATAATTGTAATTGTCAGCGGAATGTGATAGTAACTAGCTAGTTACGTGTATTGTTTAGTTTGTATTGTAGCTAGCTAGATTTGTCTTTGTAAGAGCGCGGTGAAGCTGGCTGGACGTTTGATATTCGGTGGATATTCGATTTGAATTTGTCTCCGATTTGAAATCGATAACAAACTTCGACTTAACAACGTGATCAGGGTCACAGAAAGTACACATTATTAAAGTGTATCAAAAGAAAATATCAACATTTGCTATAGATTTCTATCCTAAACCAGCTTCACGGAAGTTCACCCTATGTTCTGTCGCTAAAGTCTGTGCAAGGGACTGTCTGCAAATTACACCATTATAGTTAATCGCTATTAGGCAGTAGGAATACAATACGTAGACCTAGGCATAATGTAAATTAAATTTCAATAAACTTAGTGAGTCTTTAATCATGATTATTATTGTATTATTTCCCAATGAGAAATTGATATAGCCTCTAGCCTACAACTGATAATTTAATGTAATGACAACTATGGAAGGAGAAGCCATTTCTGACAAATATGCCGATTCATCAAAAATCAAAGAAATGCCTTTTCATCTTTCTGACTTCTGTAGTAGTTCCCAATCACAGTGTAGTATGTAGTCCTAGTATTGTGAGATTTTCCAGAAATGTAAATTTATATGGAAGCAGTTCAAATATTCACCAAAAATTAATTATATTTTTCCATTCCGATTGCTGTAGTAGTTCCCAATCACTGCCTGCTACTTACTACAGGTGAAGTTTTCCACACATGTGTACTTATATGGAAGCAGAACTGGATTAATTCTGAAAAATATTCACCAAAAATAAAAAAAAAACGACCTTTCCCCATTCCGATTGCTGTAGTAATTCCCAATCACTGCCTGCTACTTACTACAGGTCAAGTTTTCCACACGTGTACTGATTATTTAATAGACATTTTCCATCTCTTCTTCAAATCACCAATCTTTAAAATATTTTAAATATCTTTTATAAATGAGCAGCATTTGACAGCGAGAAGAGAATACGTTCAGTGAGAACCAAATGTTTGCCTACCATGTTTCCAAGGGAAGAACATACTGCCGTACAATACATGGCGCCACAGATGTATGGATTCGGTCTGTGATGACGTTGCTGTAAGTCTGGTTGAAATATGATTTTTAGTTTAGGCATTTTTGTTGAAAGATGAAAAAGGACAATATCTGTGAATAGTATGGCCAAATAAATATAACCACGGGGAATTTATAGCCAAGCTAGGAAACTTAAAATTTGGCATGTTCCACCAGGTGGACTACATAAATTACAGTAGCTATGGCGCAACGATTATAGTCAGACCCACGTGCATTTGTAATTCTTCATAGCTAGTTAGCCATCTAGCTAACATGTTAGATACAATACAGACCTGAAGCGATGTAGCTTCCTAGTTAGGCAAGCAACGTTATTAGCAAGCTCATCTTCCTGCTGTTGTGCTCACCCGCATCCAAGTTACTTGGAAAAAGCTTGCCCTTTGCAATAATTGGCCAAAAACGGGATTATACGTGTTCCCAGACTTCAAGGAAGTCGTTTCTGTGAGGTGTGATTTTATATTAGCACAGGTTAACGTGTGGTACTGCTTGAATGGTGTTGCAGTCACACGCACTGGTTTGGGAGTGTTGTTAGATAGCTCATTTAACTTGGATGGATACACTTCTGTTCTCTTACGCTGGAAGTTCATCTGGATAAGAGCGTCTGTTAACTGAAAGTAATGTAATGAATGAATGCAATGTTATAATATATAGGCTGTTCCAAAGACAGGCTGAAAAATGGGGGGAAAGCATGAAAAGGAAAAAAAAAATTCTCCCTTCTAAAGGAATTAAGATCAATAATTATTAGAGCAATTAGTGATATATTTAAATTATAACATCCTCTTTTCATGTCCTCATTGATAAATATAACTTTTCCAGCGATGAAATCAATGTTCAGGTCAAATTAAACATGCAGAATTGGTGTGTGAAGTATTGGATGCTGTAGTTTTGTAACATTTGTTTTAACAGTTCAACACTCTACTTTTAGCCTCCTTATTTGAATGTGAAATGCATTCTAGGTTTGTGAGAGGCTTAAGTTACCGAAGAACTGAAGTGTATTTTCTATCCTTCTGAAATATATACACATCATACTCTTTCCTGAATGACCCCTCTTTGCACACAAGGGAGGTAAGGGCCATTAATACATTGAATTAGTGAAGATGAAGATGATAAACCCGGAAATAAATGAAATATGAATATAAATGTGCCGTCAATCTAAAAATGATCAGGATGAATTAACAATAATGCTCAAGACAGAATGCTCACCAGGTCATTTTCATTTTAATCTTGCTGTGAAGGTTCATGCCGTGGCTCACTTTTGCATGTTTTGTGCCCAAGTTTTGGACACTTCTAATATTTTTTCACTCAGAATTTGTTAAATGAAAATGATTAGCAAAAGTAGGACCATCTGGTGTCAGCACCACAGGGTTTTTACAAGAGCAGCCAGACTTTAAGTCCCACAATATTGTGCAGATTTGGTTAAACTTAGCCTGGACTCTATGGCAGGCATGCACTGAGTGACTTGTGTCAATGGGTCTATGGCAACTATCTTGAACATTGCCTGACACTCTTCACAATGTTCCAAAATCAACTTTTTAACTTTACATATTTCTGTCATCGTATTTCTGTCAGTATAAGTACAGTTTTTCATATGATTTTGCATCCATTAGCATATTAGTAAAAGCATCTCCTTGTAAAGTGCTGTAGCATTTTGCACAAAATTAGGTACTTTTTCCTTAACCTTTTCCCAACTCCGCAGCCTGTAAATACCTATTTGTTTTATATATTTTGCCTTATTTACTGCATTATTAAATTGCACTAAATGTATTTTTGTGTCAAGAACACACTTTGCTCCCTTTGTACATAAGTATGTTATTAGTACAGTATTCAACAAAATGTGGCTTGTTTTCCTTCATCCCAGGTGACTGAAGTGGACTATGTGTGTGGAACAGATGAGATGATCCTTGCCAAATCTACTCAGCTCTCCCTTCTCTCCTGGAGAAGATTTCATTCAGCAACCTGCTTCTATTTTTCAAACCACCACAGTTGCAGGAAGACAGACATACTAAGCAAGGTTTCTGGCCAAGTGGATAGATGTTTGTTTAATGCAACATTTCACAGCCAAAGCTCATGGCCACGTCAGCTGGCTGAACGGGACTCAGGTCCCAGAGGCAGACGACTGTACAGCCTGTCTGCTGCTGGGATTGTGAACTCTGCTCCAGTGTCCGTGCAGCCTTACCTCAGACTCATGAGGATGGACAAACCAATTGGTGAGATACTTTAATGTGGCCATTGGAGGACTAGAAAGGGAAATCAAGAAAGATTTTCAAAATGTTTTGAAATCTTGAAATCTTCTGAAATATGACAGAGCCACAGCAAAAATCTGGCATTACAAAAAGGTTGACAAAATAATAACAATGACGATAATAGCCTATCAGTCGCTGTGCAGAACCGATGTCTGACCGTTGTCGTCTGGTCTAGCCACCGCTTTTTCTAAAAAAAAAAAAAAAAGCAGACCTATGATCTTAGTGACCATATTTTTGTAGCAGCAGCACAGTGTCAGTTTAATTAATTACCTTTGTCATTATACAAGTGGTTGTCCAGTTCTCAGTATGTTCAGCAAGATTGTTCCATTCAGAGATAGAGATAGCAAAATACTTTTGGATTTGTATGACACTAGAACTGAGAGAATTTCAAATGATCTTGTTTTATGTTGTTGTGAAGAAAAGATTTTTTCTCTGTGGGCTGCTTTACTAAAGATGATCACATACGTTTGCAAAATTAGGGTATGGTAGAACAGTGTTTTTGTTCTACCATTGCCTTTTTATTTTAAATTTTATTTATATCTAATATTTATATTAATTAATTTAATTTATATCTGTATCTATATATACAGATTAAGACATTTTTTTATTTTAAGAATTTCTATGAAACACTTGGTGGTGGTTGCTTGAGTATTATTACAATAAGTACACTTTTTTGTATGAGGTCACCTTGTAAAAGGTCTTTATCATACAGGTACATGGCTGCTGTACCTTCCCTGCACTTGGAGCATTGGGCTTGCAGCTGACCCTGGCTGTCTACCAGACCTGGCCATGTTGACACTCTTTGGCACAGGGGCCCTGCTGATGCGGGGGGCTGGCTGCACCATCAATGACATGTGGGACAAAGACTTTGACAAGAAGGTACCTCTCTAAAGTGGTGTCATAAATCATTCTTACAGAATGACATAAGTGTTACATGTGGAATTCAGCTAAATTTGTAAATTGTCATTGTTCTCTGCGGTGTCATTTATTTCATAAAATGAAACAGATTATTGAAACAGTCATTACAGTGAGCTTTAATTTAAGAATTAGTAGACCCATTATAAAAGTTTAAAGCTTTACCATTAGAAGAAATCAGAATAAATCTCTTGCAATTGAAATGATCTCGTAAACTTGTGACCATTGCTGAGTTATTAAAAATGATTAATAAAGCAGTGTTTTTGGGTTTCTTTGCCTTTTGCCAGTGTGAGAATAACCACCAGTGTGATTCATAGAAGTGTATTGTACTCCATTCGTGTCAGTGTGTCTCATGTTTAATTCTCAGTGTATGTATGAAGCACATTTCATTAAGGATAATGGTAGTTCAGCTGTACGTCTGTATATATCTGAGAGCCTATTGGTCACTGCAGTTTGCCATACCTTTCCTTGTCCACTCAGCCTGGTGGGGCTGCAGTGTGAAATTAAAAATGTTAACTTTCTGAATGGTAACTATTTGATGATGTTTTGAAAGGTGTCTAGGACAGCTAGCCGGCCGATTGCCTCAGGAAAGATTTCACAGCTGCAGGCTTTGACTTTCCTGGGAGTCCAGCTTACTGCAGCACTAGGGGTTCTACTCTGCCTCAACTATTACAGGTATCCTCTGTGAAACACAATAGTCTGCCATGCAGATGGGGTTCCCAGTTGGGTTCTTATTGTTTACTTCTGCAAGTGGTTACAGCTTGAAACACAGCAGTCTGTCATGCAGGTGGTGTCTGCAGGCCTTTCCTTTTTAACCTTCATTAACATCGTTGTTTTTAGACTACTTTACAATAATGTTGAAGATTTGCTGTAAACCATTGCTTTTCAGTATAGCCCTGGGTGCTGCTTCATTGTCCCTTGTGGTCACCTATCCTCTGATGAAGAGAATTACATACTGGCCACAGCTTGTGCTGGGTATGTCCTCCAATAAAGCTGATTTTCTTGAATATCTTAAAGTAAAAGAATGACAGACTTGTCTGCTCAGCACAACATTACAATCATGTATTTTATTAACTGTTTTAGAAGGCAGCTATGGTGGTCCTATGAGAAAATAAACACAGGGAAAGGACATAGCTGGATGTGCCAAACTATTGATTAGCCTTGGAAAGGTTGTCAAGTGTCAAGCTTTATTGTCCACATATCTCAGAGTGGTTAATTTTCATACATCTGCTCAAAATTAACTTTGAGCTTCAGTTAAATATGTTGATAATCACTCTACATCTTTTTTTAAAGAACATCCCCAGGTACCCTTGAAAAATCATCTTTAAATATGTCTGCTGGTAAATCTTACATGTTTTGACAGGTTGTAGTGAATATTTGCCCATACAATGATCACTGGTGTTTCCTTTTCAGGTCTTACCTTTAATTGGGGAGCCTTGCTGGGCTGGTCAGCTGTGATGGGGTCCTGTGATTGGTCCATATGCCTGCCACTCTATTTCTCAGGCGTGATGTGGACTTTGATATATGACACCATCTATGCCCATCAGGTTAGACAAAAACAGCTGGTACATTTGAAATAGGAAGATTTTGCTGCGCTGCTTCTGCAGAAATGCTTATATCTTCTTGAATATATGTAGGCTTAACAGTATTCACTTTTTATTACTACAGATTCAACATGTAAAATTGTCAAATTGTAATATTTATATTTTAGAGATTTTTAATGTTTTCATAATAATGTCACATAGCTAAACCCCAATTCAAAAGAGTATTTTAAAAATGTAAAAGAAGAAGGAAATGCAAAACTTTATGGTAAAGAAAACAGATCATCTAGTGAAATTCTTTTCTTCAGAGTAGTATGTTGTTAAATACTTTCCTTATGTTTCTCAGGACAAGGCTGATGATGTCGTTGTTGGGGTAAAATCCACTGCCTTGAGGTTTCAGGAGCAAACCAAGCTGTGGCTCAGCGGCTTCACGGTGGCCATGCTGGCTGGGTTGGTCCTGACAGGGATCAACGCGGAGCAGACCCTGCCGTACTATGGAGCAGTGTCTGTGGTGGCCGTTCACCTTGCACATCAGGTAATCATGTACATCAGTAATTGTGGGCTGATCCGGATGAAAGCTCTCAAACGGTGCAAAGCAAACACATGCTACCTGCTTTTAAATGAACCATTACGTACTATTGAAAATGAATTAAATGGAACAAAGATGACACAAATGGCTGTGTCTGCAAAAAAAGCATGTCATGTGATTGATTTACCTCTTGTTCAGACAATTCAGAGAATGTATGTGACCTGACATCTAGAGGGAGTGAAGTCCATCAGGTAGCATTTCTAGTCAGCTGAGAACAAAATCCGCGTTCCAACATGTTATGAAAAAGCTGTGTTGGTACTTTAGTAATCTTAGTTCCGTAATCTTTGTTCATTTGAGTTTAATTAATGTATTTTTAGTTTCTTAGACCTGAGCTGTCAAAACCTGTTCCAAAAATTTTAAAATGTTTTGCAATGATCTCTTGATGAGAATAGAAAAGAAAACTTCACTTTGGGATAGAGCACTGTTATTTTGTTACATTGATTGGCCATAGCTTTTTCTTACATTGTCATAAGTTTTCTCCTTTATTTGCTTATCAAATAGCATGTTCCAAGATCATTTTGTGATATTTCTTTTCCCTTTTGTGTCCTACAGATGTACACTTTGGACATCAATAAGCCAGAAGATTGCTGGAAGAAATTTGTTTCCAATCGTAATTTAGGACTTCTCTTATTTTTAGGAATAGTCGTTGGAAACTTGTGGAAAAAAGAAATTATATTTTAATATAAAATGAGGAGACTGATAAGTGAATGGAATTGTGAATTGTATGCAAGGTGTTGTTGTTTAACATTAATATGTCACTCTGTAGGTTTGGTAATGGTATACAATTGAATCAAGTCCTCCTGCTTTCTTCTTGTAATGTAGAAGACTGACCGTTAGGTAGAGGCAGCAGAGCACACAGAGGGTTTAATCAGACTGAGATTGTAATGATACTTCTGTATCATTTTATCAATTATTTATAACTACAATTAGCTATAGAGCACAAATAGGAGCAAAAATATGAGATTTCACATAGTTACAACTCTGAAAATGGCCAAAAAACATGAATGTGTAGGTATGAAACTAACCAAGGTTGTCATGTTTTTTTGATTTTAAGTTTGTACCATTGAAAGAATTCCTACTCAGACAAGTTCCAGACTTCTGGAAGAGGGTTAATGAGGATGTGCAAGTACACCAGGTACAGCAAAGCAGGAAAAAAATTCAATAAATGTGAGTCACACAGTGTTGTGCTAATGCATGGACCAAATGGTTGCCTGTGGAATGAAATTTCTAATTACATGTAAATGAGCCCTCCTGAGACACCATATTCCATTGTCTGTAAATGAGTTTAACTTACTGTATGAGAAGGAGATCATACTTTAAATATTTCTTAAACTGTTTTGTGAGGCCTTGTAATTATTTTGACCTGCAGGGTTAGGATTCAGACTGTTATTCTACAGTAGCACCAACAGATGGTACTGTTGAGTAATTAATACATATAAATGTACAGTTATGTAGAATAGATATAAATAAATGTCTGCCAGATTTTTCAATTAATATTCGTATTCAGTATTCATACAGTATATTAATACATAATGTATGGATAACACCAGATCTTTATACAGAATATATGTTATAAACACTGTTGGTTTAATATATTTCTGGTTCTAAGTGTGGCACAAAAAACATGTAAAGTCACATTTTATGCAAAAGCAGCTGGATGGGGTTGAATTTTTTCAAAAAATCTTGGTTCAGTATGACCTACGTGGATCATATGAATCACTTTGGCGTGGTTTTTTAGTGAAATGGCAGTTGGGATTTTTAGGTATAAGACTGTGTCATACACTTATGTCTGTAGTTAAACATAAATGTAGGCTATAATTAGTTATTTTCAAAATATCATTTTCATGTTATTAATAAAATACCAAATACTTTTATATCCTTTGGAACACACAATAAGAAAACTACCAAAGCTCATTAGAGTTATTGTTATGTATGTTAAACACAAACTTAATGGTGGGTAGTCATGTGGGTAAATCTACATCATATTGAAGACCTTTTTTCTGTAGTAAGTAGTAGTAATGCAAATTCATGTCTAATGTCCTTGGATTCTATGAGTGAAACTAACAGGAGAGCTTTTTAACCAACAGCAGATTGGGCAGGTACCACATAGCAAGACAAGCTGTGGCATTTAAGGAGATGGAAGGGAGCTGTAAGGCAACAACACTCTACTATGGTGCAGGCAGTGCTAGCGGTTCTGAAGCTAACCTGTACACTGAGTGAAGTCTTGTGTGGCTCACGCTCCCCACCCCTCAGTGCCATGGTGTTCATTCCATTGTCCTGCTAAGTCTGAAGCATTCTGTTATTAGGTTTTTGTCAACAGATCTCTGAAATGATATGATGCAAGCATACACACAAACATATACCGGTAATATTGTGTTGCACTTGAGGATGACAAAAAATGACAGTTCTATTTTCTTCATATACTCAGATAGTGCCAAGTAAAACAATATCAGCTCACTATTTCATGCATGAAATTAACAACATACAAATTGATCAAATTTGCAAATTTTTGGGCTATAAAAGACCATAAAAAGACCAGGCTGGTAGTTGGAGATCCATCACTCACACCTCAGTAGCTATTCGTCATACATTGTAATCCTGTTGTAGTGACCACTTCTTAAGGTGTCTTTATGGGCCCTCACATTCCTCATCATCCTCAGGACCTATTTGTTGATGTCATGCCTCCTCCATTGTCCTTATTGAAATATCTGTGATATTTCAGTACATAATTCAGTACATAATTTCAGTACATAAGATTGTCTAAAACATGGTCTGACTTATTATTGTGGTACCTCCTTACTTCCACTTTAGACTTATTTATGGTAGTGCCACCACCTCCCATAGAACTGCCAAATCACTGGGTACGTGATTGGGAGTAACCCTTAAACATACTCTCTCTCTCCACTGAGATTGCAAACTTTAGTCTCATAGCAGTCTTTGGCTTTTGAATTTAAGTGCCATATTCTACTTTAAAAAACTGCAGACTGAAATTGTGTGGTCCAGGGTTTTGCAAATCATAGAAAGCTTCAGCATGCTGTGCTAGAATACAATGCCCAAATTATTCTTCATCATAGTGGTACTTGGAGGGTGTATGACCCAGCCCACCTATGAAGGATACTGTGAGATACTGACCAAAATCTCACCAGAAGCTGGGGTCTTATAAACAGAAGCCCTGAGGTAGCTATCTCAGCTCTCTTGTTCTCCAGAAGGATCATCACTGGAAGGTAACTTATATTTAATGAAGTAAAACTTGAGTTCGTTTGAGAAGTTGGAAAGCCTGCATGCCCAGTCTGTTGGCCCAGCCTTTCAAAGATGATGGGGTGTGTTTTTGCAATTGTCCTGCTTGAAATCAAGTACATTTTATACAATGTCTTCACTTTAACAAAACCATCTCTGCTACATATGCAGATGTTCAAAATCATACCAAACTCTTGTCTGCATTATTTTAAGTATGCTTAAATATTTACAGGAATGCTAGGTTATTATAATTACAGAATACTCCACATTTTAAAATATATGAATCAATCAGTTATATAGTGATCAAAAACACTAGGACAGAATCGTTCTTAAATAAAAGCTGTGTAGGAATCAAGAAATTAAATTGAAAGAAAAATTTTGTGATCATTCACATGATGTGGTACTCAATAGTTGGAAATGGTTCATGGTTATTGAAAAATCAGAACAGTGACACAGATGTGTATGAGTACACAGACTTGTATAGTGGATGTAAAATGGGAATGGACATGCACATGACAGTGAGTTAGGTATTTTAGTTTTCTGTCTTTCTAGCACATGTACATCTAAAACAATTACAATTGTTATTACAATTCCCTTCCAAGAGTTGAATCCTGAGTCTGAGATGAAAATAGCAGCGCACTCTCCATAACTACTGACAATGCCCTGCTGTACTTTCTATCGTGACATATCCACAAGGTGCAGGTCTGGGGCCTGTTTTAACTGTCCACAATAAATTATTGTCAAAATGCTAGAATGTGTTTCTATTTTTAGCCTGATGCATTCATATCAAAGCAAATTTTAGGATTAGTCTGAAAATGGAGCTGACATGGGCCCAGTGGGACTTGAGGGGCTTAGGAAAAGTGTTGTTTGCACCTGGACATGGGGAGAAATGGTGGCCTTTGTCATGTAGGACTCTCTTTATCAAAGGCATAGAGACTCTCATTTAGGCCTGCAGGTGGCTACAATGGGCAGAGCTGACATGTCTGGCAAATTCAATAGTTGGTGGTGTATTGAATGCTGAGCCTGATGAGGCGCAAGGAGTTTGATATGGTAAATTACTAGGCCACATATACTCACATATGCCATATACTCTTACTTAATATCTTTGTTCTTGGTTCAAGACCTGTCTTGTCATATTCATTTGTTTTTCGAGGTGTACGTATGCAAATAGCCAGGTGATACAGTCATCCTAGCCTGAGTTAGTGCCTTGAAGAATAAGTTAATACCCATTAAGCTATTTGACTCTTTCATCATAACACAACTTTAAAAGCAGAAGAAAATGATTCCAAAGTAAAATGTTCATGAATTTTAAGTTGAAAGCGGAATCTGTAATACTAGGATTTGTCTTTCTTTGCCAAATATTGTTTTTTCAATAGACATCTTAGTGAGAAAAGTTAGTTAACAGCCTGTCATAAGTGTTTTAAACATTTTGTGGGACTGTTGTTACAAAACAGAAAGGAAAGTTTGAGGGCACACTTTAACCTGTCACCTGTCACACCTGTCTCACACTCATATACATGAGCTTTTCATATATAAGTCCACAAAATGGTTCATTTTGAGCCAGTGAGCTTGCTAGTTAGTTAACTAGAACGGTAAGTAGGTAGCCAACTTGCAGGCTACATTCATCATTACCTTTATTAGCCAGCTAGCTGCTCTGGGGATTGTCTGTGCATTTTTTGCCTTCAAGTATGAATCATCCCATCCAGTAGCAGATGCCTTAGTGGATGTGGGCTACAATCAAAAAACAGGAGAACAGAAGTGTAATTGGGGAAATGCATGCTCTTGCCTATTTGGAAAGCTAAAATTTTGCTTTACTAAACATGATTTAAATGTTTTGAAGAATTTAATAATCTTATCTAACAGAATAGCTCATCTAATTTATAATAAAATTATATTTATAATAAAATTTTTGTATGTGATGGAGTGACATCTCTTAGAAAGAATCTGAGATGCAGAAGAACAGGGTTGGAGAATTCTTGCCACGGTGGAATGGCAGAGCATGTTGTGTAATTTTATTTTGGCATAAAATGCTGAGATTATCATGAAAATCTCTACTCTACAGATAGCAAATATGTAGTACTCCATCTTACGTTCTTGCTGACAGTCTCCTAGATTTTATTGATTTTACTATGATCTTATTTCTGTATGCTGTCATCTTCTGCTAGGGGGACAGATTTTTCAAGAAAGTGTTTGATATAAAATATTAATGAAAAATTTCAAAGCATAGCTCTCAGGAGCATCTGGAAATATAATATTTATAACATTTAAAATGGATTTAAATTTTGTCCATTATTGTTATTTTGCGTGATAAAGCTGAAAAATTTACAAGCCTTTATTTTTTCAGTGTGATAATTTTGTTGGACTGCTAACATATTGAATGAAAGTTTCAATTTTTGTTGTATGTTTTTAAGATATTGCTTAAGTGCCCTTTGTGATTTATGGACAGTTACAGTGTTGTATGTCATGTTTTACTGGTGACTAAGATTGAGCCCATCCTTACCTTGCCTCTATGTCATCAGTAAAAATAGCCCTACATAGCACTGGATCACATTCTTATAAAAATGCCAGAAATTGTATGAGTCAAAAGATAATCTTTCTTTCTTGAAATAGCAAAAATATTAACTGAATGTTCTGAATCTTTGAATAGTGATTGTTGTGCAACTATTAAATGGTCACTTCACATCATAACATATATTGAAAAGTTTGAGCACACTGTGAGTTTTAGAAGCCAAATAGATTGAGAGAATTTTATTGTAAGGGTTAAGGTATCATTAAGTATCACAAGGTGTCATTAACCTGGAATGTTGCATTGGCCTGTATGCTCTGTCAAGATGTATGTTATCCTTGACAACCAGAGCAACTGCTTACTGGGCAGATCCGAGTTCTTCCAATTGTTTGGAATTCAGGGTCACCTGTCATCATACCTTATGAGGACTTGTGCTGGCATCACAGAGATGACTGGGATGAAAGTGGTTGGGTTCCAAATTGAAGCTGTGAATGGTGGTGAGTGTTTGGACCTTCCTCCACTTATTGAGTGTAATGAGATAATGAGTAACAGATCTGAAATTCTGACTCCAGAGATTGCTCTCTTGCACACTCACCTGAAGCCTGTGGCGACTTTCGTCCTAAAGCTAGATCCTGATGCTCAGATCTTACTCTTGCTGGGGAGACACATGATAAGAGTACACAAGGTGAGACAACAAGTCAATGGACCCCATAATGCACCCTTCGCTCAATGCCTGGATCTAGGGTGGGCTATTGTGGGAGAAGTTTGCATTGACAATGCCCACAAACCAGCTGTAAATGTGTTCAAGACAAATGTCCTACAGAAGGGATGCCCATCTTTCCTCACTCCTTGCCAGAATCATATCCCCTTGAAAAAGAGAGTAAGCTATGGCGGGGAGTCTGGGCGTGGTGTCTGCATCATGCATTCAAGTATATCTCCACTTATGTACCAGCCACAGACAAACTTGGACACTCTGTGTTTGAGAAGACAGAAAATGACAATAAGTGTGCCATGTCATTTGAGGATGAGGTCTTTCTAAAGACCATGCAGGAAACGTTCCACAGAAATTAACAAAACAGATGGGTTGCCCCTTTGCCTTTTAGGACACTCAGGCTGCAACTACCCAATAATCGAGAGTAAGCGCTATCTTGCCTCACTTCCTTGTGACAAACCCTAAAAAAGAGACCAGAAATGAAGAAACAGTTTGATGAGTTTATGGAGAAGCTTTCTGAGAACAAACATGCTGAGGAAGCACCCCCAATTGATGAGAATGAAGAGTACTGGTCTCTACCCATCTTTGGGGTTTACCACCCACAAAAACCAGGTCAGATACGAGCTGTGTTTGACTCAAGTACCCAGCACTGTGGCATTTCCCTAAACAGCATCCTCTCTGGCCCTGACTTGAACAACTCTCTTCTAGGAGTGCTTCTTAGGTTCCAGAAAGAGCTTGTTGCGATAACAATAGTCGATATCCAACAAATGTTCTATTGCTTCCTAGTCAGAGGAGACCACAAGAACTACCTAAGATTTCTCTGGCACAAGGACAATGACCTAAAAAAGGAAGTAGCAGAGTACTGTATGTGAGTACACGTTTTTGGGAATAGCCCTTCCCCAGCAGTTGCAATCTATGGTCTTCGATGAGCCGCCCAAGAAGATGAGCACAGCTCATCTCTACACCTTACCACAGCCGACTGCTAGGTGGTAACGTATAGATTTGTGCATCTTGGAACTATCTATAGTTGAAACTAGGCAAAAACAGGAAGTGGTTTTCTTCCTTCTTTTTAAACAAAGGTGCAACAATAATGAATTACCACTCTTTCATCGCAATTAATTCTCCTGCTGCAGCCCTCAGACAGCAATGGTTGTAAGTTAAATTTTGTTCATATGTTTAACATTCTATTTTGATGTAACTGATTGTATTTAAGTATGATGTTTTTTACTGTTCGTCAGTATGTTGCTAATTTGTATTGTTTTCTATGAGGAATATGTTAGCTACTGTGTGATTTGCTATCAGTAAGCTATTTAATTAGTACAATGATGTTAAGTGAAGGAACAAAATGTAAATTTCATTTATACTTACACTTCCTGACTCATGAATAGAGTTTGGCTTGCTGTTTATCTACGTTCTACAACTACAGACAATTGTATTGTACATTTCATTAAAAATAAGTTGCCTTATATTATTTGGTAAAGTGACAATGTATTTGTAAAGTTTCATGAGTTCTGTATAGTGTCATATCATCTTCAGATAGCAACCTCATTTGGAGGCTGAACATGTGACTCTTCTAATAATGAGTCATGCTTGCAAGCTTGTGTTAGTACCTGTGCCCAAAAAGTTGAAGGTTGTATATTTGCACAGATAGCATGACTGCAGCAAGGTGGTTAGAGTGATTGCACAATTTATAACCTTTCCTGATAACAGATGGTGATTTATTAGGTGATTTATTAGTCTGAGCTCTCAACAATAAAGTCTTGACAGCACTCCTGCAGGCTAAGCAATAACTGAAAGATTTTCTTGACAAAATTCAGGACTTCTTGCCCATAGCAGCATTCATTTTATAAGAACTCAAGGGCGTAATTTTGTATATGGACGGTAGGGACCAATATTTGAGCGAACTCATTCGCATTATCTTTGGAGTGAAGTCATATTACATAATTCCAATGTCCCCTCGGTTGTTGTGTCCCTACCAATGTTGAGACCAAAACTACGCCCCTTGTAAGAACTCCCTAAATAACATTTATACAGCTCTTGAACACCAGAAGTAGGTATTGGATTACAATACCCAATGTCAACTGCCAAGTGGGAACAGCAGTGGCTGATGAGTATAATTTTTGTCTGCAATTTATATTCACAGAGGCACTATAGTTTGATGTTAAACAAATCAAGGATCAAGGATATCTTTATTATCCAATGAGGGGCAATTTGTTTTTACAGCCAGCAGTATCCTTAGTAACTTCAGACGAACAGTAATAAATAAATAAACAATAAACAGTAAACACAGAATAAAAAATAACATAAAAAAATTCCACTTGGTAAGGACGGTGGCTACATCATGAAAATCACATTAAGTTATTTATAAGGCCAATGGCGGCTAGGACAAATGAGTTCTTAAATCTGTTTGTCCTGCATGTTGGGAATTTGTATCTGCGGCCAGATGGAAGCAAGCAGAACTCCTTGAACAAGGGGTGGCTAGGGTCAGCCAGGATTGACTGGGCCTTCTTCAAAGTCCTGACCTTGTACAGGATAGTTAGCACATTCAGGGTCGTACCTGCAATTTTGCTGCACACTTTGATGATACCCTGCAATCTGTTTCTGTTTTTTAGATTAGGAGGAGGAGAGAAGGATGTCTGATAAAACACCATTAACCTTCACACGCTGCGACCTTCCAGTTAAGAAATCCATCAACCAACATATCAGACCAGGATCAATGTTGTGGATGTTTGCTAACCTTCCTGCTAAAATATGAGGCTGGATGCGATTAAAAGCTAAGGAGAAATCAATAAAGATTAGTCGCACAAAAGTGTTTGCACCCTCTAAGTGTGCCAAAATCATATTTAATGGGGTGCCCGTTGCATCGACCACACCCCTGCCTGACCTATATGCAAATTGGAATGGGTCCAAATTTGCCTGTACTGTGTTCAGAAGCACATCCTTCACAATTTTCTCAAGTGATTTCATTACCAGAGAGGTAAGCACCACAGACCTGTAGTCTTTAGGTGACTTTGGAGCATTATTTTTTGGCACAGGTACAATGATGGAATCCTTCCAAAGACAGGGAACCCTAAGGAGGTGGAGTGACAACTTTAAGATAAAACAGAATATGCTAACTGTTCGGCACAATTTTTAAAAATGCGACCTCCAATGGCATTGGGGCCGGGACTTTTCCTTGCCTTTACACCCCGGAATAGTTTCAAGACCTTGCCCTCATTAACATGTACACTATTCTGCCCTGGAACAGCATTTTTGAAGACTGACCACTCCTCACTAAAATCATGGACATTACATCGATTATAAAAAGTGTTCAATTCATTAGAAAGGTCAAAATCAGGTTTGCCATTAAGAGAAATTGGACATTTCTTGGACTGCATCCCCATCATAGATTTCACACCCTCCCATGCAAGGCGTGAATTACCAGTAATGAGCATGCTCTCAACTTTTCCTTTGTAGTTATACGCAGCAAGCTATAGTTCTTTTTTTTTACTTGTTTCTGTAGTCCCCTGTACTGAGTCACATCCCCTTGATAAAAATTGATATTTCGCTGGATAATTATGTTTTTGACAGACTTGGAGACCCATGGTTTATTATTTGAATAAATGAAAATTGATTTCCGGGGGATGACTAAATCCTCACAGAAGGTGATATATGCTGACACAGTCTCTGTGAGTTCATCGAGATCAGCACAGATATTTTTAAATATAGTCCCAATCTGTGCAACTATAACAGTCCTGGAGACATTGAATAGACTTGTTCGACCAGAACGGAACTAAATGTCGTTCCGGCTTGTTCCTCTTCAGGACCAGTTTGTAGGACGGTATCAAATACACAAAATTGTGGTCAGACACCCCGAGTAGAGCTCTATGAAGGGATTTGTAAGCTCCCTTGACAGATCCATAACAAAGGTCCAGACATTTTGTGAGTTGTGTCGGACAAGTCACATACTGGTAAAAGTTACACAGGGACTTTCCTGGTTTGCAGTGGTTAAAATCACCCATAACAAAGTTCAGTGCTTCCGGCGCAATCCCTTGAGGCCATTGCACTGTTTTAACCATAACCTGAGTTGCCATGTCAACATTGGCCTTCGGGTGAATATACACAAGCGTAACAAAAAACTGTGGAAATTTCCTTGGCAAATAAAAGGGTCATAGGGATACAGACAAGAGTTCAATGTCAGGTGTGCATAGTCATAGTGTTTACCGGTCGATGTGGAGTCTCTGTCAAGACGAAAAAGTACTCCGAAACCATTGATTTCCAGATCAGAAATAGGGTCTTGTTTTTTTGAGCCATGTTTCCGTTAACGCATGGAGACAAGCGCTGTTGTACACCGTCAGGAACTTGACATTTGCCCAAAGCTCGTCAACTTTGTTTTGGAGTGACTGGACATTTGCGAGGATAACTGTGGGAAGGGGTATCCAACGGTGGCCCTGTCTCTTGAGCCTCTGGCGCACGCCGCCAAGTCTCCCCCTTTCCCTTTTCCTCGCACCCATCGGCTTAGATGCCCAGCTTTGGTTCCCCACAGAAGGATCCGACCGGACAATCTCTGCAGGGAGAGCTGCCGAGGGATCCACGTTACCCACCCCGGAGTTGTGCAATAGCAGAAGGAACTCACGGCTATACTGGAGAGGCTCCCAGTACTCCCGCTCAGAAAATGGCATAAAAACATCATATATTTCCTTCTTATAAGAAGGAAAAAGCCCAGCAAATTAAGGCGAGTCATTGTTGCTTCTAACACCCGCAGATTAATTAAAGAAATAAATTAGTTAGTAATGACGATAAAACAAATCAGAACAAGTTAGAAACCACTACGTACTGCACAACTGCTGCTGCGTGTTGCCATTACCAGCGCCAAGGAGCCACATTGGGACCACAGCCCCTCCATATGTATGCGTACGTGACTAATAAATGAGGCCTCTGGAGTGAAAACAGTTTACGTGTGTGTTTATATTCTGATATTATCCATCATTGGGAGGCAATATAGATATGTGGGTGCCATCCACACATCGTCTGATCTGAGAAATGCAATGCGTTCATTCAGATCTCCCAAAATCTGCACATATTCATTCCACAGTAGGTATCTGACGTAGGTATTTGAAATGTTATACCAAATGGTTCCTGGCTGACACAAGCTGTCTGTACAAGTGTCAGCAACTGTGGAATGGGTGAGTGGTCGGTGGGGCACCCCACTGCTCCTGACACACAATCACACAATACTACTGCTGTGCCGTTGGTGTGGATCTTTTTTCATTCCACAAACTGCCACCCAACACTCAATATACATAAACAGTGAGGAAATGAAGTAGGAATACTTAGGACAAATTTAAGTTTAACTGAATGGAAACTGTCTCCATCACAGTATGTACACACCTGAGAGTAAAGTAATCACGTTGAAGGTCTAAAGTCTGCGAAAGCAAAATCGTGAGACCCTAGATTGAAAACCACAGGATTTATTCCTATCAGGAATGTATCTGCTGCTTCCTGGGTTTGTCACCAGATGGCCACATAATTTCCTGTGTTCTCTGTGTCTCATTTAGTTAATGTGTTTCACCTGTATTGATTAGTTATTGTTTACAGCTGTGTTCTCTGTTATTTAAGCCCTACCATTTGTTCATGTATTTGCTCACTCTTGAGTGGCGATTACGACCAGAAGTCTGTAGCAGCGGGGCATAAAATGACTTCATCCAGCTAAAGATGTGTATGTATATTGGGTGGGAATGACTGCAGTGGAAACTAAACTGATCTCCCACTCCATTTCATTGCTTCAAGGCCAAGCTTCATAGCAAAGTGGAAAAGCAATGCTAGTGTCTCACCAGTGACATCACCCTGTCCAACAGACATGGTTCATTCAATACGGGAATAAAAAGAACTGAACATGGTTCAGAGTGTTACACATCTCATTTTTCCCTTGTCTTTCAATGTTTCCTTTAACACAGTAGGCGATATGAGGGGGGATGCCATCCCCCTTCTTAGCAAAATGACCAAAATGCATCCCCCTTGTTAACCTGCCATCCCCCCCTCTCCATCCCCTAGTAGCAGAGAGAGCGCTGTGTGTGCAGGTTGAGAAGCTGTGTGTGCAGGTGGAGCTGTTTTTGCAGCTGAAGCTATGAGCATCCTTCTGGTTAGCACTAGCTAAATCCTGGGACCCACAGTTTATTTTTTGATGCTCCCACCTGCAGCAAAGTTAAAACTGCCCGCTCCTGCGAGATTTGTGTTGGAGGGACCCAACGCAAGACGGGAGGAGGTCAGAGGCACACAGGCAGTGGCGGTTCTAGCTTGTATGGCACCCAGGGTGACCCCCCCCCCCCCCCCATTCTGCACTAACTGTAATTTTTATTCAGACATTTGGAACATTTGTTTCACTAGTAAATATACATGTTGTTATGCACAATTTAACAAACTTTCAGAATAGGACCCAAATGAACCATACAACCTCCTTGGCTAATTCTAGGCATAAGACACCCCAAAATATATAAAATATATCACAAAAGATACAAAATATCAGCATAATATAGATGTCTTTTAAGTTAGCCTACAGTATTGTAAATTCCCCTTACTGAGCTCAGGACCTATTCAATACAATCACAGAAAACCTTTATGATGTCACCTCAATGAAAGTTAACCAAATCACTAGTGTGCTAGTTAGGTTGTAATCATTTTGCTGCAGGCTACACACATTATCATAATGAAACTGTGAAATTATATCCAATGTTATGTAAGATAGTTGGACAGAAAACGGAATATTGTCACCCTATGTGTAACAGCATAGCAAGCGACATAGCAACATAGGCTAACAAACATATCTGTTATACTAGCCTATTTCATTACATGCATAATATTATACTTATAAAGAGATCAAATAGCTGCTTTATTTTTTGTGCATTTCTCCTCTTCTTCTTTCCTTTTTCTTAAACTGGGTATCTGATGGCTTAGACCTTTTCTTACCCATTTGTGTTGATTTGGCACTCGAGTATCAATACATTACTCATGCCCCAACACAACCGAGAGTCAAGACTAAACCAATTCACCTTGGTGGTGTGCAGACTGGTTTTATATTATCCTTAACGATTTCGCACAAACCAGAAAGAAATGCAACAATATGTGTGTGAAACTATATATTCACAGTATTATGAATGAATTGTGGTTTATTTGGTAACATTTCACAATATGACTGATTTTACATTTATCAGACGCTTTTATCCAAAGCAACTTACATAGGTTACAGTTTTTTTTAACAATGTTATCCATTTATACAGCTGGATATTTACTGAGGCAATTGTGGGTTAAGTACCTTGCCCAAGGGTACAGCAGCGTCTCAGCGGGGATCGAATCTGCAACCTTTCGGTTACGAGTCCTGCTCCTTAACCACTATGCTACACTGCCGCCCACACTAATTTTACTAATTGCATTAGTACTGTGCAAAGTTAGAGGTGCGCTATTTGATAGATTTCCCCACTCCCCCTACCTTGGGCTTCCACTGGGGAGACCTGAGGTCAACCTACCCCCGCCCCCCTCCCCATCTCGTACTTCTGAGTGGGAGACCTTCCTAGGCAGTAGCCTGCCTAGCTCACAAACTAGAATCAGGGCGCCCACTCTGACAAGGTTAATTGACCCACACGGTGACATGATGTCATTGACGAAGATGCGCAAATGTCACCATTCCAAATTTTTTTGTGCGGGCGCTCGGTGCCACCCGTGGCAAGATGCTGCCCTGGGCGGCTGCCCATGTCGCCCATACCTAAATCTGCCACTGCACAGGCAAGACGGGAGGAGGTCAGAGACACACAGGAATGCAAGCAGCATCGCCAGCTTTCTGAATTTGTGGCCAGAATGGCATCAAAAAGAACAGGAGGACAGCTTGACCTTTGTTTATTTTTCAAAAAGAAAAAAGCAGGTGAGAAATTAGCTTGGATTTGATTCCTGTCCAGAGAATTAAATATGAATGAAAATTGGCTCTTGTTACACAGGTACATATGTAAGCTAGCTAACTAACTAAAATAAGCAATTTCACTGAAGTTCATGTCATTACTTTTGTAGAGAATGAAAAGAGTCAGATTGCAGCAGCAGCAGGGCAACAAGGTGGAGGAGAGGGAGCAGGTAGTTCAACAGCAGCAGCAGGGCAACAAGATGGAGGAGAGAGAGCAGCAGCAGGGCAACAAGATGGAGGAGAGAGAGCAGGTAGTTCAACAGCAGCAAGGCCAGAAACAGATGATGAATCAGGATGTTCAGGCAGTTTTGATTCTGACAATGATCAGGAAGAAAGAACAAATGATGATATCCCAGAATGTTGGACAGAAAAGCAAGCAAAGAAGAAGAAGGAGCTATATCCATGGCTTGTATATCAAGGTAAAGCACTTGGTTGTTTAACCTGCAACAAAGTGAATGCTGCTGATGGGTGGAAAACACAAGCATCTTGCAGAGGAGTGGATCAAGGTAAAGGTGGTTGCATCAGGGATAACAAAAAGTGCACAGCAACAGTCTCTCCGTAATAAAATACATCGCCACAGAACCTCAGACTTTCACAAGGCAGCTGAGAAAACAGTGGAAAGGGCGAAAGAGAAAACAATGGAAACCCTGACTGCTGAGATGATGAGGGATCAGTTTCTGACCACTGACAGGGTGTTTAGAACTGTTTATAAAATCGCAAAATCCGGAAGGCCATACAATGACCTAGAAACAAACAAAGACATCCAAGTCCTAAATGAATTGAACATGGGAAGGGCTTTACATTCAGAAAAATCTTGTGCAAATATAAGCCAGCACATAGCAACATAAATGAGAAAGCAAGTAATTGCAAGTGTTCTAGAAAGCAATTCAAAGATTTCCATTCTGGTTGATGAGTCAACCACCATCAGCAAAAAATCAGTACTAATAATCTGTGTCAGAGCATGTGTAGGCAACAGCGACGAGCCACTGACATTCTTTTTGGATATTGTAGAGCTCCCTGCCACCACTGCAGAGGTAGTTCATACAGCGTTGCACAATAACCTATCTCACCATGGCTTTACAGAAGACATTTTAAAGGAGCGGCTTGTTTGTTTTGCATGTGATGGTGCCGGAGTCATGCTTGAAAGAAAGTCAGGTGTGGCGACCAGAGTGGTCAACCAGTTTCCCGGCATTTTCATCTGGCACTGTATGAACCACCACTTGGAGTTGAGCGTAGGAGATGCTGTTGAGAAGGCTGCAGTTCTCAATCAGTTTCAGTCTTTCTTTGATAAACTGTACAGCGTCTGTCATGATTCTGCTAAAAACCAAAGACAGTTGACTGCACGTTATGAGACACTTTCAATGCAGTGTCAAAACATAGGGCGAATTTTGAGCACAAGATGGGTAGCTTCCAGTTACAGAACTGTGAAAGCTGTCTGGCAACAGTACCCTGCCCTATACAAGCACTTTTCAGAAGCATCTGTGGACCTAAACCGAAGCTCTACAGAAAGGGTCATGTTTCGTGGTTTATGTCATCGGCTCTGTAGTCCAAGCTTTGTGCTCAACCAAGGATTCCTGTTTGATGCCTTGGAAGAACTGTCTGATTTCTCCCTCTCCCTGCAAGATAGAAGTATGACACTTCACAGGGCAGATGCGTCACTCAGTCGACAGATTCGGGCACTGAAATCCATGGCTGCCTCCCCAGGTCTGAAGACACAGGAGGCACAGCAGGCAGTGGAGTTAAACATCTTTAAAACAGTTGCACTAGAACAAACAAATGTGAGACATGACCGTGCAATTAACCAGGGGTTGTTTTTTTAACACCCTGGCCGGAAGTCTTGAGCAAAAAATGGGGTGTCTACCAGGCAAGCTGCAAGACAGAGACAAATATCAGCAGTTCCTTGCCAATATCAAAACCCTGCAGCCATCCAACTGGCCAGAGGAGTGTGAGGTGAGATATGCTGAAGCAGAAGTGCTGGAGCTTTGCACTTTCTTCAAGGCTGAGAGTCGAGAGGCACAGAGAGGCATGAGGGAATACACTGACACAGTCAAGACCAGTGGTGAGAAAAGTAGGCCTCCAAAGGAGCCAAAGCCTCTGCTACAAGCAGTCAACACACTTGTAATCTCCACTGTAGAATGTGAATGTGGCTTCAGCCAAATTAATATTATAAGTGGAATGAGGGCCACCCTGGAACTCAAAAGCTTATCAGCTTTGATTTTCATTAAATGTGTTGGTCCTCCTGTGAAACGTTTTTTCCCTAAGACATTCCTTCAAGGAATTTGTATGGTAAAAAATTCCAAGGGGTCATGTAACTTAAAATGGCCCTGCTTGTAGTGTATTGTGAGAAACATGAGCAAACCCTGCCTGAATAAACTCAGTCCAGAGCATAAAATTTAAAGGTGTATTTACTGACTACTTTAATACACAATTATAAAAAAATGTCACAGTTATGGTTAAGGTGTCCTGCAACAATGTCCTTTGAGAGGTGTACATTTTACACGTGTGTGTGTTGTTTGGTGGTGTGGGGGCAGGAGGTGCTCCCATTGAGCCATAGCCCCCCCCCCCCCGTTGAAAATTAATAAATCACCTACTGTTTTAACAAAATATTGAAATATAAATATCAAATGTGTAAAACGCCATATTGTCTTCATATTGATATTCACTACATGGTGTCATCATGACGTTTTCTTCATCAATAGAGTTGCAAGCAGGATGGCTGTGCTGCAGGCAAGATGACCAAGCTCAAAATTGAATTTCCATCAATAGAGAAAGAACTATATTTGCACAAACTTTACAGGTGTATCTGGTATCACTAACTGTGCTCTCTGTGGTTTTTCCTTGTCACTCACACCCTCATATTATGACTTCTCCAGCGAAAAGATCAGTGTGAGTCATCAATGGTGGTCATGCCGTTTTCCAAGTGGAGCTCCTCTCTAGGTTGCAAAGTTGTGTTTTTTTTTAACCCTTGTGTGGTGGGAGCTCTTAGTAAAAGCTACATTCCCATGACGTAATCTGTGGCTAATGCAATATCATCAATTTGTCCACATATACGCAAGGAACTCATTTAAATTCATGAATGGTCCACTGGTTTAGCTTACTTCTCCAGCGAATGGATCAATCTGAGTCATCAGTGGTGGTCATATCGTTTGCCATACGGAGCTCCTCCCTTCTTGCAGAGGTTGTGTTTTTTTAACCCTTGTGTGCTTGCGGAGCTCTTGGTAAAAGCTACTCATGTAAATTCATGAATGGTCCACTAATTTCGCTAAGGATACATTTGCTGCTGGTTGACGGGTTTTTGGGAGAGATAGGTAAGTAAAACGGGGCTACATTGTCATTAGTGTAACTATAACTGGACTTGTAGCTCTAGCTAGCTGGTCAGTCTAACAGGCAGTGAAGTAAAATTGGGCCGGTATGCCTTGGTAAACTAGTTGCCATGAACAAGTCGTTACCATGCATATCGAGCCATATTCTGTTTGTGCTATACCTTTATGGAATGTTAGCAGTAAGTTGTTTAAGAAAAGAACTCGGTCACTTTTTTGTATCAACGTGGTAGAGGCCATCATATAGTGGGGCATCTGGATATAAGCCTATTTTCCCTAGTGAGACTCATGGTTAATCCTGGGAATTTAGCGAACCGCACAGGGCGAAATGCGTTAGTGAGGCATGGAATCAAACACGTGTTTGATGCGCAGTCTGGACTTATTTGACATGCCTGTGAATAGGCTACATAGTTACTGGAGCTGTGTATTAAGCCTGTTCTGAAGCCTCCACGAATGCATTGAAATAAAACCAACAGCTACATGTAACGCTGAGATCTTCTTGGTTACGTCTAATAGATTTAATGGAGAAACTTATTTAGTGATGCCAAACTCTTGATTTTCCTTGCTTTCGATTATGTCATTAAAATAGACCAGAAATTCACTTCTGCATCGAGAGAAGCCCATTTCTACTCTGGCACCAATCAATGTTGCCAAATAATATGTAAAAGGTAAAATTGTTGGTCGAAGTGGAGTCTACAGGGGTAAGGGAAATCAGAATGGCGGTATTGCAGTTTTGCGTAAGAGCGTTAATATATTAAGTTAGAACTGGAATGAGCTCAGAAAGGCGATGATGTGAAGCAATCGAAATTGAGGCATGCGAATTCCGCCTCTCTTGCGGCTGGATGGATTGTCAAACGCATTATAGGGAGTAAACTATTGAAGGCCAAAGCCAAAGGGTCATTATTTATCTGGAAACCTTTTGCTCTAGAGATAAATAGCACCTTGCGGGGCATGACTTCAGAATAAACAGGGCGCTTTGTATGCTGTCTTCGCTGAGAACACTCGGCTGCTCCGAAAACAAGGTATGGCGTTTTGGACGTCGTTTCATTGCCTGGATCTTTACTAACTAAATTGAAATACAACGGTAAATTCGCTCAAGCCTACTAGTCGGAAAGCTGGATAAGACTAGCTGATCATAGATGTGTTATCTAAATTTGTAAATGATTTGTAAGCCATCTGGCTTGCAATCAATGTTTACAAAACGTAAAAAGCAGAGGTCCTAGTCACCTGGAAATGTGAAGCTAGCGAGATCACTCGTAAAAGAACACAGACGGTTTCCAACTGAAATTCGCTAACTGCTTCAACAGCATTGTATGGATTCTGCGGAGTCCATTTCGTTTGTCACAATAATTTGTAAAGTTAAATTACAATGAACCATTAGCGTTAGCCAGACAAGTAAATTATAGCTACATTAATTTCCCGCAATCAGTTGCTATAAAATACGAGAAAGGTGTGATTGGTCTCAATAGGAATTATTTATTTTGAAGATATGGAGTTTATTAAGATTTCTTCTTGAAACTTAATTCAGTGTAGGCTATTTTTCTAAAAAGCACTAATAAAAATTATTTCAACAATAGCAAACCATAGCACCCAGTGCCACCCACACCATCTTTTAACACCATAATTAGCATAGCCAGCACCAGCATAATGTAGATTAATTATAATTAATCTTCCAAAAGAAAGGTTTACCATAGAGTAGAATACTTGAATTTAACTGTAATGTTTGTTGTAAAGTATCTTCCCTTTCTTTGAAGATACTTTACAACAAACAACTTTCTATAGCATCTCTTGGAAAATAACGTCTGAAAAAATGTAAGTGAGTAAGAGAGAGGGTTGACATGGTATAAATGGGAATCATGTATTTACAAATATTTGATTCGTCTTTTAAAGTTATCTATTAGAAAACCAGTCTGCTGAAATACACTTTTGGTATCATGGTTGCTTTTAATGAAGGAAAAAAAAATCAAAGCTTTAAGATTTAATAATTCAGCCCACTAAACTCATTGTCATTATATACATATGTTTTCTTTATCTTGTCTAGTTTATTAATTCCAGTTAAAATTAAAAACGTTTTATTCTTATATTTTGAGATTCATTCAGCAAGAGTTGGTAAACACATTAATAACTATGTAAACTGGGATGCCACAAGAATTGACCTTTTCATGGTTGCAGCACTTGGTCTGTTTTTCTTAATTTATTGTTAAAAGTAATTGCTGTCAATTCATTCATATTTTTGGTATATGAATACCTAGTTTGTCAAGTAATCCATCAGTCCACTTTATTGGGAGATGTTGAGTTTATGTTGATTAGATGGCATCAAAATAACTGTATATTTTAAGCAGACACCATCAAAATGGCTGCTTGCTTGTTATAAGACATATCCAAAAGGCCATTATTTGCATTTACATTTATTCATTTGGAAGACATTCTTGTACAAACTGACTTAAAAGTGCATTTAATTTGGTTAGGCAGATACTGAATCATTCCTTCCTTGAAATGTAATGATTACAATACTTCCACAAAGACATTCTTATATGATCACTGTTTGAGAACTTCACTTGTAAGAATCAAGAAATCTGCTGATAAGAATGAATTTACGGAAGCACCTAGGATATTGAATATTTTTGAGAAAAAGTTGTGTAGTTTTGCGAAATGCCTGAATGCTACTCAGCATGGCATGAATAACAGAGATGTGTTTTGAAAAAGAACAAGGTTGACTTCTTGATTATTCCTACCATAAGCTAATGAAGAAATGCAGCAAAGAAACCTGGTACTCAGCACAACTTCTGTTTGCACTTCTCATTGAAGAACTAAGGAAGATTTGTGTCATGATTAAGTGAGTCAAATTATTTTATGTTTTCCTTTAATTAAGGACATTGACTGCCATAGATTGCAACGGCAACTTGTAGAACCTGGAAAATACACTGAGCTGTGATCACCTGCAAGCTTGCTGCGTTCGATCCCCACAATGTGAATAGATAATGCTATGTGCTGCCTGAATATCATGGCTCGCTCAGTCAGCACTAACATGTTCACATAATGCCAGGAAATTAATGTCATGGGCATGTAGTGAACAAACCCCTGCTGGGCAGCTACCTAACTACCTGGAAATGAGCAATCATTCACAGTTGGGTCATTCCATGCCAACTCACCCAGACTTCAGAACTTTTTCCAGTTCATGTCATGGTTCTTCTCAAAAATAAATAAATAAATAAATAAAAATCATGTAAAAACTTGTATTAAATTCATGGGACCTCGCAAAATCCTATAGCTCTACTCCAAGTACTTTTTTAGTTATGAATTTTTGAAGTTTGGCCCTCAGAGCCCTGTATCACTGGATTGGGTTGAAATTTGTACTGAACATCCAAGAAACCCTAAGGATAATTTGCAACATGTATTCATGTAAATAGTTGTGCTGAATGTTTTACAGTAATAAAATTAATTTTTTACCTGAACAAAGAATCTTCAGTTTTCAAAAATTAATATCTCCAACAGTTTTCACTTTCATAAAAAATTGAGTGCCACAGATCTTGCTAAATATAGCTTTGGAGATGAAAAACCCACTTTTTAAGATATTTTGACTGTATATTTTCCTTGATTTTTTATGGGGAAGTGTTAATATTCATTGCAGATATATAAAAAAAAATGAAAGATGTTATATTACTCCTAAATAGCAAATTTTTCATACTTTCATTCCTATGTTCCCAGGGTCCTATGTTCCCTAGCCCTATATAGCACATGGGAACCTGAAAAAGATGTTCCCCAGCTCTGTATTCACTCAATATGACATGGATAATGCTTCCAAGGACCCAAATGGAGGTTCAGGTTAGGGTTAGCTTTAGCATTAGTTCTAGGGTTAGCATTAGCTTTAGCTTTCCGGTTATAGGCTATAGGATTTTGCAAGGTCCCATGAATTTAATAGAAGTTTTTACAGAAATTTCACATTTTTTTGAGAAAATGACATGAACTGGGAGGTCCTAGGTGAGTTGGCATGGAATGACCCAGTTACATTTGTCAAAGTTAGCAAGGTCTAGCAAGCTATATTTGAATGTCTGATACAGAGTGGCCTGGATCAGTCCTCTATCATGAGGTATGTAACTAAAAACACCTTTTGTGTCATTGGAAATGATGTAGCTAAGCCACCATTTATGTATCATTGACAGTGCTTTGGAACTTGAATAGTTCCCACTGATACCTGGCTGGTGAAGTTGATGCTCTGAAGCGTTGCACTGAAGCTGAAGCACTGCTTCAGTTGGGTTAGTTAATGAGCATGGAGCTGGAAATGCCATTGAATTGAGTTTTGGTGTGGTGAAATGTTTTCAAAGGTTCTTATCCACTGAATGAATACAAATCTTCCTTCAGCTTTTGTCAGGCCCATATTTTCAACTCAGTCTACAGAGCTATTTGTTCTATGTTTATTGCACTACTATAATTTGGAAGCTTAAGTACAGTTTGTAAGTTGGGTTGATAAGATCACAAGTCGTGAAGAAGTTCACCAGCAGTGAGAGTGTGTCTTGTGTGATGATGAATTGGCTTAGGATAATCCTTGTCTTTTTTCCGCCAGTCAGTCTTCATTCATTTATGTATTTATAAAGTTTATTTATAAAATTTTTTTAAAAAATTGATCGACATGTAGTGAGAATTGTTTCTTGTGTAGAGGAAGCCTTCTTGGAAGTTAAGATTGTGTATTTCATTTAAATATTAAATATATTTTGGTAAGAGTGTTTGTTATACAAAGGCAGTATAAGAAATTAAGTGACATGGGACTCATGAAGTAGTCTAGTTTTAGGACAGAGTTTTTTTTTTTTTTTTTAATTAAGCTAAATTAAGCTTTAACACGTCAAAATACAAAGCAAAGTGGTGAGATTTGGAAATACTGAAACAAATTGAAGGAATTATTTAGCTTTGCTTTTTTAGTTCTGGTGAGTTCTGGAAACATTCGACATGCAGATCACCCATGCTTGCATAATTGTTGTTATTAAGCAACCTGTGTGGTCTCAGAAATGTTTATAGTATGCACTCCATTTGTGTGTGTAGTTGGTCCTTTGCCTATGTTGTAGATGTAGAAATGGTAGCCTGTGCCTTTTTATTGTTGTCAGAAAAAAATATCATTTAAGTATCTGTCCTTACATTAGGGCTGGACCCGAATATTCGACTATTCGGATATTTGTTCGGTTTTCAATTTTGGGATTCGGGTATTCGTTTTTTTTTTTGTTTTTTTTTTTTGCTAAATGTAGGCTAATAAAGGCGATACTGCAAAATACATTTTGTCAGCACATTCTTGCACTATATTTATACTTTTTAATTGCACTGTTAAAATGTGGAAATATATACCACCTCAGCTTGGGCGCCTGACATCCCTTTCACTCACAGCAGTAAACGTCACGGTGGTGGAAAAGTAGCCGATGATCGCCGAGCTCATGCTTTGGGACTCGAATGGAGGGTCTAATTGTTTCGACCAACCCTAGCTAAGTTTGTCACCCTGGAAGGATGATAGCTGCAGTGATGCCATGCTTCTCTCTGCTTCCGGAGGGGCGTGAGACTAGTTTTAAATATTGCGGCTCCGTCAGCAGAGACGGCGATGGGAAATGAAAAGTAGCCGGCGATCGCCTAGTTCCTACTTTGGGCCTCGAACAGAGGGCGTAATGGTTTCGACCAACCCCTAGCTAAGCTTGTCACCATGGCAGGATACTAGCTGCAGCAATGCCGTGCTTCTCTCTGCTTCCAGTGGGGCGTGAGACAGTTTTTAAATACCGCAGCTCCGTAAGCAGTGACGGCGATGAGTGTATTGGATGGGTTAAGTGCAGAGGACAAATTTTGTTTCAATGTATGCCAGTACTGAGAAATGTAAAGTAAGTAAATATAATATATATATTTAATATAAATATAAATCTTATAAATATAAATCTCAAATCTTAAATTGGTTGGAGCTAGTATGAGATACACGTGTTGCGTGCGGGAAGCGTTGCCTTCACTACGTCTGGTTCTGCGATCGGGTTTTTAAACTTAATTATAGCCTTATGGGACGTCAGACGTAGCCTATATGCGAACGGACGTTGTCTGGATGGACGTTAAGCGGCGCATGACTGTACAAGTAACAATACTCTAGAATAACAGAATCCTTAAAAATTAATGCCTTTAATTAAACTGAAAGACACGTGTTGCAACGCTATGCCGTCCATCTCGGCCGAGAACGGAGAAATGTCTGGCTGAGTCCTTCCCGAATCATGCTCAGCAAGAGCTGCTGTTTCATGTGTGTTTCTTGCTGATGAATATTTGAGTAGATGAGGGCCGAGGGTGTTTTATTTCAAACTGCTTTGCTCACTGCTCTCTAGCTCACTACATCTGTTTTGGGAAGTATTCAGTTGTGTGATGCATTGTGTGAAGTGTTCATTTAAAGTAGGGTGACCATATGTCCTCTATTTCCCGGACATGTCCTCTTTTTGGGACGCATTTTTTTAGATCCCAAAAAGAGGACATGTCCAGGAAAAAGAGGACGTATGGTCACCCTATTTAAAGTAGACATATTTGAATTGAGCCCCTGTTAGCTGGCACGTGTGTTTTTTCAGTTTTGTATGCACATATGGAAACCAATCAGGAACAATTCCAGTATAGTCTGTATCACTGCAACAAAGTTTTCTTGAAGAAACACTCCAAACCTTAAAAAATATACCCTGGCAAAAAAGTTGCATTTCGCCATTGTTTAGCTTTTAGGTGAATTGGGAGCTAGATTGACAGCTCTTGAGGTCTGGTGGCTGGGCACATACCATGAAAGAGGTCATTCTGTCCTGTGGAATTCAGCTGGCTTGCAGTGTTACTGGTTGATAAAGAAGATGTCTGTGTGTGGTGACTTTGCTGAACATGTATGGAAACCAGGCTCCTGCAAGAACTGCTTCCACCCTCGCAGTGCCCACCCCTCCAGTAGTAACTTGATCTGTGTCAGGGCCATTGCAGGTGCTGATGAAGATAACTGCTTGAACATCTCTTCATCCAACTCCAAGCCCACCATTGTAGTCAGGCCCACTATGATGATGAACCACAACATGTCTGAGGTGTGGACAGATGTCAGCATGAACACTGAACAGGTTAGACCTCAGGATCTTGTTCAAAGTCACTCTTGTCTCTATAGGCTGCTTTTTTAAAATTTAAAATGGGTTTCTTAAATTTTAAATATGAGAAAAGGCCTGGGGTCTTCTGTGCTAAATTGAGGCAAATGTTCTTCCGGCATAGAGGATGATATCTGATATTACGGCAAGGTGGCCATCTGATTCATAGTTTAAAAACTCTGCCTCATCTCAGTTAATCTTTCTTGAGATCCAGCTTTGTGAAATGTTTGACGTGTGTTTCAATTCAATTCAATTCATTTTTATTTGTATAGCGCTTTTTACAACACAAGTTGTCACAAAGCAGCTTTACATTGTTCCCAGGCCTGAGACCCCCTGAGAGCAAGTCAACAAGGCAACAGTGGCAAGGAAAAACTCCCTATCAGGAAGAAACCTTGAGCAGAACCGGGCTCATGGGGGGGCCCATCTGCTTCTGGCCGGCACTGGGCAGATAGAGTTAGACACAATATTATGCAATGTACATTTGTTATTGACAAACAATAGCAGTTAACAGTAGAGTGATTATAAGAATGTCTCCTAGGATGTCCGGGTCTTGGAATGCAGTTGGCTTTGATGGGCAGGGCAGCGAGGTAGCAGGACTGGAAAACGAGGTGAGACGCTTGGGCTACAGCTCCGGACAGGAGCCTGGAGCAGGGAATAGGAAGCAAACAGAAAACAGTGGTTAGTGGATGATAAGAATGGCAGGGATGTAGAACAGAGAGGCAGGAGAGGAGGGGCAGAGAAAAAGGTGTGCAACAAGGAAAGACCCCGGCAGGCTAACATTATGGCAGCATAACCTAGGGGACGGGAGGCAAGGGACCGGCATAGTCATGAGGGCGACCCTAAGACAGTCAACACCAGATCACGGCACAGGGTCCATGAAAGCAATGACCACTTAGTCCACCAGAGACTCTATGAATGTTTCTGATGAATGAAAATGCCAAGTGTGTATAAACATTATTAGTTCCAATCATAGCATTTTGATTACTTAGAATTAGGGCTGTGCGATATGACCAAAACCTCATATCCCGATAACGATACATATCACGATATAGCACATGTATCTACAATTTCTGTAAAGTCAATGAATAAATAGTTTGTATACAATGACCACATGGAAAGGCTTATTTCTTATTACATTTTGAATTATATACTCGACAAATAAAAGATACTTACTCATATTTGATTATTTTTCTCCTTTTATTTAGAACCTTTGTGCAAATTTTCAATTTACGCCTCGTTTCCATATAGCTCTGTGTACGTATGCGAGTCAACTGAAAGTCCATTCATACCTATGGGAACCTCTGTGATATCTGATGTGTGTGCGTAACTCCTCCTTCCGTTTTTTTAGGCCCAGAATTTGCCTTCGAGTGCATTGAAAAAATTGAACTTTTGCAGTGGATTTCGGAGACACCGCATGCTCTGTGTGCCAGGAAGTTAATAGCATTGGAAAAACGAATTAGCTAACAGGCTATTTCCTTCAATTCAGTTGCTTGACTTGTGAAGAGAGTTCAATAAACATATTTTGAAGAAAGAATATGCATAATCAGGCAACCTTTTGCATTGACATAAACACTGTGCTTTAACCAATGATCTTAAGAAATACAGATCATCTTTATCACTTTGATATGAAAACTTTACCTCCCTCCCATTCTACCGCTGTGATTTCCCTCCATTATATTGTTGTTCATTTGACATATAAATAGAGGTTGCTTCATCGTTGCATTCATTCCATGATGACACTGACACGAATGAGAGTTATGTTTTGATCCATCTCCTTTTCCTTGCGTTGAACACTAGAGGGAATATTACGGACACCAAACAAAACTGTGTGGAAACAAGGCGTAAACCTTCTGTGCCTACGGTCACACCGGTGTGTTTTGCCATTTAGCGTGTATGCTAAAACCAGTGCAATTAAAACACTAGATTGGAAAATTTCTAGCTAATTTTAGCTTTGAGGAAACGGCGATTTAACGTTAAAAAAATAGCAAATGCTAACTGAAAACTATGAGAAGCTTAATAACGCTAATGAAAACATAACAATCCATGTAATGTAACACACGCACTACCATAGCATAAAAATAAGTTATGTGCGAAAGGGTTAAGCATGTAACAAAATATAAAATATTAATGTATAAAATATGAAAAGGTAAATAGAAAACACTTTTAAGCTATAGTTCTGTGTCATGTTCACTCTCCTCCATGTTTGTTTGTGTTGCTTTCATGCAAAATTTCCTGCCTGCATCCGTGTCGTATGGAGGAACGCAAATCGTCGTCCAAATGATGAAAAATATTGCTGTAAAGTGTGTGATTTGCGACACAACGAAATAAACGATAGATAGACAAACATAATATGAAACGATAGATGTTTTTCTATCGTCACACGATATATATCGTCATATCGCACGGCCCTATTTAGAATCGTATCATATCTTTTATTTCAGGCTCATCAGACAAGTACCAACACCAGACCTAGCCTTGAGGAGATATTGGACCTTGCTCCATTATTGATGGATCAAAATGGCTGCAGTGAAATTCTAAAAGATGCTGTCTTGCAGAACACAGCCCTAAGTAATCTGGACTACCTTAACAGATTGTCCCTGGGTACATTGTCCACATCAAGCCACCAGGAAGAGTCAGTGTTCCTCAGCAATATCTTTGAGCCCCAGGAGGAAGTGCATGAATCTCTCAGTCTCAAGGATAATGAGACCAGCAATGGATATAGGTCTCAGGTCATAAAACCTGTCAAGAGCAACAACTTCACATGTGCTCCTTTACAGATGCTGAAAAGGAGGACCTTTGCTTCTGGGAGCTGTGCTAAGCACAACAAGGTTCTGTTTGATGACCCAGCTGCGCATGAGCAGAAAGCACCATGGGAGATTAGAATCAACATTGCCACCACTGTCCCCAGCAATACCAATGCAGAGCCAATCTATGCAGAAAGCACCAAACGCAAGAAGAAAACTTGTGGTGAGAAGTCATATCAGCAGTGCTCAGACTGTGAAGGGCAGCTGACTGGGGAGGGGCAGAGAGCAAAAGTTGCTGTGGTAGCTGCCAATACAGGAGACAACAGTCAGTTCTTCCTGAAGAGTTCAGGCATGGCTTTGAAAACACGGTGTCCACAATTTAGCTCCACCTCCTCTAAGGACCTGAGCAGTTCCACCCCTATGTGGTGCTGCAGCAGCACAGAGACAAACACAGGGTTTCTTCAGACCAGACCCCAAGCCAGCCCTCCCATTCCCCTGAAAAGGAGCTTTCATTCCTCAAAATTTGTGACGTCGTGCCACTCTCCAGCATCTCATCGAGAAGTGCAGGCATACCCCAGTGTCCCTGCACACTTTACTTCCACTCCTCAGGCACAGAGCAGGAATCAGAGGGAAGCTCATGGCTCTGTCCGCACTGTGACAGCTGTGAAGCGCACTCTGCATGCTGCTTCGAGCTGGGAGGGCAGTATCAAGCTAGAGGGGGGTGAGGCCGCAATACTTCAGTGTGAGGTGCCCAGACTCGTCAATGAGACCGCTGTGTTTGAGCCAAGGGAGTGGTGCTTGGCATTACACAGCAAGGAGAGCATCTTGCCAGGCACTGCTCACAGTGGTGTCAGTCAGCAGCATGCAGGCAATGTCACCAAAAAGGACAAACATGAGGGAAGCACGTTAGCCGACAGTACCTCTTCCTCCACAGGTAGGTTCCCACAGGTTCCCCTGCTGGAGGGGAAGATCAAGAGTGATGACTCCACACCACCTCCACCGCCTCCTAAGAAGCACTACAGGTAAGACTGTCGTCTTTTCTTATTTAATATCAGGTTATGACTAGGACTGGGTATCAGAGCTCGGTACTTCTAAAGCACTGACTTAACAACGTCAGTACTACCGAGTATTGAAGTCTGTTTACGCATTTGGTGCTACATTTCGGTACTTTGTGATAAGGACTCACTATTAGCTTCCTCATTTAAGGCTTTGCTCACAAAGAAATTCTCGTTTGATCATTGAACAAATATCAGATGTTTTGTAAAATGCACCAAAGGTTCTGATTGGCTGACAGCGCGCAGCACTGCATACACCAAGAAGATTGGAACAGGAAGACAAGAATTTACAGCTGTAAGGCTTGAACTTTAGTGGTTACTGAACTGCGTATGAACATCGAGATATATATGGATCGAGCCAGCACTTGCCAGTCAGTGATAATGAGCGCAGGTGGTCATGTAGCGAAGGATACAACAGCAGTTCCCTTGACAAGGGAGTTTCTGGCCGGAATGTTTTAACTTTCTGAATGAATGAGTGGACAACTACACCAAGGTTACTGACATTCTGATACGTAGATATGTAGCTAGTTTCCTCATGTAATGGGTTAAAAATCTCAGATAAAAATAGAGCTAACTAGCTCCAAACGTTTGTCAGTGCCTAAAAGCGGAACATTGCAGAAACATTAGCGCGACTGTTGTCACTTATCATTGTGCTTGCTAGCTTGCTGGGCAGCTGTATTGATTTCAGTATGATTCGTTATAAAGCTATGCATATAATTGTTATTTTAATTCCTGTGAGCTGCATATAAAGCTATTACATAACAAATACACATTATTCGCTCGCTACAAATGAGGTCATTTTTTTCATAACCCGCATTTTCTCTGATGTTAGCTAGTTCAGGCCACACTGATTCACAAATTGTTGCATGCTAGCATTAGCTACCTACCTTAGGCATTATTGTTATAAATGGATTGAAAATATGACTGTAAACCCTTTTCTTGGTAGAATAATAAAATGTTAAAATAATTTTGTACATTTCATATTTCATTATTTATAAAAGCTGTTCATACAGTTGTTCAGTAATATAACAATAAATACTTTGCACTGTGGAAATTGAGAAGTGTTGGTTTATTTTTTCAAATGAAATGAAAATTTTGGTTGTTGTAGAAAAAATTGCTTATAACAACAACGAGCATAATGAGGTACCAAAAGAAGTATCATTTTGGTACCGGCACTGAATTCCAGGTACTGGTATCAGCACCGATACCGAAAGATTTTAAAAGATACCCAGCCCTAATCATGACTGGCTGGAATTCTTTGCAGGAGCAACTGCAACTGCAGCTGATTTCCATTGCTACTTATTTGTTTATTTTATAACAGTTTGGATTGTTTTTTATTTTCATACAAGAGGATCCTATGGTTATGACTTGAAATACACCCTAGTTGAAATATCCCCCAGTTGCTTAAAGTCTGTGCCAATACTTGGATGTCTATGTTTAATTTTGAGTTTGAGTCATTTTCATTGTTTAATGACTAGTTTTTGAGCTGCTGAAATGAAATGATATTGGTAAGTGAAAAGGGATGGAAAAAAGTCAGATCAGTAAAAGATTACAGTTTTGCTTCCAAATTGTAATTGCAAATGACTATTGTTTTGACTAACGTCCTATATATAATTTTTTTTTGTGATCAAATGTTTTTTATTTTTTAACAAATATCAACAGACATCAATACAATGTTTAGTACAAACAAAACATCCCATTCCCACCCACCGAACGAACCACAATTGTGATTCCCCATTTAAAATACAATATAACTATCTATATATATATATATAGTTATATATATATATACACATTCATACATACATACATACACATACATGTACATATGTATTTATAAAAAAAATCACAGTTCAGTGATGCATCAGGCGGTTATATTTGCAATATCATTATCGTTGTAGATTCATATGGGTATTGTATGTGGAATAAGAAATATGAAAATTATAGCTACATCAGTAAGAGAGACTTCACTAATGTAACAGCTTTTTCCCAAGCGACTAGAGTTTTTCTTTTTGCACCATGAATGCGAGCTGTTGACCACTCCATGTAAATGATGTCTAGTAATGTCAACATCAGTTGAGTCCAAGAGCGTGTGTGAGGTGGTTCCCAGTGGAATATCAGTAACGATTTTGCAGCAGTAAGGGCAGCTAGCCAGATTTTTTTTTTTTTTTTTTTTTTTTATAAAGTGTCAAGTTTAGAGTGGAGTCATCACTGAGTAGCAAAATTAAAGGGGAACAAGCGGTGGTTTGGCAAAGTATTACAGATAAGGTTGCGCACACTTGATTCCGGAAAACTTTTACTTCTGGGTAATCTCAGAATGTATGAAGGAAAGTACCAACAGCATCCTGGGAGCACAATGGACATAGAGGAGTGGGAGCCAACTGCATTTGGAAACATTTTAGAGGAGTCATATAAACCCTGTAAAAAACTTTAAGTGAATTGCTTGATGTTTTGGGTTTTTAGAAGCTAAAGCAATATTATTCCATATTTTCTCATAAAGTAGCCCGTCCTTCATATTCAGGTCTCTCTTCCGGACTAATAGGACACCTAGAGTTTTGTAAGAGGCTCTCAAAAGGGTGGTGTAGATAGTTGAAGCAGAAGATTTAGACATGGCCCTTGCATTCAGTTAACCATGGAGAGAGTGTTAAGGTAATATCAAGGGACACTATAAGCATGTAATGCGGAGCAAAGACGTAGGTAAAAGAAAAAGGAAGTCCCTGGAAGATCATATTTCAGTTGGAGTTCATGTAAGGAGTACAAACCATTGTCATTAAAAATGCCCCCCAGTTTGTGTATGCCCTTATTTCTCCAATTTGGAAAAAAATGGGATATTTCCAGAAAGCAGACTGTGATTATAGAAGAAGGGAGAATGACAGTGCCATTTTGTCTGAGATTTGGTAAGTTTTTCCTTTATATGCCAGGTTGAGATTAGATGGGATATGATTGGGCCAAAGCGCATTCTACATTGTTTAATGTGTACATTTGAATACATTAAATCATGATACCTGTAAGGAGTAACTAAAGATTCTTCAATAGGATGCTAAGCTACCTGGGTACTAGGGTTAAACCAGATAGATAATGCCTGCAGTACAAAGTAGTAGTGATAGTATTTATGGTTAGGAAAAGCCAATCCCCCTTTAGCCTTTTCGCGCTGTTTTGTGGAGAGTTTAATGTGTGGGGGTTTATTGTTCCATATATATTTAGTGAGTCATGAGTCCAGTTTTTCCCAAGACTGAGCGGGTGTGGGGCGGGAAAGGAATAATTGAACTAAAAAAATTCACATGTAGGAGAATGTTCATTTTAACTGTTGAGATGTGGGTCTGGAGTGAGTTGGGGAAATGTGACCACTTAGTTAAATCTGCATCTATTTGCCTAAAGATTTTGTTACAATTATTAGTCACAATGCTGTGTAGAGAGGGATAAATGTCAATGCCAAGGTATTTAAAATGGCTGACTACAGGTATCCTAGATGGTAATTTTACTGTATGAGGGGGAAAGTTCAAAGGGAGAAAAGCTGATTTACTCCAATTAATTTTGTAACCGGAGAATGAGCTGAAACTATGAAATAAATTCAAAATAGGTTGGAGAGAGTTTGTCTTTTGAATGTACAACAGAATGTCATCACCATACAATGAAATGTAGTGTTAAGTCCCCTTAACAGAAATAGGCGTGTAAAAAAGTTGACTGGTGAATGGCCTGTGAGAGCGATTCAAGAGATAAGGCAAATAATAATGGTGATAGGGGGCAGCCTTGACGTGTGCCTCTGGAAATAGGGAACCTTAACCATATTAATGAACCTCGGGCCCAAACCTAAATGCTCTAACACAGACCACAGATATTCCCACTCCAAGCGATCAAAAGCCTTCTCAGCATCTAAGGACAAAAGTGAGCATGCAGAAGGAATATCTGTGGCTTCGTGGAAGATATGTAACAAACGCCTGATACTATCAGAAGCAGAACGCAGAACGCCAGTTTGATCACAGTGCACCAGTTCAGTCATAAACAATTCAAGACGTCGCGAAAGTACTTTAGCGAATAGTTTAACATCACACCCAATCAGGGACAAAGGTTGATAATTTGCACAATCTTTTGGGTCCTTGTCTTTTTTAATAGTAGGAATATAATGGCTGTATTGACATCTCTATTGAGGGAACCTTTCTCAATAGCAAAATTAGTCATTGCCTGCATAAGGGGACCAAGTTTTGACCAAAAAGAAGGAATACCGTCCATGCCAGGGGATTTCTTTTTGTTCATTTCTTTACAAGCTTCCCATAATTCCTCCAATGTAATAGGTTCAGTTAACTTTCCAGCATCATCGAAGAGAGATGAGGCAAGTTAAGTGTCTGAAGGAAAGATGCATAAATACCTGAGTCACAGTTAACATCGGAGCTGTACAGATTAGAATAAAAAGAACAGAAAGCAGAGTGTATTTGTTTTGGGTCAGTCAACAGGTGCCCATGTGAAGATTTAATAGCTAGAATATCCGCAAAGCACTCCTCTTGACGAAGTTTAGTACCAGGAGGTGACGGTCTACTGCGATTGAAATAATAATATTGTCTTGTCTTGTGTATGAGAAATTCTGCAGGATGTCTGAGTAAGGAGTTTAATTCTTTCTTAACCAGCTCCAGTTCCAGTGCAATGGAAACAGAAAATGATAGCAGTTGCGATGTAGTGATGCCAGTTTGGATTCCAGCTCTGTAATTCTACTAAGGTGTGATTTATTCAGTTTAGAGGCAAATGCAATGCAATTATTTCTAATAAATCCCTAAACGGCATCCCAGAGAATACAGGGATCTGTTACTGAGCCAATATTAAATTCTAAAAATTCTTCCAGTTTTTCTTCAAACTGTGCGCGAAATTCTCTAGCGGTGTCAGATTGAAACACCAAGTGGCACGTTTAGACTGACTGGTTAAAGTAATTTGACATGAACTAGTATGGTGATCAGACAAGGACAAGGGTACCACTTCCGATGTTTTAATTGCGGGGGTAAGGGTTTGTGATGCGAATATGAAATCAATTCTTGAGTATGACATGTGTCTTGCTGAAAAAAGGTATAAGCTCTAGTGGAAGAGTTAAGCAAACAGCAAGTGTCTGTTAAGCATAAATCAGGAACACAATGTTTAAGAGCTGCCGTTGCTGTATTTTGGGAATGCTTTTCTTGGGCCTGAGATCTATCGAGTATATGATTCATAACTGCATTCATATCCGCTCCCAGAATTAATTCAGCCAGATCCATTAAATTCTTTGATTAGAGAAAAACTGTTCATTAGGTGAAGTAGGGGCATACAGTGAAATAAAAGCAATTTTCCTCCCACAGCTGGACGCTTTCAAATACGCTAGCCTCCCCATGTGATCATTACCAGAACCCAGTATCGTAAGTTGTAGGTTTCTCCTAAGTAAGACAGTTACGCCTTTAGTTTTATTTTCTCCAGAAGACGGTGGTGTCTGGTGGTGTCATCCTTTTTTAAGTGTGTTTCTTGAATGAGGGCCATGTCTATCCTCTTTTTATGTAGTAAGTCCAAAAAGCTAGTGCGCTTACACTGCCCATTTAAACCATTCAAATTCCAGATCAAGATAGATATGCTAGTCATAGCAGTCGAAATTTAAATACCCCGTCAAGGATAAGTCTCCAAAGTGAAGCCATTAAAAGAGCATATACAAAATAACATAGCACAAGGTGAAATGCTATACTAAGTGTAAAATGAGAAAACAGAAAGAAGCATACATCTCAGATTATCACCATTGTCCCACCTTCCCAACGCAATAGAACGCCCAAACAGGGAAAATAACAGTACCCCCCCCCAAAATTACCCACCCAAGGACAGCAGGAACATTCCTCTGTCCGTATCGCTCCCCATCACAAATCTGTGACATCAACATCGATTGAGTGCCTAGTCAGGGCACCCATCCCCACCCACTTCTGTGAACAATGATAGCTATGTATAAACCTGCAAAAGTCCAAAAAAGACAATAAAACCTAATTAACTACCTGTGATTACATATTGTGCACATTGGTTATTAATTTTAGGTAGGCATTACATGGATATGTTACGAAAGAAAGAAAAAAAAACAACCGCGAGCCTAATGCACTCCATAACTTCACCTTACCTTATTAAAATGTGAAAGCATGAGAGAGAAGGAATTTAAAACCTTTTACCAACTGCTATCTGTTATATTGCATTAGCAGGCTAACTAACCGAGTGAATGTCTTTCATGTTACTCAACCCAATATATATATTTATGGGCCAAGCTCCGAAGGTGCTAGGCACCTATTGTAATTGTTACAATTTTTCACTATCATACTTTCTCCTCTGGCAGCCCATAGAACCCCTTGGTGGATTTTTATGAAATATGGCACATTGATAGAGGACAGTCCAAAGTATCCAGGCCTCAAATTTGGGGTCAATCCATTCATCTCTGTAGTGCCACCAACAGGCCAAACTTCAAGGTACATATAACTTCTGAACCGTTTGTCCTAGAGTGGTGATCTTTTTTCTCCTGAATCCTTCGGTCATGATGATTTGAATGCAGAATTTTTCGAAAAACCTACTTTTGCGAACTGGTCCTAGACCGTTGATTCTATCACCACCAAATTTGGTTTGTCTCATTGTAGCGAAGGGCGAGAGCAGTCACTCCACCCGGACTCAAACCCAGGTCTACAGGGTACCAAACATGCGACTTTGACCGCGACGCCAAAGAGCCAGGCTCATTGGTATGGCAGTCAGAGCGCATACTCAACCGTAGTGACAGCACTCCGTCACACTGCCCTCCCCTTCGGGAAGCACACCCATGCGCTTCACGCACCATGGCGTCCCTCACACATTCTCTTGCCATACTTCTTCCATCCCAGGGTGCCCCACTCACCAGTGCTTCACCCATCTCTGGGGTCCATCACACACCAGGGTCAACTGAACCTGGGGGTCCCTCATAAGGCTCACACACCGGGCACGCCTCCAATGGCCTCGTGGCAAGCCATCCCACTGCTTGACACCATTTGTAGCGAAGGGCAAGCGCAGTCACCCTACCCGGACTCGAACCCGGGTCTACAGGGTACCAAACATGCAACATTGACCGCGACGCCAAAGAGCCAGGCTCGTTGGTATGGCAGTCAGAGCGCATACTCGGCCGTAGTGACGGCACTCTGTCACACTCATCTACAGATGGGTTTGACCGAAAGTTATTCAAAGAATTTTGCTAGGGCAAACGATGTGTCCACTGTTGTCCAATGAATTTCCATGCCGAAGACACCAAAACAGGAAGTGAGTCATATCTCATCAACGCTTTGTTAAAGTAATGCCAAACTTGGTACATTTTGTTGGTATTAGCAACACTGGGTATGCACTGAGTTTCATGAAATTTGGCCACTTGGGGGCGCTATACCATTAAAAATCATTAAAATACCCATTACTCTGGCAGAAAAGCAGATATCTCAATTAAATTTTTTGTGTTTCATCAAAGTTAAGGATCCTATCTGGGAACATATGAAACCTCCACATCAGCCACAGTTGTGTTTCATCCATCTTTGATTTTGTCAAAAACACTTTTAACCACCTCCTAGAGTTATGGCACAATGAGGTTTTGTGTATTACCTCTTTGGACCATTGTCTTTAACAGTTGTTAAAGGACAGCTGCCAGGTTGAACAATGTGGCCGCAGTGTACCCACAAATTCGCCCGTGAAAGCACCATAAAGGAAGAGTGGCCATATCTCTGCAATGCTTTTGTTCATTGGCATAAAAGTCGATACACATGCTTACCATGAGGCCTGGGTGGCACACACCAAGTTTAGTGAAGCTTGGCCACTTTGGGGTGCTATACTGAAAAACAGGTTTAAACACCCACGTGTCCATGTGCTTAGTTTTTAATGACATTTTGTTCTAATGGACATCACAAGGCACAGACCACACAAAGAAAAGCAGATATTGCAACCAATTTTTTGTAGGTCATTACATCATTACATATCAGGTCCTAACTGAGAAATGAACACATAGTTCTGTGTCCAAATGGCATGGCTGCTAAGATACAATCAGTTTGTAGCACTTAAAATAGGCACATCTCCTGCACCTTTTGTCCTATTGCCACAACTAATATACTAAATACTGTTGAAGAAACACTTGGACTTTCCATGTTGGCCTGAATGTTAGACAGCGGGTTTTTTTCTACTTCAGAAATTACATCTGAAAAGTGGGGTTGTCTTACATGGGAGGACTAGACTTTTTAATGTCATTATATATTAAGAACAGCAGATGGCGTTATTTATCTGAGATTGTTGAGTGGTATTAGAAATCCCAATAGATTTATTTTTATTTTTATTTAAATGTGGTAATTTCATCTAACAGATGTAGAAAATACATCAGAGTACCTTGCTTTATTCAGTGTATTTTATTAATTTGATTTCAGATTGAGATTTCCTTTATTGTCATTTTATCATGCACTTGCGTACAATCAAGAATGAAATGTGGTTTCTCCTATATCAACAGTGTATATAAATTACAAAGAGAATTAAAACAACATATATCCATAAACAATACACTCAGTTTTGTAAACATTTGGAGGGGAATAGCAGCATGACTCTATGGCGGCATGTCTTTATGGTATAGTTGGAGGGGAATAGCAGCATGTACTGTCAATAAATGATCTTTTTTTGTCTGTACAAAAAGTGCCAGGTGCAGCATGAAATGGATTGCACTAGTGCAATCCGTCTGGTCCTATGGGGGGATTAATGGTTCAGTGAGGGGGGGGGGGGGGGGAGTGTTCATGATCTTCACAGCCTGGGGTATGAAGCTATTTAGAAGCCTGGTGGTATCAAATGAAATGATTTATATATAATAGTGTTTTATTATATTCAGCTAATATGGTATGTTCTCTGCCATTTTTCCCATGATTTTGGATTTTTTCAAATACCCAAAAATTGCACTCCTCCAACAGCATTGGCACTTCTCATTGCAATGTCCCAAGAAGGCACACTGCATTTTATGGCACCGCTTATGTTTAAGCTTGACATATATGTAGTGGGGGGCAGTGCGGTGGTGCAAATGGGTAGCAGTACTGCCTAACATTATGGAGGTTTCAAGTTCGGGGTGCGTCTGCATTCAGTTTGTACCTTGTCCCTGTGTTCACGTGGCTTTCCTCTGGGTATTCTGGTTTTTCTACCACAGTCCAAACACATTCAAGTAATGTCAGTTGGACATGCTATATTGCCCATAGATGTGAGTGTAAGAGTGGGTGTCAATGTGTCTGTTCAGCCTGTGATGGATTGGTGTCTTGGTTAGGGGTTGTTCTCATTAGTTGTCTAACTGGTGGCCCTGAGGTGCTTGGCCCCTTCATTGCTGCTTGCACCTATATTAAATGGTTGCTTGTATTCCTGGTCCTCTGTCTTGACAAGATAATAGACTGTTCTAATCTAAATTAACTATGTGGCTAGTTGAGTTACAATATGCCAGTACTTTAAATCTGATACATAAGATGAACAGTAGATCAAAAACAACACCTGCAACTGACTACTGACTACTGCAATGCTCTCCTCGCAGGCCTCCCAGCATGCACCACCCAGCCTCTTCAGCTCATCCAGAATGCAGCTGCCCAACTGATCTTCAACCTCCCCAAATTCTCCCATGTTACTCCCCTGCTGAAATCCCTCCACTGGCTTCCTGTCGCTGCCAGGATCAGATTCAAGACCCTGACCCTCGCCTTCTCTGCAATCAATAGGACAGCCCCTGCCTACCTCCAAGAACTCATCCAGCCCTACACACCAGCCCGACCCCTGCGCTCAGCAGCAACTGGACGCCTCGCTCCCTGCATGGTCAAGGCAGGAGGTGCTCGTTCTGCCAGACATCGGCGTTTCACCTACATCGCTCCCCAGTGGTGGAACGAACTCCCTGTCTCGCTACTGACAGCTTCTTCACCCCATTCCTTCAGACGGGGCCTGAAGACGCACCTCTTCAGACTCTACCTGGACTGACCCAGTACACAATTGCTGCCCCCCCGCCCATCAGTGCTGTCGTAAATTGCTGTGCTTTTTAAATTGTGCTTTTTAAATTGTTTCTTGTTGCCGCCTTTACCCTGACACTCATTGCGCTGTTTAAAGTTGTTGAAGTTTGCTGCTTCGAAAGTATATCGTATTAGTTGCCCTATATGCTGTAGTTGTACAAATCTGATAGTACTGTGTCCTCAAACAGACCTCACTCTCAGCTGAGAACTGTCTCATTGTGGAACTGTACACATCCTGTCCCTGTACTGTCGCTATACTTGCTGTATGCACTTTGGTAAGTCGCTTTGGATAAAAGCGTCTGCTAAATAAATAAATGTAAATGTAAACACCGAACCATGTGCGTACAGACCGATTGACCCTTATTCAGGTTAGCTAGATAGCCAGAACAAATTACTCAGAATAGCTAACGTTACATAACATCTAACTAATGTAAACGCAATGCAAAATAAGTCCAACTGCTCTAGCAGGCCGTTAGCGTTTTAGCTAACTGGCTGACCATCTCGATATAGTTGTTTTTGGAACAGAGAGTCCTGATGTCAGCAGGCAACTTTGAGCCTCATCTGGTGTTTACAGCATACAGAATCGACCTTCATGAGCCACCTTTAAGACAGCCGGGTAAAGAAGAAAATTTCAGATGCCTCAGGATGCATCTGATGGGGATGAATGCATTTCTCTTCTTTGCTGTAGCAGGCGAAAAATCAGGGAAGAAACTCAGGAGAGCCCCGGACTGTGACCAACATTTTTTTGCAACCCTCCAGTATGAGATTCCTGTCTGAATATCGTAGGAGTCTGAAAATGAATATGTGCGGTTTTTCCCAAGGACTGGGGTCACCGTCTCCAGTGTAAATGCAATGCACCCTGTCAACCTCAACTTCCCGGCCGGCCAACGTTGGAAGCCAGACTGGAAGCGATGCTTTGATGAACCCCACCGGGTCATCCTTCTCGGCTCTTTCTGGCAGGCCGACAAGGTGCAGGTTATTGCGTCCGCTTTGATCCTGGAGATCAATAACTTGTCGTTCCAGCAATTTGAGCCTATGGTCTTTAAGCATCCTTTTTGGCTCTCGCTGTTCACCTGACACCATATCTAACTTCGTAAGCAATTCTGCATTGTTTGCATCTGGGTGGCGAAGTTGGCTCTGAGTGCAGCAATCTCAGTTTTAACTAAGTGCTCCAGAGAGAGAGCAAGTTTATCCTCCATATTGTTTATGTTGGCGTCAGTGGAGTTGCACTGTCAGTGGGCCAGTAAATTTGACATTTTAACCCAACTGCATGAACCAATGTGGAGTAGTTTGCTGGATTTTGGACACAGTTGTGGAGCTTTAAATGCAAATATCAACTCACAACTGAGTGTCCACATTTTCTCTTTTGCAAAGTAGCTAACAAATCCACGTAGATGACTCAAATTTTTGGTAACTGAAAGTGAAGAAAGGGGTGTGCAGTGTACTCTTCTGCAGCAAACAGCTTTTCAGACATTACAACTCCAACAGTGCACTACAGCAGATTATTTAAAATGCAGTTGAATTTCTGGTACTTACACTATATGGACAAAAGTATTTGACCACACCTGTTTTTCAGGGTTTGGGCTAGGCCCCTTATCTCCAGTGAAGGGCTTAATCTTAATGCTTCAGCATACCAAGACATTTTGGACAATGCTATGCTTCCAACTTGACTGTGCCCCAGTGCACAAAGCAAGGACTATAAAGACATGGTTTGATGAGTTCGGTGTGGAAGAACTTGACTAGCCCTCACAGAGCCCTGACCTCAAGCCCATCCAGCACCTTTGGGATGAACTGGAACGGAGATTGCGAGCCAGGCCTTCTCGTCCAACATCAGTGCCTGACCTCATAAATGCTCTACAGAATGAATGGGCACAAATTCCCACAGAAACCAAAATCTTGTGGAAAGCCTTCCAAGAAGAGTGGAAACTGCTATAGCTGCATAGGGGGACCAACTCCATATTAAAGTATATGTATTTGAATACAGTGTCATTACAGTCCCTGTTGGTGTAATGGTCAGGCGTCCGAATACTTTTGTCCATATAGTGTATATTTGAATTTGTAATTGGTACACACACAGTTCAGTTTAACAAACTGGGCTTCAGTTAGCTTGAGTTATTGTATTAATCCTGAATGGGCGTTGTGATGGGGTTAGCCAGCAATTGTAAGTTGGGCTACCTTGAACTACTCTGACTGGACTAATCAACTTTTGTGAAATGCTTCCCAGCACTCTTGCAGAATATAGTTGGCTATCCAGGTATTCATCTTAATTGACTATTTCCTACATGATTGGCTCTCATGAAGTAAGAGCATGAAATAACATGAAAAAGAGCTTCTTAGGTACCATTTTTGTAGTGAACTATATAGCAAAGGCAGTAGGGTAGGTTTAGGTAGGTTTAAAATTATAGTTTAATTACTTCTCCAGTAACATGGAGTGGCAGTGTAGCATAGTGGTTAAGGCGCAGGGCTCGTAATTGAAAGGTTTCCGGTTCGATCCCCACTAGGACACTGCTGTTGTACCCTTTATTTTTATACATTTATTTACCTCAGTAAATATCCAGCTGTATCAATGGATAACATTGTCAAGAACTGTAACCTATGTAAGTCGCTTTGGATAAAAGTGTCTGCTAAATGAATAAATGTAAATATGTTAGTGCAGATTGTACAGATTTGAAAAGCCAAAAACTTTTCTGAGTCAGCCCTGCTGATGAGCCCTGTAGCATCCATAGCTCTGTTTCCACAAAGTCATCTGGGTGTGAAATATTGAGAGATTTGACCTAAGGACCATTATGTCAATAAATATATGTAATATGTTTCCTCAAAGTGTAATCAGTCACACTTTTGGAACATTTCATCAATGACATGTTTATATTATTTAAGTATTAAAACAAACAATAAAGTATTGTTTATTGATAAATAAATACATAAATACAAAATTTATTTATGTATTTATTTATGTATTTATATTGATTGAATTATAAAATCTAACATTTCTTGCATGCTGAATATGGGTTAAAGTATTACAAAGTGCTGGAGTTACCCAGTAGTCAGAGAAGGAAATGCATGTACTGAATTAAACTGAATGAAATGACATTGTTGAAAGAACTGGAGGAACTTGGATGTACTGGAATGAATTCGTGCATTGGTTCACCAGATCTTTTTAGTCCAATACTGAAACTGAACTATGGTATGTGTTGGGGAAATTTGGTAAGGTTGTTGTGTGCAAGATATATTAATTCATCGATATGCAGTGAATGAGTATCATGATCATGTATGTGATCATACATGGGAAAAATTCTGAGTATATCAAATGATCAAATCCAGTCTCAAAATACTAAATCCATTAGATGTTGCACGTCTACACATGTGCATCTTAACTCTAAACTCATTATTTATTTTATGTTTTGCCATATAGACTCTCTCTCTCTTTCTCTCTCTCTCTCTCTCTCTCTCTCTCTCTCTCTCTCCCTCCCTCCCAAAGAAAAGATATGCTTTGTACTTTTCTGATTTAGTTCATTTTTCCTTTAAGTTGATTGCTGTGTAGTAAGACACTTGTAAATTTTGGGAGCATTAAAAGAGTACAGCCAGTATGACAGTTTCCTACATATTGCCTCCAGTAATAATCAGTGAACTACTTAATGCAGTCCACATAGTAAGCTAGGTAATGAGGGCTTTATGTTTTAATAGACAGGTGTGTTTTTGTGCTTTTGTGGAATAGTGATACTGCCTTTTTAAGTTTCCACACTACTATCCTGTAGTGTGCTACTAGCCTTATTACAAGGGTGCCCTGCATGTAAATGATCACTCTACCTTTATATGAAAAACACTGCTTGTAACGTAAACTTTGGTCTTAAATGTATGATTGCAGTATTAGCTCGAAATGTTGACCACTACATAAGAATGGGAAAACAAAACCACTAATCATGATAGTACACCACGGATAATATGAATTAATGAGTAAGGGTTACTGTAACACTGTCTTTTGGAATTACTCAAGACAGTGTCAACAGGGTCTCAGTTTCTTCATACCTCTCTTTACAGAGCATCCAGTAGGATGAGCAAGGTTGGCTCAGACCTAGAAAACGTCGCCTGGACAGGTTCTGTGGAGAGGCTGACTCAGTCTCTCAGTGCCCTAAGGAGCAGCTTCACCTCTGAAAGTCTGAACTACAATCCTAACATCTTCACTGATAATGGTGAGTGGAGGCAGTATTCCCTAATTTCCATGAGCATATCACAAAGCTAATGCATCAGGAATAAAATGGTAATTTGAGGATATGTATATAAGACAGTGCCAGCCATCATTAAAATGCTCTTACAAACAACAGTAGCATTTTTGATGGTGTTGCTTGAAACTGGAATTCACCCATAATGGAAGTGTCAAGGAGTTAACATAATGGTTTCAACATAATACACCGTCCTCTGAAAGCTCATTGTCTATTGTAATGAGAACCCCAGCGTCTGCAAAGTGTTTGTCTTTTTTACAAGACCTTAATCCTGTTTATTCTTTTTTTGGAAATCTACAACCTTGTTGCTGCTCAAAGATACTTTGGAGATAAACAAATAGGCCATATACTGTGTTGAGCTCTGTGTCTACCCAAACATTGTTTTGTTCAGTCGGACCAAGTGGATGGACTTTCAGTATCAGTGTATGTCGTTAGCATTCTATCCAAAAACAAGATAAAAAACCACCAACAGAAAACGGCACCCACCCCCTACTAACCCGCTGGCTAAATAACAAAACGGTAACAGAAAGAATTTACAGCTATTTACAAATTTATCAGAGAGTGCACACACATAAACATGCATCAGCTATTACTCTAGCAGTTCACAGACGGGCATTAGCAAGAGGGGAAGCGCCCCTCCATCCTGAGGCTTCCTCCTTTTCCTCCTCTTCCCTCTCGTTCTTCACCCAATCGCAGAGGGGCACCAATCTGCAGAAAACAAAGAAAACGGAGGGCGGAACAGTGCGAGAGCGGGAGCACACACACGAACTCCATACGTCCAAGGACGTAATACATTCAAGATGGGGTAGGACTGCCAACGGCAGGCAGTTATGGCTCTCTGCAAAGTAATTTCAGTACAAGACTTTCATCCCTGTTTAATTTTATTGGATTTAGGTAAGATTCTTCAATTTCTGAAGCATTAAATGGAGTGGACAGTTCACTCCCAGAAATACTGAGATCCTTATGTTTACATGGTAGTTTGTGACTTTGGTATGACAAGTATAGTATACGCATGCTCAACACTTTTCACTTTGACACCAAGGTCAACAGATAAATGATTTGGAGTGATTGTGATGTTATATTGACAAGACTGGGCATATGTCTGCATTAGGTGTCTCATTGATTTCATTTTAAAACCGAATAAATTCCATCAGCTGAGATTTACAATAGAATGTATCCGTTTTCCTTCACAGGACCCTGTCCTCTTGGTCAGTTATAAAGGAGGTATTTAAACAGTACAGAACCAGTTAAATATTCAATAACCCACTCTTTGGGGAAAAAAAGCTTTCAGATAAGGATAGGACTCCACTCCTCCTGTATGTGTTCCTGCTAGAACACATTTGTTTTGTATCTTAATCTTAATGGAGACAGATGCATTAGCATCCCACTCCATAGAGACAGTATTAAAGTATGAAACCTAAAGAAGCCAAAGGAGCAAAATTTGTGACACAGAACTGGGACCATCGTATCATAGTATCAAAGCGCTAATGGAGACCAATGCTTGAAGTGCCTGTTGGTGTGTCATTGTGACCCCTTCTCCATAAAATATTTAAGCATGCTCAAATTTATGTACAGCTGCATCTCAAAAAATTAGAATATAGTGGAAAAATTCATTTTCATTTCATGAATTTCAGTTCATTTTAATTCAAAAAGTGAAACTTTCATACATTCTAGATTCAATACACGTAAAGTGAAATATTTCAAGCCTTTTTTGTTATAATTTCGATGATTACGGCTTACAGCTCATGAAAGTCAAAAATCCAGTATCTCAAAATATTAGAATATTTCCTGAGATCAATCAAAAAAGGATTTACAATACAGAAATGTTCAAGTTCTGAAAAGTATTTTCATTTATGCACTCCATACTTGGTCGGGTCTCTTTTAGCACAAATTACTGCATCAATGCGGCGTGGCATGGAGGTGATCAGCCTGTGGCACTGCTGAGGCTTTATTGAAGCCCAAGTTGCTTTGATAGCGGCCTTCAGCTCGTCTGTATTGTTGGGTCGGGTGTTTCTCATCTTTCTCTTGACAATAGTCCATAGATTCTCTATGGGGTTCTGGACAGGCGAGTTGGCTGGCCAATCAAGCATAGTAATATCATGGTCAGCAAACCAGTTAGTAGTAGTTTTGGCACTGTGGGCAGGTGCTAAGTCCTGCTGGAAAGGGAAATCGGCATCTCCATAAAGCTTGTCAGCAGACGGAAGCATGAAGTACTATAAAATCTCCTGGTAGATGGCTGCGTTGACTTTGGACTTGATAAAATACAGTGGACCAACACCAGCAAATGACATGGCACCCTAAATCATCACTAACTGCGGAAACTTCACATTAGACTTCAAGCAACTTGGATTCTGTGCCTCTCCACTCTTCCTCCAGACTCTGGGACCTTGATTTCCAAATGAAATGCAAAATTTATTTTCATCTGAAAAGAGGACTTTGGATTCTGTGCCTCTCCACTCTTCCTCCAGACTCTGGGACCTTGATTTCCAAATGAAATGCAAAATTTACTTTCATCTGAAAAGAGGACTTTGAATCACTGAGCAACAGTCCAGTTCTTTTTCTCCTTAGCCCACGTAAGACGCTTCTGACATTGTCTCTGGTTCAGGAGTGGCTTGGTACTAGGAGTGTGACAGTTGTAGCCCATTTCCTGAAGACGTCTGTGTGTGGTGGCTCTTGATGCACTGACTCCAGCTTCAGTCCACTCCTTGTGAAGCTCTCCCAAGTTCTTGAATCAGCTTTGCTTGACAATCTTTTCAAGGCTGCGGTCATCCCTGTTGCTTGTGCACCTTTTCCTACCACACTTTTCCCTTCCAGTCACCTTTCTATGAATATGCTTCGATACAGCACTCTGTGAACAGCCAGCCCTTTCAGCAATGACCTTTTGTGGCTTACCCTCCTTGTGGAGGGTGTTGATGATTGTCTTCTGGACAACTGCCAAGTCAGCAGTCTTCCCCATGATTGTGGTTGCGTGTACTGAACTAGACTACTGAACAAGAGATACCCGGTATTTATACTGTATGAATGGTAATTTAATCAAACTCGAAATGAAATATTCTAATATTTTGAGATAGTGGATTTTTGATTTTCATGAGCTGTAAGCTGTAATCATTGAAATTAAAACAAAAAAGGCTTAAATATTTCACTTGACGTGTAATGAATCTAGAATTTATGAAAGTTTCACTTTTTGAATTAAATTACGAAAAAAATGAACTTTTCCATGATATTCTAATTTTTTGAGATGCACTTGTATATAAAAGATGGAACAAACACAACAGAAAATGTACATGAAAACTGCCTTTAGTATTGTACAAATTTGTCAGGGTTTTGTGACAAAAGGTGCAGAAAACAGTCAGTTCAACAGCTGTCTTTAATGACAAATCCAAAGAAAAAAAAACACACCACCACACAAGCTTAATCAAAGTTAGAGAACAGCACAAATAGGTATAGAACAGGCTTTAACACAGGCGGGAACAAAACAGGTAAGACACAGACAATCTGGCAAAGAAGACAGCAGGGTATTTGTAGGCAGGCAGATGATGAGGGGATGGGACACAGGTGTGCAGAAACAAGCCTCAGGTGATGGGCGTGGCAGAGTAACAGGAGGAGGCAGGCAGGACAAGGAAACAAATGGAAGCAGGCAGGACAAGGAAACAAATGGACCTGTAAACAAAAACAAAACTTTTCAGTGACAGAATGTTGGAATATCCAATAATATAGTTTTATGTGCATGTATTTTCTGTTTACATTTTAAGAGTACACGCTGCTAAATTTCTGGTGAAAATTTCTAGGCTGTTCTGAGAAGTTTAAGAAGGTCAGTAAGTTTTTTTTGTCATTTAAGTAGTAATACATTTAGTATTAGAATTCTAATATACTTCATGCGTACAATTACACAGGCACTTAATAGAATTCCTCCTAGGTTAATCAATGAAGTAAAAAATAATGGAAAGATGATGTATGCCAGGCTTATTTTTTAAATAACCTGGAAAATTTACACCAGATGCAGAGTATGATGACATCACATGTAAAACTCTTAAACATGCTAGATGATCTGCCTAGGACGAAAAAGCATTTTTTGTTTGTTTGTTTTTTAAGGTGCATAGTGCTGTTACCTATTACTGTTACTCTCTGTCTCAAAGAAAGTACTTGACCCAGTAAGCCCTAAGCAATAAACAAAAAGGTACACAGAGGACTGAGATTTGGTCTCCTGATTTCATTTCTCTACCATTTTCATGGACTGCCTTTTTACCCTGCAAAATAGATCACCTTTTACTGTCAATGGGGGAAGAAAATTTTTTCTTGGTTTCCAGCAAGGTGTTTGTAATCAAGCCGACATTTCTAGAAGATGTATTTTTGACTTGTTATAATCTTTAATGTCTGTATTTTATCTAATACCTCTCTGTTTGTCCAGGCAATCAGGATGTACACCATTTTGCCAGTCCATTGCTGTGTGTGATGTGGTCTCCAGTTTCTCCTCACCCAGACTCCATCCCCAGCAACAGTCCAGGATTCCCACTGCATCCACCCCCTCTCCCAGAGAAGATGTCAAACTGCACAATGCCTGGGCCCAACAGTATTGGGGGGAAGCAGATGCCTTGGATGAACCCTTGTTTCATCTCAACTAGATCAGAGGGCAGCATCTGCGGTCCAGACCAAGCCCAGCAAAGCAATTCTGCCGCTTTGATGACCCAGCAGAACCTGCACTATTCCAACAGTTGTCAAAAAGAACACTGCCAAGTACCCATCAGCTGCCCACTGTGCTCACACATGCTGGGTGAGCCACTCACGGAAGGACCCTGTAGCCTGGGCATTCACCTCTGCAGAGCTGTCAGTGCACCTGGCCCAGGCTCCAGCCTTCACCTGCAGATGTTGCTCAGCAACATGGACAGCCGGGAGGGGGTCTACTCCAAGCTGGGCAGACTGTATGCAGAGTCACTCCGCCGCCTAGCACTGAAGTGCGAGGACCACTTCACTCGCAGCCAGAGGAATCCACTATGCTTCGACCAGAGTGACTGGTTCATCTTTAGGCTCACTGGCAACAAGCCCTGCTGTGAGGCTGGTGATGCTGTCTACTACTCTGCTTCCTGTGCCTCTGACCCCCGTGGTTCCTATGCAATCAAAGTATGGGGTGGTTTGTAAGTGCCTTTACTACTTGGTGTTAACATAAAGTGACAAATAGAAAATCAATGTGTTAATTTTGTGGTATTTGTGTTGTTACTTTTTGGTACTATGTTTTAGAGTTAGGCATTTCAGAATAATGAACATAACTAGTTGAGGTAAGATGTAGTAATGGGATAAAGGCCTCGCAGACCAAGCTGTGCTAAGCTTGGATTTTGAGTGTAACTACTATTCTATTCTATTCCTTCTATTCTTTTTTTCAGATTTGTAGGAGCCAGTCTCAAGATGCTAAAGAGAGTCACTTGTATGGCCTGTCAGTCCAACAGAGTGTTCCCCCACACTTCAATCTGCAGCAGAACTGTGGCCACTTCATTGCATCCCCCAAAGCATGCTGCCCCAAGACAAAGCAGATGAGCCCCCAGAGAGACAGCAGGAGTGCGTGGTAGTTATCACCCGGGAGGTGCCCCACCAAAATGCTGCTGATTACATTCGGGAGAGGGAGGCCTTCCACTGGGTACAGCCAGTGGCATACGAGCGGTGGATATGCTTCCTGCTGCTGCAGCTATGCAATGGGCTGGAGCATCTGAAGGATCATAGGGTCTATGCAATGGGCTGGAGCATCTGAAGGATCATAGGGTCACCCACCGTGACCTCTGCTCCTGGTGCCCCAGGGCCACTCCCAAGCTGATGAACAGAAACACCTCCCCTGCCTCCCCATCAGCAACTTTACAAAGGCCAAGCAGCACTGCACTGAGGACCCTGTCCTCAATGCAGACCACTCTCACATAGCCCCTGAGGTCCTGTCAACCACCCAGTACTGTAAGTTTGATGAATTTCAGACAGGTATCTTGATCTATGAACTCCTTCATCAGCCTAACCCTTTTGAGGTCAGCTCGAAGCTGAAGGAGCCAGAGTACTGCTGTGAGGACCTCCCACCCATCCCGCACCTGTCTCTCTACTCAAAGAGCCTCCAGAGACTGGCCTGTCTGCTCCTCCAGCCTGACCCCATCAAGCGCATCCACATCCAGGAAGCAAAGCATGCCTTGCAGACCCTGCTGTGGGGCCCACAGCAGGACATAATGGAGTGGCAAAGGGACAGACGTGGTGAGGGTCCCTGTGAAGAAGGCTTACTGAACTGGCTGGACGTGAAGCGCGCCCTGCTGACGATGAAGTTTGCAGAACATTCAATGGAGCCAGAGCAGAGCGCTGAGCTGGAGGACTGGCTCTGCTGCCAGTACTTCTGCTCTGCCAACCCAGTGTCCCTGTGCCATGCCGCAGAGCTGCTCTACCCCAAGTAATATGTTGGTTGTTGGACATTAGCTGCAGTTTGTGTTGCATTTTGGTGTCGTGGAAACAGGAAAAAATCTCTGGTTTAAGGAATGTGTTTCATCTTTTTAAACAGATTTTCAGCAGATATCTCCCCACTTGTTCCTCAACACATTGTCTTTTATTTTGGTGACTACTGTTACTTACAGCCACTCACAAGTTAAAAACTCAAAGTTAAGGATAAAGTTGCAAAAAAGGTACATTGGATGATCCTGATATTAGTGTGAGTTCAATTATTGACACTGACAGGCAATTTGTTATTGTTTTTACCGTAAAGAATTGTTAAAGAACTGCCTTTTTCAGTGCCTTATGTGCCAAATTGTTGCAGTTGTGGTTTTAATTTTTGCATAACCCAACTGAAAATCCAACATAATGCCATTGTACTCCACATTATGACATTACGACTGTGGAGAAGCTAACTGATGCTCCTCCACTGTCCCTTCGTTCCTAAAATAAACGCAGGGAGATCGCTACGCATAGCGAGTGTGCTCAGGCGTACGATGGGTGCCTCACTAGTTGCTAGCCGGTTTCCTACAGCACAGTAGTTTAAGTAGGTACCGTGTACATTGGTTGTTTGTGTTCTCCCGCTCTCTCTCTCTCTCTCTCTCTCTCTTCCGGATGCGCGGTCTCGGTGTGTGAAGGAGGCCAGCTGCTCGGGGAAGGAGGTGGTCAGAGGAAGCGCGCGCCCTGACTACGTCCCTTTTCTGAGGTTTCGCCGTAGGTTTCGCGCGAACTTTAAGGAAGGTTCATCGTAGGAGTGGAGGGGGGAGGAAGGGATATTGGTAGTTTGTTTTATTAGTATATGTAATGTTTGTTTTATTGTTATTTTGGTTGTGGTTGTCATTTTGAATATAATGTTACCTTTTTTTGTTTGGTTAAACTGTTATTCAAATGTAATTCCTCCAGTTTCGGAATGTAGACTCGCTAGGACTCCCCTGTTCAGGGGGGGGTTCAAGTCTATATATAGTCAGCATGATAAACAGAATGGAGAGTGAGCTGGTGTCTGTGCAGGCCGGCATGCTGCAGCTGGGTGCAGCTGGTTAATTTGAGTTAATTTTGTTTAAGTTATTATTAACTTGTTTTTTTTGTTCTTCTATTGGAATTTCATTTTGGTTTTGTGTCTGCACTCCCTTTATGAGGGACACTGATGGCTACCATTTTTGCCTTCAATAATAAATAAAAAATCTTTCCCTGGGAATCCTGAGGACTGCGTGATTACTGCTGAGCTGGTGTGGCCACTTAGTGTCATCCTGGAGACTCAGGTCATTGCCTAGGTCTCACAACGACTGTCTGTAAATTTCAAGCAAATTTTGTGTATATTAATGCTTAAAAAACACCTAAACAAGGTTTGAATGCAGTGGAGAAACTCTGTACGTGAACATACTTTACTAATGTATGTTAGAGGAATTTATTTTTGACTAAATTTTGACAAGTAAGCTATGTTTACGAACAACTGCAACAATTATATCCATTGTATAATGGAGGGGTACAGTACTTTAAAACCGATCTTCTCCAAAACTGGTCATCACCTAAAGTTGCATGAGATCTAAATGTTTATTCATTTATGTTCATTATTACAGTGGACATTGGTGGAGAATTCATAAGAGGATTGTGACTCAAGGTGTTTCCCTTGCAAATGCACATTTGCGCAAATGTGTATATTTATTTACAAATGTTATGCCACATTTTGTTCAGTGCTGAAGCTAGGGTAACTCAGTTCTTTTATGCCTGACCAGTTCATTCTGAGCCATATAAAAACCTATTTCAATCTCTGATGTTCATTTGTATTACTTTGTGTGACCTTTACCTGTTAAGTCCAATAAATGGAACATTTATTTTACTTAGTTCTTTGGAGATGTTGTGTTGATTTATTTCTGAGAATTAGTGATGACATGGTGGTGTAAAAACGTTGTTAATGTTCAGAGTCAAAGAGTACCTACTTGGGATTCCAGATGGCTCAGTCGGCAAGGTGTCTTAAGTGCAGACACCAGATTTGGCATAGATTTGAAACTGGCCATGTCATCTGAAACTAATCCATGCCTTTGTAACATCCAGATTAGACTACTGTAATGCCCTCTTGTCAGGATGTGCAAACGTCTCATTAAAACCCCTTCAGCTGGTGCAAAATGCAGCTGCTCGAATCTTAACTAAAACTAAACGCTTTGAGCACATCACCCCAGTTCTGGCCTCTCTCCATTGGCTACCTATTAAATACCGGATCATTTTTAAAATACTCTTACTCACATTTAAGGCTTTAAATGGGCTTGCCCCCCCCTATCTTAAGGACCTTCTTCATCCATATCTTCCGCAGAGAGCCCTTCGCTCCCAAAATGCCGGGCTTCTCACCATTCCAAGAGTGGGCAAAACTACTGTAGGCGGTAGAGCCTTTTCCTATCAAGCCCCTCTCCTGTGGAACAGTTTACCCTCTGAGATTCGGGGAACAGACTCTCTCTCCACCTTTAAGTCTAGGCTCAAAACATATCTATATAGTAAATCCTTCAGCTGAGGGACATGGCCTGGTGCTGGCGTGGATCATAGAGTCTCTGGTGGACTAAGTGGTCATTGCTTTCATGGACCCTGTGCCGTGATCTGGTGTTGACTGTCTTAGGGTCGCCCTCATGACTATGCCGGTCCCTTGCCTCCCGTCCCCTAGGTTATGCTGCCATAATGTTAGCCTGCCGGGGTCTTTCCTTGTTGCACACCTTTTTCTCTGCCCCTCCTCTCCTGCCTCTCTGTTCTACATCCCTGCCATTCTTATCATCCACTAACCACTGTTTTCTGTTTGCTTCCTATTCCCTGCTCCGGGCTCCTGTCCGGAGCTGTAGCCCAAGCGTCTCATCTCGTTTTTCAGTCCTGCTACCTCGCTGCCCTGCCCATCAAAGCCAACTGCATTCCAAGACCCGGACATCCTAGGAGACATTCTTATAATCACTCTACTGTTAACTGCTATTGTTTGTCAATAACAAATGTACATTGCATAACTTGTCTCTAACTCTATCTGCCCAGTGCCGGCCAGAAGCAGATGGGCCCCCCCATGAGCCCGGTTCTGCTCAAGGTTTCTTCCTGATAGGGAGTTTTTCCTTGCCACTGTTGCCTTGTTGGCTTGCTCTCAGGGGGTCTCAGGCCTGGGAACAATGTAAAGCTGCTTTGTGACAACTTGTGTTGTAAAAAGCGCTATACAAATAAAAATGAATTGAATTGAATTGAATCTGCCAATGACTGTTGACCCCAGTGGGGAAAAATTTTATATTTAAACAATGTATATTCAAACAAATAAATTGCATCGTATTAGAAAGCTTTGCTAATCAATTTAAATTAGCTTTTTTGTAGCTTCATTCTGCCAGGGTATTTTACATAAGTTAATCAGGGTTTTCTTTCCCCCCAGTGTCAGGAGAGTTAGGAGTCTGCATCATTTGTAAAAGTATTGTAAATTAATCATCTGTTATTACAAGCTTGATGGTCTGCAAACCCTGTCTGTTATTACTTTTTCATTTTGCTAGTTTTGGTGAAAGTATTATACAATGATAGGGTTGTTTTTAAAGGTTGTGCCCTGGAAATGTATGTTTGCCTGAAGAAAATGTATATTTGAACAAATACATTTATTATATTGATAAACATTACATTGATTATTACACATTACGTACATTGAATGGCAATGCTTTACTAATTTGTCATTTTAATTAGCTTCTTCGTGTTATAAAAAAAAGCAGTACAATATACAGAAGAGGAAAAAAAGCAATGTAGGTCTTACAGAAGAGCCACAAAGCAGAGGCACTCCGGAGCTCCACAGCAACTACGACACATGCTATAACCAGCTGAGTTTGTGCCCAACTCAGACATGTGTACACCACCTGCTTCCCTTGAGTGTCCAGTAGAGGGCACAGGTGCTGATGAATGAAGTAGTCAGCCTGGACAGTGGCAGCCCAGCTCAGGAACCCCAGAATCTGACCTGGGTGCAGCCCATGCCACCAGGCAGAGAAGCCAAAAGTGAGTGCTAGTGGCGCAATTTTGCAGTTTTGAAAAACTAGCCTTCGTAGCCATAAGGCTGTTGTCCCATTCCACCGACGAGCAAACACAGACGGCCGACTGGACATCTCTATGGTCCAGGGGTCACCATCAGACACACCATCCCACAGAGGGGTGCCCTGGCTGCTGTAACCTGTGAATCCCAGCCCAGCTGCATTGTTCAGTGACTCACTCAGAGCCCAGTGGGAGTAATAGCTCATTCTGAGCACCAGAGAAAGGCCCCACACCCACAGGATGCCCCCCAGGGCACTGAGGTGACTCACACAGTAGGATTTTATTAACCCTGCAAGGAGATATTTGGCATATTCCAATGCTAAAACAAATAACACCTTACAGCAAACAGCATGCAAAGGATGTGGAGGTGGGGTGATACTGCTCTGCTCTACAAAGGACACAAACTTTTGGAAAGAACAAAGCGGTCCACCAAGAAGAGCAGGGAAGTAGAGGGTATAGCTGAGGTAAGGGAGCATTAATGTGGTACTGCTCCACACCGATGTTCCTGAGGGCGGTGGTGTCAGGTTACCCTCTTTGATATCCATCGACAAAGATGTCATCCTCTGGGTGAGCAGCATCAGGGATGACACTGCTAGCAGGAGTCTGAGAGAAAAGATGGAAGTGAGAGAGGAAATTGAATATGCTGGAGATTTGAAGAAACACCTACAAAAACACCTTAGGTCCAAAGTGTATGGAAAATGTGTCTTCACCTAGATGACACATACATTTAATGTGGAGCTTCATGTACAAGCATATCTACCACCCTGAAATAGATAACAACATACTTCAGTTGATCGCCTCAATACCAATTTTTTAATACCAACCACAAAGAAATAATACCATTTTTAATAATCCTAATATTGTACACAACTACTCAGTGTCAGGATGGACAATTAACGCCAAAGATAAGCTGATGAGCAGCAGAGATGAAAAGGGTAGAATATGTATGTAATAATGAGTACATTAGGCTCCACTGGAGAATAACAACCACAGACAGTGTTTTGTCTGGCATGCAGAGAAATTAGAAATCAGATATATAAAGACCACGGGAGTATAATTCATTGCAAGTTATTGCCAAAACATGTTAAAGGAATCTCATGCCACTTGCTGTACTCAGAGCAGAAAGGGCTTATTTTATCTTTACTGTTAAATTCTACACCAGTAGAAGTTTGACGTTGTAGCCTTGTGGCCCATTTCAAAAAAGTACAGATATTTCTTTTAAAATGATAGAAACAACACCCACTCCCAGCTTAATCTATGCAACATTATCAGTGTGAATAAATAAATCAGTATGATACACCTTTATAGGTCTTTAGCAATAATATTTAGTTGTACTGTACTAAACATTTTCCTTTGGGTTTCTCTTCAAATAATGCTCAAAATTCAGTAAATCTTAAAAATTAAACTCAGACACTCATTATACATGCACGTTAGAGCTTAAGTATAAGGTGGACTATTGATCCTTTTTTCCAGGACATTTTCAGGGGACACCCTTGAGACATAGTTTCATAAAGGCTGTACCTATTGTCTGTGGACTTCTGAAGCCAGTACTCATTGTACTGGATAAGGAGGTGCCAGAAGGTCTGCCAGCACATTTGGACTCCAAACATCCAAGGGTGAATGTGCAATGGACACAATGAGTGAACTAGCAGCACAGAGGCAACAGCAGCAACAAACACCAACCAACAGTATGGACCCATGGTGACAGCAGCAAGGATACATCCTCCAAATGTAAGGTAGATGTACCTGACAAGACCAAGATGATACAGTGCTGAGCTTAGCACAATCACATGGAACACACTGATTATTTGTATAGTGTAAGTTCTCAGCATATAATGATATTGTCTAAATTTTTATCTGATGCCTTTCTTGGTGCATAAAAACATCCCAATAATTTTTGTAGAATTAACCCAGATTGATTAGTAAAACCATCTGATAACATAAAGTAACAATCTAATACATGGTCAGTAACACTGCTACGATTTACTCATTTGATGACTGTGAAGCCACAATATACAGATATGCAGCACCTACCTGTGGATCAAGGTAAGACATTCTCGTTTTGCCAGGCCATAAAATAACATGGCAAAGGGAACTGATGAAAGTTGATAAACCAATTGTGGGTATTGTTCAAAAGCTGACCAGCTGAATTGAAGAACTGGTTTGAAATTCATTGCAAAATTGTTAGCCATTTTCATTATTTCTACAACTAAACACATTTGGCTTTGAATGACTAAATAGCAGAGCCAACTGTGCCTGTCGTTTTTCTTTGCTAATGGCAACACAGTACAAAAGAAGCTGCAGCTGATTCAATGAATATGAATGCTTTATAAAGTCCTTTTCTGGGGAGATTTATACAATATAATGCAAACATTCTTCTTCTGTCTGCCAATAGGTTATCTACAGAGATATTTTATTTGCAATTTAACTGCCAACCATGCAATGTGTACACATAGCTATCTACTACTGATAGAATTTGTTTCAGTGTTCGTGTCTGAAATTTCTGTGGCTCTATGAATATACAATGTAAGTGTGGTACACAGAAATTGGCTGCAACATTCAAAGGAGATAAAGGCATACAGAGGTAAAATTTAATGAGTCCACATGATGAATATGAAAATGGACCAATCACAGCGCAGTATAAAACTGGATGGAAATAGCAAGTTCATAGCAGAGGCTTGTTTCACTTACCGAACAAATCTACCCAAAGTACTTAATACCATCATTAGTAATGGTTTGTATTTGTTCTCACAAATGCTACTTAATATTTGATGATTGTTTGGAATGTTGTCCCTCATTCTCAGTATTAAGATGATTCGGATGATTAAGTTCAACCTCCAATGGATTCTAAACCGAAAGAAGGAAAATAACAGACTATTACCATGGCTGCTTATACAGTAATATTTGTGACATGCTGTACAAGTAAGTGAAGACAAAAACAGCTTTGTGGAGAAGGATGACTAGTAACTCGCTGATGAGATTTAGAATTCTGTCGACTAAAACTTTGACCAATTTAGGATTTACTGGACAAATAGTTTTCTTTTTTGTTGCAACTTCTGGTTGGTTAATTGTGCACACTACAGAGAGGGTTTTTTTTTTTTTGCTTTAACCTTTCTAAGTGTATACCCCATGTGTAAATTGTAAGCATTGCCACTTTCACCCCACCAGAGAAAAGCGGATCTTGACATGGCACGATTACGCTTGTTACTTGGTGGAGATAAATTATTGCCAGCAAACGTCATAAGCATTGCCAATAGATGTTAGTTTTTGATTTTAACCGCAGTTATTGATATATTAACTGAAGTTATTGACATATCAGCCATTTACTCTATTAATTAAACAACCTAACACTATAAGCCTTAAATAAATAATAATGTATCCTATTATACTTTGTATGCCTGTGAGCAGAAACTAGAAAGAAGGGTCAAGAGAGTACAGGAGACTGTGGGGAGGGTATGCAGCTGTGAGATACCTGTGTGCCAAGTAAGGCCTGTTGTGGGGCTGTTGGACACTGTCCGAACGCTGCTCGGAGGATGGACCCTGAGTGTAAGATAAAAGAGTTGGACTCTAAAAAAGGGGGTCGCAAACAGGGATTCTTTATGGAATACAGCCAAGGCAGAGCAGGTCAAGAAGGGATAGTTATTTGTTATAGATTAGATATGCGCGGTCTTGGAGATAATCGTGTACAGCCTAGGGGGGGTAATTATTTTTAATTAGACAGGTGTGATCTTGGAAACAATAGTGTACAGAAAATGTTATGAAACTGAAGGAGGGGGTCTGAGTCTAAGCTTCAGGAGGAGCTAAGGGAATAAGTATAAAAAGGGAGATGCATTTGGGGATTGGGCTGACTGCTTTGGGGGGGGGCTGCTTGGGGGACTGCTTGGGGATATGACTGATGATATTACTGCTCTGCAGACCAGCCTGGTTTATTGTATATGATTTGCACACATATACAATAAACCAATTACATCAGACTCTTGAGAAGTATATTGGTCTTTATTGGACACTGGAATTTACTTTCTGAAATTATTATGAAACGGTACATATTGGTTACGCAACTTGGTAAATTATTGTGTGGGTGTGGAGGGAGCCCCCGGTCTATTCGGCCCAGACTGGAAGGGGTTTTCCCTACCACTAGCACAACTTTAGTTCACACCAAATTAAGTTGTTCAGACTTGAAGCTTCACGGGCACATATAGCTGCCTTTAGGAACTATGAATCCAATGAAGACAGGAAGGCATACATCACAAGATTTGGGGACAATTTTTAAATGAGCTCTCATGAACATAATCATTATCTCATTGTAACATGTTAAGTTGTTTGTTAAGTTTAGTTTTTGTATAGCTTTGTCTAAATCATGAAGGAAGACACTACAAGAAAAACTGGTGGCTACTAGGTTTGTGGTATTTGCATATAAAAATACACATGAGCCAGTCTCATATACCATTTGTTCAACAGTTGTAAAACTTGGTGTATGCACAGTGCGAAGCCTTACCTGTTTTCTATAAGGTGAATAAGTCAAAATAAGTCAAAGTCAAAGTTTGAATTGTTTCAGCTGATCATTGGAAAGAGAATGACTTCACCTGCATTCAATGAATCGATAATACCTTCTACCAGACATTTTATGTGACTCAGACCCTGACTGAAAATATAATGACAAATAACCAGCTAGCTAGTGGAAGATGGTCCTTGGTTAAATAATTTGAAATTGGCAGGTTTTACAAGGATCAAATGAAAAATCTCAGTCTGGGCCAATTGAACTGAGGGTTCACTCCACACTTGTTCTCCAGTTCTCCAATGGATAAGTTATGTAATTTGTATGTCCCTTTTTGAAACAATTACAGGAAGGTCTGATGTAATTAGGTTTATTGCATATGTTTCAAATCATATACAGTAAACCAGGCTGGTCTGCGCGGAGCATCTCACTCCATCACTCGATCTGCCACACCTTCTGAAAGCATTCTCTTTTATACTTTTCCCTAGCTCCTCCTGTTGTGGAGCTTAAACTCCGACTCCTCCTTCAGTTTCATACCACCTTCTTCTTCTCATTGGCCAACGAGTTAGCTCATTAGCAAATGCAGCTAATTCGGCACATATTCTACCCAACGAGAAGTTTTTTGTGGTTTTTCACCCCCTCAGGAGCAAATCTTTAAATACCTAGGTAGCATACTTTAGCTAGCTAGTGGGGTAGTTTAGCTAGCCAGCCAGTTCGCTTGTTTACTTTGTTTTTTTACCGTTCTTCTGCGTTTCCTTTTAGGTCCTGATTCTGGTTGTGTTAGCGCGGCTGCTTTTGCTGAACTGTAGGCGTAGTTTATTGTATCTAGACTAAGTAGTATTTCTTGTGTTTAATATCTGCCTTTGACTGTTCTGAACCACCTCAGTGCTTTAAGCACTTTTTTAGCTTGTAATTCTGTCTCGGCAGTAAATCTTTATTTAGGGAATGCGTGTTCAGTTAGGGGAAAAAAATGTGGCCAAAACTGTGCGAGAGTTGCCGGATGATCGGATTTCTGGAGGGAGACCTCCAGGATGAGTTCATTTGCAACCATTGCCGACTCGTTGAGCACTTGGAGAACAAGATTCTTGATCTCGAGGCCCAACTAGCTGGACTCCACAGTAATCCTGAATTGTTAGAGTTCCAGGAACTGATTAATACGCCCTATAGGGAGATAGTGTGCTCACCAAAGCCGGGTAGGGGGAAGATACAGACGAGATAGGGTGTGAGAGCTGGCTTACAGTAGGGCATAGGCATAGAAAGGGGCGCACAATTCCAAGAGGGGCGGCATCTCCAGAGATCGCGGTGACCAACTGTTTCATGCCACTGCAGGACGAGTTGGCCCACGATCCTGAGAGTGGGAGGACTGAAGAGCCCCAGGGCACCCAGGCGGCCTCATCCTCCAAGAAAAGAGAGTTAGTGATAGTGGGGGACTCAATCATTAGAGGGGTAGATAGCATAGTGTGTTCGCGCGACACAGAGTCTCGCATGGTTCTGCAGGACAAATTTATTGAGCTAACAGGGAAGATTAGGAACAGAAGCTCCACAGTAGTCTTCTCTGGAATTCTACTGGTACCATGTGCAAGCAGAGGGAAGCAAGTCTTTATATGGAGATTTAACAAGTGGCTACAAACCTGCTGTAGGAAAGAGAGGTACAGGTTTATGGGGCACTGGGACTTCTTTTGGAACAGGAGTGACCTGTACAAGCAGGATGGGTTACACCTGAACCGGAGGGGTACAACTGCACTGGGCCAGGGTATGCTTAGGGTAGCAGAGGGTTATTTAAACTAGGGTCTGGGGGGGCAGGGAGGTAAGAAAAGCATAAAAAATAAAATTTTGGAACTAGAAACGGTTATGAGTAATAGTAATTATGATGTTGTTGGGATCACAGAGACATGACTTGGTGCAGGGGATGGGGATGAGTATAACATAGAGGGATACAAGCTGCTAAGAAAAGACAGAACCAATAGAAGAGGAGGGGGTGTAGCTCTCTATGTAAAGGATAATCTTAATATTCAGGAAATTCCAGGAATGGAGCCCTTGGTGTTAGTGAAGACATATGGATTAAAATATTGGGGGGAAATGTAAAGGGTCTGAATGCCGGAGTATGTTATAGGCCACCAACCTCAGACAGCACAGTGTGTTCTTTGATAATATTAAGCTAGCATGTCAGGAGGGTGAGACAATAGTAATGGGGGACTTCAATTACCCTTCAATTAATTGGGAAGCTGTGTCAGGTCAAGGTAAATGTGAGGAAGAGTTTTTAGATGTAAATGACTGCTTTTTGAGACAGTATGTTACTCAACCTACAAGAGAGAACACAATTCTAGATCTGGTTTTGTGTAAATATCCTGATAGAATTTACAGTAATGAGGTAGGGGAGCCACTCAGAACAAGTGACCATAGTGCAATTACATTTGAAGTTTTTTGGCAAGTTAAGTCTGCATTCTCCAATGCTAGAGTTTTTAACTTTAGACAAGCTGACTTTATTAAGATGCATGACTATACAAGGAATATAACCTGGGTACCTCTTTCTAGATGGCATAACTGTGAAAGAATTGTGGAGCATATTTAAAACAATTATTCTGGATGTACAGCCTAAATTCATTCCGCAAGTGAGAAAAGGGAAGCTGAAAAAGAAGCATCCACAGTGGATGAATAAGGCGTTACAGGACAGTTTGAAATAAAAAAAAGGAAATTATTTAGAAAATACAAGTTGGACAGCTCAGAGAGTAATAAGGTTGAATACAGTAATATGCGACCTCAAGTTAAGAAAAAAATAAGGAAAGCTGAAAGGCGTTTTGAAAGACAGATTGCACTAGATGCAAAGAGCAACCCTAAACACTTTTTTCAATACTACAGTCATAAAAGCATAGTTAAGGATGAGGTAAGAGGTATAAAAATAAAGATGGACTTATGGTTTATGATAACAAAGCTATTGCTGATACCCTAAATAGTTACTTTGTGGAGAGTTTCACTAGTGAAGTGTTTTCACATATGCCTTCAAGTGCATTCAATTCTCAGAGTCTTATGGAGGAAATTGAGTGAAATGATGCAGAAGTACTAGATAAACTCCAAAAACTTAAAACAAATAAGGCAGCAGGCCCCGATGGAATATATCCAAGAGTTCTCAGGGAACTAGCAGAAGTGGTTTACAAGCCTCTGACAGTTATTTTTAAACAATCTCTCAAAACTGGAGAAATACCATATGGCTGGAAACATGGTAGTACCTTATCTACAAGAAAGGTGATCGGACTGATCCAGGAAATTATAGGCCCATCAGATTCCGTTCGTCATGTGGAACCTTGCCAGTATGGTTGAATTAAACGGGCTAAGCAAGATATTATGTTTCCAAAGTTTCTTATGTTATTCATCGCAATGAAAATGTTTCATAATGTAGTTTAATATCAAAGGGTGTTTGCTGGTTTACTAGTGTTGTGAATGTAAAGGGTGGGATCTCGCTGCGTTGTGTTTTAATATGATGTTATGTGGGTCGGCGAGGGAGCGAGTTTCCTCTTACTCCTCAGCGACCACTGGCGGCCAAGCAGTGGCTTAGCCAGTGATCCGAGTCACGGCACCAATGTAACGGGTGGGAGTCAGCGAGCAAGCGAGTTTCGAACCGAGGATCCCACTGCTCGCTGCCAACCCCTTACAGCCAGCATCGTTGCCAGTTGAGCTAAAGGCAAATTGCTGTTAGCCTGTCGGCAACAACGCTACTTAACCAGGTCTCGGGGGAGTGACATAGCCGCTGCAACCGCTCGGCTACCTGCTACCTAAGGCTTTTTACACAGGACTCACACGAGCTATTACTTCAGCTCTGCTACATGAATACATCTATGAATTACTTTTCTAAAACCGAAGCGCGCTTGTTATGGAACAAGGGACATTCTAAAACGCTTAACGTGAAAGGGCTTAATGTGGCTTAATGTTCCAAAACAGCCATCAATGATCACCAAATTTCTCTTGGGCATCTCTTGTCATAAACACTTCCACCTGTCAAAAATCAAAACCGAAATCCCATGAGTATGGATGCTTTTTTGATAGGAAAATGTGTTAAGCTTTTTCCTTATAATGGGCATCAATGGAAAGGAAAACGTAGTGAGATAACGACCATACTCCTAGGATTTCAGTTTTGATTTTTTGACTGGAGGAAGTGTTTCTGACAAGAGATGTCCGACAGAAATTTGGTGATCATTGATCGAGACAGACAGACAGAGAGAGACACAGAGATAGTGAGAGAGAGAGAGAGAGAGAGAGAGAGAGAGACACAGAGAGAGAGAGAGAGAAAACTGGTGATGGGCAAGTGACTCACTCCCTATTCAAACTTGGCATTTTTTCTCTTAAGGCCTCACCTATTCCTTAATGAGTGAAAAAGAGAAAGAGAGAGAGAGAGAGAAAGAGAGAGAGACCAACGGTGAGATAGAGACAGTGAGAAAAGAAAAGAGACAGAAAAAGATAAAGACAAAAAAGAGGGAAAGAATGAGTGAGAACCAGGCGAGAGGACTGCCATTTTCACAAACAGTGAAATTCTTCACATAGGTTCAAACAAAAATTTAGAATAAAACAAGGACTTCCTTTACATCTGAAAAACATCTAGGTCTTCTGATTCATTTTTCTACATTTTTAGGTTTTTGTTTAGAAACAGCAGCATGTTTACATTTCTCCCCTTCAGTCAGTTTCTGCAGCTGCTCTCAAAAGTAGAGAAACAAGAGGGATCACCTTCGACATGGACACATATTTTGCTGCAAAAGTTTCTCGTGTTGCCTCTTCGAACAGTCTCAGGGCCTCAATAGTTGGCTGGATCAAGTCCAGCTCTTCAGTGCTTAAGCAGAGGGCATTCTTTCCAAGTACACAAAGTGCAGTGATGGCTACTTCCCTCTACTCCTGAAGTCTGTCCAACATATAGAATGCAGAATTCCACCTTGTTTCTACTGACTGAACCAGTTTATTCTCTGCCACGTGCTTTTGTATGTCTGTGAGTTTCTGCATGGCTTTCGTGCTGTGGTGGAAAAATGATACAATGCTACTGCATTTTTCCAAGAGCTGAACAATTACAGCCTACTGACTGCAAAAACTGGGCTTATAAGATAATCTACACCAATACCATGACTAGGGTTTCATACAATAAATATCCTGCACATCAATATCCTGCTTACATTTTACATGGTTAACAATTCTATTATCACCGGTTACCTGGATAATTCCTGCCTTTCTGAAACGCCTCTGCTAAAGAACTTTGCCTCAATGAAGTGGGGGTATCTGCCTGCATTTTCTCCACCTCTAGTCGTTTCTCCTGTAACTGGTCATGCTCTTTTGGGTGGCAATTTAAACGTTTCATGAGATTTGTGGTATTGCCACAATATCTGACCGTTTTGTCAAATATGCCACATTTTGAATCATTACTATTTACCATATCAAAATAACTCCACACGAGGCTCTGTTTACATTCTGCCATTCTGCAACCGGCATTGGGGCTGAGGGACTGAGTCTATTTCTGTGTGTGCCTTATTACAGCCGTTGTTGGGAGCTGAGTGAGAAAGCAGAAGGGAAAGTAGTTCCTATCCAAACTAACCTTTCAAAAAAATAAGCAAAAATACTGTGAAATTAAATTTATGAAATCAGATGTTTAAAGCATTGCCTGTTATCGATTTTTGAATATGAGGATCGATCCTTAAAACTGAACCATCAGGATCGAAATATCGATATTTTGGTATCGATCCGCCCATCCCTAGTTCACACTGCTAAAAGAATATGGCCATACACGGCCCAGACCACCTCCGAATGTGGTCTGAGAGATCGGATCTCAATGCGTCCTAAATGCGTCTTTGGTGCGTTCACACCTGTACTTAGTGCTGTCCACTTGTGATTGGATCACCCAAGACGCATGTGAACAGAGCCATAGTCACCCTAAACTTCCTCAAGCTGGTGCCTGTGGCGAAGGGATTAGTGTGTGAGATGCAGGGGAGAGCCGGGACGAAAGTAACACTTTTCAGATAAATGTCATTTTAAAAGATAATGTTACAGATAGAAACTGATTTTTGTTGATCAACAACTCATATGTGTGTTCTATCAATACCAGGTGCTATTTTGTACAAATGTGGAACGATTTCGGTATAATTTGACTTTGAACGGAAGTTGCGCATTGTTACTTTTGACTCCATCAGAAAGTAACACACGGGTGGGTCAAAAGTAACGCAACGGTATAAACTTGAATTGTTTATATTTATTAAAAATGTCTGACAATGTCCTTGTTAATATGTAATTGCAGACATATTATGTCCTTTATCTTAATAAAAAAATATTAAATTTCATTTTTAGAACATAGGGCCTAACAATCAATGATGCACATTTGGATTTTTTTAAAGCCTATGTAGATCACCCCATTAACACATTGCATTTCCTGAAATTCCTGCTTCGAATTATAAATATTGAGTGATTTACAGTTAAATATAATTTATTGTAAGATGAGATCAACCACCTTAACCATCATTGTTACAGTGTAGAGGGACGAAAGAAACAACTGTTAGAATCGTCCCAACAATGACTCCTGACAGTTAAACCTGACTTGCTTTGAAACTGAAAAACTCTGGCATGGCAAACTTCAGAATGTGTTAAAGTACTAATTAATCTGTCAAATGATCATGAGTATGACACATGAAACAATAGACACAACTTGTCATTCAAAAAAATTACTGCTTGAGTGATTTTACTTTCCGTGATCGAAAACAGCTTCTTGGGTATAACTCCGTGAAAGTATGATGTATCTACGCGGTTTTTCGGGGTTCTGGTAAGTGTTGCATGCTGTACGTGCTGACGCAGTTAGGCATATCAGACTTGTATGGGCTCGGAGAAAATTGCTGTGTTACTTTCATCCCGTGTTACTTTCATACTCTCCCCTAGGGTCGGGCAGGATAATGGTGCGCCTCTGCAGGTCAGCACTGAGGGGTCGGGCTAACACAGTGGAACACATTCCCACTAGCAGCAATGCCACTGTCAGTACTCCCCAGGGTGGCCCCCCACCCCTTCTAAATTGCCCTGATTTAAAGCTCCCCTGCTTCTTGTCCTCCTGCCTCTCCAGCTGCTCCTCCATCTCCTGCTGGCGGTGGCTCTCCTGCTGCAGACGTTCCCGCTCCTTCCTCTCCATCGCCACCACCCTTCCCTGCTGCTTCCTCAGCTGCCTCATCCTCTCCAGCTCCGGGTTCCCCCCTTTTATCTTTATCCCTTTCCCTTTCCCTTTCCCTTTCTTCATCCTGGATTTCTCTTATGTTTCTCAGTGCATGTCCTGGCTCTGGAGCCCTACAACAGTGATTTAGGTGAAACCACACAATTTTACCTTCAACCTTAAGTGCAGTGGGCATTGTCAGAACCACCTTAAATCGTCCCTCACGCCTGGGCTAATTCCACTTTCGCTTAAAGTATTTGCTGTACACCCAGTCCCACGGACGTATTTCATGAAGGTCTTCTGGAATGTCACTTGCTCTTCCTTCAGTGGCACCTTTTACCTGTTGGAAGATAGCTTTGTGTATTGCAGTCAGATGCTGTACATAATTTGACAACTCTCTTTCAAACTGTTCAATCCAAGGTCCATTATACGGACCTCTCAGATACGGTACTGGCATAGGTCTGCCAGTTAGCATTAGGTGTGTACTTCTATTAGTTTGCATTCTCATACTCATTAATGGCAAAGGCAATGCGTCTACCCAGTTAATTTTGCCATCTGCGCATATTTTAGCTATCTTAGCTTTCAGAGTGCCATTCACCCTTTCAACCATTCCCTGTGATTGTGGATGATACACACACCCAAATCTTCGCCTAACCCCCAACATTTTAGTCACAATTTTAATTAATTCACCTACAAAATGTGGTCCATTATCAGAACTAATCTTATCTGTAATCCCAAATCTGGGAAACACTTCTTTACACAAAAACTTTGCCACCAATTTGGCATCTGGGCTACTTGTGGGTACTGCCTCTACCCACCAACTAAACCTGTCCACGACTACTAGCATGTACACTATATGGACAAAAGTATTTGATAACACCTGTTTTTCAGGGTTTGGGCTAGGCCCCTTATCTCCAGTGAAGGGCAATCTTAATGCTTCAGCATATCAAGACATTTTGGACAATGCTTTGCTTCCAACTTTGTGGCAACAGTTTGGGGAAGGCCCTTTTCTATTCCAACATGACTGTGCCCCAGTGCACAAAGCAAGGACTATAAAGACATGGTTTGATGAGTTCAGTGTGGAAGAACTTGACTGGCCCGCACAGAGCCCTGACCTCAACCCCATCCAGCACCTTTGGGATGAACTGGAACGGAGATTGCAAGCCAGGTCTTCTCGTCCAACATCAGTGCCTGACCTCATAAATGCTCTACAGAATGAATGGGCACAAATTCCCACAGAAACACTCCAAAATCTTGTGGATAGCCTTCCAAGAAGAGTGGAAGCTGTTATAGCTGCAAAAGGGGGACCAACTCCATATTAAAGTATATGTATTTGAATACAATGTCATTACAATGTAATGGTCAGGCATCCGAATACTTTTGTCCATATAGTGTATCTTTTGCCTTGAACCCTTTCAATCATGTCCACATAATTTATCATAAGGTGTCTGAATGGCCCATCTGGTGGTGGAATGTGCCCAGCTGAGGTTGAGTGCAATGAACAATAACGTTTAGAACACAGACCTCACAAAAGCTGTGATGTGTCATGAGCATTTAAAGTAATTTACATCGATAAATGCCATCCTTGTTAATTAAACAATGTCATGTTGTAGCTTTCGCAAGCACACAAACTACAGACAATCTGCGCTGTTTCGCGAGCATAATCATTTCCTCTATTTACAATTGGTGTCAATTATTCTGTGAATTATTTGTTTTATTGTTAATCAAGGAGGATAAAGGGGAACAGGTTGAAAGTAATGATAGATTTAAAGGTAGTGTTTCCGCTTCCCCTGTTTCCAGCTCACCCGCAGCCACTGAAAAACATACGGGAAAAAACCTAACGTCACATACCGGGAATAGCTGTTATTGTGCTAAAAATAGCTGTGCGATACATCGCGATGGCTGTATTGTTCAGCCCTACCTGGTAGCATGGTGGCAGGCCTTGCTCAACAGGAGTCCAGTTTAGTCTGCCTCATCAGTCCATTGTAGCTGAGCTGTACTATTACCCTGCCCTGCTGCTCTAATTAGCGCCCGTAATGGTGATGTAATAACAGCATAGTCGCATATCCACAGTCTGCTATACCCTGCCATTCCTAAAAAGGAAAGCATCTGTCCTACTGTTTGAGGTTTAGGTGCTTTAGTAATGGCTTCAACTAGTGATGGTGCTATGTGCTTCTTATCGCCACTTAGTTGTCTGCCTAGGTAATCAACTGTCTGTTGACAAAACTGCAATTTGTCCTTCTAACCTTGTGATCTCCTGTCACTAAGGCTGTCAGTACAGCAAGTGAGTCTGCTTCGCACTGTTCTTTTGTGTGGCTACAAATCAACAAGTCATCTACATACTGAATGAAGGTACTGGTTATGTTTAAATGCTGCAAACCCTGGGCTAACACTCTGTTACACACTGATGGGCTCTCACAATAACCCTGTGGAAATCTGGTGTACGTGTACTGCTGACATTGATATGTGAATGCAAAGAGGTACTGTGATTCTGGATGTAATGGTACACTAAAAAAGCTGAACACAAATCAATTACTGTATACCAACGTGTGTTTGGTGGAATGTTAGAAAGCAGCATGTGTGGGTCTGGGACAAAGGGTACCTCTACCTCAACAATGGAATTAATTGCCCTCAAATCATGCACTAACTGGTAGTCATTTGAATGTGGCCTTTTAATTGCAGAAATTGGAGTGTTGCATGGACTCTTAGTTTTTACCAGTACACCTGCCTGTATTAGGCCATCTATTGTGGGCTTAATACCATCTATTGCCTGCTGCCTGAGGGGATACTGCTTGTGGTACAGCAAATTATGCCTTGTTTTATTGTTATACGCACCAGCTGCGCAGACCTAACACATCCATGTCTGCTTTGTGTTTTGACCACATACTCTCTGGCATCTGCTGCAACAGTGTTTCATGTTCTGGCATGAGGGGCATCTGTGTTGGTATCCTCTGTTCTAACGAGACCTTTTCTGCTGCTGTCTCATCATATGCCTTCACTGAAATCCTAATGAATTGTTTATCTCGAGAGGTGTGAATGTACTAGCTTGTTGTTGGAGTCCATTCCAGCACCTGAGGGGCTTGCTGAACCATTGGTCCCAATTCATGTGATTCATGGCCTTCTGCTATCCCCAACATCACATGTGGGGTGGACCTCCGGACCTGAAACCATTGTTGGTGTAGCAAAGGCAGTGGCAATGTTACTGCCACTGCTGTAACTCCTGACTGATTAACATACATGTGTATGGGTGGAACCTACATGGTTGTTGCTATTGTTGGAGTTACCAGGACTGACTCAGCTGGAATGGGCATCTGTGATTGAGGTGTTTGTGACTGGGGCATTGGTGCAGCCACTGGGGCTGTGACAGTTGAGTTGGGTGCAGGTGATTCAGCCAGCACCACTGGGGCTTGTGTGTTCCCTTTGTCTTTTTTGGCCTTAGACAGTTCCCCCAATTGCAGTTGGGCGAGTTTTCTGGTCAGCTGCTTGTTCTGTTCATTTTCGTCTTTCTTCTCTTTCCGATACTGTTCCACATGATGTACCACGTGCTCTGAAAACATTGGCCACTCCACTCCACATCGGCAACGCCACAGCCTACCTCTAAATCCTTAAACCTGTTACACAACAAATAAGGCAGGATTAGGCCTATTCTTTCAGCATTTGATGATGCACTGAATAGATCTTTTTTTTTGTTCTACATATTACCATCTTCATCAGTCCCACTACCCCCTCCAGGCGCTTCTGTACTGGTTGCGGCAGGCTCTTCTTAATCATCAATTTAATTCTCTGTGGTGGCATTTGCATTCCAGGGACATCCTGTTTCTTCTCAGTGAAACGTCTGCACACTCTCTCCTTCTTTTAACTCTTCTCCTTCCAGCTTTGAGGGATCCATTTTTCTGGGAACTACCGCTGGAGTTCCACCCATACTTGGGTTCTGTATCCCTCAAATCCCACATGATCTACTGAGTGTCCCAACACTACTTGTTCCAATCCTGACGCCCTGAAGAACTAATCAGTCACTTGTTTCCCCACCACGTGCACCAGCAGGGCTTTAATGTCACCTAGAGCCAGTCTTGTTCCTCCTGTGCTTTCTTCTAGGGCTTTAATTCACTTTCCAGCTCCTTTTGTGAGATCTGGCAGTCGTCCTGCTAACCCCACCATGTCCATGAACGACCATGGTACATACTGTATTTGCCCTCTTTTCTGGACTAAGGACATAATGCGTACTCCCTGTTCTTCTTCCATTCCCTGCCTCTTCCTCCCTTTCACTGTAGCTACTTGTTCTGCTTTTTGGAGTGGAAGTGTGTTGCACCTTATCCCTGCCTGTGGATGTGTGTCCTTTTCCATTTCCCTTGCAGCTACTACTTTTGCATAGTCTTGTTGATTTATCATTGCTTCTGTGCATTCACTCACTTGTCTTGCTTCTTCCCTCAACTGTGCATAAGACACACCCACAAGTGACATATCAGTTAGTGACTTAGCTTTCCCCATAGCCTGAGGCTCGGTGTCCCCACTTTTTACAGTCATTTTAACTGTTCCCACTACTGGTTCAAATTCCAACTTTCCTTCCACCTCCATTGTGCTTCCCACTTCTCCTGTAAGTACAAACTGGCCTACCCTGAACGGATTTTTATCACTTAGGTATGGTGGTGGATCTAACCTAGAACCTAATTCCGCTTTTTCCTGCTTCTCTTTCTTTTCTTGGCCTCCCTCCTTATCTTTACCACCCACCATGCTTCTCAGCATCTTAATTTCTCTCTGTGCTGTTCCCCTTCCTGTTTAAAGCAACCTAACGCCTCCCTTTTCTTTACCCTTTTGCCTTCACGCTTATCGCTTACATCTTTATGTCAGTACTCTGCCTCCCTAGCTGTGGTGTTTTTGTTTTTTTTTCCCCTGTCCATGTGCTTTTGTTTGTTTCTCCTTGTGTTCCAGCCCTGCCCTGCTCTCCGCCCCCCTGATCAGTTCCACCTGCCTGCCCGCACACCTGTTTCCAGTTCCCTCATCAGCCCAGCCCTATTTCTACCCTGCTTGTTCCTGTCTTGTTTGCCAGTTCGTCTCAGTGTATCTTTGCCTGTTTCGTCCCCGCCATTTTTCTATTATCCTGCTTATTACCGTTTTCGACTCTGCCTGCACATCGATTTCGTTTCTGCCTGCCGCCTTGTCCTGTTGCCTGATCACCTGCCTACCTGGTATCTACCTGTTCCTGTTCTCTGATTCTGCCCTCGGACTGCCTTCCTGGTATCGACCCTGCCCGTTTTTGATTTCGCCTGTGTTTTTGTGTTCTCAGTAAACCCGCTTGGAAGCTGAAGCTCCCGTGGTCTGCAACTGAGTCCTTACCTGAGTCATTACACTTCAGTCTTGTGATATTTAATGGCAGCCTCTGCCTCCTCACAGCAGGCAAGATCAAATGTGCCCTCACCACACTGTGCTGCTCTTTTAGTTGATCTGTCGAAGGCATTCGATACAGTTGATCACTCACTATTATTACAAAGATTACATAGTATTGGTTTTGACTCTAAAACTTGTGGGTGGTTTCAGAATTACTTATCTGGGAGACATCAATTTGTAAAAATGGGGAATGTCCAATCTGAGTTTTTGCCAATAATAAAAGGTGTGCCACAAGGCTCCATATTGGGTCCAATTTTATTTTCTATCTGTATTAATGATATTACCTAATCCTTAACTGGCTGTCATGCCCACCTTTATGTGGATGATACTATTGTGTATTGTCTTGCAGACTCTGTTCAAGCAGCTTTTACAACCTGCGCATAATGGCTGCTAAACCCAGCAAAAAACAACCAAGACGAGACTGGTCTACCGAGACGGAGGAGGAAACAACCACAATCGAGGTCAGTGTACTCCATTCCATTAACAATAAACTGTCTACTGGAATTACTGCACGCAGACCTCAAAGACCTGCAATCCAGTCTCGAATTCTCTCAGTCACAAATCGAAACGCTCCAGAAAGAAAACAACGAATTAAAAGGAACAGTCACAACTTTATCCGCCCAAGTCACTAATTTTGCCAATGAAAACAAAGCAATGAAGGAAACAATCTTAGATCTCCAGTGCCGCAGCATGCCCGATAACCTGACTCCGGAATACCCGAACAGACACCAGACAACCCAGCTGCAATCAAACAAGTCATGCAAACAGCCCTGAAATTACCATCGGACACTGTAAACAAAATAACGTTTCACCGAGTTCACCGCCTCGGCACAAAACACAGCAACAACGAAAGACCGAGACCTATTGTAGCAAAATTTGAACATTACAAGCAAAAAGAACTCGTAAAAAGTAAAGGAAAGGAACTGAAAGGGACTAATTATGGCCTCAACGATCAGTTTCCCAGAGAAATACAAGAGAGAAGAAAAAAACTTCTCCCGATCCTGAAACAATTTCGCAAGAAGGTAAGACGAGCTGCATTGACTGTGGACAAGTTATACGTCGACGGGCAGCTCTACCGTGACCGCAACATCACCACCTGGATTTAGTTACCCAATACATACGATAGCCCATACGCCATTATGAATACAGAACTTTAAATTTACACCCTGCTGTCTACTGCTAAACAAACACTACACTTATAGCCAACTCTGTAATTACTACCCATCTATCTTTATCTCTCTATCTCTCTCCCTCTATTTCTCTTTTTCTATTTTCCTCCCACTCTCTTTCTCTCTCTCTCTGATTTTGTCAGACTCTCCTTTTATGTTTAATATCAGTCTCTGGTCTGCGTGTCCCTCTATGTCTAACTGTTAAAAGTAACTTTAGAAACATGTGTAAAGGGGAATTTGTATGGTGTTGTAACGGGGATGATTATGATGAACCTGTTCCAGATGTCAGTATCTCTACTTTGGCCTTTTTTTCCTTTTTACTGAACTGTTATCCACTATCACAGAAATATCAATGTCATCTCAAACTGCAATCCAAATACGGCAAACTAAAGTCGATGCACCACACACTCACCATAAATTTTTACACCCATACCCACTACATATTCCTAACACACACAAATCTCTACGTACAACACAGCTGTAAAATTGATCCTAAGCCATATCAATGATTTCACTCAAATATGTAACCTGGAACATCTGCGGGATTAGTTCACAGGCAAGGAAAACTAAAATTATAAACCACCTGATCAAATTACAAGCTGACTGATGCCTGATACAAGAAACTCAACAGAATCTGAAAATCAGAAATTGAAGACCCCACAATTTAATCAACTATACTCATCAATTTACAATTCTAAGAAAAGAGGCGTGTCAATTTTAATAAACAAAAAAATTCCATTAATCCATAACACTACCGTCACTGATACTGAAGGGCGATACGTTATCATCAACGCCACCATTAACAACAACAGCTTCACTATTGCAAACATATATGGACCCAATACTGATGACCCTGCTTTCTTCCATACATTCTTCGATTCACTATCCAACATAGCAAAATCATAATTGGAGGTGACTTCAATACAGTTATTAATCCCACATTAGAGAGATCATCCACCACCGTTAATTCTAGAAACTGGCACTCCACGGAAACATTAAAACAATACATGAGTGACTTTGGTTTTAGCGATAGTTGATTCCAAAATTCATCCCATCTTAATCAGTGATCATGCCCCTGTATCATTCAACCTAAACACCAGACAACTCAAACAACCCATCACCAGATGGAGATTTAACACTTCTTTGCTAGAAGACTTTGCTAGAAGATTTCAACACAATAACAAATCAGGAAAATATCTGGCAAACCAACTCAAACAAAATAAAGAAAAGTCAACTATACCAGTCATAAGGAACTTGGCAGGGAAAACCATGCAGACACCCCAAGAAATAAATGACACATTCCGAGAATTTTACAGCAAATTATACACCCCTGACAAGGAACCCAATTCAATAGATATTAATTCCTTCCTCAGCAATATAGAATTACCCCGACTTAATAAGGAACAAGCAGATGAACTAGACACACTACTAACAGCTAATGAACTCCACACAGCACTCAATAAGATGCCAAACAATAAAGCTCCAGGACCTGACGGCTTTCCTGTCAAGTTCTTTAAACATTTTTGGAATACAGTCTCTCCACTGTTCTTCAGAATGGTACTTAACATTAAACACAACTCAACAATTCCACCACACATGAACACAGCCCTCATCTCAGTACTACTGAAACCTAATAAAGACCCAACTCTCTGCTCCAGCTATCACCCCTATCACTCATCAATACGGATCTCAAAATTATCAGCAAAGCACTAGCCACCCGAATCGAAACTGTAAACCCATGACTAATCCATCCAGATCAAACCGGCTTCATCAAAGGAAGACACTCATCAAATAACATGCCTAGACTATTTAATCTAATTAATGTATCAAAACAAAACAAAATGAAAACAATAATTGTATCATTAGATGCAGAAAAAGCATTTGATAGAGTAAATTTATTTATTCGGAACACTACACAAATTTGGTTTCGGAGAATTGTTTATTCAGTGGATAAGAATACTATACAGTTCACCAATGGCCACAGTTGTTACTAATGGATTAACATCACTGAGTTTCACACTGCACAGGGGAACCAGGCAAGGATTCCCACTCTCTCCATCACTTTTTGCCCTGTTCATCGAACCTCTCATTCAACCTCATTAACTCATTCTCCTAACTTTCCGACTATGCTATAAACTGGACAAAATCAACAATTCTACCCATATGTGGTGATGACTGGAATGCTGCAGCTCAGAGCCCACCTCTCCCCATTCCCACTGGTAATATTAAGTATCTGAGCATAAACATTTCCTCCAAACTGTCAGAGTTGTTTCACTTAAACTTCACTCCATTAATAAAATCAATAGAAGACGACTTAAACCACTGGATAATTTTACCCCTATCATTAATTGGCAGAATAGCAACTGTAAAAATGATCATACTACCAAAAATAAATTCCGATTCCGACCCAGCCTACCACTAAATGGTTTAACTAACTAAACTCCATAACAAGCAAATTCTATTGGAAAAATAAAACATCCTGAATAAAATTGGTCATTACAGAAACACAAAACTCGAGGAGGATTAGAAGCTCCAAACTTCCAAAATTATTATCTGGCAAATGAACTACAGTAAATCACCAATTGGATTCACCCAAACCAACAGAACAGCTCATGGTTAGAAATAGAACAGTCAGAATGCAAAGAAATCTCAATTGCCGATCTACCATTTCTCAACACCACTATAAAACACCATAATTGCTTTACCAACACCATAATTTCAACAACTCTGACAGCCTGGTGGAAAATCTACAAAATTTTCAAATATACAATGAAACCCTGTAAATACACTCCAGTATGGCACAACCCTGACTTTCTGCTCAACAAAACACCACTTATCTTCAACACATGGAAACAAAATGGTATCACACACCTCCACCACCTTTTCCAGAATAACAATTTCATTACTTTTCAAGGTTTGGTCCAGAAGTACAATATCGGGAAAGGACAATACCTTCAGTACCTCCAATTAAAGTCTGTCCTAAAATCAAAAAAAAAAGTTACTCCCATCCCCACTAGTAGAAGAAATCAACAAAATAACCAACCCAAAGAAAATTCTTTCCAAATTATATAAAGTTATATCCACTGTAGACTCAACAATTTCCATCCCAATTAAAGCTTGGGGAAAAGACTTATCATTCACTCCTGATACTGACTTCTGCTCCCAAATCTGCAGGAACACCTTCACAATGACTAACAATACCAAACTACAACTAATACAGTACAAGGTAATCCACAGAGCACATATCACCCAGCACAAGATGAATAAGATGAGGCTCACAGACTCCAACACATGCACACACTGCACATTAAACACCCCACATATTTATCTCCATTCCACCTGGCTCTGCCCAAAAACACAATGTTTCTGGCAAGATGTCACTAACAGAATTTCTGTTATGAGCTGTAGCATTCCGCTATCTCCATCCCTCTGTCTACTTGGAGATCTCTCAATAATAAACCCACCAATCCAAAATACAAAACCTATACTCATCGCCTTAACTATTGCCAAGAAAACTATCCTACTAAACTGGAAAACTAGAAATACATTACACAATGGCTAAACCTCCTCAAAGAATACATATCCATGGAACAAATCACATTCCAGCACCAAACTCCACACTTTGAAAAAGTTTTGTGCCCCTTTATCATCTCTTTAGACTTGCCTGTTAACTAACCCCTCCAACACCAACACATACACACACACATATCACAAACCCTCACCAAAATCTTATTCTCTTAATTTCATCATCTTACGGTCTGATCTCGTCTACATCAGCACCTAAACTCCCCCATTAAGTTTCATACAACCCATTATATGGAATGCTTGGTCTTGTCATGTTGATCTGTATATCTGCCTGTCCGTTTGTCAGTTTTTTTCTCTTTTTTTGTTTATTATTGTTCCTTTTACCTATTTTTTCTCACCTTGTATTATTGTCTGTGTCATATCCCTGCTGTATTTGTGCATTGTACTTGGTTTAAAAACTTAATAATAGAAAAAAAAGCTAAAAAAAAATAAAGCATTGGGTTCCTGTATAGAAATAGAGCCAACTTCCTTGGGTAACACTTTAAAATCTATGTTTAGTAAGGAGACAGGCTGATATGATGCGCATAAAAGTGGATCTTTATCCTTCTTTTCCAACAAAGAGATAGAGGCCTGTCTCAAAGTCATAGAATGCCTGAGGAGAGTGCCTCTTTAAACATTGCTTGAAGAACTGGTGCCAATTGAATTCAGTCGTGAACCCGTTGGGACCGGGCGACTTGTTATTTTGATTTAATGGACATAATGATTTCAGAAATCAAAATATCTGCACCTAAATTGGCAATATGTTCCTCTGACATGGTGAGAGTAGTCAAGTTTTCAAAGAAAGTGTGTAGAGAACCAAGGTCGTTACTACATTCTGATGCATAAAGATCAGAGTAGAATTTCAAAAAAGCTTTGTTTATGTCATCATGATCTATCAGCATCTCTCCTGTATGTGACTGAATCTTTGTAATTGAGCGGGTGGCAGCCGCTTGATGCGCATGCTGAGCCAGTAATCTACTCACCCTATCTCCAAATTCGTAGATAGATAGATTCGCCTGGATTTCAAGATAAGCCGTGTTGCCTTGTCAGTGGATAAAAGACTGAATTCAGTTTGTAGTCTTAAACGTTCCTTATAAAGATCTGGCGTCGGGGATTGAGCGTATTTTGAGTCAATGTCCTGGATTTGTTGAGAAATATCATATAATTTTGAGTTTTTTTCTTTTATGATTGTTATAATTTGCTCTCAGAGGTATACTTTGAGTCTCCCATAATGTGGCTTGTGAAGTCTCAGAAGAAGTGTTAGTCTCTAGGAAAAATTGTATTTGGGTTATCTGAAAGTAGTACTTGTAGACAAATGGTCCGTAAGATTGGGTTAATACATATTAGACTGTTACAACCTAAAGCTACGTTAATAAACGAATTGATTACTGATCACCAATTTGATATCTTATGCCTGACTGAAACGTGGCTGAAACCTGATAACTTTATTGCTCTTAATGAATCAACTCCTCCCAATTACAGTAATCACCAGGTCCCTCGACCTACTGGCAGAGGTGGCGGTGTTGCTGCTGTACACAGCTCCAAACTTCGTGCCACTTGTAGACCTGGCTATAACTTTCATTCGTTTGAACTGTTAGTACTTAGCTTTGCACATCCTGACAAGACTGCATTTCAGCTATTTACCCTTGTAATAGTTTACAGGCCACCGGGCCCTTATAGTGTCTTCTTATTGGAATTTGCCAACTTTTTATCCGACCTGGTTGTCAATACAGAAAAGGCTGTGATAGTAGGCGACTTTAATGTGCATATGGATAATGAACATGACCAGAACAGCATTCAGAACAGCATTTTTGTCTATCATTGAACCTGTTGGACTCTATCAAGCTGTGGAAAACCCACACATTACTGTAGCCATACTCTAGATCTGGTCCTCACATATGGAGCTGATATTAACCAGGTAGAAATTATGCCACACAATCCCGTGTTATCAGACCACTATCTCATCTCTTTCAATTTACCGCTAACGTGCTACACATACTCGGAGCCCAAATTTTCTTCTAGGCGCATGTTTTCTTCTTTTACAGCTAATGCCTTTATCGATGAGCTCCCTAGATCATACAACCTGTGGTTACGTGAAATTGCTGGTTACGTATGTAACTGTGGCTCTATGAAGGAGTAGAAGACCGCCAGAGGCAGTCAATAGACTAGTGGAAATCCTCATGCGCTCGTGCATTGGTCGAGACATGTATAAACTTCACCACGTGACCCTGACCAATGCAAGGTATATATACACCCCACGAGTCATGACTTCCTCAATGGCCTGACTTCCTTCTCGCCCTTCCGAGTGACCAGAGGCTCTGGCGGTCTTCCACTCCTTCAAGGAACCACAGTTACATACGTAACCAGCATTCTATTTCAGTCCTTACAGACCGCCAGAGGCAGTCAATAGACTAGTGGAAGACGTATGTTAACTATATCACGAGGAAACACACTCAGGATCTGGTAAGACATTTTATTTATCTTTATTTAAAACAGTTGACAGCATGTCCACATGTGTTGATGGAACTGATGCAACATTCAAATTGTAGAACCTGGTGAACGTGCTCGAACAAGACCATGTACAGCTGAGGAAATATCAGATAAGGGGGCACCACGCAAAGCTGCCCAAGACGTTGCCATAGCTTGAGTGGAGTGTCCTCTTAACGATCCAGGAGCAGCACGCCCCTGCTGCTGATAAGCAAAAGAAATAGTTTCAGTGAGCCAATGAGAAAGTCTTCATTTAGAAAGAGGAGACCCCTTGTGTCTCCCAGCAAAGAAAACAAACAGTTAGTCCGAAGAGATACAAAAATTTTCATCGACTTCTGCCTCCTTCCTGGCCAGTCCCGTCCCAGACAACATAGGTACGGCTATTAGGCCTGCCTCGTGCTTTGACTCCAACTAGACCCCATACCAACCAGCTTCCTAAAACAGCTACTACCTGCAATTGGCACACCGTTATTAAATCTTATCAATGCCTCCCTTACGTCTGGACACGTACCTCAGTCTTTCAAAGTAGCAGTTATCAAGCCTATTCTGAAGAAGCCCAATCTAGATCCCAAAGACCTGTCAAACTATAGGCCCATCTGGAATCTTCCATTCCTCTCAAAAATCCTGGATATCAGTTTGTCTCCATTAACAATGAATCTTCTGCTTGTTCCAGAGTAAGATATGGTATATCACGAGGATCTGTGCTTGGGCCTCCGCTCTTCTCGTTATACGTGTTGCCTCTCGGCGATATCATCCGTAACATGACATTAGCTTCCACTGTTATGCGGATGACATTCAGTTATACACATCAGTCAAACCTGATGTCCCTCTGAATATCTCAAACATGGACTCCTGCCTAACAGATGTAAAGAATTGGATAGCTCAAAATTTTCTCCTCCTTAATTCAGACAAAACCAAAATATTGATCATAGGCCAAAATTCAATCAGGAGCAAATTCATTTACTTACTCATTTACAAATTCACTTTACACTGGACCTTGACGGTGTCTCCCTCTCCTCGAGTGCAGCTGTCAAAGACCTTGGTGTCGTCATTGATCCTGAGCTCTCTTTTGAAATTCACATAACTAACACCTCTAGGACAGCCTTTTTCCATTTGAGAAATATAGCCAAAATCAGGAAAATTGTATCAATTAATGATGCTGAAAAGTTAATCCATGCCTTTGTAACATCCAGATTAGACTACTGTAATGCCCTCTTGTCAGGATGTGCAAATGTCTCACTAAAACCCCTTTAGCTGGTACAAAATGCAGCTGCTTGAATCTTAACTAGAACTAAACATTTTGAGCACATTACCCCAATTCTAGCTTCTCTTCATTGGCTACCCATTGAATACCAGATCGATTTTGAAATACTCTTACTGACATTCAAGGCTTTAATTGGCTTGCCCCTCCCTATCTTAAGAACCTTCTTCATCCATACCTTCCACAAAGAGTCCTTCATTCCCAAAATTCCGTGCTTCTCATCGTTCCAAGAGTGGGCAAAACTACTATAGGCGGTAGAGCCTTTTCCTGTCAAGCCCCTCTCCTGTGGAACAGCTTACCTACCGAGGTTTGGGGAGCAGACTCTCTCTCCACCTTTAAGTCTAGGCTAAAAACATATCTATACAGTAAATCCTTTAGCTGAGGGACATGGCCTGGTGCTGGTGTGGATCATAGAGTCTCTGGTGGACTAAGTGGTCATTGCTGTCATGAACTGGTGTTGACTGCCTTAGGGCCACCCTCATGACTACGACGGTTCTTTGTCTCCCGTTCCCTAGTTATGCTGCCATAATGTTAGTCTGCCGGGGTTTTTTCCTTGTTGCACACTGGCATTTTTTTCCCTGCCCCTCCTCTCCTGCCTCTCTGCTGTACATTCATGTTATTCTTACCATCCACTAATCATTATTCTCTATTGTTTCCTGTCCCTGCTCCGGGCTCCTGCCTGGAGCTGTAGTCCAAGCATCACACCCCGATCTCCAGTCCTACTACTTCACTGCCCTGCCTATCAAGCCAACTGTGTGCCAAGAACCGGACATTCTCTAGGATACATTTTATGATTACTCTGTTATTTACTACTGTCTATCAAAACTCACATGTCTTAAAGTACATTGTACAATTTCAAGTATTCTATGTAATTCTTCTGCCCAGCGCTGGCCAGAAGCAGATGGGCTCCCCCTCTGAGCTGGGTTCTGCTCAAGATTAGGGAGCAGATTAGGGAGTTTTTCCCTGCCACTGTTGCCTTAGGCTTGCTCTCAGGGGGTCTCAGGCAGGGAACAATGTAAAGCTGCTTTGTGACAACTTGTGTTATAAAAAGCGCTATACAAATAAAATTGAATTGAATTGAAATGAACTCAACAAATCTGACATTCAATAATAGAAAAGGGTTGAGTCTCCAGATTCTGTTTGGGGGTGGGCAATTTGGAAAACTAAAATCGGGCAAAATGGGACTAAGGTCAGATATGACAATACTATTGTATTCAGTTATGTTCAGTTATCATTACAAGGTTAGTACATACGTTATCGACAAAGTTAAAACAAACAAACAAACAAACAAACCACCAACGTGAAGCACTGGGTCAGTGGCCGTACCGCGTCCCGGAAGTTTTTCCAAATCCATTGTATGAGTAAGTCTTAACCTTAGGCAACAGTCTATTATCAAGTAGGAAATAGTCTATGCGGGTATAAGTATGGTGAATGTTAGAGAAAAAGGAGTAAGCTCTGGTATGGGGATACTTAAAGCTCCAGACATCTGAAAGACCATTGATTCATGAAGCCATTCACAACTCCAGCTGACCTAGAGAGATTCTGGGATGAATAGATGACCTAGATGACCTATCCATAGCAATGTCTAGTACAAGATTGAAATCACCTATTATGAGAAATCCATTGTCAATCTTAGGTATTGTCAAAAATAATTTCTCCAAAAAATACTGTTGTCAGAGTTAGTGGCATATAAATTTGCCAAGATCACAGGATTGGTAAAGAGTTGTCCAACAACAATAATATATCGCCCGTTATCACTAATTATCTCTTTGGAATGAAAAGGAATGTTTCTGTTTATTAATATAGCTGTCCCTCTGGCTTTTGCATTAAATTTGGAATGGAATACTTGACCAACCCAATTTTGTTTCAGACCAGCAATGCTGGCATTACAAAGATGGGCTTTTTGTAAGAACGCTATGTCTACCTCTTCAAGTGAGACCGTAACTCTTTGTCTTTTAACTGAGTTTTTGACCCCTTTTACATTCCAGGATATAAACTTAGTGGGGTTATCAATCACCTTATTGGATTGACCTACCATAATGATCTAAGAGAGGGGATAAAAAGGGAATATAGTTGCCAAAAGGTGATGTCCTGTTCGAGAAATGTATAACAACAGAGAGCAGGGATGGGGAAAATGAAGGTAATGAGAAAACAAGAGTAAGGAAAAAGAAAAAAAGGAGGGGGTGGGGGGGGGGGGTGATATCCCGTGTACCTAGACCTGTAAAGCCTTTGCCTTGTGCCATTATTCACTTTGTGCCCTTCAAACTCTGTCTTTATGAAAAATTGAGAAGATAAAAACAAGGAAAAATGGATTCAAACCTGGCAAACCACTACTTCCTAAGTATATAAGCAACAATACAACAAAAACTGTCCTCTAACTGGTGTCCATATCAGCAATCAGAAGTTATGTACATAAAAAAATCATATATACATATATAAGTATATAATAATAGCAGTCATAAAATAAATAATGATCATGAAATGCACCCTCAAATGTTAAATGTCATTAAGCCACAGAGATATGCTTATAACAGCTCTGTTAGACTGCATTTAGAACCTTTAAGCACTGTACAAAACAGCTGGACTTTATACACATTGGACCTTTCAAACAGTGAACTAAGGTAGTAAGAAAGGAGGCAGATCTTCAAAACTGTAAACTAGAGTTGTAGGTGTCGGGAGTGGACAGAATGCCTAGCCCCACCCCAACCGGTTCGTTCCCTCCTCGGGATCTGCCCACCACAAGGACACCAGGATAAGGTGAGTAGGAGCATCACTTTATTTTACTAATCGGAAAAAAAAGAATATACACGCAAAATTTCATAAAAACAGGGACGCAGTTACGTTTCCCATCAAAGCTGTTCTCCTTCTCCTGCCCTGCTACCCGCTCCTGTCCTCCCCTTCCTAGACCGAGATGAGCAGTTACGCAACCCCACACACAACAAACCCACACAACATACAATCCCTTCTGCACAACTGCCTCACTGCAGTACACTCCGTGATCTGGCGCCCCCACCACCTGGGCACAGGGAGAGAGAGGGCTGCTCTTTCCTACACCAGAGGAATTCCTACCACCATGGAGGAGGCTCCACACACGCAAACACACCACGCAAGACACATGTAACCCAGAGTAGTTTATGTGCACTATCGCTTTAAGCACCACCCAAATAATACACCATAAATATAAGAACTCCTTAAGAGTTTTTTTAAACCGTGTACTCCCACAAGGAGAGCATAACTAAGGGAAATGCATTAGTGGATTGTAGGGTGATGACGTGATGTAACCGCCCATATTCATGCGCGCATGGCAGAAGCCAGATGAGCTGGACGCAGAAAAGACGTGACTGTTGGTCTCCCATTAGGAAATTAATGAAAAGTAGTGAAAAAGTTTTTTAGAAAATCACTACATACCCTAGTACACCCTGGTTAACTGCCTCTACCCATCAGACACTGCCCAGAACATTCCTAGCAGTGTTAAACAGGGACTTGGTGAGTTAAAAGCAATTTTTCTGACGCTTATTAGCATGCAAAACGACTAGCACGACGCTAGTGAGACTTTGATGGAAACTGCAGCTATTAGCCGTTTTTTGGTTGAATATGTAAATGATGAATGTTTTATAAGAAAAACTATTTCTGTATTGAGAGAATGTGATATGTTCTGTTACATTGTGAAAGCTGTGGTTCTTTTCGTGTATTTTATTTACTGCAAGTTTAGCCATGTGCTCGCTAGTTAGAGCCGAGTGAGCATGTTAGAGACCTAGTCATTTTGTAATGCAGTGTTGCAGACTTTTTATGGAAACGGGTTATGATTTTGCACTGTTCGTATGAAATTTATGCAATTTGAGAGAATTGTGTTCTGTTGTAATTATTATGGACATTTTCTAAAATTACACTGTTTGTAAAACAGGTCAGGTTTTTTTTATGTTACTCCCATCGGAGTTTTCAATCCAAGATGGCGAGCCACCCATGAGCAATTCATCCGCGTCCACGGGATTCCAGGATCTTCTGTGAGACGGCCCCCCTAGTGCCCCCTGCCGGTGCGGTAGGGACTGAGCAATCACAAATGGTGCTGCATCGTCTGCAGAAGGACATTGTTTCCAAGTAATCTGTTGAGATATATAGATACCACTTTCATTTGTTTGGATTGTGCAGTTACTATTGTTAATTTTCAATACTGCGGTCTGTTTTAGTTTGTTTTTCTTTTTCTCTTTCAGTGAACCCAAAGGGTATAAAACTTAAGCAATAATAAAACCTTAAGGCTATTCAACTAGGATTTACAATTAACTCATAACACTGAAATTAGATTTAGATTCTTTATCTAGACCAAACCACCCTTCCGCAGAATAAATATAGCTGTGAATATGATTATAACTAAAGCTACCAAAACCAAATTAGAAATATATATTTTACAAGAAAACACAAATTTATGGGATAACTATAAAACATATTACCATCTAAACCTAGCATACTGAACTATAGTCCTTAATTATAGAACAGATGATATTTTAATACTTAAAATAAGATTTTGTGTATACCTCTAAGGAAGGATTAAAAAGAGTACAAACGAGGGAGATTATCAAGAGTGCTGTTGTGCCTGAGATTCTACTTATGTTTTTTTTTGCAATTGTACTGACCTGCATTGTTTTTTTTTTTTTGCTACGTTGACCAGTGTGGCATCTGCTACTATACTTATACTTGTGACATTTGTACTGACAATTACCATTAGCAAATTTTTTTTTTGCCTTTCTCGTGTTTCTCAACAAGCCGGCCGCTTTAAACTAATTTATGGTCTCTGGTGTCATTATTATTGCACTACCACTCCTACGAACCTACTCTTCTGGTCCTTACTATTTGTATACCGCAGTCGGGGTTAGGGTTACACACACACAAAACAAAACAAATATAAGGGGGGACATAGCTCGGCCCATGCCACCGTGCCGGCCTCGCCTACGTCTCAAAATAAATAAGCCTTCTGCGTCACTCCTGTGGACGGGCTGGTGGCTCTGGCGGCGAGCCACGTTTTCTCCTCGCTTTCTCCAGCTTGTGCTGGCTCCACGGGGTCCCTCTGAGGGAAACATAGTTCGGCAGCCGGTCTGATCTCTTCCCTCTCCACCTCGTCCCGGGGACTCACACACACAGTTGCCGGTTCGCGGTATCACCTCCCTCACAACCGAGGAATCCACCTCCCGGGCACGCACGTTCGCAGGGTGGGGGCTCTCGGTCCCGGCTGCATCCTGGAACTGGTAACTGTTTCCCTTCTCCCTCTGGGACTCACCGCATACACTCTTCTGGTCACCACTCTTCCTGGAGCCGCCTAAAATACACACACACAGAAAACCTCTCATTCACGCACACCTAAAAGAAAAAAAGAAAAAGAAATTAACTAACGAAACAACGAAATCCGCCCCGGGTCACGACTCCCGGAGCTCAAACCAAATGCAAGAAGAAAACAAAACAAACCGGAAATAACCAACTTAAATCCAGCCGTGCCGGCACGTTCAACGAAAAATAAATCAACTGATAATTCCCACTCTAAAACCCTGTGTACTCGGCCTCCGTCAGCATTTCTGCTGTGCAGCCACCAATGACAAGAAGACAAAAAACAACTGAACAATGTCATGTAAACACGCTCCACCTCACAACAAACTGTTCACAATGTTGACTCTTTATGTCCCCGTTTCTGAATATATTGTATGAGACTAATGGGAAATGTTATTCAGTCTTTAAGTGCAGGTCAACTTAGTTAGGCAGCAATATTGTTCACTCCCTGAAAAGTCCAACAGACCTGGGTCTTATACTGTAGGTTGTCTGACCTCCAAAAAGGCAGCAGCTTCGGCCAGCATATTAAACACGTTCCTGATTCCATCAACGCTCACCCGAAGCTTGGTAGGGAAAAGTAGGCTGAAGCAGAGCCCTGCTTTTCTCAATTGGGCCTTGATCGGAGTGAAGACAGCTCTTTTTCTGGCCACCTCCGCACTGTAATCCATGTAGATGTGGATCTCCAAGCCCTTGTAAAACAAGGGACCTTTCTCTCGTGCAAGCTGCATTATTCATTGCTTCATCTAGAAATGATGGATACAGGCTATGAAGGGATGTGGTGCGACGCCTTGCCTCCTCTGAATGACCACTGTATGTGCTCTATCCACAATTAAAGGACGGGGGAAGGTGTCAGCACCAAATATTTCTCCTAGGCAGGATTCAATGAAAGAGGTTGGTCCGGTGCCTTCCACTCCCTCTGGTATTCCTATTATATGGACATTGCACCTCCTGGACCTGTTCTTGAGGTCGTTGACTTTCAGTTTCAGCTGTTCATTCTCCCTCGCAAGGCCACCAATTATGGATTCTAATGTAGTTATTCTCCCCTGGAAGTCGTTCATTGAGGTTTCGGTGTCCTGAATTGTCTGATCATGTCTGATCATTTCTGTATATCAGCCACAGATACCGCAGGGTTGTTGCCCCCACCATGCATGGGGTCGTTGCTAGCTAAAAGATCAGACAATAAGTCGCCATCTTGTCTACCGTCACTCTTGTTTTCGGCTTTTCTGCCTTTGGTTGTTGTCGTTTTGCCCATGTTGAACTGGATATAATGGACACCAAATCAGACGTTAGCCTTAGAAGCGGGTTTTTCAAGTCTGAGAAGGGTGTGTAATCCAACAAATGTAAAATAAATGTCGAATGTTGACAGAGCTGTTCCGACTTGCTGCGTACTCCGCCATTCCCAAAACCGGAAGTGTTAGCAGTGCCAAAATTTTGATTGTACCCATCACACAGCAGACTTTGCCACCTGAGCAGAAACATTACTGGCCAGAACACCTACCCATGTTTGAGGAGCAGCCAAAGCTGCCAGTGGACTTCCTGCTGGTGGGGGGGGGGGGGGGGGGTTGCACAGGATGTGGTTAATGACTCTGTGGAATAACACTAGGATTGACTGCAAACAGTGTACCAGTAGACACATGAAAGGCACTCTCTCAAGCTGCCCAGACTTCAAAGTGTTAAGTTCAACAAGGTCAACGGTCAAATTTTTGAAAGAGGGGGAGATGGTTTATATAAGGGATCACAACATCAGGAGCCAGAATAATATCCAAGATTTTTGGAACCAGGTTTTGTATGAGGTGGTATGGACAACAGATGAAAGGGGGCTTGTGTATACAGTAGTTCTTGTGAGTGTACAAGATGATCTGCAGCAAGTGCAACATAACAAGTAGAAACGCACCAATGTAGATGAGGATCCTGTCCTTTCTAGTCTTGTACACAATCATGCTGACCCTGGCATAGTACTCAGACAGACTTCTGGAGGAGAGAACACACACTCAGTGTACTCTTCTCATTCAATGTACTCCTAATCAGTGTATCAAATTAAACAGCCAGCAGTGTAACACAGTGGCTAAGGAACAGGACTCATAACTGAAAGGTTGCTGGTTCAATTCCCCACTGGGGCACTGCTGCTGTATCTTTGTATAAATGGATAAAATTGTCAAAAACTGTAACTCTGTAACTGTAACTGTCCCTCTGGATAAGTGCATCTGCTAAATGTCAAAAATGTAGCTAAACTGTCAGTATTAAAGTCCTCCAAGGAACAGGCAAGTGTTGCTGTTTGGCAGGTTTAATGCGAAACTGTGAAACACAGCTATGGACTGTTTCAGTAAACAGTAAGTGAAAGTTTACATTGACTGCAACATAATGTTTTCCCTTACAGGCAAACATGTATAATATGATAAAACAGTACAATAAACAATCTTCCTTTACCAGAGAACAGGATAAGGATTACTGAAGGTAGCTATGCCCATGGCCGTAAAGTGTACCCCCGCAGCCCCCGCAAGGTTGGGGGGGGGGGGGGGGGGGGGGCGCAGTCTAAACGGGCACAATAAACAAAAATCTGCTGAATTTACTGCCAAACTTCCGAAAATAACATCTACACTTGGAACAGTAAATCCTGTCAACCGTGAAGGATTCAGTCTGTCAGAGTTAACAGTTAGGCTAGATGGTTGCTATAGTTTAGACAGCTAGTGTTGGCAAGAACAGTTAGCCTAATTGTGTTTAAGTTATTTCACCAATATACCATTTTTACTGGCGTGTAACAGTGGATTTTTCTGCAGCTAACTAAAAGTAATCCTGGGTGCTTTCTAGCGATGGTTAGCCTTTTAGTTTTTTCCTTAGGAGCGACCATTTAAGACAGAGTACAGGTGCACTGGATACACTTTACAGTACTTGACGGCACTTAATAAAACAAAACGTTTACGGTGCTTTCTGAAGTCACACTCTTTGCTGCATGTTTGGTGGAGGTTCTGATGGTGGGTGGCAAAACACGGTAAATAATAGGCTACATGTGTAGGTCACATGCTATCCCGAGTTAGTGCGACTATTGGGGATTGACGAGAGATGGAACGGAATATTTCCCATTTTTATTTTTTATCTTTTGGGTGCCTATCACCTCATGGATTGCATGGAGTTGTCTGTCCGTCGTCGATTAAGCGGTCATACGCGGTGACTTTCAAGTGGCTCACTCCGCTCGCGTGCCTGTCACAGGGCTACCCAGGTTGTAGTTTGTAATGTTAAAAAGCAGCAGTTTAAAATTTACTCCATAATGTGTCCAGTGTTATAAACTGGTTTGTTAAATTTCGTTGTGCGTTTCAAATGGTAAGTATCCTCACTATGAAAGATGTTATAATTCACCTGCTCTGTGCTGCAGGGAAGGGGCCCACTCAGGGTTGGTTGCGGGGGGGCCTCACGTGTTTGCGTTACGGCGCTGGCTATGCTAAGGACTAATGGAGCAGCAAAAATAAAAAGATACCATTAGAGATACCATAATCATCATATCAATGAAAGAAGCTAATCAAAGACAGCAAACTCAAATAAAGGTAGAAAGTGATCACATTTTCCACAAATAACAATACATAGACAAACATAATATGTGTAATAAATTTTTCACTTACTGATACTAATGGCACTTTAAGGGTTATAAAAGTAGCTGCCCGCATCATGTTCAAGGCCTTGATGCTCACATACAGGGTGACCAACAAAACTGCACCTACCTACCTGAACTCACTGCTGCAACCCTATGTTCCATCCCGACTGCTACACTGCCACCAAACAGCGTCTGGTGGTCCTGTTGCATCGCGGCGTAAAATCAATAACCAGAACTTTCTCTGCTGCTGTCCCCTGATGGTGGAATGAACTTCTGTTCTGCCAAGTCCCTCTCTGTCTTCAAGAAACATCTGCTATAAAATCATCTCAGAAAGCCTAGAAGTGCACACCCTTCCAAAATATCCCCCAGAGCCACAAGAAAAATAATAAATCAGGTAAAAGCCAATCCAAACATAACTTCTTTTCATCATCTTGGATAACTGTGCATTCTTTAACAATAAGAAGAACACTGAATTGAAATGGCATTCATGAGAGGGTTGCCAGGAAGAAGCCTCTGCTGTCAAAAAAGAACCAAACTGCCTGTCTTAAGTTTGGCAAAGACCACCTGGACAAACCTGAGTGTTACATATTAAAATCACTAGATTTGGCAAAAATCCAACACTGCCTACCACCAAAAGAACCTTATCCTAACAGTCAAGCATGGTGGTGGAAATGTCAAGATCTGGGGCTGCTTTTTCTCCTCTGGACCTGGACAACTCCACATCATTAAGGGAACCATGAATCTGAGGTATACCAGGAGATTCTTGAACAGAACCTCATGCCATCAGTCAAGGAGCTAAAACTGGACCGGAAATGGGTCTTCCAACACGACAACGACCCAAGGTACTCAAGCAGATCAACCAAAGAATGGCTCAGGAGAAAGAAGATATGTGTTTTGCACTGGCCAAGTCAAGGTCCTGACCTAGATCCAAGTGAGAAGTGGGCAGTTCATGCCAGACAGCCTTCAACCCTCACTCAATTAGCTGAGTTCTGTTAGGATAAGTGGGCAAAGATCCCTCAAGGCAGATGTCAGAGACTGATAAGTGGCTTTAGGAGACATTTACTCAAAGTTATCACTGCTAATGGAGGTGCCACAAGCTATTGACTGAAGGAGTTCACATATTTTTGCACACATTAAATATTTTTGAGTTTGTTACATTTACCACTTTTGTTAAACAATGAACGTGTATACATGTTTTGTTTATTTGGAATGCCTTTATTACAAACTGGGGTTTAAATAAAAAATTATAAAATTGTAGACAATGACCATCCCTGTAGGGTTCAAACTTTCAAGCAGCACTGTATATACAGCTGAATGTATAGCTCACCTGAGTAATCTTCAGGCATGTTTTTCTGTCCTTACTCTGGAGTTTGGTTGGAGACATAAATGGAAAAATTGTGGACCCTGGATTAAGTAACATTTTTCAATACTACATGTATTGTGTGATGTCTTGTGGTTGCTTTGCAATATTGTAGACTTTTCTGTATAAAAGATTGTTTTTGGTATTTAACAAGCTTGGAATAGTGGTTTTAGAAGCACCAGCCTCCATGTCTGGGTAATGTGGTTTGTGTCAGCAGTATTCTGTTGGGGATTTGCTAAGTGGTGCTTTGTATGTTCACTATAATACTATATCTAGTATTGAAATATATAATGTGTCTACAAATTATTGTGCACTTTTCCAGCAAGGCTAATCGTGGTTATTGTAGTGGGTACTAATCAATAAATTCTATTTTGATTCTGTTTCACAGGGTCTTGGTTGGGGTAGAGGTCTGGGGGATACTGTCCACACTTGCAGATAGCCCTTGTTCTCCAAGGTGCGGCACCAGGTCAGCGTACAAACAGAGCCCTCTGTCCCAATTGTTTTGTGTTTGTTTTAATAAGTCATTATTTTTGGCTTCCCTCTAGGGTTGCCACCTTTGATTTGTGAAAAACCAGGACACTCTGACCATTTTTTTTGGCGGGGGGGGGGGGGGGTTAAACCATATTTGCAAATATACTGTGTTAACAGTTGTAGGACTCCCTATTGCCCCTCTTACCTATATTTGTCTTGACACAGATGCACTCTCTTATGCAGTTGCACTCACTCTGGACTCCTTTGTCTGCTGCTGTCCCTTTTTACATTAAATACAGATTTTTTACTTTAACTTGTAAACATATACTGTCTAATTATAATCTACTGTTAAATCTAATCATATGTCCAAAGGTATACTCCCTTTAGCAATGAAAACATGATTAGGTGTATTATAATAGATTATAAACAACTATTTAACTTAATGAATTTGGGAAACGTAACACTGACATTTCTCACCTCTTTTTCGCGCTTACTTTATTGCCACAATCCGTAGATAAGTAGCTGTGGGCGTGAAGCACTCCATGGTATATGCTGCTAAGCTCCGCTACTGCTATCCTGGCTTCCTCTGGTGAACCTTTTTTTGTCATAAAAGTTGCAATGACTAGATTTTTTGCGTTTGCTTAATACAAAACTCTGGTGTTTCTTTGTTATTGCGTGATTTCCAGCGCTTGTTTTCCTTCATATTTAACAGAAATTTTGGCTGGACATAAAACACAGGTGGCAGAGAACAGGTCTCCTTGGGTGGGCCTTACCCATTCAGAAGTTTTCTCTTTTCACCCAGTCTGAGTTGTACGTTGTAAATTGTTTTTTCTTTGGCGTTGGTGGCTCGTCCGATTTTGTTTTGTCGTCCTCCTCGTCTGTCTCTCCCCCCATTTTAACAATACCGACAAAATAAATAGAAAGTTTTTTAAAAAAAAAACCTCTTCCCTCTAGCTAGCAACTGAACTCACGCTGGGGTTGTGGATGTGAATGCGCACGGCAGACTGACAGCCCAGCAGTTGCTAGGCAATAAGGTAAGCGTTCGTATTTCTGCTACCAATCAAATAAAAGTATAGACATAGCCAATCGTCGCTGTGCTTTACCCATTTTTACGGACACAGGATTGGATGTATAAACATAACCAAGAAGAAAACAGAATAGCCGTAGAAGGAAACCAAATGAGGTTTTATTCAAAACTATGAAATTCTAAATTAGAAGTACATTTTCACAAAAACCGGGATAATTCGTGTCCCAGGAAAGAATATAAATTTTCTGGGACTGTCTCTCAAAAAAGAGGACAGTCCCGGGAAAACCGGGACAGGTGGCAACCCTACTGCCCCCTCTCTGCTGGCGTTAGACAAGGGAAAATTGTATGCATCTAGTTTGGATAGTGTGAAGTTCAACCACAGCACAAGGCTAAGTACAACCTTTTGTGAAAACAAACAGCATTATAAAACAATCATTGTTGGCCCCAAATTAACAGTGTCTTCCAGATTGCTGGTGGAAACACGCATCAGATACAAAATTACCAAACATCATTGTAGGCCCAAACAAATTCTGACTACCTGTCGACATACAAAAAAAAATTTTCATACTCCTAAATCACACTGCATAAAACAAAACTGTTGTGTTCACAAGCTGAATCATTTTGCGCACTGTTGTCATTCAGCACCTGCAAGGCAGTGTCAAACGGATAAAGATGACAGTGCCCCAGTCTCCATTAGCATGGTGCAAGTCATCAGTTTTTAAAAGCTGTGAATGCCACATTGGGGATGCAATGATTTCACTGTTAATTGACATGAGAGCAAAGGTATCTCTCCTGAACAAATTCACATACGATACCTTTTTTTCACATGTGCCATTGCAGTCGACAACTCTCTCTTCAGCTACAATCAATCACCTGTTTCAATCATTGAGATCATATGTTTGCCATTCCGTTACAAAACTACAGCAGCACCTGCCGCTTGTGTTTTATGTTGTGACACAGGGAACTAACAGCCTTGGGCTGGATTTATTCCATGCCCTAGGCTTCAAGCTGTCAGATTCAAATGGCGAACAGGTGCTTCACCTGTCTTCACCATGGGCCACCACTCATCCACAGATTTTTGAGGGGTTGGGATGCCTTTCAGGTTTTGTTCATCACCCCATGTCAACAAGCAGGTGAAGCCTGTCATTCAGCCATTAAGGAGAGTTCCACTGACACTCAGGGATCCAGTGGCAAAAGAGTTGCAGTGCCTCCTGGAGGACGACATTATTGAACCCATTGACGCTTCACCATGGGTTTCTAACTTGGTCATCGCACACAAGAAAAATGGCAGATTACAGCTTTGTGTTGATTTATGGGCCATCAACAAAGCCATTATCCCAGACAGATACCCACTACCAACATCGGAACTAACCGCCCATTTCTATGGGTCTCAAATGTTCAGCAAACTGGATCTGCGGAGTGGATATCTCCAAGTGCCTCTGGCTCCAGAAAGCAGAGGTCTGACTTCTTTTATTACACACAAAGGCTTGTACATGTAAGGACTCAGGCAGGGACTCAGTCGCAGACCAAGAGAGCTTCAGGTTGCAGGCGGGATTATTAATGACGGCAGGAAAGTAGCGAAACCAAAAGCAGGCAGGGTCGAAAACCGGAAGGCAGTCCATGGACAAAAACAGGGTCAATAACAGAAGCAGGCAGGATCAGGAACCGGGCAGGCAAACGATCAGGCAAAGGGACAAAACGGCAGGCAGAAAACGAAGACGAAGGGCAGGCAGAGTCAGGCACGGAGAATACAGAAATCCAAAAAACTGCGGGAACAAAACAGGTACGAAAACGCTGAGACGAACTGGCAAACAAGACAGGAACAAGCAGGGTAGAAATAGGGCTGGGCTGATGAGGAGATGGGATGCAGGTGGGCAGGCAGGCAGGTGAAGGTAATGGGGCTATCAGGAGGGTGGGGACCAGGCGGGGAGCGGGGCGGGGCTGAAACACAAGGAAAAACAAAAAGCACATGGACAGGGAAAAAACAAAAACACCACAGCTAGGGGGGCGGAGCCCTGACAGTACAGGTGCAAACGTATGCCATTTGGACTTAGCTCTGCCCCTTCCTATTTTCAAAAAATCATGACACTTCTTCTCACAGGAATACAAGGAGTTTCAATCTACTTAGACAACGTGGTGGTCCATGGCGCGACACAGACTCAGCATGACAGTCGTATAAAACAGGTCTTCCAACAACTCTCGGAACATAGGGCAACTCCCAACACAGAAAAATGTGTGTTTGGGGTCTCTGACATTGAATTCTTAGGCTACAGGCTGTCCAGCCAGGGGGTCAGCCCTATCATGTCTCATGTGGAGGCCATTCTAAACTTACCTGAGCCTCGGCATGGCCAACTATTACTTACACATCTTGCCAAACTATGCTACTACAACTGCCCCACTCCGGCATTTGCTGAAAAAAGACACACCAGGGACATGGATGTCATACTGCCAGGGGGCAGTTCAGGTGATCAAGAGGCAGCTCACCTCAACCTCCACTTTAGCACATTTCGATCCAGCTGCACAGATGATTGTCACATGTGATGCGTCTGCTCTCGCATTGGGATCTGTGCTGTCACAGTTGCACAAGGGAGTAGAACACCCTGTGGCCTTTGCCTCGTGGGCAGAAATACTTCGTCGGAGAACGGGAGGCACTGGCCTGCATGTAGGCATGCAAATGGTAGCATCTATATCTGTATGGCCGATCCTTCACACTACACACAGACCATCAAGCCCTCACAGCACTGTTGGGTCCAAAGGGTTCTAGTCACAAGCCATTGAGGCTTTTCAGGTGGTTTGACCATCTAAACCAGTACAACGTTGTACCAGAGTTCACTCCAGGCTGTCATAAGACAGTAGCAGACCTGTTGTCCAGGGCAATCATGCCCTCAATGGTGGTGCATTTGGCCAGTGATGATGAGGAGGATAGGGTTTGCATGCTACATGGCCCGCTGCAATCAGCTGTGACAGGGATAATTCAATAATTGAATTATGAGTTGTGTGGTGGGATTCGCTGCCTGGTGCGTGCTCCGCACCTGCTGCCTATCTGGTTAAAGGGACACCAGGACTATTTAGGCAGGTGAGTGGGAGCAGCATGGGAGAGACGCTGGGAGGCCGAGTGGATGGGGTTTTACTTTGGGGATTTTTGTTTGATTTATTTGTTGTTGAATGTGCCGGCATGGGTTTACGTTGGTTATTTTCGATTTCGTTTGGTTTGATTTTGTATTTGGGTTGAGCCCCGGGAGTCGCGACCTGGGGCAGATTTTTGACGACATGGGTTGCCGCCGGAGCCGCCAGCCCATCTGCCAGATCACGGAGTGTATTGCAGTGGGCACGTGTGCGGGAGGAAAGTGTGTGGTGTGTGGGTTTGAAGTGTGTGGGGTTGCACACCTGCTATCTGGGTCCGGGAAGGGGAGGGCAGGAGTGGATTGCAGGGTGGGGGAAAGAGAACAGCTGCAGGCGGGAAATGTGACAGCGTCTCCATGTTTTTATGACTTTGTGTGTAATATTTTTTTTTTGCCGTAATTTTTAAGATAAAGAGCGTGTTATTCCTACTCACCTTGTCCTAGTGTCCTTGTGGTGGGCGGATCCCCAGAAGGGAACAAACCAGTTGGGGCAGGGCTGGGCGTATTGTCCACTCCTGACAGTAGTGTATGGACTCAACTTCCCATAATCTTCTAGGTTGTCTAGTTGCAGATTAGCACAAGCTAACAAATGCAATATAACAATAGCCAGAAATGTCTGTGTCGAATTCAGATTTGCTGCCACAGTTGCCTGTCTGCCTTCTCCTGCCAGTGGTTTACCTATTATGCTCACATAGAAAGGAAGCTGCCTCAGACTGAGTAAGGACACATAAGATTTTGCAACATATGTGAAATCAAAAAGAACAAACTTAAAAAAAAACACAATTGATATGTCTGTGACCCCAGTCCAAACTTTTGTTAATGGTCACGTTTGTTACTGCTATTCCCTTGTTTAGTTTCTGGTATGCATTTAAATACTAATTAGTTTGTAGTTTCAGCTTTCCCCTCTCAGCTGACTGCTCATCCAATTGTTAATTAGGCAGAGTATTTATGTCAGGGCTCCGCCCCCCTAGCTGTGGTGTTTTTGTTTTTCCCTGTCCATGTGCTTTTTGTTTTTCCTTGTGTTCCAGCCCCGCCCCGCTCCCCGCCTGGTCCCCGCCCACCTGATTGCCCCATTACCTTCACCTGCCTGCCTGCTCACCTGCATCCCATCTCCTCATCAGCCCAGCCCTATTTCTACCCTGCTTGTTCCTGTCTTGTTTGCCAGTTCGTTGTTCCCGCAGTTTTTTGGATGTCTGATTTCTCCGTGTTTGACTCTGCCTGCCCTTCGTCTTTGTTTTCTGCCTGCCGTTTTGTCCCGTTGCCTGATCGTTTGCCTGCCCGGTTCCTGACCCTGCCTGCTTCTGTTACCGACCCTGCTTTTGTCCACGGACTGCCTTCCGGTTTTCGACCCTGCCTGCTTTTGTTGTGCAACCTGCCTGCCGTCATTAATAAACCCGCCTGGAACCTGAAGCTCTCTTGGTCTGCGACTGAGTCCTTGCCTGAGCCCTTACAGTACGAACTGGCCACGATGGACTCAGCAGACCTACCCCAGCTGAAGACTGCGCTGGAGCTGCAAGGCGCATTACTGGGGGACCATCAAAGCCAGCTGGAAGCCATAGGCCGGTCCTTTGAGAGTTTCGCCACCAACCTTGCCGGCGTCACGTCCCAGCTGCTGCAACTGCAGCAGCTGAGCCAGGAGAACCGCCCCGTACCGCCTGTGGCAGCTCCCCCGTCTGCCCCGCCAGCTCTCCCGAGCCGGGAACCCCGATTGCCACCTCCCGAATGTTACGCGGGGAATCCCAGAACCTGTCGGTCGTTCCTCTCCCAGTGCTCCCTGGTTTTCGAACTCCAACCCTCCACGTTTCCCACGGACCGGGCGAGGATCGCCTACGTTATTACCCTGTTGACGGGACGTGCCAGGGAGTGGGGCACTGCGGTCTGGGATGCCGACGCCCCTTTCTGCCACTCCTTCGCCACCTTCGCCGAGGAGATGAGGAGGGTCTTCGACCGCTCCAAACACGGTCGTGAAGCCGCGAGGGAGATGCTCCTGATCCGCCAGGGGCACCAGTCGGTGTCTGATTATGCAATCGATTTCCGCACCCTCGCTGCCTCCAGTGGGTGGAACACGGAGGCGCAGTATGACACCTTTCTCCAAGGCCTTTCGGAGACCATCAAGGATGAGCTGGCCACTCGGGAGTTGCCGGTCAGCTTTGACGCCTTGGTGGATCTGGCTATCCGCGTTGACCAGCGCCTGTCACAGCGGCACCGGGAGAGAGGAGCCAGTGAACTGCGGAGTCCCTCCCGTGAGCCCCTACCCACACCAGCAACGCATAGCCCTGCTACACCGCCGCCTGTTTTCCCGGGGCCAATGCAAGTCGACCGCACTCGCCTGACTCGCCTGTCCCCGGCTGAGCGTCAGAGGAGGATCAGCGCCGGGGCCTGCCTGTACTGCGGTCAACCTGGGCATTTCGTGGCAACCTGCCCAGCAAAAAGCCAGCGCTCACCTGTAGCAAGGGGACTACAGGTGAGCGTCACCCCCTTAAGCCAGTCCTCTGAAGTCCGTCCTCTGTTTTCTGCCACGTTGCTCGTCGAGGATCAGCCTCACCCGGTCTCCGTCCTGATTGACTCGGGGGCCGATGGGAACTTCATCGATGCCAACCTGGCGGCCCAGCTGCAACTGCCCCGGGTCCCGCTGCACTCGCCTCTGGAGGCCCATGCCATCACCGGGGCCCCGCTGGTCCGCATCACCCACGCCACTCCCCCCGTGAGCTTCCTCATATCCGGCAACCATCGCGAGGAGATAGTGTTGCACGTCATTGACAGTCCGCAAGCTTCCATAGTCCTGGGTCATCCCTGGCTGGCACGGCATAACCCCCACATCGACTGGCAGGGCAACAAGATCCTGGGCTGGAGTCCGTTCTGCCACTCCCACTGTCTGCATGAGGCCCTAGCTCCTGTGTCACCTGTTGTTCACGCACCAGAGGAGTTTCCGGACCTTTCGGCAGTGCCGCCGGAGTATCTGGACCTGAAGCCCGTGTTCAGCAAGTCCCGTGCAGCCTCGCTTCCCCCGCATCGTCCTTATGACTGTGCGATTGATCTCCTGCCCGGCTCATCACCACCTAGGGGGCGTCTGTACTCCCTATCCCCACCAGAGACTGAGGCCATGAATCGCTACATCCGGGAGTCCCTAGCAGCTGGAATTATTCGCCCGTCCTCCTCGCCTGCTGGGGCCGGCTTCTTCTTTGTTGGGAAGAAGGACGGCTCTCTTCGTCCATGTATCGATTACCGGGGTCTCAATGCCATTACTGTGAAGAACCGCTACCCCCTCCCGCTCCTGTCCTCTGCTTTTGAGTCGCTGCAGGGGGCCACCATCTTCACTAAACTCGACCTCCGAAACGCCTACCACCTGGTCCGTATCCGGGAGGGAGATGAGTGGAAGACAGCCTTCAACACCTCCACCGGTCACTATGAATATCTGGTTATGCCATTCGGGTTAACTAATGCCCCTGCCGTGTTTCAGTCACTGGTGAATGATGTCCTACGGGATATGCTGAACCGGTTTGTTTTTGTATACCTGGACGATATTCTCATTTTTTCTCGTTCCCTGCCTGAACACGTCCAGCATGTCCGTCGCGTTCTCCAGCGCCTGCTGGAGAATCACCTCTATGTCAAGGCAGAGAAGAGCGAATTCCACCGAGACACCATCTCCTTCCTGGGTTTCGTTATCACAGCAGGAAGCATACATATGGACCGGCGGAAGGTCCGTGCGGTGGAGGAGTGGCCCCACCCCACCTCCCGTCGGGAACTGCAGCGCTTCCTCGGTTTTGCTAACTTTTACCGCCGCTTCATCCGTGACTACAGCACAGTAGCAGCTCCCCTCACGGCCCTGACGTCTACCAACAGGGCATTCTCCTGGTCTCCGGCAGCCGAGGCGGCATTTTGCAACCTGAAAGGCCGTTTCACTTCTGCGCCCATTCTGACACAGCCTGATCCTGCCCGTCAGTTCATCGTGGAAGTGGACGCTTCAGACATAGGAGTGGGGGCCGTCCTGTCGCAACGGTCGGCTGCCGATAACAAGCTCCATCCCTGTGTGTTCTACTCTCACCGCCTCACGCCCACCGAGCGCAATTACGACATCGGCGACCGGGAGCTGCTAGCGGTGAAGCTTGCTCTGGAGGAGTGGAGGCATTGGCTGGAGGGGGCAAAGACGCCGTTCCTGGTGTGGACTGACCATAAAAACCTGGAGTACATCAGGTCGGCTAAGCGTCTGAACCCCCGACAGGCCCGCTGGTCCCTGTTCTTTTCCCGGTTCGACTTTGCCCTGTCCTACCGACCAGGAACCAAGAACGGGAAACCTGACGCCCTCTCTCACCAGTTCGCGCCAGCAGGCGAGACCCCAGAACCCAGCACCATCCTGCCTACCCGGTGCGTGGTTGCGGCGGCGCAGTGGGACATCGAGACCACCGTCCGTGCCGCCCTCCGGACCGAGCCGGGTCCTAGCTCCTGCCCCCTTAACCGCCTCTTTGTTCCTCAGTCTGTCCGATCCCAGGTCCTGCAGTGGGGGCACTCGTCTAGACTTGCCTGCCACCCTGGCGCCCGACGTACTGCGGCATTCATCGGTCAGCGGTTCTGGTGGCCCACCATGAGGGAGGACATCTCCAGCTTCGTTTCCGCCTGCTCTGTCTGCGCCCGGAATAAGACGTCCAACCAGCCGCCCGCCGGTCTGCTGCAACCCCTGCCGGTTCCCCGACGACCCTGGTCCCACATCGCGTTGGACTTCGTCACTGGCTTGCCCCCATCAGACGGTAACACCACCATTCTCACCGTCATCGACCGTTTTTCCAAGTCTGTCCACTTCATTCCGTTACCTAAGCTTCCCTCCGCCAAAGAAACAGCGCAGCTGCTTATTCGTCACGTTTTCCGGCTGCACGGCCTGCCCTCCGACGTGGTGTCTGACCGGGGCCCCCAGTTCACCTCTCACTTCTGGAGGGCATTTTGCAGATTGCTGGGCGCTTCAGTCAGCTTATCGTCGGGGTTCCACCCCCAGTCCAACGGCCAGACCGAGCGGGCGAACCAGCAACTAGAGACGGTGCTGCGATGTCTGACCTCCCAGGAGCCGTCGGCGTGGAGCCAGCACCTGCCCTGGGTGGAGTACGCTGTCAATTCCCTGCCGTCTTCTTCGTCGGGGCTGTCCCCTTTCCATTGTTGCCTGGGCTACCAGCCCCCTCTGTTTCCTGCCCAGGAGGAGGTCGGCGTCCCCTCGGCAGCTGCGTTCATCCGGCGATGTCGCCGCACCTGGAGGCGTGCACGGCTCGCCCTGCTGCGAGCCTCAGCCCAGGCTAAGCGCTTCGCTGACCGCCGCCGCACCAAAGCACCTCGTTATCGCCAGGGTCAACAAGTGTGGCTCTCCACCAGAGACCTTCCCCTCAGAACGGACTCCCGCAAGCTCGCCCCTCGCTTCATCGGACCGTTCCCCATTGCTAAGGTGATCAGTCCCACAGCGGTCCGGTTGAAGCTGCCGCTCTTGCTCCGCCGCATACATCCCACCTTCCACGTCTCCAGGATCAAGCCCGTCTTCCGCAGCCCGCTCTGTCCTGCACCCCGGGCGCCCCCGCCACCTCGCCTGATCGACGGATCGGAGGCGTACACCGTGCGCCGCCTGCTTAAGGTTCGGCGACGGGGGCACGGACTCCAGTACCTGGTTGACTGGGAGGGCTACGGTCCTGAAGAGAGGTGCTTGGACCCCGCCCTCATCCGAGACTTCCATCGCCAGCACCCTGGCGAACCCGCTGTGACGCCTGGGGGCGTCCGTAGGGGGGGGGGGGGTACTGTCAGGGCTCCGCCCCCCTAGCTGTGGTGTTTTTGTTTTTCCCTGTCCATGTGCTTTTTGTTTTTCCTTGTGTTCCAGCCCCGCCCCGCTCCCCGCCTGGTCCCCGCCCACCTGATTGCCCCATTACCTTCACCTGCCTGCCTGCTCACCTGCATCCCATCTCCTCATCAGCCCAGCCCTATTTCTACCCTGCTTGTTCCTGTCTTGTTTGCCAGTTCGTTGCAGTGTGTTTCGTACCTGTTTCGTTCCCGCAGTTTTTTGGATGTCTGATTTCTCCGTGTTTGACTCTGCCTGCCCTTCGTCTTTGTTTTCTGCCTGCCGTTTTGTCCCGTTGCCTGATCGTTTGCCTGCCCGGTTCCTGACCCTGCCTGCTTCTGTTACCGACCCTGCTTTTGTCCACGGACTGCCTTCCGGTTTTCGACCCTGCCTGCTTTTGTTGTGCAACTTGCCTGCCGTCATTAATAAACCCGACTGGAACCTGAAGCTCTCTTGGTCTGCGACTGAGTCCTTGCCTGAGCCCTTACAATTTATTGGATGTGTCCAGGCTGAAGCTGCAGCCACATTCTACAAAGACAGGGGAGTCTATCTGCAGTCCACTAAGGGAGGCCACCAGGGGACGGCCTTTCATGTCAATACCCATTGTTCATTTAATATAATTACCTGTGCTCTTTTCTCCACATAGCAATGACTATAAAGACATGGTTTGATGAGTTCGGTGTGGAAGAACTTGACTGGCCCGCACAGAGCCCTGACCTCAACCCCATCCAGCACCTTTGGGATGAACTGGAACGGAGATTGCGAGCCAGGCCTTCTCGTCCAACATCAGTGCCTGACCTCATAAATGCTCTACAGAATAAATGGGCACAAATTCCCACAGAAACACTCCAAAATCTTGTGGAAAGCCTTCCAAGAAGAGTGGAAGCTGTTATAGCTGCAAAAGGGGGAGCAACTCCATATTAAAGTATATGTATTTGAATACAATGTCATTACAATGTAATGGTCAAGCGTCCGAATACTTTTGTCCATATTGTGTACATATATATATTTCCAATGAATAAATGTAGCAAAATATATCATGGGTAAGCACAAAACACCCTGCCAGAAAATGCACCCCCCCTCTGTGTCTCATGTATTGTCATTCGTTTCTCAACATGTCTGTTGTTAATGGATGAATTGTTATGACTGCAAGGTGTTTGCAAGGCATAGGCTATGCCGTTGTTATGCCCTCTTTTCCAATGTATAGCTTTGTAATCTGTAATAACTACTACAGGAATATACGGTATTGGTGTATATATTGGTGATATTTTGATTCCAAAGTCAGCACGGGACGAACTTTTGATAAAACCGGTGGCATTAGCCTATGTGGCTGGATTGTTTGGTGAATCTATGGCCTAACCCTAGGCTGAGACACAGAGTGGGGGTGCATTTTCTGGCAGGGTGTTCTGTGCTTACCCATGATATATTTTGCTAAATTTATTCATTGGAAATATATTTATGAATTTACCTACGGCAGCTTGGACTAGAACTACCAACCTCCATACCCAGTTCTGAATGCGACTGTATTCAAAATCACTTTCAACAGAGTGGCTTGAAAATGACAGTCTGTAATTCTGCATTAAGTTTGCTAGTACTGCACTCTGATCCTTCATTTCTGTAAATTTTGTGTCCATCAAACTACGTTAATAACTGCAATTACAGTATAAATAGAAATAATCAGCAATTGTAATATTTTTTGTCATGTGGGAATAGCACAACTGTAGTTGCATTCACTATTGTATATGTGGGCCTACAGCTTTTATCGGAGCATTTTTGAATGAAAAGTGACCTGCGTTGTACAGGCAGAAAGAGAGGTTTTTGAGTTGTGGCTCTTTTCATATTGGATATAGTTGCCCACCCCACATATCCAAATGCCCACCCCAGGATGACATGCTAGTAACGCCACTGCCACATTTATACAACATACATGCAGGTTAGGTCTTTACCTCTGCAGCCAGCTTAGCTCTTAGATTTCCCAGGCTACAGACAGCATGTTAACTCAGGTTGAGGCAACAACGGTGATTATATATCTATCTATATACAGATAGACACCTCTGTTAAAGGAAGTTTCAAACACAGGGAAACTAGTTATGCAATAGAAATTCAAATATTTTATTTATCAACATATCCAACAATGGTCCTGTCATCTTTGATGCACAGAGTATTTGTCTTAGGCAGACCCGGCGCTGTGGGGGTGCTTAGAGATGATAGGATCCAGACGGATCATTTGTCTCCTTATATCCCGATGTTAGATATGACTTTTTGTGCAACCCGGGTGACAGGTTGAATGTTTGTATTACAGTTACAGAATTGAGAGGCCACTGCACATGTAGAGCCATACTCTCAGGGTACCACACAAAACAGAATGCACATGTACTTCTGTACACCCCAAAGAGCAAGATGAAAGACAGTTCCTTGATTAAACTAAGACAGATTTCTATCAGCATCCATTGTTGCCATACTGCCTCAGCTCAGAAAAGGTTGAGTCTTTCTTTCATCAAAACAGCACTCCAACTAATTTCAAGGAGAGTGATCCTGAATGTCTGCCAGTATTTGAAAATGTGTTTGGTTTCACATTAGTAAAATGCTACCTGTTTGCTGTGACCTATGTTTATGACGATTTTTCCATGCTGAACTATTTCCTGCACATAATGTCTTTGCTCTTCTTTTCACATTACTATTCTGAGTACAAATGGTTGAGCATGTACGTCCTCAATGTGCCTGACGCAGAACTGATATCAGAATTAACAAGACTGGAGTCTGCACTAAATATAAACATAATTTCTTTCTCTCTAGGTCTCGGCGCGTAATTGTTATTTTTACAGCTTAACAAGTAATACAGTTAAACGACAAAAGTCTATGCGCTATTTAAATACAACAAAGTGACAAAAACTGAACGCAGGACTGTCATGAAACGCAAGCACGTGAGAAAGTTCAAAGGCGCTGTGGACGGGGGGCTTGACACTGCGTCAGTGCGCTTTCTGTTGTCGATTGGCTAGGTCTTGTGTAATGAGGAGGCGTATAAACGAGTCACTTTTTAAGAACTTGGCAGACTTCTTTGTTAGGAGTTTTACGTGTCACCTGGGGAGCATCGGACATATTAAAAAGAGCAATATTGAATTAGGCATAGAACATCTAGAAATATATTTTAAGTTAGACTGAAAATGCAAAGCTGTGCAAAATCCTGGGGTCTCATCTTTAGGTCCGTGAACACCCATATACCTCGTAGGAAACTATGTGGGAGAAGTGGTACTTTACGAAAATCGCAAGCTAAAAACATCGTGAACAAAAATGAACATGTTTTTGTGCCAGTGCGGGCACTTCGGGGTTCAGCGGTTTTTGCCACATCCAGGCAGATTGAGAGAATACTACCACGGCATGATGACTTCGCCGAGAGGCATATTGGACCAGGTGACAAAGAGAAAAGAGAGATGCTCGACACCCTCGGACTTGGGGTAAGTTTTGCAATTATCAGAAGAATTCACAATAGTGTAGACACAGATGTCATACGCCAACGGTTAACAACGAGCAATTATAATAATTTGTCGTATCTTTAACTGTGTCGTTTTGGGAGCTATTGTGGTGCGCTCTTGTCCAGCTAATACTTCTTTGTTTTTCAGACAGTTGCCGAACTGGTTGAAAAAACTCTCCCAGGCTCAATTCGTTTGCAAAGAAGTTTGAAAATGGATGATCCAATATGTAAGTGAAGATTTCATTGTTTCAGACGTCACTCTAACAAGATTGCACGTGTTGTGGTTATCATTTCTCCACATGCTAGCCGTATGTTCGCTATCTCTCATCGTTCTACTATTCAGAGTAGTCTTAGAACTTGCATTTATTTTGAAATGCTGACGTTCAGCATGCAAATTGTATTTATTAACCACCTGCGGACATAACCATTTTCCTCACGTCTGTGCTGCTGAAGGTGAATAAAAACAGCCTGTTAATGTAACGGTTTTTATTATCATTTTATTTTAGTTAAATAAGAAAATGAGATTTGGTTAAATGTAGGATGCACTCATTATGTGCCTGTGTTCTGTGCGGTGCTCTTACCCTAAGTCTTCCTTTGAACATATTTGGAGTTGTTTTTGCGAAACCCACCGAGCAGCACCAATCTCCTGTTGGCTGCTGCCGATGCTAATAGGATGGCAATTAGAGTGTAAAGTTCAGCCTTGAGCTCTCGTCCCAAGTCCAGTTTAATCTGGTTGGCGTTAGCATTACATCACAGCTGCAACGGTTTATGCTCTCAGCAAGGATTCCATATATCCAAATATGGGCTGTCTTCATGCCTCCCCAGCATTTTATTATTTCACATCTCAGATATTTCACATGTTTTATATTCATCTTTTTGTACCTATAGTATACAAAGCTTATTAACGGAAGGAAGTGTTTCTTCAAAAACAGCTTGCAGCATGCTAACCTTTGATACCCCATTGTAGGGTTTGCGAAGGAAGATTTAATTCTGGTAGATGTAGGAACGTTTTATCAACGGGGAGATATCTGGTGTTCCTTTCATGATTGTTGCGTACTGGCAGTAAAATGAGTTGTGGAAGAAATCTTGTGAATTGTCGTTTCAGGTTTGTGATTAAATAAATGGCGAATGGGTGCAGAGGCTGCGGGTTGAATGATACGACTAGAAACATTCCACGGTTAATAACGAAGAGAAACTTTGACTATATGAGTATTTTTAAGGATTTTGATTGTAATGTTTTGTCTACCGTTTGATGGTCAGATATTTATGAACACCGAATGCCACGTCCAATTTTCAGAAATGCGTGCCAGATCCACCAGCAAAGCCGAAGATGTATCCACGATGTGCGTCCTGTACATCTTTATTATCAAAGTAGGAGCAGGTGGGGGCTACAAATACTAGCCTTGGTCTGGAGAGTAATTATGCAGCCTTAAATGGAATTAATAACTGATGGAACGGTTGAAAAGGATAATAAAGAAGAGATAAATGTTCAGTTATTTGCTTTTGCTTTATTATTATATACAGGAGGAAGACAGAATAATGGAAGCACAAAATCAAAAAAGGACTTGTATTTCGAAGTAAAAGGATGTGTTCAGGGGTGTAACTTTGGGTTGAACATTGGGGGGGTTGAGGTCTCCACCCATGAAGGGGGGTCCAGGAGCATGCCTGACCCCAACAAAGAAGATTTTTTTTTTTTTTTTTTTTTTGCAAAAAGGCTGTTAAATGGCTGTTTCGCATGAATTTTAAGGGGAAGAGATATACCAAAACAACATGATCTACATATCCCAACTAGTGCAGTGGAATAGCATAAAATCATTCACTTTGTGATAAAAGCACCAAATTTGTAACGCATCAGTTTGTTGTTCCAATATTAGTAAAGTGGGTATTTATCACTTCGTGAACATATCTTTTGCCATGTACTAGTTATGCCACAATTTAACAGTACTTAATCCCTATTGTTCTGTGATAATTATTGCAGCATTGATAGCTGTCAAGACCCTGGAAGGTGTCACACCCACCCCACCTTTGCACCGTTTTGTATCCATATAAAAAAAACAGTCTCAAAGCTTTAAAGAATATAGGCTCAATGGGTAATTCCTAAATTATATTTGTTAACAATAAATAATTGCTTGATATACCTTATAAATAATCACTAGTTATACCTCATACTAGCAAGATACGGTAAAAGTGGTCTGATTCTATGATGGCTAGTATAGCTAGCTAACAGTTCAGCTAACACAATGAAACCATAGCAGAAAATAAGACTCATTCAATTATTTGACTCCTGAGTGATAGCGCAATTACAGTAGCATACCTCCTGTTGGGAAGAGGTTTTGCTCTTTTTGTTAGACCAACAACTTAAAATTGTTGGTTGGTCTTTCGTTGCTCCTCTTCTCATTTTGTACGCCGGCTTGCTACAGCTTGCACCAGCTACTGCTGCTGCTTGAGAAGATGCAGGGAGATTAGGATGGGTTGGACGCAACCAAGTCTTACAATACGAAGACCAACCACTTCATCATGTTTTATAACATTCATCGTCATGATATGGTTATTTGGGGGGGTATTGGCCTGTTTTGATTATTGGGGGGGTTACCCACCCCATCCCCCCAATAATTTACGCCCATGGATGCGTTTCGTTTTAATGTCAATACTAATTTTACCAGTGTGTGTCCAATAAGATATTTTAAAATCAACACTTTAATATATGTGTTTCTAAAGCAATATGAGAGATCTAGCAGACAGAGTTGCAAGTACATCAGTCACAGATGCAGTAAAATCATTTAATGTGTCAAGGGAAAGTGTAAAAAATGACAGCATATGTCTAAGAAAAACCAAATTAGGAAAGAGCAGCAATGGTTGCAAGTTGAAGCTCACTGACAACGATAGACGGACACTTACTTAATAGATTAAAAGCCACAAAACAATGGCCTCAAAATGACCACAGACATGAAGCTACACCTCTGTGTCCCAGTCTCTGGAACACACTGTATGCTGTGAGCGTCACAAGCTGATATTTATAGTAGGGCTGCCATTCACAACCTGATAGAAACCGAGGCCAGTGGACGCAATGCATGACCTACTATAATGTGCAGAAAATCTGGACTTCTTAGCAGTGGAAGTTAAGGGAGAAAAAGCCCTGCTTAGTCAAGATGACACTCTCTAGCTAGCAGCTGACAACTGTACAGTGCCACTTCATTGCAAAACTCACACACTAACTACATAGCAAAACAAGAAAAATAGCCTTATTAAATAAATAGCATCACAATAATCTTATTTTAGATATGAAACGTGAAATGACTGGCAAATTAGATATAGTTATAGCACATATCTTAATTATTAGGCCTACACTATACCAGTAAAAGTAAGGTAGGCTATTCATTCTAAAATACCCCAGCTCCTTATTAATAAATAAATATTCATTCATTGTTTGGTGTTTTATTATTTTATCAACCCCTGTGGGTTCTACCTCAGGAGAAAATGATTAGCTTTCCAAGCCTGAAGGACTGGTAGGTCTATTGTACATGTATTTTCCGCCTTTGCCTGATTTTTCTCACTTGTGACATTCCAGTCCCAATCCCAGTGAAATGTCACACGATTGTAAGGACAACACTGTTGATACTTCTAAAAATGGCCTTTGCCCATGCCCACTATCTGCAGTGTGCAGTTATACCATGTTATGGGCATTTCAGTCAAATTCTGTCACCTACAAAGAGCAGGACCTTGAAATGTACCTTGTAAATTCTCAAGGTGATGAACCAAAATTAGACATGTCTTTGTGTATAGAAGTATGCCCTTTTAATTTGCTGTTATGTATATTCTAGGAATTATGGAATCCTTTTCATAAGCTTTCTAGGCCAATAGGCCAATGCACATACTTTATGTGATGATTGAAGTAAATTTCAAAGCCATATTGGCTTTATGGTAATATTATTTAATTTGGTGACCCAGTTCCATTTTATATTGTATGACGGTGTATTGGATTTGTAAATTATCATTATTGCAGGCCTTCTAAATGATCCATTGCAGGACCTTTTGATACGAGAATTAGAATGTGTCCTCCTGCATGAGCTGGTTAGAAAATGTTAGTTTTAGTGTTTGTTTTTAAATCATGTTTACAGTGATTTAAACACCTCCACCAACATGACAAGGTGAGGCCTTTGGCACAAGTTGCGACAACTGTCTTTGCAAGCATAGATCTGGCCTCCTCAAATGTAGTCCTTGTGGACTAACATCCAGCTTCCTTTAAACTATCCAGCTATCATATTATAATAATACTTTCTCCTTGGCGGGGAAGATTAATTGGCTCCATCAAGACAGTACTGCTTAATTGAAAAAGGTTGTGAAGTGTTCTTACTCAAGAGTGGATGTGCATTACTGAAACAGTACAGTGCATTCTATTCCTCTCCTTGTCAGTCCGCTGTCTATGTCAGATTGGCTATGGTGAAAAAAAAATGTGAGCAAGGCTGACCTCTGCCTGTTTGGCAGTGATGTGCTTAGTTAGCATTTCCTGCAGGGGATTCTCTCTTAGACAATAGATCTTGCTGGATTTTTTCAAAACAGGCTAGATTAGACCCATTTGGGGCAGTTCAGATGACTATTGGCAAAGGGCAATGTGAAAGACAAATGAGTGGTACTTTTCACTAATTTGTAGATTTCATTTAATGACAGACTGTCAGGCTTGAAACATTGATTTGCACTTCTGTAGACAAACTATTGAACTGAACGTCCCAGATTTTCAAAAACTTCACTTGAATGACCTACTGTGTCATTTATTATTATTTTATATATAATTTTCTTACTTGGTGGCAGAGATTATTTGAATCAACTTAAATATCATAGTGACACTTCAGGGGAGTAAGGCCCAGATTTCTGTAATGAATATTTTTCTGTTCCTTAAAATCTTAAATTACAGCAACTGCCAGCCTCATGTTAAGAAAGGAACAAATGAAAACTTGCTTAAATTTAATTGGTTTATTGTGTTACGTTGAATCTGGGCCTGGGATGCAATTTCAGTACAGAAACATTTTTCATAATGCATTAATACAACTACAAATACATGTCTGTCAGCAGGCACTCTCCAATTGACACCCCCACAAAAAGCTGATAAGTGCTCTGATGTTTTTGTAGTTACTAGAATAATGTGGGCTCTGCTCCAGCAGTATTGTCCTTGCCCAGCTGGAAGAGTTGCTAAGCAGCAATGGAATGCCTGGGGAATTCCAGTGTCCCAGTGTGCACTGGCAGTTCTCCTCTCTGTAGCACTGAAACTTAAACTAGATGGCTAGCCATCGGAAAATGGGCCATATGCTGCCCTTCCTTTATATTTTCACTTGAGTGAATCATAGAAATATTATACACACACACACACACAGAATTCATCTTAATTTTGATTAACTCATGTTAATGTGGCATTTCAGAATTTTTAGGTTTTTTTTATTAACTGTAAAGCTGGAAGGGTTCACATTTAATACAACTGAAAGCTTTTTGGTTATTGCTTTGTAAAAATCTGGTCTAGTATATTATATATACAATATATATAAACAATTAGTGAATTGTATTTGAGGACCCTACATGTTTACTTTCTAACATAATGCTTCTATCTGCTGTACATCACTCTAGATGGGCAAATGAGTGAGGATGGGCTGAATGGTCTGTCCTTGTCACTTTAGTGTTGTGTTCCTATTCATTTCCTGTCTCGTATCCTGTTTTTATGTCCTTTCTCCTGTCCTGCTTTTCCTTTTTCGCCTTTTCTTAACTCATCGGTGCATTTAAATTTCCTGTTTGGCCAGCTCTAAGAAGGTAGGTCTAGATTCTGGAAATAGCATGTGATTATATTGCTTATCCCAAACCTGCTCAAGCTTTAACAAGATCTGAGTCACAATGTAGTCATCCGGTCTGATAGCAGAGGAGATGCACTTTTTACACTTCTTTTCACTTCACTACAACACTATGCTCACACCACACCACAGTTTCATGAAATGCCTTCTTCACTCATTTAACTCTGGTGTCTCCTTAGGTTAGTGAGTGTAATGTTTTGCTGGGCCACTTGGTGTTATTTCTGTCAGCTACCAGAAGAGACAAACATGCATGTTCTCCCCAATACATGAAATTGTGTGTTGTACATCAGTAGTGATATTAAATGAATATGGTGCCTTTTGTACAGCCTTTTTCATTCTTTGAGGTTTATCATTGCATAGCTTATTGTTAATACCACAATATATTGCTTTAAGTAAAGAAATAATATTTTCTCAAAATAGTCAGCATGTCTCTTAAGAGATGGAACATGCCTGCAGAGTGCACATGTAAATAGATATATATGTGATTATTGCTTTGCAGGTGAAAATGAAATTTTGGATACCCTGCACAAGATCGCAAGCAAGAACAAGCTCTGGAGGTCCTACATTGGAATGGGTTACTATAACTGCTCTGTGCCACCGGTCATACAGAGAAATCTGCTGGAAAACTCTGGATGGTTAGTTCTGCTGTTATTTGTAATCCAGACACATGACCTGCACAGCTGTATACGTACCACTGTACCCTTTTAGTAATGATGAAAATAAACTAGATTTTGAGATATTAGATTTGCCTTTGCATGTTTTCTGGAACAATACATGAAGTGCCACTATTGGTTGTTCCATCTGTTACTTAAAACAGCACTCACAGACAACCATATGTCTCCAGTTTTTAGACGATTATAGTTATAATTGACACGTGTAGGAATAATGTGGGCATCATCAGATGACACAGCTTGTGACTTAAGGATTGAGTCTCTAGTTTGAAGACTCTGACTTAAGACCTTATGATCTCTGAATTCAATTCCATTTGTTTCTTCACGCGAATGATCTTGTGATTTCATTAAGGTGTTGTTCAGTTTCCAAAGTATGTTGGTCAAAAACCCCCTAAAGATGCCAGTCAAAAGCAATCAAAGAGCAGTGATGAGGTTTGTAATTACCATTTCATTTTTAGGCACTTAGACTGTTTTAGTTATCTATATTTTTGCTTTGTTATACTTTCTGTATCTGAAAAATTACTGAAATGCATGAATTTTCTACAGCCACCAAAAGGTGAATATACCGTGCAGCACATTCTTTTGCACATTTAAATGTGTTGCCGGGATGGGAGGAACTACAATTCACACCGTAGGGTGTTGCACTAGACCTGTGTTTGTTTGGTCATCGGTCAATGGGTCGGGGTTGTTTTATTGTGCCAGTTTCTCTGATCTCCCATGCAAACATAATTTCTGAGTGGTGTCTGATAAACTGAATCTGCAGGCCACATTGTGACCAGTGTTACACCAAAAGGAGTGAAAACTAACATAGCTGTTAAGTCCTCCCTTTCAGCTGTCACCAGCATATTTCAACATAGTTGACTGAGGCAAGCTAGACCAAAAAGTTTCAAATTGTTTTAAGTTACAGTGAATCTAATGCATTGACATGTAAGACAAAACTCTGGATCCAACCTTAGGCCAGTTGAAATTTTATGTAGGTGAACAGTATCTCCTGTTTTGTTTTTGTGTGATCCTAGTAGATTAAAAATAAGAGAGGACTTAATGATGGAAATTCCTGAACCTCAGCTTTTCCTGTCTCCCCTAGGGTTACACAGTACACACCCTACCAGCCAGAGGTGTCTCAAGGTCGTCTAGAAAGCCTGCTTAACTACCAGACCATGGTGTGTGACATTACAGGTATGGCAGTTGCCAATGCCTCACTCTTGGATGAGGGCACAGCAGCTGCAGAGGCCATGCAGCTCTGCCACAGGTGAGTGGCCAATTTCAAGGTCAAAGTAGAAGGCAATTCATGTTTACTATATATCACATTTGCAGTATGTGCAAAAGTGTGTGACCCATTTTTGTCATTCTCTGTACCCAGGCAGAATAAAAAAAGAACATTTTATATCGACCCCCGTTGCCACCCTCAAACTATCGCTGTGGTACAAACCAGAGCCAAGTAAGGGCCGTTTGATTGTTTATGCAACATGAACACTTCCTTTATCTCATAAATGAAACTGTTTTTGGAAGTTGGATTTCAGCATGTCTTCAAAGCATGGTTTTCAATAAAATTGTTGTGGCTTAGATGATTCAGTCAGTGAACTGTATACACATCTGAACACTTGGAAGTATTCAAAGTTAAATTGTTTTTGTCACAGCAGGCACTCCCACACTGTAGTCCTGAGAAACATGTCAAAACAGCAGCATCGGCACTGGCTCTTTGTGCTGAATGAGATCATTACTGTGGCAGAGTAGTAATGTGGGACATACCGGTCATGCTCCAAAACACAAACATGGCTCCCTGTGTATTTGCAAGTCATGTTTCATAGTATTCAGTACACCTTCTGTAACTGTACACTGCAGTCAACTTATACACTTTGATTTTAGTCAATCCCACATTTACTGTTTGTGTACTTTTCATAATCACAGATGTAACTTAGTTGTTACATTATTACTTTGATAATGTAACAATAATATAAAAGTAATGTCCTCGATTTCCCTTTAGTCCACAACGTCGTTATGTATGTCGTTAAGTGATAATGTATCCTTTTATCAAATTTATACTGTTGAACTGTATGGGTTCACATCACATCTTGGCTCCAGCCACAAAGAACAAATGAAACAAAGGATTTTAGAGCAACTTGCATAGCTCACATACTCACATATTATCCATTTATATTGTACTGCTGGACACTTACTCTGAAAGTTCAAATTAAGTACGTGCATTTTTGTTACTTTGTAGGTTGCTCTGGATGCCCAATATGAAGTCTAAATAGCATTATACTTTACATTGTCATCTGATCAGTTTAGTTTTGTAAACTGTACTCCACAACTGCATCCTGGCATGTCATTTTCTCGATGGCAGCTACATTGGAGTGAAGACAGAGCTGAAATTGCCTCATGAGATGGACTTCAGTGGGAAGGACGTGTCTGGCGTGCTGTTCCAGTATCCAGACACTGAGGGTAGAGTGGAGGACTTCACAGGGTTGGTGGATCGTGCACACAAGGCTGGGGTAAGATGGGTCCAAGAGGAGTTAGACACATCAAATACCTGAACTGGTGCAGTTTAAACATCAGTTGTTTCTAGGAAGCAATGGATCCACTCATCTTACCACATCTTTGATTTGTTTGTTTCTTGTAGTTAGACAAAGAAGGTATATTTCAGTGGTTTTACACAATATCTGTTAAATATGTTAAATATTATAAATATTATCAAATATTATTATAAATATTAAATCTCTGTAAGCTCTGTGACTGCCTGTCTTGGTGTAGATATTAATAACTTTATAGGAACAGTTTTTACCGTGCAAAATTATATTTATATGATGTGCAGTGCTGAGACTTTAGCACAATTTATTGAGAGTTTCAAATTTAACCTTGAGTTGGAAAGATGAATCTATTTGCTTTTTAGAGGTGGGTTTTGTAGCTCCTCTGTAGCTCTCTGTCCTCTGGCCAAGCAACATCCAGGCAGTTGTGATCCTGGAATTAATGACATTCTTCAGTGTCTGGGAATTCCAGCCCTGTGTTTTTATGTTGTAAATCAGTTCTAAGTGGGGGACCTGTTCAGCTTTAATGACTGGTAGCTCATGTGCATTTTTGAGTGGTCATGATTATTTGTATTTTTCTCTCCATTTTGTTTGAGGATAGTTTTATGGCTGGACTAGCTCTAATATCTCCCCATGTCTCCTCAAAATGCAAAGATTCTGATCATTTAATCAAAGTAATGTTGCCAAATAGTGACAAATCTATTAACAAAACTCTTTCCATTTTGCGCAAGACAGACATGATTTTTATGTTGCATTTCATATCATCCTCTCTGGCTCAGAGTTATGTTAAGTGTATAGGATGTGAGATTAACATATTTCTTGATAATATCATTGATAAAACGAGTTAGTTTTGACCTTAGCTCACTTACCAGAAGTTAATGTACAGGCATGCATCTGGTGCCTATTTGCTCACCCTGGTTGATGCAACAACTAATTCTCCAATGTCATCAGGTTCTGTCTTGAGTGTGAATAGTTTCCCAATCTACTGGGGATCCATGTGGGATGATGTTCTTGTCCCTTCAGGCTCTGGCCTGCTGTGCCACCGACCTGCTGGCTCTCTGTGTGCTGCGCCCACCAGGCGAGTTTGGGGTGGACATTGCACTGGGCAGTTCTCAAAGATTTGGGGTGCCCCTGTGCTATGGAGGCCCTCATGCTGCATTCTTCTCTGTCAAAGAAAATCTGGTGAGGATGATGCCAGGAAGGATGGTTGGAGTCACGAGGTGAGCATACACTGAAAGCTTCTTTACAATATAATTTTTACGCTGTTTAACTTGGTGGAAACAAACACATTTTTAATTTTGCCTCTGCTCTGTGACCAGGGCCTGTTTTTAACCTTTTGAGCTCCTGAAGAATACACTGATTATTTGCATTTTAACCCACATTGTCATGTTATGTACTTATGATGTTTAAAAAGTAATTGAGATGTTAACTAGGTAGGACACAAACAAATGATTATCCATTGGGACATAGTGATGGGAGTGTGATATTAGTGCGAGCATTGGCAGGTCATGGTTGAAGGTTGCAGAAGTCTGAAGGCTCGAACTATGACCTTGAAAACAAGTGTTATAATAATGCAAGCTTGCAAGTTCAAAACGGTACTTTATAACTGGTCAGGCTTGCGAAAGCTTGAAAGCAAGGATGTCAATTATTAACCAGTTTACTAGTTTTGAATTACAAATAGGATAGCTCATAGTCACACTCACTCTCAATGAATGTAAGGCTGTGTTGTTTATACTTTTCATTTATTTCACCCTCTAGCAATTTAGCTTGCCAGACTTGGAACAGCTAACATAGTTTTGAGAAATATTCTCAAGGGGGTTTTCTTGTAATAGTAAGTACATAATAACATGTGCAAAATGCAATTTTACTGTAAAATTGATTCATAAGCGTCACTGAAATATTGTTTCAGTGCATGGTGGTGCCCTTGTGTAATAATCAAATCTTAGTCACACTCTGCTTAATATCACTTTATTTTGCATGGCAGAGGTGATATTAAGTGGGTTATACTGAATCCACCTTTTAAAAGTAACAGATTAAAGTACGTTGTACAATGTTTAACTTGCTAATTCAACGTTGAAATTGCTAATGACAAGGCATGAGATGCAAGCATCAGGCAGTGCTGACTGTCTTTGTGGTGTGCTCTCGTAATGTTAGTATGCATATTGCTTTGTGGTCCCTTCATTCATGGTTTTGTTCTGATCTATGGCAGGTCATAATGTGGCAGCCCTGTATTAAGTGTCTGTATTTCTTCTGCACAGAGATGCAGCTGGTAAAGAAGTGTACCGTCTGGCACTCCAAACCAGAGAGCAGCACATCCGCAGAGACAAGGCTACCAGTAACATCTGCACTGCTCAGGTACGTCCAGCAGTACTACAGCACAAAAGGAAAATTAACTGAAGGTTTGCTAGCAAAAAAGTGGGTTTTGGGATGTTTACAGACTGACCCAATTAAATTTATATACAACAACTCTTGAACCTTGAGAAATGCCTGCCCAAGTACATGGATAAAGATTTGATCTGAATGTATAATAATGAACTGAACTAACTTGCTTGTTATTGTTGACTTTCTGTCCTGGCTTGTATCGTCATACCATGGTTTCTTCTTTCAGGCTCTTCTTGCCAATATGGCTGTCATGTTTGCAGTGTACCATGGGCCACAAGGCCTAAAACACATTGCAAAGAGGACACACAATGCCACTCTGATCTTAGCCGAAGGTATGTATGGATCTCTGTCATCTTAGATTCATATATTCCTTAGATTCATGTATTCATGGTGACTTTGCCAATGATTCAATGTAATGGCTAACTTTAGACAGTAAATTTAAGTTCCAGTATTCCAGGCACAATGTATAATTTGGTATGTGACATAATATGACCCTGAGAGAAATTCCTACAATGTAAGGTTACCTTAGTCTAACCCCCTTTAACTTGCTAATGACATAATGTAAATGAAATATAAGGAAGGAATTGGAAGTCAGTAGCAAAAAGAAACATTCCAGAGAAATGAAATGTTTGCTGTACACAAAGGGCCAAATTCAGAATTGCGATATGCCCACTTAAGTGCTTTGGTGGAGAGTTGCGCACCTCTGTTACTAAATGCATTCAGACATGGGCTGCTTAAACACCTATGTGGGAAATGTGCATTTTGGACGGGGTCACTCAAGTCTGTTTTCTCTCCGCAACTCTTCAGTGCAGGAAAATGTCGAATTGGTTGACCACCTACTGTGGCCATTGTGTCTAACAACAACATTGTTGGAGACTAGACGGGCAAAGTCGAGTGACAATAAACATAGAAACCAGTGTTTCCATTTGGCCTATATCAGAATTTACATTTGAATCAATTCGCCCCATTTGATTAGTGAGTCAGTGGTAATGTCTTAGATGTTCTCTGAAAATAACTAGCTAGTTAGCGAACACAAAAGGAAATAATTTTACATTAAACTGTCATTTGAAAAGGCACATCAGTGTGACAATTCGAGCATCTCTTTAACAAGGACATTCACTTGGCTATGGTTTGAACAATAGCTAGCTCCAGACAGTACATAGTACTGTGAAATGGCTGACACAGCTGGAACAGTCCAACCACTTTGCCAGCTATGTTAGGCAGAGGTCTGGAGAGCAAAACATTACAATTGCCTGTCTCTAGCAATTACAAAGGTGGCAGAGATGATCCAGACACAGCACTCCAACAGCTTGAGAGTAAGGTATAAAAAAACTCCAAGCTTCCTTTAGAGTTGAGTGTTGTGATTCCAGTGCTTTTGATTGAATAAGTAAGCGATTTCTGATGGCTGTTTGCCTAAGACATGGAATTTTTTCTTAATCTTAATGAGGGTCCTATGATATCACTGGGGGAACAGAACAGAGCCAGCTCATTTTATCTGAAAATGCAGTAACCACCTAGTTAGCAAGCAAATACAAACTGCATTCATTTTTTATACTACATTACATTGTAACATGAAATGGGTGAACAACATGTCAATTCAGTCGCTGTAATATTCACTACAATTGAAACGGTAGCTAGATGGCATTGAATACATTGAATATGATGATCAAATCAGGACTATTGCATGACTACAGTTGCACACAGAAAAGCACACATGCCATGAGAAAGCTGACACAATTGCAATAGCAAGCTAGCTAGCAATCTAAACAATGAACAAATTATTTCAGGTCACAGTCAACCTATCCATCGATGTCCTTGTGTTTCAGCCAGTTCCCATACAGGATGCTAGGGCACACAGATGTCTTCATACAATTCTCCCACACTTAATTTTAAATTGACTGGTTCACATAAAGAATTCAACAATATGCTCTAATATTGTAATCCTATAGCTGGTTTGCATTTGCTGTATTATTGATGCATCTTCCCAAGTAGACCTGCAACCTTTTGATGTCTTCAGGCAGCCAGGGAACTACAGAAGGATTTATGCTGATGAGTTCCCACAAGACACCTCAGTGGTTCGATCAAAATCTGGGCCAATATCGATATAAGTTGTTTGTGAGCAATTCAAAATTCAACACCAAAAGTAAAAAGAATGGCATGCACATTTTGCAGAATATTACTACCATACATGTTATCAAAGTATAGAATGTTGTGGTATGGCTCAGACAATGGAGCAGAGTGGAAGCTTTATTTTGAGACTCTGACTCCAACTGCTAACTCAACCTGCTAACAAACTGTTTATTTTCTTTTTCTTTTTCTTTTCCCCTTCCCCCTTGTAGGTCTGAAGAGAGCAGGACACAAGCTCCAGCATGAAATGTTCTTTGATACACTGAAGGTCCACTGTAGTGTGGCAGCCAAAGATATCCTGGAGAGGGCTGTGCAGAGGCAGATTAACCTGCGGGTCTACAGTGAAGGAGTGGTGAGTTATTTTAAAGCTGTGTGAAGCTCCACTTTATCCCTGCAGAATGATGTTAACACCAGCTGCAACATGCTTGGATGTCTTGATGAAATGTAAATCCTTTAGACTGTCTTGATAAGGGAGTTATATGGACAGAGCCACAAAAGTCTTGCACTTCATTTGCTAGAAGGTAATTGGCTAGTATTTCACAGAAGAAATCCTAAATGAATGGCATTCATTTATTATTTTTTGCTCAGCTTCATTTCCTTATTCAACGTTGGAGCATGAATAGTTACCCATCTGCTGATGTGATTTGTATATTCACTCTTGACAGCTAGGAATCTCTCTGGATGAGACTGTAACTGAGAGGGACTTGGACGATCTGCTCTGGGTGTTTGGATGTGAATCCTCAGCTGTAGGCTTTTTTGTTCATTTATTCACTTGTTTATTTACTCATGATTACCTTGAGTCACTATTATATGTCACTGTCAATTATCTATTGCACAGTGAAGACCACAAAACTAGAATGAAGGAACAGTCTTAGTTAAATATTTTTGATAATTTATCAATAATTTCCCAAAATGTGTTAAACACTAATATAACATGTATTAATTGTTAATTAATTAAATAATTAATTAATTAATCATTCTTTCCTTTAATGTGCTCTTGGAGTAAAACTCTTCAAAATCTGAATTTTTAGGAGTTGATTGCTGAGAAAATGGGGGAAAGGGTGAAAGGCATTCTGGGCACCCCATTTAAGAGAACCAGCAAGTTCCTGTCACACACAGTTTTTAACAGGTTTGGTTAACAATTTAAGAACTGGTTTCAGAGGGATCCAGCATGATTTTATGAGAAATGAAACCTAGAGTAAAGCATCTGACAGGTCATAACGACCATTATAATATTGTGCCAAGAATTATGAATTATTTAAAATAATTCTTCAAAAGTGATAGAATCTCAGCATAACCTGAGACTGTGGGAAGTAGCTCTTCCCATTGGACTATGCGAAGTAGCTTGCCATTTAACATCTCTGATTTGCTCTTAATTGCAACAAAACTTTGACATTTTTTTGTCTTTTGTCTTGATATTACCAGAATATTTTGTTTTAAAAGATCACCAGGACAAATGGTTTGTCAGGCAGGTTTACGTTTGATTTTACTTGTATGAGATTTGTTTAGGATCAGTTTACCAGTATGAGCCACTGAATATGAGCTGAGTTGAGTGATGAACTGAAACTGTATCCCATGTTTGGTCAAGGCAAGTTCTCAGATGTGTGATTTAGTCCAAGACCAGGATCAGTTACACAATGTATTAGTGATTTATGTCTCAGTAGTATGTTGTTCAATTATTCATTCTCCCCTAATTTGCAGTTATCACTCTGAGACCAACATTGTTCGATACATGAAACGTCTGGAAAACAAAGATATTTCTCTTGTGCACAGTATGATACCACTGGTGAGTTTTAAGTCGACTGTTTACATTATGAAAGTTAGGAGTAGAGAGTAGGGAATAATGTTTGAGTCAAAACAAAAATGGGACAAATTCTGTACGATTAAGCCATGATAACCATATATGGTTCTAATTATTCATTTTCACCAATGAACTATAGGGCTCCTGCACCATGAAGCTAAATAGCTCCTCTGAACTCATGGTGAGTGAATGTCATTTCTCCTCTCTCTTACTGGGTGATGGTGAAGGAGAGGCACTTGGAATAGTTCATTTGTCACATGTGGCACTTGCATTGCATTCTAGATCAAGGTATGTAAATTACAAATGGATATTTACTGAAGCAACTCAGTACATACTAATGTAAAATCATGGATAAAAATCACACTTGTCTGTTCAGTCAGATTCCTCCCTGACTTGATTCCCTCATAACAGCCAATCACATGGAAAGAATTTGCAAACATCCACCCCTTTGTGCCGCTGGACCAAGCTGAGGGTTACCAGCAACTCTTCAGACAGCTGGAGAAAGATCTATGTGAGGTCACAGGATATGACAAGATCTCATTCCAGCCCAACAGGTCAGTCTTTCCTGATTGACTATGAGAATGTGCAGTCGACAGTGAGTGAGAAACATGTCTTGGTAGGTTGACATTTTATAGCAAATGGACAACATTCATGTAATACTACATTGGCTGTAAAAAAATTACTCGCCATGAAGAAATGCTTGCCTGTATTTGCCTGTAATTGCTTTGAATAAACTGTGAGGTTCTTCCTGAGATTAGTGCTGGCAGAAAAATGGAGGAATAGGGTAATAAAGATGGTCACGTATGACTGCCAGTAGCAACAGGAATGGGATCCATTGGTCTCAATCAGATGTTTGTCATTATGTCATCCTCCACCGCAGGCAGAAGTTTACGGTCAAGGGAAGTCCTCTGCTGGGGTTACAGGACAGATAACTAACTTTGCTGCTCATTTAAAAAAGCAGCAAAATATTATAGTAATGACCATAATGTTGCTGCTGACTTTTTCTTTGTTCACTATAACCTGTACCACATGGGAAATATTATTTAATTCATTTAAATTGATGTATTTTGATAGCTTTTCTGTCGTGTTGTTTTTGATGTTTGCTGACTGTAGTAGTGTGTCTGCAAGGTGCTATTGATATTATGAAATAATTCTATAAAAAATGCACTGTTGATACACTACCCTCTTGTGCATATCAGTTGAAATCTGTAAAACAATACAAATGTGAAAGATTATGCTGCCTGTTGTGATTCGTACAAGGTTACTTAAATAGTGAACACAAACATGTTATCATGTCTAAACTTTAATTTAAATCATGTGAAGTTGCCTTGAGCAGTCAGTTGAGCTGAATAATCTTTGTCAATTTTAATATTCAGTTCAATATCAAGCTAACTTCAAAAAGTGCTATAGCCTACTGTAGCCTTAATTCAGTTCCCATTTTCATTTTACTATGTAGATATGTATGGCTTCGTATATGGGTCTGTGGTGTTCACAGCAGAAGATGGCAACATGTATGAAATAATACAGCTCTGTTGATGTTCGTTTTATTAGCTGGCTATTTACTTTTCCCAAAGTTGATCACCTCATAAAGCAATACTAGTAGCAGGGGATAGTCTCCAAAACCTAGGGATTGTGACTTGCTGAAAGTACTGTACAGCACTTCTTGGCTGCATGTGCATGTGATGTGAGTAAACTGTGTGAATGCAAGAACATTTGATTAGTGCAACATTCAATGACATTCTTGCAGAAAATACCTTTTATAATGACTTTTTTTAGATGCCCAATGACCAGGAAAACCTTAATACTTGCATCAAAGACAGTAGCTTGTTTATCAATAACCTGAATTTACCAGTATTCGGTCTCCCAGTACCTGACAAAACCAGAAAGAACAATGAACATTGATTATTAGCTTTATCTTAATGTACTTGTTATCAGGTACTAATGGACTTGCGTACATGCTGTACGATACAGCTGTGTGGTTATTTAACCATCTTTTTTGAATGATCTTTGATCTCAGCCAAAGCTTCACTTTTGTAATGTTGGCTGAAAGTGTCTGGCGATCTTATCCGTGAGCCCATATTATTTCAATTATTTATAATAAATTGTTTCTGAAACTACCTAGTAGGACATGATATGGTAACCTGTCATATGCAAAGTAGTTTCTTGTATACTGAGTGTTCTTTATTACAGGATTCCCTGTTAGACAAAAATGTGTTCACAATATTTGCTTTATTGAAAGTGGTTAGCTTTGAGGTATGTACCAGATGACTGAGACAAGTGTGCTTCTTTGTCTTTCAGTGGTGCTCAGGGAGAATATGCTGGCCTTGCTGCCATCAAAGCCTATCTGAACTCCAAAGGTGAAGCACACAGAACGGTAAGAACTGAACAGGAACTGTCTTCATAATAGAAGTTATTTGCTCAGTATTGCCCATCACGTTATACATGTGAAGTGCATCTAACACTTTTGCATTAGTCATTTCTTTAGGAGTACTAGTAAAGCTCTGCTAATAGAATGTCCCTTCATTCCTGGTTAGCCTATGGAAGTCAGCCAGTCTCTACAGATATTTATGATAAAGAATGACTGAGAACGCCCCTTCAGTAGCAGACTTTTTTTGAAGCATGTCTCCGTGATTTGTTCAAATTATAGTATTTTCAAAACTTTATGAACCAAAACTTGAACTTGCACCATATACAGCTCTTGGATGGACATTAAGCTGTGGCCAGTTCTGAACTTAGCTGGGCATGGTTGATGTCAATATAAAAACAATTAAATTGTAGCACTGGGAATTCAAAGCAGTAGATTTTTCGATAGTAGTGGAGTTCAGATTAAATTAACAATATGCTGTCTAGACACAGCCAGCATATTTTAGCCCTTCAGAGCCTCTTGTGTGACCCCTGAAGTATTGTGAGGAAAATAAAGGGAAATGCGCACCAGTTACTCAATGGATTAATGTCATGATTAGAAAGTGCTATTTCGTGAAATTTGTAGAATGCCATGTCTCTGTAGACAAAACCGCCTTCAGTTTATCGCTGTCATCTCACGAGAAGTGTGAAACCGGCAGACCTGAATTTTTTGTTTGGCAAAATAGCCCCCTACTCTCATGTTAAGTATGCAATAAAATAAATGAATATGTGGATAGAAAATGAAAAATGTATATTTCACCATTTTCATTTTTACTGTCGCCCTAGACACGGGTAAATTCTGGCTCCTACTTTGGGTCAGGTTGGCCACCAATAACCTAGATTAAATTTAGAGCCACCCACTGGTTTTAGTGCTACTTGCAATCAACAAATGAAATATATAGTCACTTTTTTGGATACTCTTACATATTGTGTATCATTTTGGTGGCTCAGGGTTGAGTATTATGTTAGATGAAAGTTATATCAAAACAAAGAGCAAAATGAAAATAGATTTTTTAGATTCTACAGCTTCTTGGGGAAATAATATGTTTATACTTATAGTCTGAATCCTGTTCACTTACACATGGAGTTGTAGTTGCAGTAGAAGATTACGAATCGAGAATTAAATGGAAATTTATTTATTTGGTAATGAGTGGTGTGCTTTATTACTATTAGTAATAATATCAATAAGTAATATCTGCTGACAGTGAAATCCTGTCACTGGATACATTATACTAAATGTTGAGTGGCTGGAGGTTAAAAGTTTTTATAGGCGTTGCACAGGAATAACCACCAGAGAGAAATGTTGTGATAAGCACAGGGGCGAAAAGTGTGATTCACTTAAGATAAGCCTTCAGGTAGGAGTGGTTTGAGAGTTTTGTAACTTGCCCTTTGTTTAACAACTCCCTTATAAGCACATCCTTAGATAGTGGTGAGAGCTCTTGAACCAGTCAAGGTCCAACTTGCCAGTGTTGAGCAAACAGGAGAGGAAAAACAACACATTGATTCTGAAGGTTACATGTGGAGTCCATATTTGGTGATTTTAAGACCCAGGAAAGTATCATCCAATGACAATATGAGGTTTTTTGTGTTCTTTTTTTTTTGCTGAAACATGATTGTTGCCCAACGTGCAAGTTTCACAAGAGGGGCTGTTATGTCTTGGGGAGAATTTTCCTCTATCACATGACCTGCAGGGCTTTCAACCTGTCCCTGTAGGCCAATGCAGGAGAACAAGGAGGATGTCATTCATAACTTGACCGATTTGTCGGTCTGCGCATACATTGAAAAAGTAGATCAGTCAACATTGCATGCATTTTGAAATAAACAACAAATGGCAGGGCAGTTCCATCAGCAAGTTAAATTCAGGTGAGTCTGCCATGGACTGCTGACTTACATGAAAATAAAAATTTAATAACTGATAAAAACTGCTGACATATCTGTAATCACTGATCAACAGATGTAGAAGAAGATTATGCTTTACTTATTTTGTTTAGCAAGCATAGTCAATTACAGCTGGGTTCAGTTGTTATGGCTGATACTCTGTGTGTACACTATGTGAATTACTACTCATTGGCACATGGAATTGTGAAATATTTAAATGCATTTAAAATCAATTTTAAAACATGACTGTGTTGGAAAGTGACATCCTTCTAGGCTTGTGAAGTGTTCGAACACAAAAAAACTGATAAATATTGAGCACTGGCATGATAGAACAATAAACCACTAAATTATTCAGTGAAGTTTTCATCCATGGGTGATCCGATCACAAGTGGACAGCGCTAAGTATAGGTGTGAATGCACCAAAGACGCATTTAGGATGCATTGAGATCCGATCTCTCAGACCACATTCGGAAGTGGTCTGGGCCGTGTATGGTCACATTCTTTTGTGAACGCAAATGCGTCCTGGGCCACATTGAAGGACCGCCTATTCAACTGACGTCCTCTGCTTAAGCACAGCGTGCCAATGGCGTTCACACCAGTGTGATTAGCTGTTTAGCGCGTAAGCTAAAACCGGTGCGATTAGAACACAAGATTGGAAAAATTCTAGCTAATTTTAACTTGGAGGTAACAGCGTAAAAAACACGTTAAAACACGTAAAAAAAAATATAGCAAATGCTAACTGAAAACTATGAGAAGCTAAATAACGCTAATGAAAACATAATGAACCATGTGCACTACATAGCATGAAAAATAAGTTACGTGCGAAAGGGTTTTAAAGTGCGATAACAGGCAACAACAACTAGAGTTCGCAAGCTACCTCAAATGCTTCCAAGCCCCAAAGGTGTAATGCAATATATTACATGAAAAATGGTATTACAAATAATACGTGAAGTGTTGTAGTTCTACAAATAAATGTTAGTAGACAGTTGTGGGAGTCAAGATTTACGATATCATGAATATCAAAGGGACATTCTAAAACGCTTAACGTGGCTTATTGTTCCAAAACAACTACTCGGACATCTCTTGTCAGAAACACTCCCTCCTTTAAAAAAATCAAAACGGAAATCCTAGGAGTATGGTCGTCATCTCACTACGTTTTCCTCTCCACTGACGCCCATTATAAGGAAAAAGCTTAACGTGGCTTAATGTCCCAAAACAGCGATCAACGATCACCAAATTTGTCTGACATCTCACATGTCATAAACACTATCTTCTGTCAAAAAAGCGTTCATAATCATTGGATTTCGGTTTTGATTTTTTGACAGGTGAAAGTGTTTATGCCAAGAGATGTCCGAGAGAAATTTGGTGATCATTGATGGCTGTTTTGGAACATTAAGCCACGTTAAGCCATTTTATGTTAAGCATTTTAGAATGTCCCTTCTTCCAGTATTTCATAGATGTATTCACAACACTAGCAAACCAGCAAACACCCTTTGATATTAAACTACATTATGAAACATTTTCATTGCAGTGAATAACGTAAGAAACTTTGGAAACATAATATCTTGCTTAGCCTATTTAATTCAACCATACTGGCAAGGTGCCAGACAAATACGGCGAAGTTCAAAATGTTCTAATCTAGCATTTATGCTTTTTCCAATGATAAACAGAATTTAACAAAAGATCAGCTGCAGCTGAGTTAAGGGTATTTAATTTCAGTGATGAACAGAATCTAGCTTGCTAGTCAACTAGGTTTTCATTTACAGATACAACACGCATTGTTTCATAGTGACAGTCATAACAGGATTCGTTCAAGCAGACCTTTAAATGATGTGTAAACTTACATTCGCAAAATATAAAAGATTTTCGTGTTTATTTGCGTATAAAGCGAGGAAGTGAGATCCGATCACAAGTGGTCACTCGAGTGGGGACGCATTTTAACGGCAGGTGTGAACAGACGTATTTAGAGCTGTCCACTTGTGATTGGATCACCCAAGACGCGTGTTAATACCAGGTGTGAACAGGGCTAATGACTTAACAATGAATTTAACCACAAAATTAAGTGAAAAAGCAAAAAATGATTTGTGTTTTTTTGTTTTACACTGCTTTTTTACACTTTTTGTTTACACTACTTTTTGCATGGTAGTGCAAGTTATTTAGTGCAAAATTAGTTTTCCTTGTGAAAATTTTAATTGCCACGTAGTTCAGATTACTAAAGAATGATAACGGCCACAAACATCAATGACTAAATAATCAATTGGGATGACTGAGATACCACAATGAGATAATTGTTTAACAAGTGGCTCAAAACTGAGGTTATGTCTACCTCTTTGTGCTGGAGGATTGTCATGGCTGCCATAAAACAACTAAAGCAAAACTCCAGGCCCTAGTCATATTCCAAACAGTTGATTTTAGTGAAAATTGCTGTGTCATCCTTGGCATACATTCTGAATTTTTTGCACATATTTGCCTAAATGGCTTATTGTAAAGGGCAGCAAGGCACCCCTGACTTCTCTTTTTAAGTCACTGCTGAGTCACTGCTGAGAGTCATTCCTGAATGGCGTTTCCTAGGTGTGTCTTATCCCAAAGTCAGCCCACGGGACGAATCCTGCCAGTGCACAAATGGCTGGGATGAAGGTCCAGGTGGTGGAGATGGACCGGGATGGGAATATCGATATGGCACACCTGAAGGCCATGGTAGGAGCCCAAAGTCCACAGCACTGTGCTGATACGTGTTGCTGTGGCTCATGACAGTGGCAGGACAGCACCAAACTCATGTGATAACAGGGTGTATGCATAACATTTATAGCAATGCTATGGAAATGCAGATACTATTGATCTGAGTGTCATAAAAGTGATGCATAAGAGGGCCATACTTGGATACACCTTCCCATTTAATTAAATTCACGTTCTGACCTTTTGAACTATGTTGTAACTGTGCTGATTATTTCTAATTTTATCCACAGAAGGCACAAGACTTCCAAAATAGAAACTGGTTGCCTCACTTGACAATGTTAACATTACAGAAGGTGCATTTAGATAATAAAAATGAAGAAATCAGTTTTGCATTCCACGCCAAAACTGAACAAATGAACACTACAGACACAATTTTGAATTGAGAATCAAAGGTTAATTTGTGTTACAACCAATTTTCCTTGAAAAATGAGAATGCGGGCTTATGGCATGTCTTGTGTATATCAGAAATTACTGCACTGTGAATACTGTGAGGATGATGAAGGAACGTTGTCACTAATGTGGATGTTCAGTTACCTCATTCTTCATGCTTTCATCTCAGGTGGACAAACACAAGGCCAACCTAGCAGCCATAATGATCACATACCCCTCTACCAATGGTGTGTTTGAGGAGAACGTCAGTGAGGTTTGTGAGCTCATCCACCAGTATGGGGGACAGGTTTACCTGGACGGTGCTAACATGAATGCACAGGTAAGAGGAACTTTGTGCAGAAACTGCAAGCACACAGCTAATGCTCAGTAGCCATGCTTCTTCAGATATTCACATATTTTTTTGGCTATTCTGTAAAATGACTTGAAAGAAAATATTAACTGCCAGAGAACCTTGTATTTGGAAGTAAATATCCCCATACTTAATGTAAGATTGGAGGAGACGGGTAAACAAAAAAAATCTACCTTGATGGTTGTTTCATAATTCATTTAGCACTAGATTGAGATGTAAAGCTCAATTTTAAAAGACCCTCAATTAGTTAATGTGTCATGTCTTCTGCTCTGCGCATAGGTGGGCTTGTGCCGCCCAGGAGACTATGGATCAGACGTCTCCCATTTAAATCTCCACAAAACTTTCTGTATCCCCCATGGAGGTGGAGGCCCAGGAATGGGACCTATTGGAGTGTGAGTGCCCGTTGACTCGAGCACCCCCTGCCAGTGAAAGAATGGTGGGATTAGGTGTTTGGGCAGTGCATACTAGAACAGAAATAGCCACTTAAGTAGAACTTAAGTCTTACATTCCCACTGAAGAGGTAGTTAACTTGTCTGTCACATTGAACCCAGCTCTGTTGATACAAACCACATCATATTCATCTCTGGGAATAAATACAGTTTCATTTTGCTTTTCAGTGACTGACACTGTTGGTTTGCTTCATGCAAACTGTCTCATTTGTTTCTCTGCAGAAAGAAGCACCTTGCCCCATTCCTGCCCAGCCATCCAGTAGTCACTCTGAAGTCTGACAACGCTGTGAGCTCCCTGGGCACCATCAGCGCTGCCCCCTGGGGCTCCAGTGCTATTCTACCCATCTCCTGGGCTTACATTAAGGTAAAGCACCTAGCATGTGTGATACACTGGCAATACCAATATGCTTAACAAGTGTTGATCATATCTGAAAGAAAAAAACTCCACCTACAAGCTGTATCCATTTCATGTTTTCACATTTTGGAGGATATTGAGTAAGACAAAACAAATTGCAGGGCACTGTATAAGATATTGACGCACAGACTTGATTATTTTTAAAGGGAAGGATTTTCCTTCCCAAAATAACTCACAGTATGCTACAGCTGTAGTTTTCCATTTTATTTTACCCAGATGATGGGTTCCAAGGGGCTGATACATGCCACAGAAGTGGCTATCCTTAATGCTAACTATATGGCCAAGAGACTGGAGAGCCATTACAAGATACTCTTCAGAGGCAGCAAAGGTGAGTGGCTATTGGCTATTGCCTATAGCACTGCAGCATTACTTATCGCAGCACTCCAGGTACTCTGTCCCTAGGAACTGATTGAGGCTCATCTCACCCAACCTTAATATCAATTTATTGACATTCTCTCTAGCTGTCTTAATGATTGATATTAAAGAGAAGGGTTTTGACTGGGTTATAACTTAAAACTGGACTTCCATTTTCCATACCTGGGCAGCTGGTCAATTCAACCCATAAATCTATAATTTGTCAAAAAATGAAAAGTTATCAAGCTGTCATTTTAGTATTTGTAATTAATTAAAATGACTGTGTGAGGTACTAATTTATACTTTTTAGTGTATCAGGAAGCGGTGAACTTTTAGGACAGGAAGGAGTCTTAGGCCCCGTTCACACCTGGTATTAACATGCATCTTTGGTGATATCATCACAAGTGGACAGCGCTAGGTACAGATGTGAACGCACCAAGATCCGATCTGAGATCTGATCTTTCAGACCACATTCAGAGGTGGCCTGGGCTGCATATGGCCACATTCTTTTAGCAGTGTGAACGCAAATGCATCCTGGGCCACATTGGAGGACTGCCTACTCAACTGACGTCCTCTGCGTAGCAGAAGTATGTCCTCATTCGCACGCCAACGGCGCTCACACCAGTGTGATTAGCTGTTTAGTGCATAAGCTAAAACCGGTGCGATTAGAACACGAGATTGGAAAAATTCTAGCTAATTTTAACTTGGAGGTAACAGTGATTTAACGTTAAAAAATATAGCGAATGCTGAAACTTAACTGAAAACTATGAGAAGCTCAATAATGCTAATGAAAATATAATGAACCATGTGCACTACATAGCATGAAAAATAAGTTACGTGCGAAAGGGTTTTAAAGTGCGATAACAGGCAACAACAACTAGAGTTCGCAAGCTACCTCAAATGCTTCCAAGCCCCAAAGGTGTAATGCAATATATTACATGAAAAATGGTATTACGAATAATACGTGAAGTGTTGTAGTTCTACAAATAAATGTTAGTAGACAGTTGTGGGAGTCAAGATTTACGATATCATGAATATCAAAGGGACATTCTAAAACGCTTAACGTGGCTTATTGTTCCAAAACAACTACTCGGACATCTCTTGTCAGAAACACTTCCTCCTTTAAAAAAATCAAAACTGAAATCCTAGGCGTACGATCGTTATCTCACTACGTTTTCCTCTCCATTGACGCCCATTATAAGGAAAAAGCTTAACGTGGCTTAATGTCCCAAAACAGCGATCAATGATCACCAAATTTGTCTGACATCTCACATGTCATAAACACTATCTTCTATCAAAAAAGTGTTCATAATCATTGGATTTCGGGTTTGATTTTTTGACAGGTGACAGTGTTTATGACAAGAGATGTCCGAGAGAAATTTGGTGATCATTGATGGCTGTTTTGGAACATTAAGCCACGTTAAGCCATTTTATGTTAAGCATTCTTCCATAACAAGGGCGCTTTGGTTTTAGAAAAGTATTTCATAGATGTATTCACAATACTAGCAAATCAGCAAACACCCTTTGATATTAAACTACATTATGAAACATTTTCATTGCAGTGAATAACGTAAGAAACTTTGGAAACATATTTTGCTTAGTTTTTTTTGCTTGTTTAATTCAACCATACTGGCAAGGTGCCAGAAAAATACGGCGAAGTTCAAAATGTTCTAATCTAGCGTTTATGCTTTTTCCAATGATAAACAGAATTTAACAAAAGATCAGCTGCAGCTGAGTTAGGGGTATTTAATTTCAGTGATGAATGGAATCTAGCTTGCTAGTCAACTAGGTTTTCATTTACAGATACAACACACATTTCATAGTGACAGTCATAAGATTCATTCAAGCAGACCCTTAAATGAGGCGTAAACTTACATTAGCAAAACGGAAATGAAGTACGTGTTTATTTGCATATAGAGCGGGGAAGTGAGATCTGATCACAAGTGGTCACTCGAGATGCATATGGAGATGCCAGGTGTGAACGGACGTAGTTAGAGCTGTCCACTTATGATCGGATCACCAAAGATGCATGTTAATACCAGGTGTGAACAGGGCCTTACCTGATTCAACTGGAGAAACTGAACAGATAGCACAGCTTGTGTCCATTGATGAATTTTGCCCTAGAATGTCAAAGCACTGTTCACCATCTGCAGGGTTTGTCGCTCATGAGTTCATCTTGGACGTGAGACCATTTAAAAAGACTGCAAATATTGAAGCAGTAGATGTGGCCAAGAGGCTTCAGGATTATGGTAGGTGGAACTCAAAATGGCTGGCGTGACTGTAACAAAAATACTAGCATCTGTCTGATTTAAGCACCACACAAAACAATTAAATTAGAGTACAGGTTGGAAAAGTGGGCTTTGGGAAAAATTGCAGCTTGTTTCAGGTTTTTTTATGTGGTCTGTTATTTATTGACAGCAAAGGTTGCACTTGTCCTTTATGTCAGTAGTAATGTGATCCAAATTTAATGTTAGACATGCTGGCAGTGACAGTCTATTGGTCTGTAGAGAAAATCAGCTCAATTATTCAATCTTGATAAAGAAGGTTATCCAGCTGAATGTCTTCTCATTTTAACACTTCCTTACTGCTACTGTTTTTAGTTAAAGAAAAATGACCACATTTGCTTTATCTTTTCAAAGTGTTTGTTCTGTCAGTACAATGGCATAGTATATCATAACAATAGAAATCTCAGTTCTTGAACAAAGACAGCCACCATCATGTTTGAATGCATGCTGGAGTATTCACCAGATTCTTCTTTGTCTGATACATATTGAGAAGTTTTTTTTCTTTCTGTTTTCACATAAATAGAGTGTAGCTTTATCAGAAAGCTGTATGAACCATACTGGCACAGTACATAAAAGACTACTAATTTTACAAAACTGACAGAAGAGTAAAAAGTTGATTTCTATGGTACTGGATTATAATGATTAAAGTGGACATAATGCTGGCCTTTGGTCACATTTTGGTTCCCTACCCCTAATCTTAAGTGTTAATCCACAGGACACGATTCACTGCTGAATTTGTAATGCAGGTGTAATCTCTGTCCTGAAAGGCTTCCACGCCCCTACCATGTCCTGGCCAGTGGCAGGGACCCTGATGATTGAGCCCACCGAGTCGGAGGACAAGGGTGAGATGGATCGCTTCTGTGATGCCCTTGTCAACATTCGGCAGGAGATTGCTGACATCGAAGAGGGCAGGATGGACTCGCGCATTAACCCACTGAAGGTGCCAGCCTGAATTGACATGGACACTTTCAGATCACAAATATTCAGTCTGCCTACATTACAGCATGTACTTTTGTTACAGATGGCTCCTCACTCTCTGGCCTGTATCTCATCCTCCACTTGGGACAGGCCCTACTCTCGGGAGTCTGCTGCTTTCCCACTAGTAAGTCTCTTGACTATCACACTCTACTTACCACACACTGTGAAATATACCAGGCAAAAGATTGCAGAATGTGTCATACCTAGGTCAAATCTGGGAATTGATGGGTCAAATTGAAAACATTGTTCATTTAGGTTACATATTAATGGACGCAAACAAATCCATCTTCCTTAATTAGCTTTAGTGCAAATACAGGGCTATCGGCTACAGATTTCATTCCGCACTCCTGTTTCTGTTCTTTATGTTGAAAGCACACACATGCTTTTTACATAGTGCTACATGTGGCAGTGATTTTGTTTATCAAATTCCTCAGCCTTTTGTGAGACCAGAGACCAAGTTTTGGCCATCAATCTCAAGGATCGACGACATTTATGGTGACCAGCACCTGGTGTGCACCTGTCCACCAATGGAAGTTTATGAGTCTCCTTTTGAAGCCAAGAGGGCCTCATCATGACGGCAAATCTGAAGCTTCCGTTGCAAATATGCATCGATCCTTCTCACACTGAAAATCCACCATGAATTAGGAGACCTATATTTTTCTTCTGTCACATGATATACATTTGGTGACATAGATTTCTATCATGTATTGTACAAATAGTTACCTTTACATCTCCCTTCACTTTTGGTCGCTATACTAAAAACACATTTGAACTATTCGTATTGCTGTACCCGTGTAAGCTTTGTTTATATGTTTATCTTGTCTGAGTTTTGGGATAACTGAATTGAGAGCATGTGTCTATCATCTACTTGTGGTTCAACCAACAAAACACTGTTTGAAATGTTTTAATTTTATTGGGATGTTTAAATGTTTTCTAATGACCTTTAAATGGTTGTCTGCCAACCTGCTGTAGAAATTGAGTAAATGTTTTAGAGATTTACCATTTTGCTGTTGAGCATCATTTCCAAACCCAAATCAGATAATATTTTTGGTTTGGTCTGTGGGTTGGCCTGTGAGGAGCTTAATTGATTTCTGTCAAGGTAAAGATTGCACGAAACTGGGAAATCATGTAGAAGAATCAGTGGTAGTGACTGCACTGGCTGTCGCAGAATCAGCTTCTTTTAACCCAGAGATATAACCCACTGGTGTCAAAGACCTGTCAGTCTAAAGTTACAGGCTTTCAAAGAACAGTCTATATACATCCGCTAGGTGGCTCTGCAACAAACAAAAATAGAAATCTAGGCAGACAGTAATTCACTTTTGTCCACTTCAAGACATTAAACTTCTGAAAGGGGTAATGTGCTGAGTTTAGGTGTTTAATTCCATCTTAAGTAATAAGCTCCTCTAGAAGGGCAAATATTAGAAAATTCACATTCCTTTAAATAATGGTTTCATTGTTCATACAAAAATTGCATTTATTTATATTGTTAGTCATAGTATTTCAGAGTTTTTAATTTAACATTAATTTTAACCTTTTACAAGAAGACATACCATTGTTTTACATGAGGTGAGCTTTTGCGAGGTGGAATATCAAATTTCATCATGCATTTAATAGGCCACCTGGGTATAATTAATAGCTACATAAAGAGAAATCAAACTTAGAGTTTGAATTTTGAGCTTAACTCTATTTACATTTACATTTATTTATTTAGCAGATACTTTCATCCAAAGCAACGTACAAAAGTACTTACAGTAAGTATAGCGACAGTACAGGGACAGGATGTGTACAGTTCCACAATGAGACAGTAGTTCTCAGCTGAGAGCAAAGTCTGTTTGAGGACGCAGTACTAGCTAATTTATATAACTACAGGGTATAGGGCAACTAACAAGATCCAACTTCAAAACAGCGCAATGAGTGCCAGAGTAAAGGCGGTAACAAAAACACAAAAAACACAGCAATTTTTAACAGCACTGTTGAGTGGTCAGCTCTGAAACCTGACTGGTGGGGGTCCAGGAGGTTGTTCCTGAGAAGAAAAGGGAACAGTTGGTTAAGTACTGCACATTCCAGGGTTTTGGATAGAAATGAAAGGAGAGATACTGGTCAGTATTTCATAACATCTGATGGGTCAGTGGATGGTTTCTTCTGGAGTGGAGTAACCAGAGCTTTCTTGAGGTCTGGGGGCACAATACCAGAGATTAGTGAGGTGTTGATAATTGAGGAAAGAAATGGGGTGATCTCACCGGATATAGATTGGAGCAGAGTAGAGGGGATGGGGTCCAGAAGCCAGGTTGTGGCATGGTGGTCTGAGATGAGTTGAAGCACATCCAAATCATTGAGCGGCATGAAAGAGGACAGGTGGTTGATGCAGTTGGTCGGGGTGGTCAAGAGTGTTGTTGAGGGAGTGAGGGGGGTCCCAGATGCTGGTCACCTTTTCCTCAAAGTAAACCCTAAAATCATTGGCAGAGAGGAGAGAGGGGGAGGGAGGAGGAGGAGGAGGGGAGAGGAGGGTGGAGAAGGTGGAGAAAAGTTTTCATGAGTTAGTTAGCATTAATTTTGCATTGGAAGAATGAGGACTTGTTGTTGCAGATGTGAATACTGTTAGCAGAGAGTGATGGGTAGCCAGGTCCACAGAGGATCTGGATTTCCTCCACTTCCTCTCAGCAGCTCGCAGCACAGTCCTGTCTGAGCGGAGGGTGGAGGGCAGAGTGAGGGAGAATGATACAAAATAGTGGTCCGATACGTGGAGGGGAGTCACGGTGATGTGGGTTGTGGTACAGCCTCTGGTGAACACAAGGTCTAGCTGATTTCAGGTGATGGCGAGAGGTTGAGGGCAAAGGACTGGAGGAGGGAGATTATGCTGGCCATTGGGAGGTCTCAGATTGAATGTCTGAATGAAGTCTCCTAGTACAGTCAGTGGAGTGTCATCAGGGAGGGAGTTCAGAAGAGTGTCGAGCTCGTCAATGAAGAGGCCGAGGGGACCTGCAGGACGGCAAAGAACAACAATGGTGAGTTTTAGAGGATGAGATACAGATATGGCATGGAATTCAGATGAGTTAATGGAGAGAGTATGGAGGGGCAGAGGGGAGTATCTCCAGGATGGGGAGATAAGCAGGCCCGTGCCCCCTCCTCTGCCTGAGGCCCGTGGAGTGTGAGAGAAGGAGTATGAGGAGGACAGGGCAGCAGGGGTGGCGGTGTTGTCCAGGGAAATCCAGGTCTCAGTGAGTGCCAGGAACTGGAGTGACATGGTCTCAGCGTAGGCCGTGATGAATTCTGCCTTTTGAACCAATGACTGGCAATTCCATAGCCCACCCACCACTGAGAGCACCTTGGAGGAGGACAGAGGAGGATAAGCCAGGTTAGCCAGGTTGCGTTTACAGGAGTTGTATCTCCTGGAACGAGAGGAAGAGTGGACAAGGATAGGAAGGCGGCAAATGGTGTAATGAGTAAAGGGTCTGGTGATAGGGGAGAGAGGAGAGGAAAACGCTGATAAAATTGCTGTGAGGAAATGACGGTACAGCAACCGGCAGCCTCTGGGTTAAACTAAATACCCTTGATGCTAATCAGCTTGATCAAACAAACAAAGCACAAACAGCTGGTTACAGCTGAACACAGGTGATACTAATCGATGATACAATAGAACGAAACTGCTCACTGCAAACACGAAGTTAATTACAACTACAGCTGACAGACAACTATTTTTACTTTGTATCCAGGAACTTGATGCATTTACAGTTTGCAGTTAAGTTGTGACTACCAGCCTGGAGCATGAGAGGAGAACACTGCAGTGAATGTGTAAGTGAACCTGGGACTGGTCAGTAGAGGATAACGGACAAAGCATAATTTCCAAAAAGAGATTAAAACGATCACAAATCATTGTTTTGCCCTCCCAAATACACTGACATGAGATCGCAATGCTGGGGTGGAGAAATACTTGACCAAAACTAGTTTTCAGTGAAGTAAGAGTATTGATGCAAACACATGAAAATGGTTACAATTATACTTCTTTCCAGTAACACAGCACTTTAGCCTTATAGAATCCAAATATTTAATGGGTTCATATTAAGTGTTATACAATGTATAAAATTTTAAATTGCTACATAAAGACATGTAACACCCCCCATTGCTACATAAAGACATGTAACACCCCCACCCCCCGCCCAACACACACACACACACACACACACCCACCCCTTAGAGGTAACATCGCTACATAGTTACTGGTGATTTTTTCTCCAAATGGCTTTAAGAGTAATGAACATCTAACACAACAACACATGAAAGAGAAGCTTGTGGAAAGCTATTGTCTTTACAGTCACAGCAGAAAAACAAATTAAAAGCTCAAAGAGTGAATCATGCATATCAGACTTACAAGATGTCATTACAGTTACACTGAAAGTGCTTGATATTCATTGACTGACAGCAACAAAAGTAGCTAAAGAAAGACTGCAATTTTGTGCATGTGTTTCAAAAAGCAATGAGGATCAGACATTGAGTGGATCACAAATGCAAGAAAAAAGTCTTCACATACATACATACCTTCTTCTAGGCCTAAGGTAGTTCATTATTTTTAGGTCAAATGCATACAGGATAATGCTCTGTGATCAGCTATGATGCTAATGTCTTACACCTTCACCTGAGGAGCTGGGGCTCTGGAGCACCACAGCGTTAGATTAGTAACTGAAGTGCTAAGTGAACCTGAAGTGTCAGTTACAGCTGGTTGGATAAGTGTGTGCATATCCAGTTGGTTGGCTCATTGGCCCTTGCTGTAGCAAAGAAAGAACTGGTCCAGCAGCAGCTGTAGTGTCTTACTGAGAGCCATGATGTTTTTCCACGACTGTGGCTGCATGCTGGGCGGGAGTACACCTTTGCATCAGATGACCTCTGTAGACAGCTCTGGGGTTAGGAAAAGAATCTCTCATTATATGACATCCTTGTTTACAGTTATTAATGTATTGAAATTTTTTTATGAAGAAGCATGTCCATGTTGCAAAGAAAAGGCTACTGTGTGTCGAAATGATACCTTCTGGCCTTTGTTTTCTGCACCATAGAGAGATTATGCAGTTATAGGCTGGAAGATCAGCTCCTGGAAAATACACAGAGATCTGCTCCACCATTCTCAGTTCTGCCCAGGGCAATTAAAAGGCAGCTGTTGCCGCTGGAGCAGTGTCAAACACAGCATAGGTGTATCCTGAATTTGATAAAATGTGAAAAGTAGTAATTATAAAATTACCACATTAAAATAAAAATGAAGATGACTTACTTCAAATACTTTAAAAGCCTTCTTAAGCAGCTCCATTTCTCTCAAACCCAATTTTTCTCATTTGAAGCGGAAAAATATGTAAATATAAAAATATAAGATCCCAAAAGAAAATAAATGTAAAAATACTGGTTTCAATAACACTATGAAGTTAATAAGATATATTTAGATATGTTTTTACATTTGTTTTGCCAGCGTGTAAATTAAAGCAACCGTAGGTTGCTAACGAAAGTGACAGTGAAGGTAAGTGCTTTGAAAATCGGGGGGTGGGGGGGGTGTTACTCTTTCACTTAAACATTGTAATAAAAATTTTAAAATAAACACGAATTAATTTTAAATCACTGCCCTAAACTGAAAATTGAAATTGAAATTGAAAATCAAGTAATCTGTTCCCACAATCTTTGCCATAGAGACAGGGTGAGTTGATGACCCTTTATTCTGCAACTCTTTTGATTGTGCCTTGTCTTATTCTCCTGGTGAAGAGCATCTTTTCAGAAGCTCAAAAGTAAGCATGGTTGGTCCTTATTGGGCCCTCCATGAGATAGCTCGTGGCCTTACTGATTGTTGAGAATATCTTCCTGGATAATAAAAAATATGGATATTTTGATCTAGTGCATTCTGCATATACCTTTAATACAAGGTTTTCCAAAAAAATAAAGTGTGCTCATTTTTTACCTGCATTATTTTTAAAAGTCTCTCATTACAATGCATGTAAGGTGCCTTGACTTTCTCACAGACCAAATCTTTTCAACAAGATTGATTTATGTTCATTACATTTACATTTATTTATTTAGCAGACGCTTTTATCCAAGGCAACTTACAAAAGTGCATACAATAAGTATAGCGACAGTACGGGGACAGGAAATGTATAGTTCCACAATGAGACAGTAGTTCTCAGCTGAGAGCAAGGTTTGTTTGAGGACACAGTACTATCCAATTTGTACAACTACAGGGTATAGGGCAACTAATAAGATACACCTTCAAACTTCAAACAGCGCAATGAGTGCCAGAGTAAAGGCGGTGACAAGAAAACAATTCACAAAAGCACACAGCAATTTACAACAGCACTGAGCTGTGTGTGATGGGTCAGTCCAGGTAGAGTCTGAAGAGATGCGTCTTCAGACCACGTCTGAAGGAATGGGGTGATGGAGCTGTCCGTAGCGGGACAGGGAGTTCGTTCCACCACTGGGGAGCGATGCAGGTTAAACGCCGTTGCCTAGCGGAGCCTCCTGCTTTGTCCGTGCAAGGGGCAAGACGTCCAGTTGCTGCAGGTGTGCAGGGCTGGATGAGGTCTTGGAGGTAGGTAGGGACTGTCCTGTTGATTGCAGAGTAGGTGAGGGTCAGGGTCTTGAATCTGATCCTGGCAGCGACAGGAAGCCATTTTAGCAGGGGAATAATGTGGGAGAATTTGGGGAGGTTGAAGTTTAGTCGGGCAGCTGCGTTCTGGATGAGCTGCAGAGGCTGGGTGGTGCAGGCTGGGAGGCCTGCGAGGAGAGCGTTGCAGTAGTCCAGGCGAGGGAGCACTGTGGCCTGGATAAGGAGCTGCATGGCGTATGTTGTTAGGAACGGACGAATCCTCCTGATGTTGTGGCGGAGGAATCGGCAGCGCCGTGGCGTGCAAGCTATGTGCTCCTTGAAGTCCAAGTTGCTGTCGAGGATGACGCCCAAGCTCTTTGCTGACTGAGAGGATGGTATTGTGGTGCCATTGGCTGACTGAGTTTAGTTTATAACATTTTTTACAAACATGAAAATACATAAGCCTGCCACTAGAGTCATTTGACTTTGGAAAAACATCAGTGATGTCTCCAAGCTTCTTCTCTCTAACTGACCCACCACCTGCCCCCTGGACCCAGTACCCTCCCATCTCCTACTGCACTCACACACATGAACACATCACTCATCACTGGCACCTTCCCCACCATGTTAAAGCAGGATTGGGTAACCCCACTGCTCAAAAGGTACACACACAAGCCCTCCCAAGTAGAAAACAACAGACCAGTCTCTCTCCTCCCATTCCTACAGTGGATATAAAAAGTCTACACACCCTTATAAAATTGCAGGTTTTTGAAATGTAGACAGAAATAACAATATAAATATCAGACGTCTTCCATCTGTAATGTGATCTTCCAACAAAAAAAAAAAATCCAGAGAAAAAACAAAGTTAATTTTTAGGAACATTTTAAATGAATTAAAAAAAAAACAAACTACAACACCCTGATTGCACACGTCACATCTCTCCTGGGGCCTCATTTATAAAACGTTCTTACGCACAGATTTGATCTTAGAATGTGCCTTAGTCTTAGAATGACTAATGTAATCTTTATGACTTTCAGACTGGATAGAAGGAAACTGACAGGTGACTATCAATGATTGTCATGAATTCATTAAATACATCTCTAATAAACTCAGAAACACGAATAGCGTGTCAAGCAGTTCGTCTGTGCCCTTTCCGCCGTGTTGTCCTTGCATATAGTCTCCACCATGGTTTGCTGTGCTGCATGGGGATGCTCCAATAGCTCCGGGAAAGGAGTACGAATGTACACGGAGTGGAGAAAAAATGGTTGGCTCAAGTCAGCAGGAGCAATCTTACTATCACTAAAGATTGCAACAACAAAAATACACTATATGGACAAAAGTATTTGGCCATACCTGTTTTTCAGGGTTTGGGCTAGGCCCCTTATCACCAGTGAAGGCCAATCTTAATGCATACCAAGACATTTTGGACAATGCTATGCTTCCAACTTTGTGGCAACAGTTTGAAGAAGGCCTTTTTTCTTTTCCAACATGACTGTGCCCCAGTGCACAAAGTAAGGACTATAAGGACATGGTTTGATGAGTTCGATGGTGATGGTTGATGGTTTGATGATGTGGAAGAACTTGACTGGCTCGCACAGAGCCCTGACCTCAACCCCATCCAGCACCTTTGGGATGAACTGGAACGGAGATTGCGAGCCAGGCCTTCTTGACCAACATCAGTGCCTGACCTCATAAATGCTCTACAGAATGAATGGGCACAAATTCCCACAGAAACACTCCAAAATCTTGTGGATAGCCTTCCAAGAAGAGTGGAAACTGCTATAGCTGCAAAAGGGGGACCAACTCCAAGTATATGTATTTGAATACAATGTCATTACAATGTAATGGTGAGGCTTCTGAATACTTTTGTTCATATAGTGTATGTGAGGTGATCATATAATAGGCTGTTCGTGGTTAATATTATGTGTTGCTAACTTTGTATAGCCCAATCTGTTATCTAATGTTCCCTAAATTTACTAATTTAGTTGGGGATAATCCACTGGCATGCTTTAATGCACGTTAATTTGATTCAGATGTGCTGATAATATACAATCTGATAATATAACATCTTACCCTTTAAAAGTGCATCACTAACGGTCTATTCTGCTGCAACTCTACTGCGCTGCTATTATTTGCTGCTAACTTCCGCCCGGGAACTATTGAGAGATTCCACAATCCGCCATTGCTGTATGAAAATGGTCCATTGGAGCGAACGTAGTTGACGCGACTCTCTCTAGTTTCCGCTAGGATTTTTTCTTGCCGATCCGGTGTCTCAGTAACAGTCTATGTTACAAACGCAAATATAATGTAGCCTATACCTACGTTGACGAAAGAATGACAACGACCTCAAATCAGTTTGACTATTTAATGAACAGTAACGATTAAGCAAAACCTCAACATTAGCCGCTTAAATGTTAGCTACGTTTTGTATGACTATTATTACCGGACATTTTTGACCGGGTTTATCGTTTTTTTTTAATATAAATTTTACTAGGCAAAACCTGGTAATTACCGGCTAACGGAAAACCTGGTGCCAACATGTCGTCTGATGCCTAATTGTTTCCTCATTATTAGGCTATTATTATTGTTGTTAATAATAATAATAATAATAATAATAATAATAATAATAATAATAGTAGTAGTAGTAGTAGTAGTAGTAGTAGTAGTAGTAGTAGTAGTAGATGCTGTTGTAGCTGTATCGCCAGATTGAACACATTACTTAGGCTATGTAATGGTTTGCACAATAAAGTTATCAATAGTAAAACAACAACAATCAAAGTAAAACAACATAAGCTAGGCTACTTGTGGAAAACAAAACAAAAACACAAATTGGTTTTCCAAAACTACCCCTATTAGCATAATTGACACATCCTTGAAGGAAATTTATTTAATATACATATTATGGTTCCACACGTGTAAAACATTTCGGTCAATCTATAGGCTATAAAATGTCCAATAATGCAGTGGTTTGCAAGAGGAAGGCAACGAGTTTTTACAGATCGGGAAGACGTCTTTGCGCATGATGAGGAATGGCTGATAAGCAGGTACCGTATGCTTTGTGCCCAGATGGTACGTACTTGGTTTTAATGGTAACGCCACTGGAAAGGCTCCCAAACTGTCCCTGCACGCACCTGCACCTCCCCCAACAGGACCTCGATTTTGGCCTCGCTAAACTTGCACTGCGCACAATTTCAAGATCATTTGTGATTTATAGATTTCACATCTGGGAGAGTGGCGTACGCACGTTTTTTGTGCGTACGTTCATTTTCTCTTAATCACACGTATGCACATTTCAGAAATGATCTTAGACCAAATGTAGGATCGTTTCTACGCAACTTTTTTTCTTTATAAATGAGGCCCCTGGTCTCACTCCACTGGCTTGCTGTAGCTGCCTGCATCATATTCAAGGCCTTGATGCTTGCTTATAAGACGAATAACAAAACTGCATATACTTACCTGAACTCACTATTACAAATATATGTTCTCTTCCAACCAAGGGCGTAAGAGAGTTTGGTATCTGATATACGTAATCTGCAGTCCTTAAAGGAGCATATATCTTATTGAAGAACTTCCACAACTTCCCTCTCTGTCTTCAAGAAACATCTGAAGACACAGCTCTTCTGCTCTCACCAGAGCACCTTAAACACTGCCACCTAAAGAAATTTCTCATGTCTCAAAACTGTTTCCCACTAAACTATTTAAATAAAATGTAATCTAATGGCTTAATGCACTCATTACCTCTACCAGCTAGCTTGTACCTTGTCTGGCCAACCATTTTAAACGTGGTCATACAGCGCTTCTAATATTGTTGACTCCTTATGGTTTTTTGCTTGTGTTGTACCTCACTTGTAAGTCGCTTTAGATGAAAGCATCTGGCAAAAGAATAAATGAAAAAATGAATCATCATTTGTTGAGTTTATTAAACAAATTTGGATAATTGAGCTGGGAAGGTCACACTGGTACTGTGTCAATTAAAATTTCTTGTGAGGTTAGTTTGTAAAGTATTATAAGGAATGGGCAATGTATACGCAAGTTAAGTTATACAGAACAGTTCCACCACCATGCAATATAACAAACACCCACTGTCCTATATCAGCCTCTCCTACAGTTGCTCTTGCCCTGTGCACTTCCTTTCATCTTTCTTACTAAGGTATGAATATGATCTTACCATAGACATTATTGAGTTTGCAAACTACTCATGGGAGATAGATAGTAACTGTTGCGATGGCCAATAATGCTTTTTTTCTTTTGTGCCAGCAACAATGGTGACATTGCCTAAGTTGAAACCACTGAGCTCACCTGCAGTATTATGATTGCCGCTTTCTGTATGCATGCAGTAATACTCAGTTAAGAAACTATTTCTGAGCAGAAGCAGAAAAATGAAACATGAGTAGGCAATATCCGCAAACAAACCTGCAGTCAGACTGTGGAGAGCCTTCACCACCTCTCCCTTGAACCTGAATGCAAATTGTGACACAATTGACAATTTAAACAATTAATTATGTGCACCTGTGTTAATTTCTATGATGATCAGCCTATTAGATAACAAGCCACACCTTTCTAATTAAAGGTGATTAAATACAGGTGTGGCTTGAGAACAGAGAGGATGGCTCACTTTGTCCCTGCTGGTGCTGTGCATAGGCTGATTTCCTTTGTTTTGGGTTGCGTTTTAAAACAGTTTTTACACTTTTATTTTGGGGTAATTTATTGGAGAAGTATCGGCCAGCTTCTCTACACAGACAGATGTACATAAACTGTCAACATATGCCATCTGGTGGAAGCAATGCACAGGCTAAAACAGATGGAAATGCAACAGTGGCACAGAAGTTCGAGAACTGGATCTAAGAGGGCTGACTGAAAAGACTGCTGTTCAAAGCCTTCAGGTGGTTGTTCAAAATGACACATTAAATATCTTACATGGAAGCACACCTAATTTCTTTTGACACCTTTATTCAGATTTCAGAAAAAGCACTGAAGATGACAATATGAGTCTGACCTGAAAAATACAGAAACCTGTCAAATGCAGAGCAATTAAAAACCTCAAGAAAATCCACCCTAGGGGTGAAATGATTGATTCAGGTCAGGGATCAAAGATAAAAAAGCAGGGATATTGAAGCTGGAACATCACTGTAATGAATTTACTGAAACGGAGATAAGGTTGGAACAAATGTTTGAGCAGTTATGTTTCTGGTGTAAACATGACATCTTTCCATCCTGCACTGCATATACTGATTACAGCACACCCTGCCATCTCCCACTCTCTCCTGGACTGTCCCCCTGCTGGGACCCCAGGAACCCTCCATATCTCTTCTCCATGTGCTGTCATCCGTCCCCTCCCATTCCCATGCCTGCCCTGGCAAGTTCTTTGCGTGTCCTTCATCTTCCTTCCGCTTCTGTCCCCGGCTCACGCACACACAGCCACGCAGACAGGTTCCCTGATCTGGGGCATACCTGGTTCCACAGCGACCCAGTCCTCCCACCTGCCAACCCTGCCACAATCCATGCCCCCTTCCCTTTGGCTACACAGGTAGGGACACCCCTGCTCTCCTCTGTCCCTCTTCCTGAAGCTGGCATTTCACATGCCCTGGAACCTCTGTGTGGCTGCCATCCAGTACCCCTGTTGTTCGCACCCAGTAATTTGCAGTTACAAGTAATTTAAAAATATTCTAAGATCTTGCCAGGAATTAGATTGAGTTTCTGTTAAATATTTTTCTTTCACTTTGTTGTTTAACATTGAACTTTTGCAAAGATTTTAATAAGGTCCACCAGTTCCTCTTCCTGACTGGCGCAAATGTTTCTTTTTTCTGAAGCAGTCAATGCAGCCAAACCACAGACTTTATAACACACATCGTTACAACTAGTGGTCGTAATTCCATTCATTTCCAATTTCCATATTACATTGACCAGTCAGGTCATGACTTGGAGATACAGGGCACAGCTGTGGTACTCTGGACAGAAAGCATGTGCTCTTTTGGTATGCTATATTGCTGTCACATAAGAATGCCCCTTCTTAGGTCCTCCTCAAGTGGTTCTACTGACCCTGCTATTCAGCAATATAACAAGATGCCATGCAAAGAAATTAGGTCTCCACTGTGGTAATTATAACTGTTCTACATTTATTCATACATTTGTTCACTGGTTGTCATTTTCAGCACTTTCAAGGTTCATGTGGGATATCAAACCATAGGTACAGCACTCTCTGAGCAGATTTTCAAATCATACAAAAAAAAAAAAAAAAACAGGGATCTTGAGTGAACCACGTACAGAAGTTGCTGAAATATATCCCCCTTCAAAGGCATGTTTGTATCAATTCACCAAAATTCTCCAAGATGACAAGTAGCAAATCAGGTAAAAAAAATTATTTAGCATTTGCCTTCTTTTCTGCTTGCTTTGGTGAACATGGAGAGAAGACTATAACAAACCTTTGCAAAAACCATGGTGACAAAATCTTGTCAGACCCTTGTCAGATCTCTGCATGTCCCTTATGACATTCAAAGGCAATCCAAATGCCCACTCTGAAATGATTGGTGGCAAGTACAGGCATAGATTAAGTCACTGTTGTTCAACTCCCTTTCCACAGTCCATGCCCAATTCTCCAGATCATGCACTAAGGCACTAACATGAAAATACCAAAGTGTTCTTTGGTATTTTTGTGTAAAGGTTTCAATTTCATATGGTGGGATCAGGAGAGACTGAGGGACAATTCAAGGAACACACACGGATAAAAATGAAATACAGAAAAGACCTGACATTGTGTGTTTGGCATGGCTGCTTGGCATGCCTATCGAGAGCGGTTCTTCATCTTTCTGCGGGCATCCTTGCCTGGCCGCTTCTGCAAGTAAGCCAGAAGAAGAGTCAAAATACATATCGAAATGGTATACATTTTGGCAAAAACATTTTCAATATAAAGTGATCTTTGCACTATGTCCTTGAATGGGGAACAAATGGAACCTGAAATTCTATTATTCTATTATCTATAATTCTATGAATATTACATAATTTCACAATAAAAACACACGAAAAAACACTGAAATACAAATTTACAATTTGGCATTTCGCAGACGCTTTTCAACCAAAGCGACTTACAATTAGTCACAATTGACAAATGACACAGCAATTGCTTTTTCACAATCCAGTTTACACAAAATGGTGTCTGATTGGTCAGATTTACTGGGGTACACATTCCAAAATTTGGTTCACCTTACAGGGTTAAACACGAGTCAAGAAAATCTACCGTTATCTTACATTTGATTTCTGCTTCCCTCCTTTTCCAAATTTCTTTCCACCCTTCCCATGTGCCACCTTCGCTCTGAACCCCGACACATCGTTGTGACTCTCTTTGGTGTTCCATTTGGAGCCACGCTTCTTTCCACCAAAGCCAAACTTCTGATCCTTGTATTTTCTCTTTGCATTTGGACTGGAAACAAGAACATTATTATTTGGACCTATATTTTAGAGTGGAAAAGACAGTCGTCAACACGAGCAGGGTTATGTAGAAACAAAAACACGACAGAAAATGGATGACTTTAATTGAGGACATCTAGCTGAATTAAAATGTGTCACCATCACCAAGAGCCATACCCTTTTTTGTTCATAGCTGCCTTGGGCACTCCAGCTCCTTTCTTGCTCTTCCCCTGATCACCATCCAGGAAATCTAATTTATCAGTCATTCCTACAGAGACCACAAAGGTAAAATCAATCATCACATGACATTAACACTCATATAAAGTCTTCAGAATCCCACCACAGGCTTATGCTATTTCATAGTATTATTGTAGTGATCCAGTCTGCTCAGACCACAAGACAATACTTCACAAACTACAAAAAAGTCTACGGGAAAAAAAGCTAACACAACTGAACACTTCCAAGTACTGCTGTAACAGATGACCAAACTAAAACATGGTAGTCTACCTAATATACTAGCCATTTATTTTTCTCCACTCTTAAAAGTACCTTTCTGATATTTCTTCACAGCTGACATCATTGCTTTCTTCTCCTTTTGCCTCTTCTGAAGTACCTCTGTTTGAACCTACAACACAACAATGGTCTCACATTGATTCACTGATACATAATACAGAAATGCTAGACGCTTTGATTTGATATATAGGTAGAAAGATCAAATAGCACTCACCTTCTTGCCATACTTTCTCTGCTCTCTGAGCCTCTTGGCCTTCTCTGACTTCTCCATTGCTGTCTGTTTCATGATCAACTTTCTTCTAATCTACAAGACCAGACAGGATGTTACTGCTTAGCTGACTTAAGCACTGGGTACAAATAACAAATAGCATCTGAAACGGGTTACTTCAATGAGTGAGAAATAATAAATATTATATAATTATAATTGTTATGAATGTATACAATTTAACTACATAAATAATAAATCCTAAGACCACAGAAGATCCTGTGACATTACAATGCATAGTACTGTATATCAATTCCTTCTTTCTTAAACAATTAATTTCTTTTGTCTGGAGTTATTTTTGAAACTGCATGGACCCATTTTACAAGAACTGTGGTACAATAAATGTAGAAGGCCAGGGCTGGGACAATATACAAGTGAATAGTGAACATCAGTTTTGAAATTAATTGGAAATGCAAGCACAAACCTTCTGCATGTGCTGATCTGTCTTTGCCATTTCTGCAAAGTAATCCTCTGGCCGCTTGGTGGCAATCTTCAGCTTACGTAACCGTGGCAATGCTTCTAAGACAGCTGCTTGGGCTTGGCGGTAGCTGTAAATGTGAATAGATAAAACATTACATTATTGTCATTAGCAGATGCTCTTATGCAGAGAGACTTACATAGGTTACACGTAATTTTACCTATTTATACAGCTGGATATTTACTGAGGCAATTTAGGGTTAAGAACTTTTCCCAAGAGTACAACAGCAGTGATTCAACCAGCAACCTTTTGCTTACGAGCCCTTTGCCTTTACACTAAAACATTACCGACACGAACATATATATATTCAAATTCTTAGAAACTTTAAAACTGTGCTATTTGTAGAAAGGAATCCATGCAAGCACATTTTTGCAGGAGCACATGTTTGAACTTGCATAACAATGAATACCCACAAGTACATCTCCCTCTGGAAGTCATCTTCTGCATTTATAGCATCACTGTCCTCTGCAGTCACTTTGCCCTCTGCTTTGGCCACAATGTCTGCAGCAGGTTGGTTGCTTAGGTCCAGCCTTTCAACCCAAGGCAGATTCCTTCTGAAGTCCACCAAGCACTGCTTCAAGCCCTCCTGTGGACACAGGTGGGGATGAGAGATCACTGTTAGCAATGCAGAGCTGGGGCAGCCAGATTTAGTTTTGGCAACCATTTCATGCTGTCCAGTTGCCCATTTTGGCAAACAAAACTATTCAAAACACAAACAAAACAACTACACTTTTCCTCTATAAATAACCCAGCATTTTCCCTCTCACTGCCTTGCAATGGTGGCTCATCTTTACAGTAATCTCTCTCCATTGCAGAAAACTCGCTAGTAAAATGTTAGCTTCCCCTGCTTTTCTCATCCTCCAAAACATGTATGTTGATCTGAAACAAGAAAAATTCAGGTGAGCATTTACAAGACCTCATGAATGCCATGTCCTTGTTGTAACTACATAATGACTTTATAATTGATAGTACTGAACATGAACACTGTGACTGGAGTGACCAACTGATTTCTGATCCATCCGGATCTGCCCTGTGTATCACTCGACTCACGGGTCAAAATATGTAGTGCTAAAGCATGGCAACCACATTGTCCAGTTGGGTAAACAAATCGAGCCCTGCAATTTCAGGAAAACACGAGGGAAACAATCTGGGATGGGACTCAACCACATTCTGATCATTTAGCTGCCAACAACAGTATGACTCTACCCACCGTATTATTGACTGTCGTCTTTGCTTCTTGTTGAGGAACATTTAATCCTGGTTTTAGCAAACCCTTACCGAAGGCCTCTTGGAGCTTAAAACAAAGAGTGAAAACGGTGATTTTTATTACATCTTCATGAACAATGACAAAACGCTAAATGACATCACATTAGCTGGCTATATATAGTAGGTCCATCTGTTTGGCCTTCTAGTCTCCTTCTCCCTTCTAGTAGGCTACTGCTGCCATTGTAAATTATTAACACTGAAACTAATTACGATTAGGCTATTGTTAATACGTTCGTGGATCTCTCAAAATTCTTTTATTGCAAAAACAAATATTGGTAGCTAGCCAGCCAACTATCCCAGCTAGGCAGATACTGTAACGGGCAGCACTGCTAGAATACCACGCTCACTGGACAACCGGGAACAATACAATTTAGTCTTCTTATTATTATTTCAGTGTTGCCACAGAAGCCACTAACGCGCTCACCCGTCTCAATTAATCGCTACTGCTTTCCAGTACACGTTCTCACCTCTCCATCAGATAATTCACTACCCTCCTCTTCGGAAGAAATTCCTGATTTGCTGTTCTCTTCCAGCCCATCCATGTTTAAAATAATAATAGTGACTTAAAATCATATAACAATTCTGCAACACGCTACAACCTCTGTCACGTGGAGGTAACGTTTGTATGGAGCGGAAGTGAACAACACTGCGTACCCATCCTGTAAGTCCGTATAGACCGCCCTACTCTGACAAACGAAATAAAGGTTCCTAGGTAGCAAGCTGTGCGTTTCATTCTCTATTTCATTTTTGCAGTGAACTGTTTATAGTAGCTAGATTGTCCACATCTCGCTCTAAAAGTGGGTATAAGTAGCCTGAAGTGATTTAAATAAGTTTCATTAGTTTCATAATATTATTAGCATTATATTTCTAATTTGTAATGCATACTAGTGGGAACAACAGTAGCAAGTATACGATTCGGAACAAAATAATCACCAATCAGAATAATTTCGACAGATATTGAAAAAACCAACATTTTTTTCATTGTTATTCGAGCAGCTGGTGCTCTATTTTGGCAACTGTCTGGAAGTACGGAGCTACCAAAGACGGACAGACGTTCGTTGCTATGGTGTCACGTTGGCTTTAGGTATCCTTGGTAACACCATAAACTGAATGAATGAACTTTGTGCTCCCCATATTCAAGCAGAAAAGGTGAAGTTTGTTAGATGACGTGAGCCACCTAAAGCTCTCTCAGGATTTAATCAAGCGGATGCAGTGATAAAGATAACTGAGACCATAGCTACTTGTAATGGAAAGGTTTTGCAGACCTTATAGCTAATAATTAGGTGTACATTAGCAAAGTACATAGTTTTGCCATCTAGGTTGCTACGGTCGCCAAACAGCTAGCCAGACTTCCAAATCTTTTAGCAAACGAGTCTAGCGGTCAAATTAGGTAGTCACTAGGCGTCTAACAACAGTTTAACTGTAAAATTTGCTTAATTAAAGTTTAAAAACTAGAAGGCGAGGAATGTTTTACATCGGTTACCTAGGTATCAGATTAGTTAAGTAGAACGTGACAGAGTAATAATCAAGCGTGTTGACCCCATCGTCATAAATTTCACATATAGAATCAACATACTTATAAATTACGATTTGTTTTTAATTGGCAGGCGGACAAACGTTCTACAACAATTGAAGGATGTCTACAGTTGTGGCCCAATCGCATTTCATCTTCGGCCTGCGGACTGGGGTGACCAACAACGTCGTTTTTTATGACGAGCAAACCGTCATATTTCTGTCCGGAAACAACTGTGTGCGCTATAACATCGACCAGAAATGGCAGAGGTTCATTCCAGGTAGGACAACCTGTGTCTGCAATTTGCTGTTACCTAGAAAACTAAGTGCTTGCCAATAAATAGTGACAGTGTCGAGAAGAGAAATGCTGCTCACATGTAACATACCTAACATTGGCTAATTGGTTTAGTGTTTCTGTTCAACACTTTTATTGTATTGGAGAGGATATAAACCTTGGTTCAAAGATTCACAGAGAAAAACATAGTAATCTATCACCTCTGCACATAAACGCCAAATCTGAGGCAATTAACCTTGATTATCTTAATGTTATTCTGAGATGTTAATCTTATGTAAAGAACCTCACAACAATGCATTTCCTAAGATTAGGGATATAACCAGCGTTTTTTCCAAAAACTGGGGAAGCAGCGTTTAGTTTTTACACGCCCAAACTGTGGAACTCCCTCACTCAGTTTTAGCCCTCGGAGAATCACAATCAGTTGAGCTTTTTATATGATAGACTGAGCTTTTTAAAAGACACGTCTTTTCTACCCTGCTTTATGCATTACATTTTGAATTTAGAGTTCACGAGGCTGGTTAACTTGGAGGCCTTTACATATACCCACAGCATTCAAATTTGTGTGTCTTCGCATTCTCTGATTTTGGGAGGTTGTTTGGTACTAGTTACCAATGTTACCAGCGGTACCATACCAAAAAAACTGGTATACAGTATATACATATAAAATATCATTTTAAAAATGATTTTTAGTGTTGGTTTGTCTTCCATTTTTCACAATCTTTTACCATGAACTTAAAGAATCTCTTTATTCCCAAAACATTCTTTGACCTTCCACCACAATGTTTCCTGTGAACATTGTATGTTTACAGGTGCAATACTCTATGTGAGCTCACTTCAGTCAACTTGTGTTGAATAATAATAATAATAATAATATGAATTTATTGTCCACAAATGTGGAAATTTGTCTTTGGCTCCACAGGTAGTTAAAAATACAGACACAATAAATACAATAAAACACAGTTAATAAATAGTACACATACACGAAACAGACAGCAGTATAAATAAATATGGATTCCATATGAGTGGCCTATTTTGAGGTAAGCAAAGTTATTGCACTTGGTATGAATGATTTTTTGTAGATATTCTTAGTTGCTGTTGCGGCTCTATAACGTTTAATGAATTCTTTGAACAGGGGATGTGTGCAATCAGACACGATTTGTTGGGCTTTTTATCTCATCTGTGTTTCATAAGTGTGTCCCAATCGTTTCTGGTCTCTCCTAATAATTTTACTAGCCATGCTTACTATTCTTGCAAGTCTGTTTCTGTTCTTAGCCCCAAGATTCCCATACCATGTATGCATATTAAAGGTCAATACACTTTCCACAAGGCTTCTGTACGCGGTCTCTAGAATGGCCTTGCTAACCTCATATGAATCTAATTTTCTGATTAAATATAGACGTTGCATTGCTTTTTTAAAAATGTACTGTGTTCCCTGTAAAACATAAAGTGCAGTCGAAAAAAGTTCCTAAATATTTAAACTCCTCTACCTTTTCTACAGGCTGATCATGAATCATAACAGATGAATCCTGGCAAGCATTGTGCAGTCTCGTAATCACCAGTTCCTTGGTCTTTTTTCCATTGATGAAAAGAGCACTGTCATGACACCATTTTGTAAGCTCCCCAGTACAATGCAGGTTAATGCATCACTGAAGAATGTAAAGTTCTTTTTTAGCTTTTATGTTCCTAGATCTCCACTAGAGCTCAATGAATGTCATTTCAATAAAAAACTACAAATGCCTCTGTTTTCCATCAGGAACCGAGAAAAGTCAAAGTATGCAGGCCCTAGCTTTAAGCCCCAACCGACGCTACCTGGCAGTGTCCGAGCGGGGTGAGAAGGGCACCATCACGGTGTATGACCTGCAAAATGATCAGATCAAGAAGAGGAAAGTACTGAGTGGAGGAGAAATCCCTGTGCAGGAGTTTGTCTGCATGGCTTTCTCTCCTGACTCAAAGTACCTCATTGGCCAGTCAGGCGGCCCAGACTTTACCCTCTTCTACTGGATGTGGGAGAAACAGAAGGTCATTGCCACAGTGAACACTGGAGGGCCCACTCACCAGGTGAAAAAGCAGTGCTTAAAGAACAATTCCAAAAGGTTATTCATTCAGGTTTATTATTTGTATCAAAGAGGACCTTGATTGGAAGACCACACCTGCCCATCAGCTTGTTACAAAGTGTTGTCTGACAGAAGTCAATAGGTTATCATGTGTGGGCTAGTCCATACTGAAACTCAAATAAGTCAAATAAGTCATAACTCAAATAAGTGGGATAGAAATAAAAAGGTTTAAATTAATTAATTAGAAAATTAAATGTAAAAATGAACTGAGAAAACATTATTGGAAAAATTTGTAAATACATATATTATGCATGTATATATTATCTGTGTATTTTGTTTAAATTTGTTGCTTTGTGTATTTGATATTCATTTCATCACTTATTTCACTTTCGTCACTCATTTCGTGCTTGTATTTCTACATTTAGCCTGTTTAGGTATTCATTCATTTATTAATTTATCTTGAATTTTGACAGGTTTAGTTCAGAATACATTATCTTTCTCTGTAATTCTCAGTATTTTATCTCACAGTGTAATTAAATTGGTATATCTGCAGTAATTGGATCATAAAGTTTGTTTAAAGTATTCTGAGGAAAGTTAGGAAACATCTGAAAATTAATTCTGAGGAAATTTTCCACTTTTTTTTGTTAACATGTCTGTGCAGGGATCTAATTTGGGTGTGACCCATAAACTAAATTAAAAAAATCTGTTGTTCATGTCTTCTTGTTTGCAGGTGAGCTTCAACCCTCGGGACAACACTCAGATCTGCGCGTGTGGGACTGGGGTATTCAAACTTTTCCGGTATGCAGAGGGGGTGCTGAAGCAATTCAGTGCCCAGAAGCTGGAGTCCCACAATTTCCTGTCCCATGATTGGGTGTCAGAGAAACGGTTAATCGCAGGCACAGACAAAGGTCGGCTGCTGGTGATCGAATCTGGAGACCTGTGGTGGGAGACGAACGTGGTGATGAAGCCCTCTGCACAGGATCCTGAAAGGTGTGGAGAAGGAGATGTCATGAGTGGTCATTTGAAAGCCTTTACTTAAAGAAACAGTTAGAAATGATTAGCAGATTGGCAGTCTCTTTTCTGCCTTTTAGATCAGAGGACAGGAAGAAGCAGGAAGAGTCAGCCCCTGCCCAGCTGCCTCGTGTCACAGCCATTGCTGCCTACTCTAAGGGATTTTTCTGCTCTGCTGGGCCAGGGATGATGTGTCTATTTGAGAAGATGGAGGACAAGGACCACTACAGGAAATCCAGAGAGATCCGGGTACTAGGCTGTTTTCTCCTCATGAATGAAAAATTCAGTGATGTCAAAAGTATTGAAAGTAGTGAACATTAGGGGTGTGTGAATCGTTTTTTGATTAATCGTTTTTTAAAATTCGTCTGATTCGATATTGATCTGTAAAATTTATGGATCGATCTTTTAGGCTAATATGCATTTTTTTCCAGTTTTCTAGATTCATTCTAGGTTCATTTCTGAAATGGTTTAACAGAGAATTAAATAGACGGGCTCTGAAATAGGCTAACTGTCGTATTAAAGGCAATTACTAGTTCCCCCCCATTAGATGTCGCTCTCTCATGTAACTTTTAACGTTTAACGACCTGCGAATGCATAGAGAAAAACCTGTTACATCAATTTTTTTTACTGTGATGCGACCTCTCAGTGTTCACCATGGCTAACCCTACGGTCACACAGATGACACAGGAGAGACAAAGCGACTGGCTGCCATTCATTTTCAATGAGAGTTCGCGATTTACAGCGACAAGAAACAAGTGGCCGTTGCAAAGCCAACTAGGTGGGGCTTAAATATACTAGACTCGAGGTTATGCAAATACTGAGCGATGCGACACGGAGAAGGCAGCGTGACACACGTTGCTGAAACAAATGATCCAACATTCTGGTTCCAGTCAAACATGAAGGAGAAGCTTATCGTTGGCAGTGCCGGGTTTTTCCATACTCTACAATTTGTCTCTTGATACATACAGAGATATAAATAAAAATGATGCATGGAGAAGGGTGTCTGAAATCGTGGAGATGCCTGGTGTACATATTCACATATATGAGCGCAGCACTGGAAAATTTATTAAAAAATTATTTGTCACTTGCAATTGTCACTAAAAATGTATTTTAACCCTTAAAGCCCGACAGACGCAGCCTGCGTCCAAATTCACATCCCATCTTCTCGGTTGAATTGCTCACAAAGTAGGCCTATTCATCACTAACGATGCTAGTTGCTTGTCTATGCGACGTAGTGTTGGTGAGAAAAATAATTTTGAATTTACATTTTACAAATTTAATCATAGTTACAATCTGTATACAGCTCTGTGTCCATCTCCACACCCATTACTCTTGTTTGAATTACTCATGAACTCGTCATTGCATAGATATGGAACACATACACTATATGGACAAAAGTATTTGGACGCCTGACCATTACACCAACAGGGACTGTAATGACATTGTATTCAAATACATTCAAAGTATTTTAATATGGAGTTGGTCCCCCTTTTGCAGCTGTAACAGCTACCACTCTTCTTGGAAGGCTTTTCACAAGATTTTGTGTGTTTTTGAGTGTTTCTGTGGGAATTTGTGCCCATTCATTCTGTAGAGCATTTATGAGGTCAGGCACTGATGTTGGACGAGAAGGCCTGGCTCGCAATCTCCGTTCCAGTTCATCCCAAAGGTGCTGGATGGGCTTGAGGTCAGGGCTCTGTGCGAGCCAGTCAAGTTCTTCCACACCAAACTCACCAAACCATGTCTTTCTAGTCCTTGCTTTGTGCACTGGGGCACAGTCATGTTGGAATAGAAAAGGGCCTTCCCCAAACTGTTGCCACAAAGTTGGAAGCATAGCATTGTCCAAAATGTCTTGGTGTGCTGAAGCATTAAGATTGCCCTTCACTGGAGATAAGGGGCCTAGCCCAAACCCTGAAAAACAGGTGTGGCCAAATACTTTTGTCCATATAGTGTATCACAAGAAAGAGCGGAACCGGAGCTTTATAATGATGCTAGTCACATATTTGTACATACCGAAGTAATCACGTTATGACGACAGATCAAACTTCTGCAAAGTTATATCTTTACAAATTTTGTCACCCATTTTCACACTCCTGCTTCTCGGTTGAATAAGTCACGAATGTACCGCATATCAAAACAGAACTTATACCCTTTTCGATGATGCTAGTTGTTTCTCTTTGCAACAAAGCGTTGTCGAGTAATCGAGTTTTGAAATCACAGCAAATTTCTGCATTGTCTCCAACATAAGGCTGTCATTACATCCCACTTTGTATGAAAAATAAACACAAAATGATGTATTTGCTTTTCATTGCAATGAGTCAAAAGCCATCTCCCAGCGCCCTCCTGTTTTGTTGTTTCTCCTGGGAAGCTCCCGTAATTTCCATGGCAAACTTTATTATGATTAATCGTCATACATTAATCATAATTAATGTATGCCCCGCCCTACTACTAATGTTGTCAGAACAGGTTGCTTGCGGTGTCTGTGGTAAAATGAACTACTTGGTCAGCAGAGATGTGATGAGGCTGTATTAGCTGATAGCTAGCTAGACAGCTAGTAATATGACAGTTGAGGAAAGTGCCTGAAAGCCATATTAGCTAGCAAGCTATCTAGCTTTCTATGTTGTTTTTTTATTGTAGCTAGCTAAGCTAGCTATGTGTTTGCAAGGTGATATTTGTATTTATCAGCGGAATGTGATAGTAGCTAGCTAGTTACGTTTACTGTTTTGTTTGTATTGTAGCTAGCTATCTAGATTTGTCTTTGTAAGGTGGTATTTGTTAGGGCTGCCCCCTAATAGTCGACTAAACGTTAGTCGATGAGAAGAGTCTTAGTCGACCAAGTTTTCATTGGTCGGTTAGTTGCAGAAAAAAAGCCCTCAACCTCCCTTTGGGAGCTGCGCCTTGTCGTTAAAAAGTTATCAGCCTACATCGGGCAGGAAATCATCCAAAGTGTGGGATCATTTCCAGCGTGTAAAGGACGACCCCAAGAAGGTGACATGCAAACTCTGCATGCAAAGATTCGCCTATCATTCATCTACCTCAAACATGACTTCATATGACTTCATCATATGACACATGTAGGGAAGAGCCGGTATGAAAGTAACACGTGACGAAAGTAACACAGCGATTTTCTCCGAGCCTATAAAAGTCTGATATGCCTGACTGTATCAGCATGTACAGCATGCAACACTTACCAGAACCCTGAAAAATCGCGTGTATACATCATACTTTCACTGCGTTATACCCGAGAAGCTGTTTTCGATCATGGAAAGTAAATTCACTCAAGCGGTAATTTTTTTTTTAACGACAAGTTGTGTCTGTTGTTTCATGGGTCATAGTCATGATCATTTGACAGATTAATTAGTACTTTAACACATCCTGAAGTTTTCCATGTCAGAGTTTCTCAGTTTAGAAAGACTAGCAAGTCAGGTTTATCTGCCAGGAGTCACTGTTGGGACGATTATAACAGTTGTTTCTTTCGTCCCTCTACGATACTTATTAGGCTATATTATTATACCGAAGTTGTTCCACATTTGTACAAAATAGCGCCTGGTATTGATAGAACACACATGTGAGTTGTTGATCACAACGAAAATTAGTTTCTGACTGTAACGTTATCTTTTTTCATTAGCATTATTAAGCTTCTCAAAGTTTTCAGTTAGAATTTGCTATATTTTTAATGTTAAATCGCTGTTTCCTCAAAGCTAAAATTAGCTAGATTTTTTCCAATTTAGTGTTCTAATCGCACTGATTTTGGCATACGCGCTAAATGGCTAATCACACTGGTGCGACTGTACGCGCAAAAGGGTTATTACATTATGCTAAATAATTAATGGGCTAACTAACATTAAGGAATTGCAAAGTTAAGGCTATATGCAGCTAAATAAATATATTGTAATGCACTATTAGGCTTATCCAAGTGTTCGTGGGGACTGGGGAAGCTAAATTACCTCGCTTACTGCACGTTTAACTTCATGTTCTGTTTTTTTATTTATGATTTGTTTTCTAAGTTTTTGTGTTGGTGTTACAGGTTCATAATTTGTGTTATGTTATAGGCTACTGTGTTGAAATAAATTAACAAAATGTTCAGTGTTCTTGTTAGTTGTTCCGACACATTCAGAATCACTACCCCTTTTCCCATTAGCATTGTTGTTAACAGACGGCTTTGTGCATGTGCTTGTAAAATTATATTTCATTATTATATAATATAATATAATATAATATAATATATATATTATAACTTATATATATATATATATATCATTATTACGGTTTTGTATTTCTCTGTAATGTAGCACATGTAGCAAACAGAGCCCAGAACCTCCAGGTTTCTCAGCCTCCCACACTTAGTACAGCATCACAGAGAGGGAAGATACGGTGGCCCCCCCGTAAAGAGACAGGGCGAGTGGCGGCAGTTTAACGAGGACATCTGCAACATTACACAGACCAGCGTTAAGGGCAGCGTTGACAGCCGACTTCACAGCGTGACATCCATAATTGTCAGCTATGCTGCAGAGCGGTTTGGCTACGAGGAAAAGAGGAAGCCGGGAGCCTCCTACACCAAGAACCGGAGAGTCACTCAGATACATCAGCTACGGCATGAGCTTCGGGTGCTGAGAAGGCAGTGCAAAAGCACGAGTGAGAGTGAGAAGCAACCTCTTGCTGAATTAAGGAGCATTCTGCGGAAGAAGCTCATGACCTTATGCAGAGCAGAGGTCCAACCCCTTTGGCTTTGTGAAGAAGGTACTAGGGGACAAACGCAGTGGATACCTCGTATGAGGTGAATCAGTTTCTCAAGAACACCCTGAGTGATCCACAGAGAGACCAGGCGCTGGTCCCCCACAGAGCTCTCATCGAACCACCATCCTCCAAGTTTGATTTTGATTTAAGGGAGCTGAGCCTGAAGGAGGTCCAGGAGGTTGTGAATGGAGCTAGATCAGCCTCAGCTCCAGGACCCAGCGGCGTGTCATACATCGTCTACAAGAGATGCCCAGGAATCCTCTGGCTCTTGTGGAAGATCTTAGGAGTGATCTGACGAAGAGGGAAAGTCGCTGAACAGTGGAGGTGTGCCGAGGGAGTTTGGATCCCTAAGGAGGAGAACTCAAAGGACATTGATCAGTTCCGTAGCATCTCACTGCTTAGCGTGGAAGGCAAGATCTTCTTTAGCATCTTGTCTCGGCGGCTAATGCGGTTTCTCCTCCTAAATGGTTATGTCAACACATCAGTGCAAAAAGGAGGGGTTTCCGGAGTACCTGGCTGTCTGGAACACACAGGTGTCATTACCCAGCTCATCCGAGAAGCCTGGGCCTCAAGGGGAGATATCGCTGTTGTGTGGTTGGACCTGAACAATGCCAACGGGTCAATGGCACACGATTTGGTTGGAATTGCCCTGCAACGACACCATGTGCCCATTAACCTCAAGAATCTTATCCTGGATTATTACAATGATTTCAAGATAAGAGTCACATCTAGGTCAGTAACATCCAGCTGGCATTGGTTAGAAAAGGGGATAATAACAGGCTGCACCATTTCTGTTATCCTTTTTGCCTTGGCCATGAACATGATAGCCAAGTCAGCTGAGGTGGAATGCAGAGGCCCAAAGACCAAGTCCGGCATGAGGCAACCCTCCGATCTGGGCCTTCATGGATGATCTCACCATCACAGCATCTTCAGTGCCAGGCACCAGGTGGATTCTCCAAGGCCTAGAGAAGCTCATTGCATGAGCTAGGATGACCTTCAAGCCCAGCAAGTCTAGGTCAGTGGTGTTAAAGAAGGGGAGAGTAGTGGACACGTTCCGCTTCTCACTTTCTGAGGGCACCATTCCATCTATCACTGAGAAGCCGGTGTAAAGTTTAGGAAAGTTCTTTGATGCCAGCCTCAAGGACTCCGCTTCTGTCCAAAAGACCATCAAAGACTTTGAAGCGTGACTCGCTAATACTGATAAGTCAGGCCTCCCAGGAAGGTTCAAGGCCTGAGTTTATCAGCATGCCATCTTGCCCAGGGTCCTACGGCTGCTGCTGATATACAAGGTCCCGATGTCATCAGTCGAGGTAATGGAGAGGAGGATTAGCAGCTTCCTTCGCAGGTGGCTAGGTCTCCCCCGCAGCCTCAGCAGCATGGCTCTGTACGGCAGCAGTAACATCCTGCAGCTCCCCTTCAGTAGTCTGAAAGAGGAGTTTATAGTGTCTCGATAAGGGAGACATGTACAGAGACTCGAGGGACCCCAGAGTGGCGGGCACAGGAATCGAGATCAGGACAGGCAGTGGAGAGCATCCAAGGTGCTCAAGGTTGCAGAGTCTCGGCTGAGGCAGAGAGAGCTTGTGGGGAATGCGGCTAGAGGCCGAGCAGGGCTGGGTTCCTTCACCGGGATGCAGATCCGCAAAGCCAAGGGCAAAGAGAGGCGCCTTCTAGTCCTGGCATGGAAGAAGAAAGAGCAAGCAGGATGGTGGGTTTGAAACAGCAGGGAGCATGGACGAGGTGGGAATCTGCAGAGCAGCGGAAGATCACCTGAGATAACATCCTGCGGACAGATTATTATCAAGTCCGATTCCTGATCCAGGCTGTATATGATGACCGACCTATGTGAATCTCCACATCTGGGGTAAAAGCAAATCACCTTCCTGTGCCCTCTGTGCTGGTAGAGGATCTCTTGAGCACATTCTGAGTAGTTGCCCAAAGGCCCTGGCAGAAGGCCACTACCGCTGGCGGCATGATCAAGTGCTTCAGTAGCTTCAGTCTTGACCACCAACAAACACCACCACCCAAGGCAGACCATCACTTTTGTTAAGGCTGGAAAGAAAAGCACCCCCCAGCCCAGATCACCATCCAGCCTCCTTGCCTCAGCAGAGTGGATTTTGGCAAGCAGTTTCGGTTTCCAGATCATATTGCTTCAATAACCCTCTGTCTGGACATGGTCATCTTTTCAGATTCCATCAAACAGGTGATCATGGTAGAGCTTACTGTACCCTGGGAGGAGCACATGGAAGAAGCCCAAGAGCGGAAAAGTGCCAAGTACCAGGAGTTGACAGAGCTGAGAGTTGAGAGCCGGGGACTGATCACCCCTGGCTGGTTCGCCTGGGTGAGGGTGTATGATGTTTTAAAAGAACCGAAACATCCAACGATCCCAGGATACATCACTGAGGATGCATCCCAGTGCATCCCCTGTTTGTATGTTATGAGCTACTTATAACATTCTTTCTCAGCCCTGGAACTCAAACCATTTTCTGATGCCCCCAGAAATAATCAATATATATGCTATTTAAATAATTAAATTAACATCATAAACGTGCGACGACTATTCTACTAATGGCTTGAGCTAACAACTACTAGTCGACTAGGAAAATCTTTAGTCGGAGGCAGCCCTAGTATTTGTACTTTTCAGTTGAATGTGCAAGTAGCTAGCTAGCTAATTTGGCTTTTACGCACTTTACTATCAAACCAATACCGTTTCATCATGTCTCTTCTGGACAAATAGTTCATTTTACATTCATACTGTCAGAACTCAGGCTGGGACTCAAGCGCAGACAGAGGAGATGGATGCCAAAAACAGGTTTAATAATCCAAACGGGTAATCCACAAAACGAAGTCAGGGCAGGCAGAGTCAAAAACCGGGCAGACACGGCGACCAAAACCACAGGGCAAAAATGAGGAACGAAGTCAGGAAAAACAGGCAAAGTCCAAAACCAGAAAAACACAGCAAACATACCACAAATCAGGTCCAGAAATCGGAGTCAAGAATAAACAGGCAAAGCAAACGGAACCAACAGGCAAACCAGAACAGACGGCGAGTAGCGAAACAGCAAACTGAGACGAACTGGCAAACAAGACAGAGACAAGCAGGGTAGATATAGGGCTAGGCTGATGAGGTGATGGGAAGCAGGTGTGCTGGCAGGCAGGTAGAGACAATCAGGTGGGCGGAGACAGGGCGGAGAGCGGGGCAGGGCTAGAACACAAGGAAAACAGAAGCACATGGACAGGGGAAAGAAAACAACCGGCTAAGATGCCGTAGTCATGACACATACTGCAAACCAACATATTGATTTCTAGTCTTAAGTACCATTTGCTAGCTAGCTAGTAACTTAACGTTAAGCTTTTTTCCAGCCTGGGGCTTCTGTTTTTACCCACACACCATCCCATCACCAGCATCACCACCTACAGTCCCAAAATATTTTTCAGTTGTAGTAGTAGTAGTATTGACAGGTTAGCTAGCTAACTAATGTTAACTTTAGCTAACTGGATTTCTGTGTAGTTAACATTAGCGATTGGTCTTACCTATATACAGTATGTTTCTTAAAATTAGATGTGGAGTCCTTGGATGATGACAGCATTTTCACAGCTGGAAGCCATAACTTGCACTGTACTGTGATGTTGTTCCCCTTTTCTGCTTTAAAGACAAACTAATGGTGAAATTTCCACCCAGTGAGAGCATTTTTTTCACTAGAGGCCATTATAATGAATTGGCAACTGTAAGATTGGCTATGGTTTCACTCGAGACCGGAGTGGTGTTGTGAGACTTGTTAAGTGTTGTAATGTGTGCGCATGTGCATGATAGTATATCATTCTTTATTTTAAAATGTATTTTAAAATTGTAATCCTGCTAATAATCCCCATTTTTACTAAATGTATCGGTAATCTGATTACGTCTTTTCTGTAACGGAATACAGTTACCTTTTTTTGTATCCTAATTATGTAACACCGTTACATGTATTCCCTTACTTCCCAAGCCTGGGTATAGAGACAGACCGTAACGCATTATCAGAGGGAAAACCACGCCTCCTGTGGGGGAAAACATTCTGTGAATTTGAACGGGAGTGAATGGGAAATTGCGGGACACCGTCTCTTGAAGCAGCTTTAACAAAAAATGTCAAAGCCAGCCTATTTCAATACCCTTCTGCCTGAAGAAAGGGCCAGAGATATAGAGAAACTAAGTCTGATTGGACTCCCTCAGTGTCCCTTTTCTATCCCAAAATCAGTGTTATATGCATATGTTAATATGTTTGAATGTTGTATGTATGTATGTTTTTATGTTTGCTTTTTTTTGTTAAAATATAAATTGCAGTTACACTTGAGGCATAAAGACTTTGGCTGGTGAAAATGACAGCTGGCGACCAGTGGTGTACTGGCCATCGGGCAGGCCGTCAAAAAACAATAAAGTTTTTACCGGCCCCCTCTCTGTGCCTATCATCTGATGGTACAGTTAGGAGGACTGAGAAATATACGTTTATTTCAGTAACAAGATACCATAATTTCATGAATGCTTTCACTGTTTAGGCATGTTGCACAGCAGTTTTCAATGACACATGTTCGTATGTAATCCTTTGACACTGACAGTCATGTCACGATTAGTTCAAACAGAGCTTAGTTGCATAAGCTTACCAACAACGCGCCCATATAACATAAGTAAAATAATGCATTTTCTGTTTTTTTTTTATTAACGCTAAATAAAACGAGACAAGTTTTCAACGTTAGGGCTGATTGAATTTCTTTCCCAGTACACCCCTGCTAGCGACTAATGTTAACTTTGGAAATCAACTAGCCACATTGGCTGGTAGCTAAATGTTAATGTCAAACCCTGATTACAGTGTTATTCTCCACATGTACTTTCCAGAAGGCCTTATTAAAAATGACTAATGGATAAGTCATTTAGTCCCTGCAAACATGAAGATTGACCATTGATTGAGTACTTCAGTAGCTGGCTAGCTAGCTAACCTAGAGCAAGCTACTGTAGCTAGATAGCTAGCTAACTAACTAGCTAAACTAATATATCTGGAGAATCGGAATCAATCATATAACAACAAATTCTCAGATAAAGAATTAATTAACTTTGTGAGCTACCTGACACAAAATGTCTGCTGTACACACAGGCATGAATAGTATCGGGATCCCATAAGGTCCTTGTGGCTAGGGAGCCCTCCTGTCTATTAGCTTTAAGCCAACTATGACGTCTTTTTGGCTCTGTTTTGCGTCTTTGAATCCAGTAAAAGCTTAAATCGGGGTTAGTTATTTTATTTGCTGTGCAACCCACCACGCAACAGCTTTGTGGTATGGTTGTGATTTTAGTTTTAAGACATGAAAGAGAACTGTGCAATTCAAATCAATGGAAAGTGCAGCGTTGTTTTCCCCCACGGCGTGGGCGTGGCCTAAATGCACTCTGTCTCTATACTATGTACTGTACCATTATACGCCTGGCAGCGCAATGGTTTTATTTCCAAGAGACATGAGATGCACGTGTTGCGTGCGGGAAGCATTGCCTTCACTACGTCCATTTACGTCCGCTACATCCTGTTCTGCAATCAGGATTTTAAAACTTTATTATAACCTTATGGGACTACGGACATATATGCGAACGGACGTTGTCTGAATGAACGCTAAGCGGCACATGACTGTACAAGCCTTTAGCCTTTTCTTGAGTGATTTTCACAATTTGTTTACAGTGACTCTGCATTTGTAAATTTGTGTTCCCTTTAGAGCTTTTTAAACATCTCTCCAAATATGGAAAGCTGCTATAGTATTTCATATCTCATTCCTATCGAATCAATATCAATTCAGAATTGAATTGAATCGGATTGAATTGAATTGTTAGCTTGTGAATCGGAATGGAATCGGATTGGTGCATCTCTGCCAATACCCAGCCCTAATGAACATGATCATAAATGGTATAGATGAATAATATCATTGATTGCATATTAATGATACTGTATGTTGTGTTAATATGTGCCTTGCAATGCCAATTGTGTTTGTGCATATATTTCTCAGATCCCCGCAGATCCATGCAGCAATGATCCCAGCCAGGCAGAGCAACAGGAGATCATCTGCATGTGTATAAGTCCTTTGGAGGAAACCCTAGCAACCAGCACTGACCGTGGTCAGCTTTACAGCATCACCTTGACCTCTGCAGAGATGGGAAAGGTACTGCATCGATCAGCACACTTGCTTCACCTCACACTACTGACCATGGGGTCAAACTGGGTCAGGGAATGAAAGTAAAATGGGGTTTCAATGTGTTTTTTAAGGAGGGGGAAGAAGCTTATTTTGAGTTCCTGTCTGACTCCTTCCACTCTGGGATAATCACTGGTCTGTCCATCTGCATCCGAAAGCCCCTCATCGCCACCTGTTCCCTGGACCACTCTGTGCGCATCTGGAACTTTGAGTTAAAGTAAGATCAGCTGTCAGGATCAGGGTGCGGGATGTCACTGAGTCTGCCATTCTCATACCACATGCTCACCTCTAGACCACCTGTTTAAGACATTACAGTTTTCAAATCAAAAGTCAGTATATTTGCATATGCAAAATAGGTCTGCCAATTAAATTGTTAGTTTTCAGTGTACAAAAACTTGCATGTTAGTTATGGCCTTACATATTGGCCTTAATGTACTCTGAAAGCCTTATGTGCAATATATGCAACAATAACATGCAGATAAACTTTTGGAAGTGCACGGTAAAAAAAAGGGATACAGACATGCATACATACACTGAAGAAACAAACAGATCATCTTCAACTTGCCTTGTGAAGGCATTGGTTAACTTTCCATAAGAAAAGGAGAGAGAACTTTTCTTTTTATCTCTTTAATCACACAGGGGTTTTAAGTGCACTTAATTGCCTGCTAGCCAGCTACAAGTGAATTAAAATAGAAAGATGTAGGAAAAGACAGGTTTACAGATGAAATGATATAGGAGGGTATTGATATCTGTCAAGCTGGATGTTTTGTCTTACCTATCTTGTTAGCTACTTGCAACCAAAACGCCAAAACCAAAACAACAGCGGCCAGGTGTTTAATTGGCATTGTTCAATGGCTGCTAGTTGTTTACCAGCCTACTGTTTGCCAATAAATTTTAATTAAAAAGTTAGTGAGCAGCTCTTGAGTGGCTCAGTTGGTAAAGGCACTCATGCTGAGTTGTATAGCCCACAATATCTGGGCAGTGTTGTCAGTTGACAAAGAGTGGGAATCAACAGTGGGTTTCATCAGGCAGGGTCTTTTCATTTTATCACTCATTAGTACCCTTTAGCAACTGGTCAGGCAGCTATAGCTGAATGGGCATGCATGGAAGGAGAGAATTCATTATACTTCGGCGCTCCTGTGCAAGTGCAGAGGATATTGTGGTGAGGCTTAATGTATGAATTGGTGATTCTAAAGTTCGGTTCAAAAGGGGGAGAGGAAAGCATGAAAATGTGATAGTAGCTACAGTATTTTGGATGTTGGATTAGTTGTTGGATTAGTTGTTGTCATATATGTTTAAGCAACCTTTTAGCTGGTCACTAATGTCTTGCTAGTAACAGGACAACATCTAACTTGTTTTTTGAACTGTTGGGTATATGAATACCTAGCAACGATGGCATAGTCTGCCTTCAATAGTCCTGCAATTGTTTATCTCACAAAATTGGGACAAGTTTATTTGATATAAACAAATGTTTGTAGTTATGTCATAATGATTGTAAGGCTAGACAAACAGGTCTTATGCTAAGCACTTTGGCGTTGATCTTCAGATGTTTAAATAGTTCAGGATTTAAATAAAATGTGCTTATGTCTCATCTAAAAATAATGATTGGTGAAAATCTGTTTACCCTCCTCAAGCATGCTAGAGCTGTACAAGGAGTTCCAGGAGGAGGCCTACAGTGTAGCGCTCCACCCCACTGGACTTTTCATCCTGGTGGGCTTCTGTGACAAGTTACGTTTAATGAACCTTCTGATCGATGACATCAGGACCTTCAAGGAATTCACTGTGCGCGGGTGTAGGGAGGTATGTCTTTTGTGGAAGATAGGAGGATACAGCAAATCCATCAGGGTCTAATCATTCCCATTGAGAGTGTAATACAAAGAAACTGTAAGCATTACATTTTACACTGAAAAAATCATTTGTCTATCTTCATGTTTAAAGTGAACATTTTCAAAAATATCTGTTTTTTGAATGGTGCTATCACCCTCAGTGTGCTTTCAGTTATGGGGGACACCTGTTTGCTGCTGTCAATGGAAATGTCATTCACATCTACTCCACAACCACATTTGAAAATATTCTGAACCTGAAGGGTCACAACGGAAAGGTGAGACTTTTGTACTTACATAAAATCTGTTCAAGTCATTTGAATGTTACTGAGAACTTGTTTCTGTAGTCTGACCCATAAAATCAGGGGTGTGGGAAGAGGGTTTAAGTTGGGGATGCTGTAGTGGGAGGTGCATTTTTTGCGTGTCCAGCCTTGGGGGGGTTAAGATTAGCATTCGCGATGAATAGGCTATAGGCTACTTCATACACATAAATTAATTTTTATTTAACGAGTTTGAGTGAAAGCTTTTTTGGTGAAAATTCCATTCATAACATCACATTCTAATATAACATAAACTACTATAATATGAATCAAACGTATGCCAGTCTTGCAACTGCCAGACCCTGTTGCACATAGCAGACAAGAATATACAAATAGCCAAGACATAGTTAAGCAGGTCCAAAAGGCTATTGTGCACAGCGGACAAGAACATATCCAAATATGCACAATATTTTAAACGGTCCAAAAGCCCAGTTTGCACAGCACACAACAACGTAGCCAAATACATTTTTGTAGCAAAGGTATCAGTGTGAAATTACTGTTTAATGATAATGTTAACAGTGGCAGCTGGTGAGCTGGAAACAATGGAAGCCCAAACACTACTTCTAAGTCTATCATTACTTTCAACCTGTTCCCCTTTATTCTCCTTGATTAACAATAAAACATAATTCACAGAAATCGACACCAATGTGCTATAGCTTAGCTTAGCTATAGTTTCGCGAGCATAATCATTTATTCTAATTACACAATTGGTGCAGATTATTCTGTGAATTATTTGTTTTATTGTTAATCAAGGAGGATAAAGGGGAACAGGTTGAAAGTAATGATAGATTTAAAGGTAGTGTTTCGGCTTCCCCTGTTTCCAGCTCACCAGCTGCCACTGGAAGTGCTGGTCGGCGTCGGGATGCTTTCCTGGATCCGCTGGTCTTCCGTTGTGCTCTTTTTAGAAGCTGGGGGTTTACCAAAGAAATCCGAAATTCGTTTCTGTGCCATTGTGATAAGTAGCTACCTTGAGTGATGCAACATTACTAGCTACTAGATGACTAGGCTATGTGACGTCCGTTGACCATGATGCTTAGCGTTATTTTAATAATTAATAATTATTCAGTATTGCTAATTATTTCTCAAAAATTCCTCAAGCATTAAATTCTTAGGTGAATAACAACAGGAGAATTACTTAAAATGTTTTAATATGTTTATTTTTTTGCATCTGGAAGAGAATGTTGTGATGTCTGCCTTTTCCAACAGGGGGTGCTGCAGCACCCACAGCACCCCTACTTCCCACAGCCCTGCATAAAATGGTACCAATTTCAGAGAGGAGTTTTCAGTTTTCTTAGCCTTATTGAGTTGGAGTGAACAGTCAAGGGCAAACTGTGACTTATTTTGATGGTAGTTAAATGGACATTATGATCATGCATTAATTCATAACGTAACATAATTCTCCAACACTCCAGTTTAAAAATGTTGGTTAATGTGTTGGAGCATTTGGCCAATGATGTGGTTTTGACATGTTAACAAAGACTATATTATATACAAGTACTATATATGCATTGGTGGAGCTGGACTTTTATTAATTACTGTCAAAGAATATACCCTGTTAAAACAAAGTTGACGTATATAATAAGTAACCAATGTCCAAAATCCATTGTGCCATGAACAATGCTCTGTCCCATGTTGTGGTTTGTTGATTTTGTGGTTCCATTTTGTGGTAATCATTTAATTTTGAAAAGTATTGATTGCGGTCTTCAGGCAGTCAGCCAGCAAAGTGACGACCTTTACCTTCTGTAAATTCTAATGTAGTAGAGAGCTTAAGGTCTCCTGCATGAAACTGTGAGATTCGGTCCCCTGTGGTGTCTCTCAGGTGCGTTCCATCATGTGGAGTGAGGATGACAGGAGGCTGGTGTCATGTGGGATGGATGGTGCTGTATATGAGTGGAACACTCTTACCAGTAAGCGTGAATCAGAGAGTGTCCTCAAGACCTGCATGTACACCAATGTCACCATCTCCCCTGATGCCAAGATCATTTTTGCTGTGGGAACGGACTGTACATTGAAAGAGATTCAAGACTGCCAGGTGTGACTAAGATCCTCTCAGTTCCTTTTTATGTTCTTATGCAGAAAAAAATAATCTGTGAGTATGTTTTAAAGGACTGAGAAACTAGAATTTACCGAACCAGTCTGAAGCAGTTTGAACAAGCAACATTCTCACTTCCAGCCAGGGAGCTGTTTCTTTTTCTATGTTCCTATCTTATTAGCCTATGGCATTTGAATGGGTGAAGTTGTCATTGTGTTTTCCTGTTTGCTCCTGTTAACTCTGTGACAATGGTGGTGTTCTTTGACAGATTGTGAAAGAAGTGCCATCAAATGATGTGACCTACACTGCCGTTGCTTTGTCCCATCTGGGACGAGTGCTCTTCATTGGCACCTCTGCTGGGACTGTCAGAGCCATGAAGTACCCCTTACCCATACAGAATGAGTGGATAGAATACCAAGGCCATGCAGCACCTATCACCAAGGTGTCTGTCTGTTTCATCTCATCTTAGTTCAGCAAAGAGACTCCAGCAACACTGTTTGGATATAAGTTAGAATTTGGAATAGCTGGTGTTATGTTGACCTTGTAGTATATCATTTTGTCCCTATTTTACCTCATTGTAAAGTGTTATAGTCATTTTCATATGGATGTGATGAAATCTGGACATCACTTCTCACAAGGTGATATAAATCTCATCAGTGATTATGGAGGAAGGTGGCTTTGCTTCACAGCATATTAAGCTAATGAATTGAGAAGGCATTCATTGAGCTGTAGCTAAAACATAACTGTGCAAAATCTGTTTAAAGACATATGTTTAACGGAAAGAACAGGCCATTGTAATAGAGAACCAAGCCTGGTCTTTAACACTCTGCAGTGGTCTCTGTTTCCACTATGAAGCTTGATAGACATCTCAGTTCAGCATTAGCTTAACTGCATGCAAAAATACTTCCTAGTGTTAGTTAAGTAATTTTCCCTTTAAGTAAATGTCCTTGCAGCATCCTGAAAGAATTAATTTTGAAGTGAGCATCTATAGTCTATTTTATCAAAAAATGTGAAAATAAATCAGATCAATCAAATACCCTTGAATCTCTTTCTGCTTAGGCTAAAGAGATCATAAATTTCTCCTCATGACTGAAATTTTTGATAACTGCAAGTTGTCTTTTTCAGAGCTTTTATATCTCTTACATTGTGGTGACCAGAACTGGACATAATTCTCTGAATGTTTTCTGACAAAGGCATTGTGTGACATAAAGGTCACCCCTTTGATTTATATGTTTTACTAGATGTCCCAGAATCCCATTTTCCCTATTTACTGTTTTGGCACAATGCCTACAAAGTACACAATATGAGAGGTACAAAATTCACCTCAATTTTAAATTCTTTTTTATTTATTTTGTTCATATTCACATTACCCATGTGCTCAATACCCTATCCTATTACATGTTGTGAGTGAACCCAAAATGTTGTGACCGATTAGTGAGTAGTGTAACAGCATCAGTATAAGAAACTATTCTGTCCCACATTTTGTGTATATATTTTTATATCAGTAATTCTTATAACTGCTGTACATACTATTTTGCACATGTGTGTAATATCCATATCAATCTGAAACTGTGTCTTCAGATGGCTGTGACATTTGATGACCAGTTCCTGCTGACTGTATCAGAGGACAACTGCCTGCTCATCTGGAAAATTATTGACAAGGAGAGGCATGGCATGAAGAGGGACAATGAGATCTGTTACTCTGAGGAAATCCTTGTAACTAAGTCTGACCTGGAGGAGAAGGTAGAGATGCTCACTTAAACCAAAAGCCTTTTAGTCCATTGTAGTTGGAGTTTCTTGATTGAAGATGTGTGTAATTCAATGAGAGCTATCCCAAAGAGCAGTTTTTTCCTTTGAGTTTTTTTTTTCCTTTGTAAATGTTTTCTGAACAACTTCAAACAAATTTTCAAATACCAGTGATGTCATCACATTTTCAGAAAACAACTCTCGCAATATCATATAGATAGACTTTCAAAAGGACATAAAAATGTCATGGAGCAAACCTCATTTCTTATACTTTCTTTAACAATGTCACATCTGCATTCATTATATATTAAGACAGGTTCAACTCCTAATTGAGAATAGCTAGGGCAGGCCCTCTTACCTTAAAGATTGGTACATCCAGTTGAGGCTTCACTGGGGTGACATCTTCGTACACCCAAAAAAGCTGCAGAGGTCTCTGGACATCAGTATAGTCATATCTTATCCCCTGCAATAAGGTGGCCGTTCTAGTATGAAGTCCTCAAAGCTGACCATGCATATGTTGGCTTGGTTATTAATTAAAGGTTTAGGGTAACAATCAGAATTCAGTCTGTTTCATCTGCACAGCAGTTGGAAATTATACTGCAGATGTGTTGAGAGCAATCATTTATGTTGCACTCTCAAGTGTACTGGTTGGAGGCGTAATAGTATTCAGCTGTTATTCAGTGTGTGTTGACACACACATGTTTGTCACATATTCTTGCTGAGTTGTGTAGCACTTCCTGAGTACAATATGATTTCTCAGAGCTAAAGAAATGCCCTTGTGATGTCATGGTTACATTGTGAGTGTGGTTAGCAACAAATGGAGTGCAAATTGAAATTGTTCTCTGAAAAAATGACACCCTTGTGACCTATTTTGATTTGAATGTATAGTAGATAATTAAAATGCCCCATCATTATGTGCAGTCCATTGTTATGACTAAAAAATAATCACTCTTTATTTTGCACTTAGTCATTTGTTGTATTTTTATGCCTCTTAGTATATGTGTGCTTAATAGGACACTTGAAATTGAAGTAATGTATAGAGTGATTCAGACATTCAAAGGTAGGTAGTTGTAGAGCTTTTGAACATATGAACCTCCAGTGTTCAGATCAGACCTAAATTGTTGTGTCGAATGCCTGTAGTTTCTATAGGTACAATAAGTTTTCTGTACTTGTTATTAACTTTTCAGAATCAATTAATGCTGGAACTGAAGACGAGGGTGGATGAGCTCAAGATGGAGAATGAGTACCAACTTCGATTGAGGGACATGAACTACAATGAGAAGCTTAAAGAGCTGACGGAGAAGTTCATTCAGGAGATAGATTCTCTGAAAACAAAGAACCAGGTGAGCTGTAATTACATCATCAGTTGGCTTCAGCAACTCTTTTAGTGGAAACTATGACACGTATACAGTAACACCACAAAACGGCATGACAAAAAAGTAATGTTTTTATTAACTTGATAATTTCACCATTCTTCTGTAGGTTCTTAAAACAGAAAAGGAAAAACTTGAGTTGGACCATAAGGCTTTAATGGATGAAGTGATGGAGAAGCATTCAAAAGAACAGAGGGATTTAGGTGAACACTACAGCTTTCAGTCGTAATGTCATGATTAAACCTTGATAGATGAACCAAAGACATAGCACTTTGACGTTGTCCTTTCTCTCACCCACCCACCTATTCGGGCAGAGTCTACCAATAACCAGAAGCTGATGCTGGAGTATGAGAAATACCTGGAACTACAGATGAAGTCTCAGCACATGCAGGAGGACTATGAACGGCAGCTACACTCTTCAGAGGAAAGTAAGACAGAAGCACTGGAGGAACTCACCCTGCAGTATGAGTCCAAGCTGCAGGAGAAAGTCCGTAAACTGAAGGAGGTGAGCATTGTGGTACATACAGTTCAGCATTCAGGTACGCCAGGACGTTTGAGGGTCATGGGGCTGTTTTGCTGATTTTAATCTGCAGAATCTTCACATAACTGGGAAAAAAAGGAAGGAAAGTAAGACCCTCCATTGTCACTTGTTTCTTACACTGATGCTATTACATTGAAAAAGAAAATTATAGCGCCTTCATGTGTACAAGAAACCTTATAACAAAAACAATTCTGGCCAGGCCAGGTGAACATGTCAACAAGTTTAGTCTGACATGATCCTCTTCTTCTCTTTGTCACTCCTGCATCCTCTCTGTCCCAGTGTGAGGACAAATCCCAACAGCAAAAACGGGAATATGAGGAAATGATAAAGATCATGGAAGAGGATACAGACAGGGAGATCTTGGACATCCGTGTCAAATTTGAGAAGATGTTGACAGAGGAGAAAGAGACCAACGTGCACTTGAAAGACGAGACTGGCATCATGAGGAAAAAGGTAAATGGACCAACCAGTCATATACTGAGTACAAAGTTGTTTCCCCAGAAATGAAGTTTTTTTTGTGGCACTGGGCTTATCCAAGTAATGTCTGTAATGATTATGGTGATAAAGGCTGATGATACTACTGGCTAAGGGTGTGTAGAGGAGGCATAACTCATTTTCTTTCTACTCATTTTTACTAGTCAGATGATACTTGTAATCTTACTTGGAAACACTTGTAAACTGGTAATTTGCAAAACAAACAAAAGTGTTTACTGTATTTGTCATATTTGTTACCAGTAAACAACATTTGTTGAGCATGTTGAGTATGTTTACATATATGCACAGTATATGCTTTGATGCATTAGATGTTGTAGGCAAGCATGAGGCTTTCAAATGAAATGGCAGGTGACTTTGGTCGACTTTTTGACCAAATTATGAATGGCCACATTGCCAAGAGAAGATAAGCTAACTATTTTATGTCCATCTGCAAGTAATTCTTAATATGTGTGTTAAATGGGAGAGGGATTAGAGAATTCTGTAAAAAGTTACATTTGTGAAAATGACAATTAGTGGAAATATCTGGAACACTTATGACCTTGCAAGGTATTTTACACACATCTTGACTCTATGAGCAAGTATGCTAAATCATTTTGGGAAAATGCTGTCACCAGACATGAAGACATCGGAGCATAATGTACAAATGTCAGTGTGAGGCCGAATAACAAGTATAGGGGAACACATTGTACCTGGACACACAGAGGCTCCCAACAGAATGTGGCAATGGTACCAAATACCACTGTAAATTTTCACAGTGGTATTTTCAGGGATATGTCAGTATTTTCTTGAAAGACGGTTCGTGGACAGCCTGTTGCTGATGTGGTTTAAGGTACTGTCCAAATTGCCATGCACAGATGGAGAGGTCTGGAGGTAGACCTATGATGGAATAGGCTGCAACATAACACAGATGTGGACAACAGTTAGTGTTAATGTGTACATAATGCTAATGCCGTATACATGACAACACATGACTAAACGTAGCAAGCAGCAAATGAAGAACACGACAATTCACCCCCTTTGATTTGATAATGGGAATATTATTGTGTCAGAAATGCCCCAGAATTACAGTACAACATGTGCAGGTCATTTTTCTGCCATAGAAATTGTCTTTATCATAGCTTTTTCTTATTGTTTATAAAAATTAGTATCCATAATGATTTATGCTGTAATGCCTCACAGTGCACGTAAACTGTAGATAAGCAGGAGAATAATATTAAAATATCCATATCTGTATGATTTTTTTTTTAACTTTTAAACTCAATGTACCTCTTTTTCTACCAGGGGATTTCCATTTAGTTTTATGTAACCCTACAGGTTATCGACCCACAATGCTTTGGACTGCCACTCATCAGAAACACATCCATAACTTTAAATGAAGAACCAAATGCAATTATGTGGTCATATTTAGCTATTTTTTCTCTGTATTGCTATTTTACATCTTGGCACCTCGTCATGATAGTTTAGCAGCTTACAGAGGGAGATTGACGACAAGAATATGGAGACTGAAAAACTGAAGATGGAGCTTCAGAAACTGCATGGTGTGATCAAGTCCCTGGAAAAGGACATCCTGAGCCTGAAGAAGGAGATCCAGGAGAGGGATGAGACCATCCAGGATAAGGTGGGTCAGTGCTGGACACACAAGGAACCTTCTCTGTAAAGAATGGTTGGATTTTACTTTCCTAAAATGAAAAGGTAACCAACAGATTTTTCATTTTCCATTTTCATGTGATTGTAGCATATTATCTCTTTTGCTGTGGATTGCACTAAAACAGTAACTGAAGTTCCAGTTTGTCTAAATCTATTAATCATAGGCGTCATTTACGCTGGGGATGCTGTGGACATGTCCCCACTACTTTTTGTCATGGCCCATTTCATCTCCACCACTTTAAAAAGGTGTGAACACGTCAAACCTGTCATTGTCCCCAGCACTTTTCAAAACAAATTGATGCCCATGCTATTAATTATATTTTTTGGTTTGTAAAGGTATGAACACAATACAGTTTTCAGTGTTGGAATGGCAAACTGGATGTTGTCTATGGGAAAAGAAAAAACTGTGCTAGACCAGTGTTGCTGTCTCTGTGCCAGCTCAGTGATAGTGATTCTGTTCAGTTGAACAGTCATTGGCGGGATTTCAAGCATGGAGAATTTAGAATTTTAAAAATACAAATGAGGACTGTGTTAGATGGACCCTGTACGATTGTATTTGAAAGCATAGATGACACCCAGACACACACGGATAAACACAGACAAAAACAAACTTATTCACTCAATAATAAAGAGCAGCATTTTATAAGTAACTAGCTAATGGAGGTGTGGATGCTTACAGCTCAATGATATTTGCCATACTGTTTCCTGGTCACTTATGGAGAGAAACGCTATCACTCAACCAATCCTGTCTTTTTGCAGTGGCTTTCACAGCTTGAGTGACAAGTTTGTTTAGCTTTAGGCTAGTATCAGACAATTGACCTGTGTACATCCTCTGATGCTGAATCATGTGTGTCAAATAGCTTGATTGTCTCTGGACTTGTATGGACCTCCTAAATACAATGCTGTATTTTCTTACATAGACAAAAGATTATTCTGGAGTCCAGAAAGATTCTTGGCATGTCTGCCATTACACATCACACTACAGAAGGGTGAAATTATCAGTCAGTAGGCACATCTCAATCTAATGAGTAATTAAGCTGCATCAACAGATCTGTTAGACATGCTTCCAGCCTCCACTTTCCAGTTTACTTTCTGACTTTGACCCCTTATGGTTAAATAGGTACTGTTATAGGCAGTGTTGTGCAAGTTCACACTTCACAAGAGCTAGCTCAAAGTTCAGTTCACACAGATTAAAATGAACAAGTTCATGTTCATAGTTCACAATTTTGAATTTTGAACAAGTTCACAGTCCCAGTTCATTTCCTCCATTTTTAAATGAGCTGCTCCTGGGACTATTTTATGCGTACGTCTGTATATGCAGCAATTGCTATGCGGGATATGGGGAGCTGGTTGCGAGCTGTCGAGCTGTCTATCTGATAAGTTGCACTAATAAAAACATCTCAAGTATGGAATAACGCCGTCCGTGTTTATTCATCAAGCAGTAACTTTAACACACCCAAGGATTCCGAATCTCACGCAAATCTGAACGAGCTCAAGTTCATGTTCTTTAGTTGCAATCAGGTACATTCAAGTTCACCGTTCACTGAAAAAATGAGCATGTTCAATGAACTCTTTTAACGCGTTCATGCACAACACTGGTTATAGGTATTGTCCTGTGTTTGATAAGCACAATGTAGGGTATGGGATAGTGACAGCATACATTTAATTTTTCCCTGCCATCACCTTATAATATTTAACCACAAACAGTAGAAGCTGGGATAGGGTAACCAAAGAACCCAGATTTTTATCAGCTACAGGCATCTATCAGTAGCCTTTATGGAATACCAGGAGATTCTGTTCATTTGGTGTTGTGCTGGAGAATGTTTAGCTCAGACATTTTGGTCCTATACTAGAGTCCAAGAGAAAACAATAAAATATTACCATTTTTGATGCTTATCCACTTAAGTATATACTGAGATCATGTAACCAAGCAAACATGAAATTTTAAGGACAGATAGTACCGATATAGTACAGATATTATCGGAATCGTCATTTTAATGGATGACTAGGAGAGAAAGATTTCCTTAGTGCAGCAAAGCCATTTGTTTTTCTTCATGGAGGTACCTATTACTTATGATCTAATTAATCAAAAATTGTTAGGTATAAGATTTTTTGAGGAGCTGTCAATGACAGGAAACCTCTTCTCTCTGCAGGAAAAGCGCATCTATGACCTGAGGAAGAAGAACACTGAGCTGGAAAAGTTCAAGTTTGTGTTGGACTATAAAATCAAAGAACTGAAAAAGCAGATAGAACCCAGAGAAAACAACATTAAAGAGATGAGGGAGCAGATCCAAAAGGTGAAGACTCATACTCAGAGCCCAATGGTGTTTAAGTCCTAGGGCCACAATGATCAACCATGCATACTAACAAATTCTAGCCAAAAACATGTGTATGATTGTTTTATGCAAGGCATGTTTCTGTAAGAATATTCCTACCTTCATGCATATTTTAAACTGCCTGTAGGACCAATTCCTTGTGGCTGAATGACAGCGGAAAAGAATTATATCAGTTGATATTAGTAAGGACAGAAGGTTGTTTGCTTGACAGTTAATTTATTTAAATTTTATATATACATATATATATATATATATATATATATATATATATATATATATATATATATATATATATATATAATATAAATATATAAATATAATATAGTGTAAGTAATATAATGGACAAAAGCTACTGCACAGCAAATATTAGAAACTAATTAAATATAAATATGTCAAGTGTGTATGCTCAATTGATAGGAGAGTGATAAGTTTCCCATTTGATTGCTAAGGAGTACATTTGTTGTATTCATATTTGTTATTTTATTACACATGAAATCAATAATTTACCCTATTTATTTCAGGTGACAGTATATGAAGAAAAGCACCCAAAGCATGTAATATAGTAAACATCTCATTAATTAAATGAGATGTTATATGCTATTTAAAATGAAATCCATTTTAAATAGCATATAAATCTGTTCTTAGCTGTCAAATGTAAACAGCTTTGTCAAAGTCGATGATATTTTCACCTTTCTGTGGCAACATCTCGGGCAAAAACAGCTTGCCATGTCCCATCAGTGCATTTTAACATAAATTATGTCTCGAGGGGTTGTACCCTTGGGCAAGGTACTTAGCCCCCGATTGCCTCAGTACATATCCAGCTGTATAAATTGATAACATTGTAACTGATGTAAGTCGCTCTGGGTAAGAGCATCTGCTAAATGCCAATAATTTAATGTAATCTCAATAACAACAATAATGTTGATCAGTACTAACTATAATCAGAATAAAATCTTTGATATGTTCCTTTGTAGATGGAAGGTGAACTGGAGCAGTTCCAAAGGCGGAATACCCAGATGGAGCTGAACATTGCAGAGCTCAATCTCAAGCTGAAGGCCACAGATAAGGATAGACGCCGAGAGATGCAGAGGGTAAGTATCTAACTAAGGGCCCGTGTATAGTAATCCCTGTATATTAGCCTACATAGAGGCCAACTGCAAGGGGAGTATCCCAGAATTGTATTGACAGTTTCACTGATAGTCTTACATAGTCTTACATAGCTCTTACTTACCCCTTCTCCCCACTTTGGTGTGCAGGTGCATGATATAGAAGCTCTGGTGCGGAGATTCAAGACAGACCTTCACCGCTGTGTGAGCTTCATTCAGGAGCCTAAAAAGTTGAAAGATAGCATCCGTCAGCTTTACAGCCGCTACATCCAGAAGTCTGATGTGGTGAGAGAATCATGCTGTTGCTATAACAAATTCCAACTTAAGTACTGCAACAAAACAAAGTGTGTGGGGCTTGTTATGGAACCAGGTGGTGTATGGAAAAGAAATCCAGGTAAAAATGAAAAAACTAAACATTTCACCCTTCGTTATTTAGAAAACGTAAAGCACAGGTGCTAGTATAGATTCCAGTTCTTTTTTATCATTGAGTGAAAAGAAGACTGTTCAGCACTTTCTCAGGGAAATGTTCAAGTAACAGGATATCAAACTGTGTTCACACATGAAAATAGACTGTTTATATAAGAATCTGGATCTCAAACAAATACAGTCTAATGCCAGCAAGGTTTTCAGTCCGGCTGTTATATCTTTGTACTGTCGACAAAATTTTCCTCCAGTGCATCAATTTCTTCCAGTGCGGTACCATCACCTGACTCCAGATTAACTTCTGTATGAATGTACAAGAGTAGGTATTTTCAAGGCATGCTGTTGATAGTTTTGTGTTCTTGATGATGCAGATGTGCACGGGGTTCCTGAGCTGCAGGATCTCTCCCAGCCATCTGAATGAAGTATTTGATTTCTGTTTCAGGGCACACTTTCAATAGTTCCTCCCTTTACTGCATCAGGGTCTCAAAACAGGAATTTCTGCACAGGAATTATATTGTGGTTAAGCTGAAATGTTGTTTCATACTCATTACTTTGTCATGATGATGGGAGATAGCTTGTTAAAAATCATCAATAAGAAGCAATTGCATTTAATCCTGAGGAATGCACTAGTCAGTTTTTCAGGAAGCATACATTTGAATGCAAAGACAGGAGGCTGTGTTGTAGTGGGTCAGAATGAGTATGCGTTTTCTTTTGTCTTATACAGGTGGACATTGATGGGGTGGATGCTGACATACAGAAGGAATACAATCGTCAGCGAGAGCACTTGGAGAAGACTGTGGCCTCCCTTAAGAAGAAGCTAGCCAAAGATAGTGAGATTCACCGTGCAGACAAGCTCAGGATAATGAGGGTGAGAGGACTTCCTGTAAAAAATGATATGTGTGATCTGCCCGTTTTCTCCAAATGTCCAGTTGCTGGACAGTGGAGGAATATAACGTATCAGCTGGATAATAATTTCACTGCTGAAGCAAAAATTGACAGATTTATCTATATTTATTTTAAATGTATTTTAATTCATTTAAAATTTACATTGAAGTCTTGTAAATGTGAAATAATGCCTTGTCAAATGTGTGTTTACATTGTGCATTTCGATTGACAAAATGCAGGAAAATACCTTCCTGATCGGTGAGATCAATGAATTAACAAGGGAGCTGAAAGTCCTTCGAAGTCAAGACCATGGATCTGACAACCAGTTGGGATTCAATAGGAAGAAGATGATGCAGAATACCTCAAAACCCAAAGGTGATTCTTCTAGTTTCCTATTATTTTAGTTGGATTTAGTGACATCCTGCTCTTTCAGGAAAGCATCATTCTTGTGAGTTTATGCTCTTCATATTCATACATTCATGGTAAACACACCATCCTACCAAAAGTCAGTTTGTATTCATAACTTCTAAGGTAGTTATGATTCAGCATGTCTTTATTCCAAGGTATTAATTGCAGGTCGGCCTGGCTTTGGCCTTAAAGACTGCTGCAGTGCATCCTGGAAAAATGTCTACCAATTTCTGGTAGAAAATTGGTGATATTGTGTCCCATTCCTCCTTTAAAGCATTAGTAAGCTCCATTATTCACGAAGGCTTAATTAAAGTGTATTGTGCTTTAAATTTTTAATTGTTAATGGTACCCTTGACAGTTCTGAATGTGGTTCTTCTGTGTGCACCAGCACTGACCTCGACAAAGTCTGCTCCCAGCAGTCCGGTGTCCAGGCTCAACTTTGATGGGGAGTCAGAGAGGATTATCCAACTGCAGCGTGTCGAGATTGGCAGGCTTCGCAATGAGATCCTTATCCATGGGGATACACACTTAGTCCAAACCCCCTCCACTGTCAACCTGCCCTCGGTCATCTCCTGAAACCAGTTGTGAGGCAGGACATCCATTCCAAGGACTAAGAGCTATCCGCTGTACAAAGGTTACAGATCAGACTGTCAAACACAAAACAAGTGGAAATTTGTTTTTGTTTTGATAGGCAATATAGAAATTGTATATTAAATAAGACCATTGTTCAAAAATTGCGTTGTGAATGTTAATAGTTACTTCAGTTTTATCTTGGATTTCATGGAGGCTGACGTGGTAAGGCCACAGTGGATGATGAATTTAATGCTTTATAGTCAGCGACTATGCAATATTTACTCACTTAAAATATTTACCCATTTGCTTTTCTTTTTTCCTGTACTTTAATTTTAATTAGCAGGTATGCTAACTTATATACTTGTTTGTGAATTGAAAAATGATACATCCATAGATGTATACTTTATTGTCCCTGTTCTTTTGCAGCTTGGTCACCTAATGTTCAGGTACACGTAATGCCTTGTATTTAGCCACTTTTAGCTTGCTAAAGTTAGACAGCACTGTACTAATCACGCTATAAAGATTTTTTCAGCATTTTTATTATTTGGAAGCCTTGATGGCAGGACTGAGTGTCAGTACTGTGTTGCAGCATTTACCTAGTTAGAGGACATTTTAAATAACAATTAAAGGAAGCCTGTAAGTTATCCGCATTTATGTGCATGTTAGAAAGTTTGTGTATGTCATGACAGTTATGGCACAAAATGATGGTCGGTATTTCACTTAAACAGTGTCTTTAAAAGGTTACACACTTTCTTGATACTGTCCTGGCTGATGTAATTTCTTTTTAACCCTGTCTCTTACCATTGGGCCAAAACTCTTCTCACAAATTCTGTAGTAACCTTGGTAACCTAAATTCCTCAGAACATAAGTTAACTGAACAAGTGCTCATAATTGACAAAAACAGGACCATTGTCATATTATCCTCTTTATATTTGTTAATATGAGAATAAATAAGTTATGAAATATATTTGTTGAAGTCAGTAGGCACATTTCCAATACATTTCAGCTGAGGACAAGCACAGCTAAAGAAATGCAACTTATATTTAATGAAAACAATCTAACCAAAATAAGAACATCACTGGCAGGTTTCTGGGCAGAGGTCACACAAGAACATTGAAATAAGAGCATGAAATCATAACAATGATTGTAATTGTTACTTGCTTAACAGACATTAACACACATTGTTTTACATATTTTCCATTCATTTGGATTGGATGTGATTGAAGCAACTTACACTACTCACAAAAAGTTAGGGATATTTGGCTTTCGGGTGAAATTTCAGGATGAACCTAAAATGCACTATAACCTTTACAGGTGAACTTAATTTGACCTTCTCTTAGCTTTTGAATGCACATGTCCAACTGTTCAATGTTTCAGTACTTTTTGCACAACTTGCTGTTCTCTAACAAGGAGCTGAACGGCAAAATTCACAACAGGTGTTTGATCCATGAATCGACCAATAAATTTCCTGGTTCAATTAGAATTGGTATTTAAACAGTCCTCTACATCATGCTGTTCACATTTTGACATCATGAGACCAAGACGACACCTAGCAATTGATCAACAGTACCACGCCATTGCGAGGCTTCAAACAGGATGTTCTCAGAGGGAAGTGGCCACTAAGCTTAAAGTGTCACAGAGTGTCATCAGCAGGTTGCAACAGAGATACAGAGAGACTGGAAGAGTCACAGAAAGGCATAGAAGTGGACGTCCTTTGGCCACATCCCACACTGATGACCGCTTCATTGTGAACAGTGCCCTGCGGAACCGGATGATGAATGCCACTCAACTCCAGGCACATTTAAGGGAGGTGAGAGGCACCCAAGTGTCACGTCAGACCATTCGAAACCGTTTACATCAGCGTGGTCTGCGTGCTAGACGACCTGCAAGGGTACCTGACCACACCACCAGACACAGGCGTCATCGTCTTGCATGGGCCAGGGAGCATTTACGCTGGACGAGGGACCAGTGGGCCTCAGTGCTGTTCTCTGATGAAAGTCGATTCACGTTGAGCAGAAATGATGGCCGCCAACGATGTTGGAGACATCAAGGAGAGCGCTATGCATCAGCCACTGTTGTCACCAGACGAGCCTTTGGTGGTGGTGGTGTTACAGTGTGGGCAGGTGTGTCTAGTCAATACAGAACTGCCCTACACTTTGTGAATGGTACAGTGACAAGCCCATACTACCTGAATAACATCATTAATCCAGTCATTGTGCAGCCGCATGAACAACACAGGCCTAATTTCATCTTCATGGACGACAATGCTCCAGCTCATCAAGGTCACATCATACGGCTGCTGGAGACTGGGATACCTCAAATGGAGTGGCTCGTAACTCTGTACCCCAGAACCTCAATGACCTGAGGGCCGCCCTTCAAGAAGAGCGGGATGCCATGCCTCAGCAGACAATAAGTCGACTTGTGAACAGCATGAGACGTCGTTGTCAAGCTGTAATTGATGCTCAAGGGCACATGACAAGTTATTGAGACATTGACATTTTTTGTTGTGGTATACCCACCACTGTTGTGGGCTTTTGTTTCAATAAATTGTTTGGGATGAGGAAATCACCATTGCATGCTTCTACTTAAATGCCCTACTTTCATGATATAATATCACTGTAGCGTGAACTTTGTACATTTTCCATAAATTTCACCCGAAAGACAAATATCCCTAACTTTTTGTGAGTTGTGTAGATTGAGCACCTTACTTAAGGGTGCATTGCACTGAATATAACTTGTAATCCTGTAATTGCAAGCTGAGTTTCATAACCACCACAAGTATTTATGTTGTTCATGATTTTTTCAGCCTCCTTCAATACGGATAACCCAATACTCCCTAAATCTCTCACCCCATTGATTAAAAGGCTCAGTATTAGATTAGTACGGTTCTGCAGAAATATTGTGGATAGCATGATGGACAGAGGGCACAATGGTTCATGTGATAACTACTGACTTAAAGCAGTTTCTCAATCCTTTACCTTGATTTTTACATTTGTAATGTTTTCTTTTTGCTCCAATATTAATTGAAACAACCTCATATTTTGTATTATTCATTTGTTAGATATGTGAGAGAAAATGTGTATTTGTATTCATGATGATTTTAAAAATGGTAGGTATAGGCAGAAATGCAAAAGATTAAATGAAATGTCCAGACATGCAGGATTGTTCAAGCATCAGTGTGATGTAGCCTGAAGGCATTACTCTAGTAAACAGAAAGTTGCAATTTTAAGTCCAAAATGGGACATCGTACCAGTGACAGATGATGATATGAAGATAGAGAAGACAGGAAATTTTAAACATGACAGTTTTAGGCATGAGCCACCTGTAGAAGGTTATTCCTGTTTAATTTAAGGTCTAATGTGGTAACTCGTAACTTTAAATTGTACTATAACAACAAAATTAGAAATCAGTTTTAATGTATTTTTATCATTTTAACTAGTATGATTTCAAGTGACATGCACAAAGGAGTTGTCCCATAAGACAGGATCAAGTATAAGATGGTCAATGCAAATTGGGCGACCATATTATATTTAATATAAATTGACATAAATTATGTAAATTGGCATAATTGTTGATGTTGATGTAGTGCAAAGCAGTCCAAAATTTCAAAAGTGAAAAAATGCTTACTTATTTTCTCTGTCTCGTATCATAGGCCCCTCCCATTTGTCACTGGTAGGTAAACATATAGATCATTGGATGGTATTTGACATTTGACTAGGGGGCCTCAAATGTCCTTACATGCAAATGTCCTGAACATGGTGCCTACACACTGCATGCTGTGGGTCTTACAGCCTGGCCTTTCAAGCAATTCACATGATATAAAAGGCACTAATTTAAAATAATTTTAAGCCTCTTCACGACACACACAAATGGCCACATGCTTAACCGTGGAACTTACATGTCTGCACTCCAAGTCATTTTCAATGTCAATCAGATCATTCTAGTCACAGTAAAATATTGTAAATTAAATTAACTATTTGTCAACGTGTGCTTACCATATCTTGTTTTCCAAAATGGCCCACACCACAGCCCTCTGCTCCTGCATGTTTTCTTTAATGACACAACACAATTTGACACTTCACTCATTTGTGATGTGATTACCTATGCAGCTTTTTGCCGTATGTACATTTGAGATCAGCCACCCATGGCCAGCCCACCCCATAATAACATTATGTAGCCTGCAATTTGAACATTCATCTGGAATCAGTGACAATGTAACTGTAAGTATTACATGTGGGGAAGCATGTTATTTTCACATGGGCATGTGCCAATCAAGTTTTTGGAGGTAAGGGGAAACAGATAAGTCAGCTGTTTTTTTATTGGGCTTTTTACATTGACGACATGCCATGGAAGGAGCTGGACCCACATGTATAGTCCCTGGAATGCAGGTAGTCTAGAACTGAGAGGTTCTGGCAGGATCTGGCACAAATCAAGCAGTGGCAATGGTTGGTCGCTTTGGTTGCATAGCCCAAGTTGGTAACCTGTCTCAACGAGCTGGTGTTGGCAGGAGGAGGGAGACAGCAGCCATCCTACTCTCTATTTGGAGTTTGGAGGGATTTTTGCATTAGGGAAAGAGGACGTGTTTGCATTTGTGTTGCTGAGGAAATAATTCAATAATAATAAAGACACCATTGTAAAAACACCACTTGAGATGGTTTGTCATAAATTGTGTAGAGGGACTGCACTGCACTGTCCCTTGGCAATTTTGTGCAAGCTCTGACGTAGTCTACAGGAATCTTTAATATAGTTTCCACAGCAAAGCCTACAATGAAGGCAAAACCTTCCTGTGGTACAGTTTGATGGGGAAAACAGATGAACAATGTTAATTGTTATCACAAAAATCATTTAAAGTGGAACAATTGAAGATGTAAATAAATACATAAATGAATAAAGGTTGCTTGGTAGCTAAAGTTATCTAGTGTATGTATCTAGCTAGATTTCATGTCAATATTGATGAATCCAATATGAAACCCAAATGTTTAAAAAGGAGATGTAAAACACTACAAAATATACTATCAAACATCTTTGTTTCATTAATTTCTCAAAATGCCAGTAAAAAAATCAATTGTGACGATCATATTTTTATATCATGCTTTCTTATTTTTTATTGTTTGACTGACCTTTCTGGCAATCGGATGAGATGTACATGGAAATTTCTCTCCAGAGTGAGTTCCATCCCTGAAATGCAGTGACGGGTTAATTTTTAGCAGGCTAGGCCAGAGTCTTGCACTGGAGGTATTTTCTTTGAAGTGGCGAAATTCTGTTGTAATCGGAATGCAGTGTGTATCTCTATTGGACACCAATATATCAACATAGCAAATGGCCATGGATGGGCTGAAATACATAATGGTACAGGACTACTTGGAACTTCCAGCCTGTAAATGAGTCACCTGGAGGGTGTCCAGAAAAGACAGTTTGTGAAAATCTTTCCACAACGGGCCAAAGAGCAGCTGGCTGCAACGACAGCCAAGAACTTTTCAAAGAGTGCTCAAACAATAGCCTTAATGTACTTACACCAAATGAAACTCTCTGTCTTGCACAGATTCAAAAAATTTTGCTACAAATTACGGAGGTCAAAAATATATGATTTCTGTGTTCTGGATTCTGTATTCTTTCAAGTCATGCAAATAATAATTAATACTTTTACCAAAATAAAAGTATTAATACATGTAAACCACACTCCAACTGTTTCAAAGCTTTTCAAAAGTTGCCTTAATAGAAATGTATTACATTTATTTTGGCTACTGCGGCCAATTTATTACAAATTAAAGTTAGATACATTAATCATAAAATTAGCTAAACATGTTGTTGAATTCAAAGTGGGAGAAATACAAGAAACAAAAAAACTTGCTTTGTCCGCTCAGTGTTCCTGGTGAATGACACCAACATTTGCTTTAAGTTGTTTCAGGAGAGACCGTTGTGGTGTATCTGATGGAGGCAGTTGAGTTTTTAACAACAAGATTGTCCTCTTTCTAGTGAGCTAGCAGGACTCTTGTTTACTTAAGGTACATCAATTTGGCACTTAACAATACAAGCATTCATACCTGTGGATATGGATATTATTTACATTTTATTTCCTCTGCAGCAGAAATTAGAAATGCTGCTGCCCCAATGCAAAAATATACCATGGTGCTATTTCAAAACGTACTATTCGCTATTACTGAATACCAACTCAACCTCATTTGTAATAATCCTTTAAGTAGTGGAAGGAATTGAAATCTTTGTTGCTTCACTAAGAAAAGAAATTCTAGAGCCAATAGTATATGTATGTCTGTGCCCTCTTAAATGTCAATGATGTTCACAGTAAAATTGTCTTTACTTCCAATAATCTTGTCTGAGTATGAAGATAAGCACAAAGAGGCATTCAGAAGAGAAGCATCAGAATGGCCAGTAGGAGCCACTGCAGCATGGCTGTTGTCTAAGCTCTGTAGGGAATGGTCATTGGGGGTTGGTGGTCAACTAGCTGATGAGAGCCCCACAACATCAGCTAATAACAATTGCCCTGGTGATGATCCTGCTGATCCCAATCATCACGGAAAGAAGCATGGCTGTGGTAAGGACTAGGGGTCCTTCGTTGAGGAAGTGGAGATTTGTAATGCTTGTCAGAGGTGATCATCTTGTCTACGTTGGTGGCACATCATTGCTGTCTTGAGGACTGCATATCACTACTGTAAGAGTATCTGGGGTATGGAACTTCTGAAATACACTCTTCAAAATCATGATAATTTAATTTTCCTCAAAATCAGGGCACGCGTTGTTGACTAACTAACATGAGCTGCATAAACATCCACTATTATGCTTTGATCACATTAGGCAGAGAGGACCTTCTCACCAAAACACTCTTTCAGTAGCTGTGTAGTCCTGTCAGGGCTGTGGGAAGTAGGCAGGCATCACAGCACTCTCTGCCAGCTGCAAAAAAAATAAACGTATTTAAACATTTTAAATAATTCTCCTGTTGTTATTTACCTAAGAATTTAATGCTTGAGGAAGTTTTGAGAAATAATTAGCAATACTGAATAATTATTAATCATTAAAATAACACCAAGCATCATGGTCAGTGGACAACACGTAGCCTAGTTATCCAGACATTCTAAAATGATTAACGTGAAAAGGCTTAACGTGGCTTAATGTTCCAAAACAGCCATCAATGGTCACCAAATTTCTCTTGGACATCTCTTGTCATAAATACTTCCGCCTGTCAAAAAATCAAAACCGAAATCCTATAAGTATGGACATTATCTTACATTAAGCGTTTTCCTCGTTTTTGCGTTCACACTGCTAATAGAATGTGGCCATATACTGCCCAGACCACCTCTGAATGTGGTCTGAGCAGTCGGATCTCAATGCGTTCTCAATGCTTCTTGGGTGCGCTCACGCCTGTACTTAGTGCTGTCCGCTTATGATCGTATCACCCGAGACACATGTTAATTCCAGGTGTGAACAGGGCCTCTGTTCACTACTGTTACTTAGACCTTCCCCCTTTTATTACTGATTTATGTTTGATATTTCATATTTTTTTGACAGTTTGTCATGCATTTTTGAATGAGAAATACTTGTCTAATGAGAAAATCATCAAATGTACATTAATCCTTATTTGTTTCCATTCCTCTTTTGCAGTGAATGGTGCTGCAAGTGTGGCAGAATGTTGCTGTGAATGTGGCATTGTAAGGCCCGTAAAACCCACAAACTTTGTGCTGTGTATTGGGTGCTGAGTAACCTACCCCCAGGGTCTCATTCCTCCATTTACTTAGCCATTTTGTGCAAAACAATGTTAAGTCCTATGGCTATGACAAGGTTTTAGAGCCACTTATACACAATCTCAGGTCTTTGGAAGTTGATGGAATTTTTGTCCCACAACTGGGAAGATTGCTGAAAGGTACAGTTCAGACTATTGCTGCAGACAATTTAGGAGCTCATGGAACAGAGGGCTTTGTTGAGAATTTTAGAGGCCCCTATTTTTGTCCCTCATTTTCATGTTGTCAGTGGCTACCCTCCTGACATTGCCCATGATCTCTTTGAAGGCATTGTGCCTGTTGAAATAGCACATCTCTCCAAGTCATTAACAGTAAAGTTAATGATTCCATTCTACATTTCCCATACAAGTGGACAGACAAAACAAATAAGCCTCATATTTTGCCACAAAATCATAGCAGGAAAGCAGGAAAATCATAGGTGGTAATGCCCATGAAAACTGGAGTTTGTTAAGACTGCTCCCATTTCTAATTGGGCCTAAGATTCATGAGCATGATCCAACATGGCAGGGGCCTCATTTATAAAACGTTCTTACGCACATACTTGATCTTAGAATGTGCGTACGCTCAAATCCACGCCAAAGTTCAGATTTATAAAAACGGTCTTTGACGTGGAAAAGTACTTAGTTCTACGTCAGGTTCCAACTTGGCATACGCACTTTCCCTTGTGGCGATGTTGGAGTACTGCAGCTATTCGGAAATCTAAGAGCGCCAACCAGGGTTTCCGCTAGGATTTTTTCTTGCCGGTCCGGTATCCGGAAAGAATTTATTTTACCAGACAAATTTGAAACTTACCGGTCACGTTTCAATAACACTCTATGTTACAAACGCAAATATAATGTACACCTAGGTTGACTAAAGAATGACAACAACCTCAAATCAGTTTGACTATTTAATGAACAGTAACGATTGAGCAAAACCTCAACATTAGCCGCTAAAATGTAGGCTACGTTTTGTATGACCATTATTATCGGCCATTTTGACTGACAAGTTTTTAATTCATCGTTTTTTTAAATGATTTTTAAAATATATTTTCCAATAATGCAGTGGTTTGCAAGAGGAAGAATGGCAGCACTGGCACTTCTCTAAGATATCGCCAACCGCGCAATAGGAAGGGAACAAGTTTTTACAGATCGGGCAGACGTCTTTGCGCATGATGACGAGTGGCTGATAAGCAGGTAGGCTATCGTTTGCCCAGAGCTACGCTATTAGAGCTTTGTGCTCCAGATGGCACATACTTCGTTTTAGTGGTAGCGCCACTGGAAAGTCTCCCAACCAGCGTCCCTGCACGCATCTGCACCTCCGCCAACAGGACCTTACGGAGCCCCCCTAGGGTCAGGTCGGCGAAAAAAAAAACAAAGCTGTCTGTAAACTGTGGGAACAGATTGCAAAACTGTGAGAGCAGTTTAGAAATCTGAGGGCACAGTTTATAATCTGTGCCCTCAGATTTCTAAACTGTGGCCACTGTTTTAAAATCCATTCCCTCGGATTTGTAAACTGTGCTCACTGTTTTGAAATCCGTACCCTCAGATTTGCAAAGCGTGATTTATGAACCCCGCCCACAGACTTGAGAAGTAGGCTATTGTGACCACTTGTACTTGGAGATCGGTCGTGTCCTTCAAGCAGGCTTCAAGGCACTGTTGTGTACTTTAAGTGATTAAAGTTAGATTTTCAAAAGTAACGTTGGCTAAACAGGGCTCCAGACTGCGACCATTTTTGGAGACAGTGCGACTAAATTTTATAACTAGGCGCACCAGTGCGACTTGCAAATATGCCCGCATATGCCAACCTTTTTTGAGAATGTGCAAATTAAAATTTTACGTGGTCGCATTCGTGCAAGCCCTTCCCGCACGGGTACTGCGTTAGCCATTGTGGTTGAAAGTAGTAATTTTTCTTCACTGGCTTAGTCGGTCTCTCCCTACCTGCACTCTCCCTGCCTGTACACACGCACTGATGATGAAACGTGCGAAACGATCCATTTAGCTGTTATCCTGTTGCAAAGACGAAGCGGTCTGTAGCTGATTATTTTAATCCTTTCGCACGTAACTTATTTTATGCTATGTAGCACGCGTAACCTTACATTATTTGTTATGTTTTCATTAACGTTATTAAGCTTCTCATAGTTTTCACCGCCGCATTTGCTATATTTTTTAATGTTAAATCGCTAAATTTCTTCAAAGATAGAATTAGCTAGAAAATTTCCAGTCTCCTGTTGTAATCGCACCGGTTTTAGCATATGCGCTAAACGGCTAATCACACCGGTGTGACCGTACGTGCGAAGGGGTTAAAAAAATGAGATAGAGGAGGAGACTGGTGGAGAGGGAGAGCCAGCGAGAGGTCCCGACTCAGACACAACTGATGATGAGAGTGCAGGTGCAGGCAGGGAGAGACCGACTGAGCCAATGAAGAAGAAAAAGTACTACTTTCAACCACAATGGCTAACGCAGTACCCGTCGTTGCGGTACGAGGGAAACTTAATGTTCAGATGAAGTCTCGAGTCACTGTCAGTCTTTACATCAATGCTCCTAAAAATTTCAGTAGGGGGCTACAGTGCTCCTTGTAAAAAAAGTTAATCTGGAGCCCTGTATTGGTAATCCAAAAGCGACAAAAGGTATTTGTGCTCGCAAGTACTGTCCCCCCAGACTGTAAAAGTTCCCTTTATGCAAAACATTCAAGGGGGAATCACCCTCCATTAGAAAAAAAAATAAGTCCTGAAATTCTTTCAGACATATACTTCTCCATTATAATTTTTCTGCCTGAGAAACGGAGGGTGGTAAGTATATTAATGTACTTTTTTTGTTTGTTTTCCAGATTGGCTGCTATGCCGTCAATTGGATGACAGACGATGAGCTAACTGAATATGTGCCTAAAATTGGAGACCGGATAGCTATTCGGCAGTACTGCAGAAGAGAGGTGGCAGCACTAGAAGGAACTTCCACAACCATCTCTAAGGCAACAGAAAGCCTGATGGCAAAGATTACCCAAAGGCGGGCTGCCAACCGAAGGCATGAAGATGATCATTCAGGAAAGCTGAGTGGTAACTCAAATGCAGCGAAACAGGAGCGTGCCTTTCAAATGGGGTTGTTTGAAGAAGTTGGGGACTCAAATGTTCAAGTAAAAGAGAAGTGTGGAGGAGGAACAAGGCATTTAAAGGCTTTGAAGACGGCAACAATGAAACAGCTGGTAGAGATTGACAAAGACTTATTTTTTCCCAATGGAAAAGGTAAACTTGGGAGTGTCAGTGACTTTCAGTTCATCATGCGAGATTACGCCGAAGATGAGCTAGATCCATCAACCACACTAGGTAAGTTGTATGAGATGCGAAAAGTGAAAATGTTGAGACTGTATCTGTCATGCAGAAAGACTGACACTGATTCAGAGGAAACACTGACTAAATGTTGCTACCACCGCTGATGAAATGCACCCACACCCACCCTCACCAGTGAATTCTCTAGCACCCACCCTCACCACTGAATTCCCATGTGCCGCTGTTGCTTCACAAGGAACTGTTTCCACAACTGAAACTCTTAGTGGAATAGCTTACACAACTGGAAGTCCAAATATAACTAGAGAAATTGACTCTACACTGACTTTGGTGACTGAAACGGTAAATGCTACAATTTGCCTCTCTGTAGACAGTGAATTGGCTGAAGAGGACCATTTGATTCTACCACAGGCATCAATTTCACTCGATAAGGAAATTATACTTGGATATGGATATCTTGCAGATGATGATGACCTTAATGATACCCCTCCAGTGCCAGTGGAAACTTCATTTAGGGTCCAGGAACCTTGTGAAACACCAAAGGATACGGCTTCACAGGGGAAATGTTTTCAGGGAACTCAGTGATGCTTTTAAAAATGGTTGTCTGTCTGTAGATGACTTGCTCTTGGAAATTGAGATAGTCCTTCCCAATGGGACCCCTGAAAAAGGAGAGGACAATGGTGGAATTCTCCATGACGCACTGAGTGAGTACTGGGACACCTTTGTCATGAAATGCACAGCTGGGAACACCCTTAAAATACCCATGACTAGACATGATATGAAAGATGAATGGGAAATCATAGCGAAAGTACTTGTACTAGGCTACAACATGGTGAGATATTTCCCTATAGTGCTTGCCAAGCCCTTCCTCTGCTACTGCCTTGGACATGAAATCAAGGAGGAAGATCTTTTTTTGACATTCTTGGAAACAATTCCATCTGAAGAGAAGGAAATAGTAGAGCAAGCACTGAGAGACTTCGAAACCACCTCTGAAAGTGAGGAATGGTTGGATTTTCTTGATGCTCATGATATAAAAACACTGGTAACACAGGTGAATGTCTGGAAAACATTGATTGAAGTGGCACACAAGGAAATAATCCAGGACCCTGCGTACATTGCAGAGTGTTGGAATGGTGTGCTAAAAGGGCTTAAACTGCCCCAGGGAGGATTGGATGAGGTACTGGCTAGTCTCACCCCAACACCCAGGAAGGTTCTATCTATTCTGCATCAAGACACCCTCAGCAAAAGAGACAGCCAGTCTCTACAGTTTCTCAAGAAGTTCATAGGAAACTGCAACAAGGTTCAGCTGAGGAAATTCCTCAGGTTTTGTACAGGTAAGCATTTTACATAATTTTCATTTTCCGTTGTTTGATTGTTTGGTGAGACATACTAAAAATATAGATATCATGGAATTCTCCTTTCTCCGGTAGATTGGATTAATGGACTGGTAAATCTGAAGTTGTGTTGCTTACATTGTTGTTACTTACATTGTTATCTTTTTTGATACTTTGGATTTATTTTATATTAACATAATTATTAGTGATGTAGTTGATGCATAAGTATCTAGTGCATCCGTACTAATATATAGATACTGTGTTTGTTATGTCTTCAACAGGTGCAGACCTCCTGGTCGTAGACAGGATCCATGTGTGGTTCATTGAGCCGGAGAGCATTTTTTCTAGAAGACCCCAGTCCCACACATGTGGTTGTGTGTTGGAGGTGCCAAATAATTATGCCTCATACCCAGAGTTGGCAGAGGAGTCTGGAAATGTGCTTGATGCCAACATGTGGGTGATGGACATTATTTAGTGGAAAGTGACAAGTTATTTGAGTTTGAGTATTTGAAATGAAATTAATTGAGAAATGCATTTTCCTGTACAGTTTTGAACACTTCTTGACTCAATCTACCTGTTTCTGTCTCAGGGCAACAGAAGGGCAACATTTTGTGTTAATATGAGTCAAATGAAATCATTAATATTCATATTATATTAATAGTTTCATGTAAAGTGTGAAAAACTGTTGTGTTTTAATGCAAAGTTATTTATTTTTTCAAATTAAATTGTTAATTGTTGGTATTTGTTGTTGTTTTGGATGACAAATGACATTTTTTAAATTAAAATGAACAAAATAAGTATTGATCTTAATGTGCAAATGAATCATTCAAGCTGCCCAGGGACTTCGCAAAGCAAAGTGGAATTTTAGGGAGAAATTGTCATTTTGTATTTGAATCATTAGGTGAATTAAGACAAATTGATTTGCACAAGATATTACAACACACCCAATCTTTTTTTAATTTTGTACCATGTTCTTAATAGCATTTCCAACAAACAAATGCATCCTTGAAAAAGAAAATACAGACATAAGAACTATAGTAAACAAGTAATGCTATGAGCACAGTGTAAAGGTTTGTAAAAGGAGCGATAAACATTACACCATGTACAAATATAGTGTGGGTAGGTGCACTACAGCTAAGTACAGAAACAAGCAATGTGAAGAGTACCAATGATGGTGTAGGTTTGTAAAAGGATGACTTGCAAACCACACAGTTGCATGTGAGTGTGAGAGAGTTTTTGTCCTCTGAGGAGAAGGGGTATCGAATTTAATTGTTCATCCTCTGGATGGGGCAACACTACAGTCCACGTGCCTTGTGTATGAAGTGAGAAGAACTGAGCTGATATCACTTCTACCTGTCAAGGTTGAATAGTCTAATTAGCTCTTCTCTCAGGGAAAGGTAGAGATCAATGGCCATGTATGCATCCACAGGAACTTGGAGATTTTTTTGTGCCATTATATAGGTACAGAAGGTGAACAGGTCATCATCACAGGCAATGTCATGGCAGTGGATGCAGTCATCTTCACACCTGACCCAATCTTCCTCCGCAACGAGGCACAAACAGTCCTTTGTTCCATATAATTCTGGAATGGTGTACATGGCATCAGGCCGACCATGGGGAACATGTTCATTCTTTGATCAGGTGGCCGTTCCAGGAATGTTTGGTTGAATCCAATTCATCCTACAGAGGTGAAAAAAGTAGACACAGTTAATCATTCTGTACCTTATGGGTTGCTGTGGCATGAGGTGCAAGAGGCTTGAGTAGTACTGTGTATACATAAGCAGGAGAGACTGTTGTGTAGGCTAGATTGTCAACAGAGAATATGGCCACTGGCATGACCACCGACAGTAAGCCTACAGCCCTGCCAGGCTGCAGAGAGACCACGTTGGGACCAGGGTGAATCCACCTGAGCTGATGAATGCACCACACTGTTGTAAAATGCGTTCTTACTGTAACCTGTCTGTGGTAACATCTGGCCGCTGTATCGCTGTGATAAATGATACCCTGGCATATATTAATTGTGTTGTGGTACATTGCGCAGGCTTATGAGTTGCTGTGATTATCTGGATGGCTACCATGCTATAATATCCGTGTTTTGATTTGTTAGTGTAGGCTAAGCTGGTTAAAACTCTTTCAGATATTTTGGAGGAGGAAGTCTGTGGCGGTAGCGATCAGGCAGTCACTTTCTATGGTTCTTATCAAAGGCTGGTAGCCTATGTTGCATGGTGAGCCTGTCCTTGGAGACAGCGTGTGCATGCAGCGGTGTGTGTGTTGGGGGGGAGGTATTTTATTTTGTTTTTTGTTTTGTTTTGTTTTGTTTTGTTTTGTTTTGTTTGGGGGGGGGGGGGGTATTTGCACTGAGGCCCAGCATAATTGTCAGTACCGCTGCTACTCCCACCACGTGCATTACACATTGTGCATATGGCACCAAGTAGGCTACTTGAGGGAGGGGACACCATTTCCAGAATAAATCTTATGAACAGGAGTAGTTTTAAAGCTTTTCAAGCGTACTGGAAAACTATTACAATTTAAAAATCTAGGCCTACTTACACTTTGTTACATTATTTCACACACGTCTCGTCACATTTATACTTATTTTTATTCACATGCGTATTTCACCAAGCGATACAGTGCAGACTGGCTAGCCTATATTCTACGCCGTACTGGCCTCAACAGCGCAGCCAGGACACTTGTCAGTGGAAATCTAGAAGTCAGTCACAAAAGTATCTGAAGTCTCTGCGCAGGTGAATTTTTGAATTTTTTAACTTACCTGTGTCAATCCGAGGAAACAAAACAACATGAGATTCTTGTCCAAGAAGTCTGCAACATAATCACCCTCATCTTTGAGTCGGTGAAACCGGTCCAGCCAAAAGTCCACACACTCTTTATGGAGAAAGCCCCACCAGCTCTCTATCCTCTGATTACTTGTGCTTCTACCAGAAATGAAGCTTTTGTCACCTCCATGAGCATCAGTATCACTGCGCCGAAAAAAACGTTGCAGGTCTCGTATGCAGCTGTTTTCTGTCCCCATATCCGTTCTAAGGATAGGGGGACATCCACCGAGTTCCTATATGGTCTCTAAGAAGTAGCCTCCTATGACTTTGGGGTCACTGCTCGTGCAATACGCATTCAGCCACAGTACTCTTCTCAAGAACCCGTCAATGGCTCTGTTGATGCATATGCCGAAGGGCTTCAATTTGTCGTAGGAATCAACATGCCAAAAAAAATTGGGTCCCTTTGCAAAGTAAGCTCACCTATTCAGTCTTCTGCTTTTCCTGATGTCTGTGCCCTCTGGGTCAAGCGTGGATAGAATAATGTGCATATCCTCTTTCCTTACACGCAAGCCATTTTCTTGGCATTTGGCGTACATCCATCTATAGCCATGCAAAGCTCCAGACCCTTAAAGCTCCCTCCTTATGAATTGCACAGTGTCTGCCAAGTTGTCAAAATGTTTCAGGCGAAACATCCCGTTTGTCTTTAGGATTTGTTTCAAGGTTTTCAAACTGAGAATACCGTTGTGTTTGATTTATCAAATGAAGATTATCCATGGTGGGCTATTGGGTAGTCTATTGCAGAGAGAGAGAGAGAGAGAGAGAGAGAGCAGACAAAGATAAAGCAGCAGAGCTGGCTACAAAGATCAACCTATTCGTGAATGTCAATGCAGTCCAATAAATGAATAACGTATTGAATCACCGTTACAGATTCTGTCCCTCGACCGCTTTGTCTATCAGCAATGAAAACCTCGCCTTTTATTGCAGAAGGTGCAAAGCATTCCCTTGCCTCTATGGGCCTGAAAATTTTTCATTTAAAACTCATAACTATAAAATTGCTAATCTACTCTGTAAGGGCTCGGTACCTATACACCCTTAAATCGAAATTAAAATTGTACTTACACAGCAGATACGATCACCTTTGCTCCTCAGCATCAAGTGTTTTGTAAAGATTCACGCACACTCACGGATCTAGCGAAAATGTGGGCACTGTTTAATTAGTAATCTGAGGGTACGGATTTCAAAACAGTGGGCGCAGATTATAAACTGTGTCCTCAGTTTAAAAACCGTGCCCTCAGGTTTCTAAACTGTGCTCACAGTTTTACAGTCTCTTCGCGCAGTTTACAGACGGCTTTTTTTCACCGACCTGACCCTAGGGGGGCTCCGTAGGACCTCGATTTTGGCCTCACTAAAAAAATTTTTTCTTGCAGTTCGCCGTTATCAAGTAGAGGACTTGGGTTTTGATTCAAGCTCCTTTATATGCTAATGAAGTTAATTAGGGGGTGTTCTAGGGGTTCTGTAGGGGGAGATCTAAAACCATTCAGCTACGCACAATCATTTGTGATTTATATATTTCACATCTGAGAGAGTGGCATACGCACATTTTTTTGTGTGTACGTTCATTTTCTCTGAATCAAACGTACGCACATTTCAGAAATGATCTTAGATCAAATGTTGGATTGTTTCTACGCAACTTTTTTATAAATGAGGCCACAGATCTTGTTGGACCTAAAACAGATTGTTGAACTTGTGATTACCCTAGTCCACAATGACGAGTCCATTGCATACCTTGAGAGCAAAATTTCAGACCATAGACAAAGGTATCAAGAGGTGTTTCCTAACAATAGACTGCTGCCCAAACACCACTATTTAGAACATTACCCACAACTAATAAGGTTTTTTGGGCCTCTTGTGAGATTTCGGACCATTAGGTTTGAGGCAAAGCGCAGTTTCTTTAAAAAGTTAATGAAACACACGAGTTGCTTTTAAAAAGTGCCCTTCTCTCTGGCTGTGAAACATCAGTTTATGATTGGGTACCACTTGTTATCTCCATTTATCAATAAACCACTGTTGGATATCTCAGATGTATCTACTGCCGCGTTAGAATTTTTGAAGGAGGAGCTAGCTCAAGCTTTTAAACAGAGAGATCCTGATCTATCTGAAATACACCTTGCAAAAAATAATTGGAGCAAGGGAATAAACTACAGGACAGGTATGGTAGTTGCCCATTGGTCTGAAGGTGGCTTGCCTGAATTTGGGGAAATCCATCAAATATGCATTTTGCATCAGAGACTGTTTTTTGTTTTGAAAATGCTGTGTGGATGGTATAGTGAGCACTACGGAGCCTTTGAGCTGACTCCATCTCTGACATGAGAACTTGCTCTTGTGGAAGTCTGTGAACTGGTCAATGAGTATCCCTTGGCTGCTTATCTGGTTGGGTGTGTGCGAATGGTGACCTTGAAGAGATCAATCTGTGCCTGAGGTAAGGTAACAAATTAAACACTGTGTGGGCAGTTACATACAGTCACATGAAAAGGAGGGCACACTCTTTTTCATTTCTGTGTTTATGTCTTAGGTGTCTTTCCTCCTTGGCATAGTATTAATACACCTGGATACTCAAGATCACCAAACTGCCAAAAGTTCTACTTTTATGGGGGTGTAATGTGACAAAAAGCATATTGACAAGATAGATTAAATAAATATTACAAGGATCAGTCAGAAACAGAAATAATAAGCAAAACAGTAATACTAATAAAATAAAATAAATTAAAATAAATAAATAAAAAGATGGGGGATGAAGGTGTAAAAATAGATAAATAAATAAAAAAAAATCAGCATATGCACATGCGAATGTACATATATGTAAAGGTAGGGAAAGGGCATTGGTAAGTAGGGCGTGTGTGGGTGTATCTGCAACTGGTTTGGAGTGATAGCGAATGATCCCAAGAGTTAAAAATCAGTACAGAAGTAAGGGCATAGACAGAAACATTATTCAAGACCTTATTCAAAGAAGGTTGACAAAGACAGTAGTCTATGGGGATATGAAGGATAGAGGAACAGGGACATTTAAAAAAAAATGAATGAGTCCGCTATGTGCACCCCTTTATAAAATTAATAAAAATTAATGTGATGATAAGATCATTACACACTAGCACTGTAGTAGTAGCACACTAGTACACACTGGTACTTGAAAACAATAGTATAGTCTTGCTTTTCTTCCTACTCCTAGTTGCTGTCATGTTACATTGGTCCAACAAAATTCAAGATGTTCTTCACAATTAACCCTTTTTGAAGATGACAAGCTTTCACCCTTCTCTTACCAAGCCCCCTTTTTACACAATAAGGAAATTATCAACCAGCCCCATGTTTGCTTTGGGAAAACAGTCAAATTATGAGATTTTGATGATCACATGTACCTTTTGAAATAAAACTGATTTTAAACCTTTTATTGTTTATTTACTCTTTTTCCTAACAGACAGTGAAGTAAGACCATGGTGACCTCAGCTATTCTCAGAGTAATCCTGGGGGCAGACAGCTGTCAGAGGGTGGTGTTTTCTGTTGTCCTGCCTTCAACTGTGACTGAAGTGGAGACTGAGATAAAGAGTCAGTGTAAAATAAAGGAACCCTTTCGGCTGCAGTTCATGGACACGCTTTTTGGCAACAAGTCTATGAACTTAACTTCCATGGAAGAAATACAAGACAACGCTACAGTCAAGGTCATATACATATCCTGCAAACCTCTCGATGCTGATGCAGATCAGTGTGTGGAGAGTTGCTCCTTTCCACCGACCAGTCATCCTGATGACACCACATCTTCTTCTGGTGTCAGCACCGTGATTCTCTCATCTCCAGAGTCCACTTCTTCATGGTCTTTGTGGCCAGATATGTTCCGTGTTCCTCGTTTTTCATATGATGCAGAGCTGAAGATTGAGAAGGCCCTTGAAGCTTTCAGAGAAAAAGGACGCTGCTGATCCCTGATCCAAAGCTGAAGTCTGATATACTAGAGGGGTTGATTAAGGAGATAGTTAAGCACAAAGTCTATGTCACAGACAGGGAGTTTGACCAAGTTGCAGAGGCGCTCATCATGAGGCATCCATGTTTACAAGAAAAAGGCTCTGCCACTGGCTATGGGGGATGGAAGACCAGTCTCAAATACAAGTTTTCCAACTACCGCATACACCTCTGGAAAGTAGGATGTCCTGAAGTATATGTAAATGCTTTGAAACATAAACCAGATGGGAAACGTCCCACCTTTGACGTTAAGAAACCAAAGAGGGATGAAGTGGTTTACTGCCCCTCCTTTCCACTTCGAGAAAGCTACCAATCCCTGGAGAAGATGAGGGTTGAACTCCTTTCAGATATCAAGAAGCGTAACAACAGAGAGACAGGGCTAAAATGGAGAAAACATTTGCATTAAGAAGACAAGAAGTAATTTGTGATGCTCTCATGATCAGTGATGTACAAGAGAGATGGCCAGCTCTCTTTGATGTAATGGAGGTAAAAAAAAATCTGTCAATAATGGTTTGACTTCTTGTGCTGTAGATAGTATATGCAATGCAATGTCAGACTAATGCTTGGCTCCATTAGGATGTGGTTCAGAATATTCCATAGCAGAAATCAAATAATGACTAAACATGCACAGTGCATGCAGTGATGTGGTTGGCAGGTGTAGTTTCAGTGTAACAAATGTTACATGGAGTGGACAAGGAATGGAGCCCCTTAGTGTTACTGAAGACATATGGATTAAGATATTGGGGGAAAATGAAAAAGGTCTGTTGGAGTATGCTATAGGCCACCAGCCTCAGACAGCAGTGTCAATAGTATGCTCTTTGATAACATTAAACTAGCATGTCAGGAGGGTGAGACAATAGTAATGGAGGACTTCAATTACCCTTCAATTAATTGGGAAGCTGTGTCAGGTCAAGGTAAATGTGAGGAAGAGTTTTTAGATGTTGTAAAAGACTTTTTTGATACAGTCTGTTACTCAACCCACGAGAGAGAACACAATCCTAGATCTGGTTCTGTGTAATAATCCTGATAGAATCGGCAGTACTGAGGTAGGGGAATGTTCTCCAATGCTAGAGTATTCAACTTTAGATGAGCTGACTTTATTAAGATGCGTGATTATACAAGGAATATAAACTGGGTACCTCTTCTAGGTGGTAAATCTGTGAAAGAAATGTGGTGCATATTTAAAACAATTATTCTGGATGTACGGCATAAATTCATTCCGCAAGTGAGAAAAGGGAAACTGAAAAAGAAGCATCCACAGTGGATGAATAAGTCGCTATGGAACAGTTTGAAACAAAAAAGGAAATTATTCAGAAAATACAAGTTCAGATAGTAATAAGATTGAATACAGTAATATGCGAGCTCAAGTTAAGAAAAAAATAAGGGAAGTTAAAAGGTGTTTTGAAAGACAGATTGCACTAGATGCAAAGAGTAACTCTAAGCGTTTTTTTCAATATTACGGTCGAAAAGGGATAGTTAAGGTTGAAATAAGAGGTATAAAAAAATAAGGATGGGGTTATGGTTTATGATAACAAAGCTATTGCTGATACACTAAACAGTTACTTTGTGGAGAGTTTCACTAGTGAAGTGTTTTCACATATGCCTTCAGGTGCAGTCAGTTCTCAGAGACTTATAGAGGAAATTGATTTAAATGATGCAGAAGTACTAGAAAAACTTAAAACAAATAAGGCAGCAGGCCCTGATGGAATATATCCAAGAGTTCTCAGAGAACTAGCACAGGTGGTTTACAAGCCTTTGACAGTTATTTTTAAGCAATCCCTTAAAACTGTAGAAATGCCAGATGACTGGAAACATGGCAGTGTAGTACCTATCAACAAGAAAGGAAACCAGACTGATCCAAGAAATTATAGGCCTGTCAGTTTAACTTGTATCGCATGCAAAATACTGGAATCCATCATTAGGGATAATTTGGAATTATTCCTGGAACGAAATGGTGTCTTAAATGATAGCCAACACGGTTTTCGCAGGGGGAGGTCGTGCTTAACAAACCTCCTGGACTTCTTTGAGGAAGCTATAGCATGTCTGGACTCAAACCAAGCTTATGATATTATCTATTTGGACTTTCAATAGGCATTTGAAAGGCAAGTTCCGCAGGAGAGGCTCATATTGAAAATGAAATCTGCAGGAATTACAGGAGCTATCACTGAGTGGGTTCAAAGTTGGTTGTCTAATAGAAAGCAGACTGTAACTGTAGGAGGAATTGTATCAGAGCAGGGTCCTGTGCAAAGTGGAGTCCCGCAGGGATCGGTGTTGGGCCCTTTGCTATTTCTTATATACATAAATGATCTTGATGCAGAGGTTAGTAGTAAAATTGTAAAATTTGCAGATGACACAAAACTAGGGGTCTAGCCAACAGTATAGAATCAATTAAGGTAATACAGGAAGACCTAAACAGCATCCAAAAGTGGGCAGATACCTGGCAGATGACATTCAATGTAGATAAATGTAAAGTCTTGCATGTGGGAAATAAGAACCTTAGACAAGACTACTTCATGGGTGGAAAAAAACTAGAACGTGCTCAATTTGAAAAAGACTTGGGAGTGATAGTTGACCCAAGCTTAACAGGATCTAGGCAGTGTGCTATAGCAGTAAAAAAGGCCAACAGGATGCTGGGATATATAGCCAAAAGTATTGATTATAAATCTAAAGAGGTTATATTGAAATTATACAATGCCTTACTCAGACCTCACTTGGAATACTGTGTGCAGTTCTGGGCACCGCACTATAAAAAAGATATCGAAGTTCTTGAAAAGGTTCAAAGAAGGACAACTAAATTAGTTCCTGGCATGAAATATAAAAGCTACGAGGAAAGACCCAAGTTACTTAACCTATTTAGACTAAGCGAGAGGAGGCTTAGGGGTGATTTAATTGATGTATTTAAATTTATAAAAGGAATCAATAAGGTTAACTATAATAGATTTTTTAGGGTGAGTTCAGTTTGTAAAACAAGAGGACATAAATGGAAACTAGTTAAGAGTAAGTTCCGCACTGATATAAGGAAATATTATTTTACACAAAGAGTTATCAATACATGAAATAGGTTGCCAGGTCATGTAGTAGAGGCAGAGACCCTTGCTGTGTTCAAGTTTAGACTTGATGCAGTTTTGGATACTCTTTAATTAAGAAATGGCGAGCTTAGTTGGGCCGAATGGCCTGTTCTTGTCATCATATGTTCTTATGTCTTGTGTGTATGTCAGTGGGCCGTGTTGTTAAAAAATGGTTTCATGTTGTTTCAGATAAACGCAGAGTTGAAGCGTATCACAACCATGCCTCTACAGTCAAGGTCTCTGTCACAGCTTGACTTACACACCGCAAATCTCCTGAGGGTGTTTGCAAAGCGATCAGGAGCGCAGGGCAAGAAGCTTAAAGACATGGCCTTGATGACAGTAAGAACTTTTTAACTATTTAACTATAAATTGCATTTTTGCCTTTTTGGCATTACGTCAGTAAAAGATATATAAGTATCCATTACAATGGTCAGTTATCCCAACATTTGACTACCCCATACCATTCAAGGTGGCAAAATCATATTAAATTTTGAAAAGATGTCTAGATGATATTTTGGTATGATAACTATGGCTGAGTGGCAGCTTTAAGATCCACACACTGTACTAGTAGCTCCCAGCAATTTTAATTGAGCAATGCTTTGACCTAACAGAGATCTTTGTCAGGCATTGTCAAACCACCAAAGCAGAACAAGCAATATATAGACACAAATACATTCATCACTCAGGTGATCGTGATCTGCATGATTGAGAGTCAATCTACTCTCAAGCTGGACCAATCAGAGCAGAGCTGGACAATACTGTCTGATACTCCCACATGGGGGACAGAGCATGCCTCTATTAAAAGGGCAAAAACAACTAAAAACATCAAGATTGATATTATACAGGCACATATTAAATCCAACACATCAGAAGTTGAGTCAAATATATATCATAAATCACACAAATCATCCAGGAAAAACAATTATCATAAAAATTACTATATAGAAAAATAATATACTTCTTGCCCAAATTTTTTTTAGCAATACGGGCAAGTTCAGCCTAGCAATTGGCCAGAGCACCTATTTAAGCAATGAAAGATTAGGGTTAAACATAATAAAGTTTAAACATGGGATAAGATTAAGAGTAAACCATCATGATTATATGAACACAGGAATTCCCTTCACAAAAGTAAGTTGTATTTTAGACACAGGTGCATTTCCTGGTTTAGAGCCTTTCAGGACCTTTGTTAATGTTTGATAATTTCATGTTTATCATTTTAAATGATAGTTTATGTGCTTTTATACCAGCCCAGATATATAGGTTGCTTGAGCTCTTCATACTGTCAATAGCACAGGAACATCAGACACAAATTTCAAAAACTGGCATACTTACAGGCCTGAAAGGACCCATAAAATGTATAACGCTCCCATACTGTCCCACTGTGAGAAATTTGTGTGATTTTTTTTTTTTATCACATCCACTAGTGCAGGATGAGGTCACTATTAAAGATGCACTGTTAGCCAAAAAGTAAATGTGAATGGAGTTAATTTCATTTGGGCTTAAACTAAGGACCTGAAATGCCTAAAACAGGGATGTACCTACAACTGTGTTGGGAAACCGGCGGTTGGCGTAATAAAAGCATTGGATGAGGATTTTCCAAACCCAGTGGTTTATTTACAGATGCCCCAATTACCAATGCAGGATATTTACAGTGCAACAACTACAGGAACTAACAAACAACAACAAAAAAAACTGACAAAACAAAAAAGAGAAAAAAAAGAAAAAAAGATTATTTTGGAATTTGTTTGTGCTGGTAGGCTCTGTCCCAAACTGGGCCCTATAACACTCATTAGGAGAGTTAGCGTAGTCTCCCAGCGCTCCACCTTCTGAAAAAAACGCCCAAGGGTGCTCTACCCAGGCCTTAAAAACCTGAAGCTCCTCCTCCTGAGATACAGCAAACATTCAGACACATTATTTGCATTCTTCATAATTTACAAATTATGGAAATTAATTTATAATTTCTTATACCTTCACAAAAAGAAAGACAACTGCTAATCGAGTGTAACATTATTTCCGTTATACAATAAGGGGTACTGTAATACACTTAAAACAACCGAAAAAAGCTGCATATTCACATATTATATTACATTACATAGTAAGGTGAATTATGACTCAGGAGTAGGACCTAATGCTTTGCTCATTAGTCTACACTACAGCATGTGGTGTCATTGCATTTCACCTGTTGCTTTCATTTTCTCCAACTGTCTTTTGAAAAGTCTGTGATACTACTGCCAGTGTCTGCAAAGTTGAAAATAGCCTTTGTTGTGATTTGAAAAATTGTCTGAGTGTAAGTTTGGAACTCGTGAAAAACTTATTATGCTACCGAGTGGCTAGCCACCCACGGTGGTCCGTTCAAACATGTCTATCATATATAGTGTTACATATATTGCTTTTTGGGGGAATATATTTCTTTTTGTGTCATTAGCGTTGCCTGAAGTGGCATTACGGAGCTCAGGTACATGTTGTGTCATTCGCGGCTGTACTAATAACCAGGCTAAGCTAAATGTGTGACTTCAACAACAATGTTTTGATCATGTGCCAGAAACAAAGATGGACTGTTGCTGTCACCATTTGTATACTTTCCATCGCCTGCCAAAAGATAATGAATGGAGACGATATTGGCTAAAGAACCTAAATTTAAGAGACCACCGAAAACGCTCTATATATGTTCATGTCACTTGGTTGACAAGACACCAACGGAGGCAAACCCACATTCTACTTTGTGGTTGGGCTAAGAATGACCACCAGGTTCATATAAATATATTTAATAATATATGTTATGTCTAATTCATAGTAAAATAAAAACAATGTTTCTAACAATGAAAATGAGTCATCTATGGCAAAGTGGACCAAAAGTTTGACGTGTGTCTGTATTTACCTTTTGAAGAAATAAAACGAAAATGGCCAAATGGGTCTGCAAAGATCCCTAAAGGAATTCCAAAGAGATACAGCTGCTGGATTTAAAGTTATATCCACTAATGAATGAATGACCTGGCGCACTTAACGCTAGCTAGTTAGCTAACTAACGTTAAGTTCCTAGCTAGCTATCAAACGGTACTTAAGATCAGAAGTCAATACCTTGGCTTGTAGTACGAATGTTAAAATTAAGTGTTTGTTCATAAGAGACATGATGAAGCTGTATTGGTTTGATACCTAGCAAAGTGCATGAAAGCCAAATAACAGCTTACAAAGACAAAGCTAGCTAGCTAGCAGGGTTTCCGTAGTTACCAGTTTTTGCCTGGTAAAATTTATTAAAAACTGATCAATTAAAAACTTTCTGGTCAAAATATCCGGTAATAATGCTTAAACAAAACATAGCTATAATGAAGGCTATCCCTAAACAGGACAATTGGGCTACACTGGCTAAAATCTGGCAGTGTTCTGCCCCTGTCAAGGGGCTTCTCTCTGCAATCGAATGACAACGGCGCTGCGAAGTCGCCTGGAGGAGAGGAGAGAGTGACGCGGCTTATGCACATTGGAAGCTGCAAAGACACATTGGACACAGCTGATTTCAACTTGGCAGCAGAGGACTGTGTCGCATTGAAAAAAGGAGAAAATAACATGTAACCTGGTAGCCTATAGGCTACATTTGATGCGATGTAGGCCTAGCCTTTTTTTAAACAGGCTAAAGATGTTACAGGTTACAGATGTTACGTAATAGTCTACATTTCAGCGGCTAGTGTTGAGGTTACTGTTCGTTTTGCTTAATTGTTACTGTTCATTAAATAGTCAAACTGATTTGAGGTCGTTGTCATTCTTTCGTCAACCTTGGTGTTATATTTGCATTTGTAACATAGACTGTTCTTGAAACGTGACCAGTAAGTTTCAAATTTGTCTGGTAAAATAAATTCTTTCCAGACACCGGACCTTGCCGGAAAAAATCCTAGCGGAAACCCTGCTAGCTAGCTACAATGCAAACAAAACAATAAACATAACTAGCTAGTTTCTATCCTGCTGACAAATACAAATATCACCTTGCAAACAAACATATAGTTAGCAGGCTACAATAAAAACGTCGAAAGCTAGATAGCTTGCTAGCTAATTTGGCTTTCATGCAATTTGCTCAGCTGTCATATTACTAAGAGCTAGCTGGCTATCAAACTAATAAAGCCTCATCACGTCTCTGCTGACTAAATAGTTAATTTTACCACAGACACTGCAAGCAACCTGTTCTGAAAACTTTAGTAGTGTTAGCTAGCTACCAAATTATCATTATAGTTAGCTATCTAGCTAGCTAGGTAGTCTGTGGGCTAGTGTTTTAGCTAGCTAGTGTAGCATTTCATACGTGACATAGCATAAATTGAGTTGTTTTCACTAGTTACCATGGTAATGGGGCATTATGTGACAATTCTGTTGTTGTTCCGGGGTAGTGACCTCGTGCGTGTGATGTATGATGAAGCGCCATGAAAACGGTGAGCCTTGGCCTCATCCAAAGATACTGTATCTCGTTTCAGTGTATGTTCTTAAGAGAGCCTTACCTCGGACGCTACATTGGTGGCAGCGGTACTTACCGGACTCGTAGTTTTTCCACATTAGTTGGGACACTGACTGGATCTTTGGTTGATTTATGGACTGGCTGGCTAATTCATCACCGTGAGCTTACGGCTGCTAATATCCCTGTTGCTGCAAACAGTTCTAACGAGGATTTCATGCGAGTCGTCAGTTTACTGAGTTTTTATTTGTGACTTTTGAGGGACCATGCACAGCCAGAGAGTTTATCACAATTGGGATGAGGATGCAGTCAAGTTTAGTGTGTCACTGTGTGCTGACACTGACATTTCAAGTAGCAACATGAAAACTGAATTCCCCCTCCCTTTAAAGGCGATGGCACAAAGTCATTTGTGACATGGAGCAAGCAATTTGAAGCTGTGGTGCGGGCCCACACAGGGGGAGGTACGGGAGCACACTACATAACCACTCTGACGACTATGCTACCAACTAGGCTGGATGGGGCTGCGTTCATTTTGTGGGACAGCTTACCGTCTGTTGTGCAGTTCGATTATGGGAGTGCAAAAGAAAGGCTAATGGAAGACTTTGGACAAAAACAGTTTATTCTATATTTCCAAACATGTCTAGAACCCAAACGCCCTAGAAACCAAATGAAAGTTTAGAGGTGTATGCAGCCAATATCTCAAGACTAGTGCAGGAGGCGTTTCCAGAATATGAGAAAATAGCGCAAGATGGGGGAAAATTCCGCTGTTTTCTCATGGGGCCAAGTGCCGTGAGATGGGGGCCAGTGACTTGGAGGAGGTCATGACGATTGCTGCGCCCTGTGAACGGGCAAGGCAAGCTCTGTGTGTGACCACGCGCGTTCCACGTATGACCCCTCAGCGTGCTAATGTCTCGACTTTTGACTCAGTTGACTGTAATGCTGCCATGACAGCCGACCTTCTGAGTGCAGTTGAGTGTCTGTCTGTGAAAGTGGACAACCAGCAAACTGAGTTTCAGGATGTTAAAGAGTGCAGCCGCAGGGCCAGATATGACAAATCAGACTCTTACCGCTCCAGGGGGCGCAATCAACATAGTCCATCTCCGTATTGGACTCAGTGTGGTTGCAAGTGTGACTGCAGGGAGTATGGCTGCCACTCCACTGCTGCTGATTTACATATGAGGGGGCGTTCTCCCCAGCAAGTGGAGAGTCCCCACACCCATCGCTGGTCTTCACAGGAGAGGTCTGATGCTTAGACAACAGCAGCTGACTATAAAGGACCCTGGATCTCCCGTGGCACAGAGGGAACCTTGAGACTGGGGGTGAGGTTTCTGTCTCCGAGCCACCGCATTCCCTCCCCTGCACACTTGAGACAAGAGCAGGAAAACTGCCAATAACAGTTCTACCTGTAGAGGGCTAACACCATGGTAGTCCCGTTGACATGACCGTAACTTTCACTGGTGAGTCCCAGACTTTTGATCACTGTACTGCACATACATCATATGTAAGAGGACTGATTGAGGGTTATGAGGTTACAGTGCTAAGGGACACAGGTTCAAGTGTGTAACTGATCACAGAAGGTTTCATAATGTCCATCCCTTCACTTCACAAACGTGTAATGAACAAGCAATATATACTGGCTAGGGCTGTCAGTGGGCAATTACTAGACACACTGGGTACTCTGTTACTGTCAATACATATGGGTAATGAGTGCTGGGAACAGGAAGTACATGTTGTGCGGGAGGTCACACAGAATGTGTTGCTGGGCTGGGACTTTCTGTCCCACCATCATGCTGTTCTGGACATAGCCCATGGCTCACTTCAACTGAGGAACATTACAATTCCCCTGATGCGTACCATTGAATTTGTCCCCGACTGCTGCAACATTTCTGTGTCCACTGTGGTCACCGTGCCTCCTCTCAGCGAGATGATCATGCCAGTGCATGCGGAAGCACCAGACGGAAAAGGGGGCCCCCATGTGCTTATATGTGGGCTACCTGGAACCAGAACTGCGGGACAATAAGCAGTTGGTGATGGCCCGTACTATTGCCCTTGTTAGCAATAGTGAGACTGTGGCCCGAATGCTCAAACCCATGGACCAAACGCTTCTTCTATAATTGTTGTTAATAAAAAAAAAAAACAATTCATGGAGATTTTGTGTTGATTACAGAAAATTTAATTCTGTAACAATAAAAGACTTGCACCCTCTACCATGTGTAGATGATACTTTGGATGCGTTGTCAGGAGCCACATAGTTCAGCACGCTGGATTTCTCGGATGGTTAGGAAGATCATGAGAAGACAGCCTTCACAACTGTCCACGGATTATACCAGTTCCGTTCTATGCCGATGGGCCTTACCAATGCGCCAGCGACGTTCCAGCGCTTTATGGAGCTGGTGTTAAAAGGCCTCCCTGGGAACATCTGCATGGTCTACTTGGATGATATACTCATTTATAGCAGCTCCTTTAGTGATCATCTCGCACACCTGGGTGAGGTCCTCAAGAGGATAGAGGTAGCAGGACTGAGGCTGAACGCGAGGAAGTGCCACCTAGCCCAGGACCATGTGGTGTTTCTCAGCCATGTGATTTCACACAAAGGGCTACACCCTGACCCACACAACATCAACAAAGTGCAGTCATGGCCGGTCGGCTATGGAGGTATGTGCATGTCTTGGACTATGTTCATATTACAGGAGGTTCATCCAGGGATTTGCACAACATGCTGCCCCACTTAACCATCTAATGGGGAAAGACATCCTTTTTCAGTGGACGGCTGACTGCCAGGTCTCATTTGACTTCTTACGTGATGCCCTCTGTTCAGAGCTGGTGATGGCCCATCCAGATTTTTCATTGCCGTTCGTGTTGTATACGGACACATCCCAGATTGCAGCGGGGGCTGTGTTGGCTCAGCGGACAAATGGCCTTGAGAGAGTTGTGGGGTTTTTTAGTCATTCCCTCACGACTGCATAGAGGAAGTGGTCTACGTTTGACAGGGAGATGTGGGCCGTGCGCCACTTCAGGCATTACTTGGAGCTTCAGTCATTCACCATTGTCACTGACTATAGGCCCCTTCTCGGTTTACGACGCCTCTCCCTGGCTAATGACAGAACAGGCCAACGCAGCAGGTGGGCCCTGGAGCTGACCTCTCGTCAACCTTCTTCAGATAATGTCTATGATATTACCGATCATGCCCCACCCGTGCAAATGCATGCAGCAACACAAACTGAAGTCGGCAGCCACTTTCCAGCTGTGTGTATGGTGGACACCCCTCCCCAGATCCCTGACAGTACACTGGCATGTAGCCAGCATTCTCTGCCAGAGCCTGACACCACAGCAGACCAGTCCCTGCTTTACTCCCTGTCTCATGATAATGCCTCAATCAAAGACATGCAGAAGAAAGATGCTGATACCAGTGTGGTGATGTCGTGGGTGGAGAGTGGCCAGAGGCCCCCTAGGTGGAAGGTGAAGAAGGCCCCTTGGACTGTGAGGCGATTGTGAAGTGAGTTCCCAACTCTTATGTTGATGGAAGGGCTGTTATGGCGCGTGATGGGTCAACCTGGGATTGCACCGATAATACAGACTGTCATTCCTGCTGCACTGGTTCCAGAACTCCTGAGTCAGCTTCAAGGAGGCACACTTGTGGGGCACCTGGCTTTTGAAAAGGTGCTGGCGCAAGCGCGTCACATGTGCTTCTGGCCCTACATGCACCGGGACATACGCAAGTGGTGTGAGGAGTGTTATGCATGTCAGAGAAGAAAGTCACCTGTCCCAAAGTATCAGGCACCCCTAATGGGCTCTCAGGCTGTAAGACCTTTCCAGTGGGTGGCTGCTGACATTCTGGAGCTGCCTATGACATCCTGTGGTAACAGATATGTGGTAGTAGAAGATTATTATACCAAATATGTCAACTTGTATGCCATCCCAGACTACACAGCCGTAACAGTGGCTTCATGTTTGTTTAATGAGTATGTAATGGAACATGGAGTGATGGAGACGTTACACACAGATATGGGGAGACAGTTTGAGTCTGTCCTGGTGAGGAACTTGTGTCAGCTGCTAGGTATAAGGAAGACCCGTACTACGCCATATAATCCTCGCTCGGATGGCATGGTTGAAAGACTTAATCGCACTTTGATTGACCAGTTGGCCAAGACTTTACTTTTGTGCAAAGGAGAGTGGGACTCTTTTCTAAAACAGGTCGCTTTTGCCTACAACACAAGTGTGCATGCCAGCACTAGGTTCACCCCTTTCTTCCTCACCCATGGCAGAGAGGCTAGATTCCCAGCTGATGTGCTCCTTGGGTCCCAGACGGTGATGGGCTGGGGTAATGCCCCCCTAGCGAGTTTTGCCGCCTCCCTCAGGATAGGATTGGAAACTGCTTTCAAGAGGGCCACGGACAATGCAGCTGTGGCACAGGAGCGTCAGAAGGCCCACTACGACATTCACATCAGACACAGTCCATATGAGGTCGGAGACCTTGTGTGGCTACATGATCCTACAGAGAGCCGTTGCAAGCTAGCATCTCATTGGAAGAGGCCTTACAGGGTGCAGGAGCACCTGGAGGTTGCAGGAGAGGTTGGGGTCACCTACCAACTGGCCAGCCCATTAGAAGATAATTTCCCCCTCCAGAGGGCTCATTATAACAGAATGCGCCCATACACTCTTCCATGGCCTGCTTCTGCAAGGGGCATGCTGGCAGATGCGGGACCCCCAGCACTTCCTGGGGGCGAGCTGGGGAGCGCCAGCCCGCATCTCCATGGCTACGTGAAGGAGTTGGAGTACGATCAGGCTGCTGCAAATGATTGCTTTGTCTCTCCCCAGTCTGACCTGAGGACCTCACAGACAGGTAGAGTCGTCCAGCTCCCAAAGCATCTGAGGGACTTTATCATGGGCTAACACCATATTGTCACACGTTCTCTCTCTCTCCATGGTGTTCCAGGAGTAGTGACTTTGTGCGTGTGATGTATGATGAAATGCCATTAAAACGGTGAGCCTTGGTCTCATCCAAAGATACAGTATCTCGTTTCAGTGTATTTTCTTAAGAGAGTCTTACCTCGGATGCTACACTAGTTAGCCAAGTGCGCCAGGTCCTTCTTAACATCGGTATTGGCATCAGTATTCGGCAAAATTGATATTTTAAACATTGGTATCAGCCCAGAATTTCACAATCGCTGCATCCCTATGATTTGTTATTTTGTTATCGCTCACAACGGCAAGTTCAGGTTCAGTGGTGTAACAAAGCAGAAGTTGTGCCCATAATTCAGGCAAGGTATCATGGGAGGCAGTACCGAGGTGGCTACGTCACACTGGCGTCGGAAGTGAAATCCCCCATCCATTTTAGTCATAGACCTTTTTTAAAGCGCACTTTTAAAGTACTTTTAGTGATTTATGGCTTGCCATCAATTTCCAGATTATATATTGTGATCCCAACTTGCGACTTATATTGTTTATTTTAATTGTTTTGAGTTAAATTTTATGTAATTTAATTTTTTATCTTATATGCTAGTACAACCACAGGCTAAAAACTACACGTCCCATGAAACCACGGAGTCTTCTCATTCTCTCTCTCTGGCCTTGCTAGCTAGAGTGTGGATAATCATCGCTATCAGCTGTCGCTATAGCAGCTAACTTGCAAGCTTGTCTTTAGCACTCATCACTATCAGCAATAGCAAGCTCATCGTTAGCAGCAATGGTGTCGCTTAGCCATATTCTCCTCTTCTTTAAGGATGAGACCCGAAGTTTTCAGCAGGGCGAAAACCATATAAATCAGGGCATGTGGAGGAATTCAGTTGTTTTGAGAGCCATATCACCGGTTTAGTCAGGGCGAGCAAGAGGCAAGCAAGACCTACAGGGTGTCAGTGAGTGTAGGCCAGTGTAACGTTAGGTAGCACAGCTAACCAGCTAGTCAGCTAGCAAAGTCAGGTTACCACATCATCACCCATCAAACTTGCTGAGTGGACTGATTGGTAGCCCACAATTTTGAAAGAAGAAAAACGCCCAAAGCCTTTGAGACATATCTAGAGTCAGAAACACCTTGATGTTTAAGCAAAAAGATAATTCTGCTTACACGTGTAGATTTGGGCATTCTACTTGAGTGAAAATGCACATTCAGTTAGCTACATTTGATAGACGTCTCTCTAATGGTGTGCTTACAGAGATAACCTTCACGGTTTCCATAATGTAAAACTATGCCGTGGGGCATTTTGGAAACCTGAAAAATTTTCAGTCGTTCACATATGGTATCTGATTTGTCAAGACGTTCCCTATCCTATCCTTAAAGAAATTCTTTTCCTTTCCCCAGGACATGACTGAGGACAACACACTAAGTGCCACAGAGGCAACAACAGTGGGGATCTATGTTGCCAGAGGGACTCCCAGTAGTGACTATTCTGGTGTGGGAGTAATCTTCGAGGGTGTGGTGATGCTTCATGATCTGGAGAATGTGGCCCTTGCAACTGCCATGCTGTTGTTTTCTAATATGTTATATAAAAGCTACATGTTTAAAGTGTGATGTGTGTTTTCACACTTCCAGACCATACACACCATTTACAGTCCAACATAATTGTAATGACTGCACGACTGCAAACACATTGGCTTTTCTCAAATGGAGTTGTTTCTTCAGCTGAAGGCAAAAATGTGGGTAACATGAGCTCTAATACATTATGTGGACAAAAGTATTTGGCCACACCTGTTAATTATTGAATTCAGGTGTTTCAATCAGACCCGTTACCACAGGTGTATAAAATCAAGCACCTAGCCATGCAGTCTCCATTTGCAAACATTTGTGATACAAAATGGGTCGTTCTGAAGAGCTCAGTGACTTCAAGCGTGGTACTGTGATAGGATGCCACCTTTGCAATAAGATGGTTTGTGTAATTTCATCCCTGGATATTCCACGGTCAACTGTAAGTGTTATTATTAGAAAGTGGAAGCGTTTAGGAACAACAGCAACGCTCTGCTGATTCCATAGCTGAAGAGTTCCGAACTTCCACTGGCACTAATGTAAGCGCAAAAACTGTGTGGCAGGAGCTTCATGGAATGGGTTTCCATGGCCGAGCAGCTGCATGCAAGCCTCACATCACCAAGTCCAATGCCAAGCATCGGATGGAGTGGTGTAAAGCACACTGACACTGGACTGTGGAGCAGTGGAAGAACTTGACTGGCCCGCACAGAGCCCTGACCACAAGCCCATCCAGCACCTTTGGGATGAACTGGAACGGAGATTGCGAGCCAGGCCTTCTCGTCCAACATCAGTGCCTGACCTCATAAATGTTCTACAGAATGAATGGGCACAAATTCCCACAGAAACACTCCAAAATCTTGTGGATAGCCTTCCAAGAAGAGTGGAAGCTGTTATAGCTGCAAAAGGGGGACCAACTCCATATTAAAGTACATGTATTTGAATACAATGTCATTACAGTCCCTGTTGGTGTAATGGTCAGGCATCCAAATACTTTTGTCCATATAGTGTATCTTTGTTCACTTTGGAGGAATGTTTTAAGAACAGGCTCAGCCGAATAACTCTGGAAAAAGTTCAAAGTACGAAATGTTATTCCTTATGATACGGCACTGGTTGATATGGATGCAAGATAGTGACGCAAGGCAGTTTGGTAATGTAGCAAATTGATGTCACCAGGTTGAAACACTGGTGTCTGCAGTGTAGTGCTTTTTCTTGTTGAAAATATTTGACATTTTATATGTGACATTTTAACTTGGCACATTTAAAGTGGGGACACCTGCTGTTCATCCAGGTTCTGGAATAAAGGTTTTGCAACATAACTTTCTCATAGTTTTCAAAGGAAAAAAAAGTGGGTAATGTTAAGAATGATCAAGAAAAAGTTAATTGAAAAGTATTAGACAACAAGAAAATAATTGATTGCTGAAATGTTAATTGTAATTTATTTTTATTATTTTTATTTAGTCTATTTAGTTTAGTATTTTAGTTTATTTAGTAAATTTTTATATTTAAATTATAATTATAGATATATTAACATAATTTATATATTTATTAAATTTTTAATTATGAAAACATGCAATTGACATGGGAATATTAAAATAATAAATATTGCTAGAGTAAGTGACTAAGTGATCAAATTGTGCTGGAATAAAAAGGATTGAATTGTGTTGGAATAAAGTGATCAAATTGTGTTGGAGTAAAATTATCAAAGAGTTTAATATACTTTATTGAATCAAATTTCAATAACAATAACTACAATAACTGTATCAATACTGTCGGGGAAGTGAGAATTTAATAGAAATTAAATGGTCTGAACCCAGCGGCCTTAGAATGTCTTTGTTTGTCCTTAATGTCCTTGTTTATCGTCCGGCACGCTGAATACTGAACACAAATGACACCAATTACTAAAACTCGTCACTTAACCAACATGTAAAATAAAAGAATTGATTTAATTTAATAATTATTATTAAAGATATTTAATATCGATTAAATCGCCAAATTCATTGATAGGAAATGAGCAGTCTGGTGGATCAACCTTTGTCAGAATCAATCACCAATCACCACTGGAATAGATTAAAAAGGATTATTGAACAAAGACAAAATTCTGAGTCTGGGCTATAGACCTGGTCCACTACTTTAACAGACACTAAATTACATAAAGACATTAACAAAACAGGAACATGGATGATCACAGAATGGATGAATGGATGCGTGAAGAGAAAATACCCAAGCCAATTGTTTACCTCTCCTAAAGAAGAACACAGGAACCACCACAGCAGCAAAACTCCAAAAGGAAAAATCCGCAAAGTTCCAGGAGAAACTGAGCCACGGACTGGATGACTGAACAGATGACTGAGCGCCTATCTGAGCTGGCTGAACATCAAGGCTGAGCGTAGGCAATAAACTGAGCATAAGCAGAAACTGCGCTGCCAAAACTGAGCAAAGAGGCCTGTTCTAGGCCTAATTTAAGAAGAGGCTCTCTCCACCTCCCTGACCCACGCATAATAAATTTTTTGGTGGGGGAGTGCCTGGAAGTTTTTTCAGGACTTAATCTTGTGCCGTAGATCCAAACATCTGGAAATACCGGATATATTTTTGAAATTATCGTTTTTGCATTCAGTTCCTCATGAGCATCGCAATGACACCAAATATTAATAGGCATGGATTGAGAGGAGAGAGTTGGCTGAGAGGAACTGGTAAAATGGTGGTTTTGCTGCTATATTGAGGAATAAACCTACACATGTTATCACATGGCATTGGGTTTTCCAACATTTTACCCATTACATGAGGGTACAATTAACAGTGGGGTATAAAAGGGTAAGTGATCAAAACATATACACACAAAGAAACACACACACGCTGATTGTGCTCAGGAAGGGGAGAAGGGGGAGAAGGCAGCCCTCTGCAGTTGTGGACTATTTGGATGTTATTGTTTTTGAGAAGTAGCAGTGCTCTTAAATATTGTATCAGAAGTATTTGGTACCTGAACCTCTTTCAGTATAAACCAAACATGACTGCGGCAACCGTTTAGCCAAGGATTCTACATTAATCCGGGCAGATTAATGCTTACCAATACACAAAGCGGGTGTACCACGCCCTACTTCCGCTTTTATCTGGCAAAATCAAATGTAAATCCAAACCGGCAATCATTAGTTTGAGATTTTAAAGTATCTGATTGGGTTCTAGGTAACTTCTTGCAATTCTAACAGCAATGGCTGCTTATCGTAAGTGGGTATGTGACCTGAGGTCACTGATTTAGGGGTACTTATGGTAGTAGGCCATTCGCCCTCTTGCCTGCTATGTGTGTATATTTGTTGACTTCTTATCTGCCTCTGGTCTGGTCCTGAGTGGGGAAAGGAATCATAAAAACCCAGACCAAGCAAAGAACCATAAAATGCATGGTACTCTCCCGACCATACAAAGTACTTGTGTTGATTGAACATAAATAGTTTGTGTTGATTAAACACAACTCTTAACACAAGTTTCTGCCAAAGCAAACAATCTGTGTGCAACCAATGTCCACTATTGAATTGAGTAAATCCAATGTTTTCTTTTTTTCATTGTATGTAGAGTCACTAACTTCCACACAGGATAAACAACATGGAAATATTGTCATGACACAAATAATTTACCCCTTACAATAACATGGATGCTCATTGATCTATACATACATCACAGCAGTAAACTCCTGAAGCTGCTTAATAACAAACTGATCATTTGAACCAGCTGTGTTGGAGTAGGGAGAGATCTAAAACATGCAGGGCAGGTGAGGGTGCTGGAGCTAAGCCTCATCATCACTCAGCTGCATCATCACACTCAGACTCATAGCAGCAAGAGGCAATTTAACAAACTGCACTGGTCCCATGGGTACAGGCTGCTCCCCTACAAACAATGGCAGCTGCTCCAGATGTTTCACAACTCTGCATCACACTCCTCACCCTGTATCTGTTCGTCCACCTGTGTTGTCTGAGATATGTGGGTGATGTGTTTAGACTGCCTTGAGCTCATGAACTTCTCAGTGTAGCACAGCTACAGGCAAACCTGCATTCATTTAATCTGACATAATTTTCTTTAAGTACTGATGAATGAATATAATACTAGTACACAGTTGATGAAAAAGAACATTCAAAACAAATTTACTATATCTAAATATGTCCGAATATCTGCATAAATATAAGGTAAATAATAGAATCAGAATAAGATTCTATTGGCCAGGTATGCTTTTACACATACAAGGAATTTGACTCCAGTTCCAATGTCTCTCGTAGTGCGTTCACGCAATGATTTACAAGGTGACAACAACAAATACCATCCAACAGTAGTGGAACAACAAACGACAAGAGTAGTGCAGGACACATACATGGAATGGCGTAAGGATGGAATGAATGAGATACAGTGGGGTCCAAAAGTCTGAGACCACTAGTCAAAATACTTCTATTTTGCATTTGTTTTGAATGTAATACTAATTTTTTTAATTACAAATGATATCAGCGTAACAATTTGAGCGAAAAGTTGAATCTTTGAAAAATGTACATGAATTTCAGAATATCTTAGTATTTGGTATGTCCCCCTTTTGCTTTAATGACAGCATGCACTTGAGCTGTCACGGACTCCACAAGTCTGTGCAACACCTGATGACCCATGTTATCCCAGCATGATTTGACAATGTTCCAAAGATCTTCTGGTGATGTCACAGAATGCTTGGCTTTCTCAGTCTTCAAGTACCCCCATAAATGTTCAATGGGGTTGAGGTCAGGTGACTGTGGAGGAAAGTCCATGACAGTCAGGACTTCTTTGGTCTTCAAGTAGTTCTTGCAAAGCTTTGAGGTGTGTTTGGGGTCATTATCCTGCTGCAGTATGAATCCTTCTCCACAAAGATGCAAACCAGAGGGTATAGCATTTCTCTGAAGAATGGAGTGGTATGTCTCCTTGGTCAGGGTGTAGGTAATTCGGTGCAGGTGTCCAACTCCAGAGTAGGCAAAACACCCCCGGACTTGATTATTCCCACCATGTTTCACTGTCGGTTTGGTACACTGCGGTATCATTCTCTCTCCTGTTCGTCTCCTTACATACACCCTTCTGTTACTGCCATAAATCTCAAATTTGGATTCATCAGTAAATAGGACTTTTTCCAGTCATCCACTATGAAATGCTGGTATTTCTTAGCCCACCCCAAGCGTTTGGCCTTGTTTCCCCTCCTGAGAAATGGTTTAGAAACTGCTACTCGTCCTCTGAAACCACTACAAGACAGCTTTTTTTTGACAGTACTTTTGCTGATTGGAGTCTTGCATTCTTTAGTTAGCCAATTCTGTATCTGTGATGAAGTTGCTTTTCTGTCTCTCAGGGAACTAAGCTTGATGTATTGATCTTCTGATGGTGTGGTCACTTTTGGCCTGCCTGATCATGCTTTGGATACAACTGATCCAGTTTCTGCAAAACCTTTCAGAGTTCCATGCACTACCCACTTAGAAACCTTTAGTCTAGCCATGATTTGATTCTGAGAAAGCCCCTCTTTGCTTAGAATAATTACTTGACTTGACACTTTCACTTAGTTCTGATGCCATTTTTCCCACTATCACAATGCTACTTAGTAAGCAATGATCTGCTGGAAACTTGAGGCACAGCCATATTTATAACAGGTGAACACGGGCTGCAAGTTGAGTTACCTGAACAAGCCTCTGATGAGTAGATCAAATCCACTTGAGTGTCATCTGAATGCATGCTTCAATGGAAAGGACACAACTCAAGGAAATCTGACCTTTTGTACAAAGGAGTTAAGTTGGTCAATGCCCCAAATTTGCTTAAATTTGATTGCTGACCTAGAAATAATGCAGAATCCTACATATTTCTTTGTCATTTTACATAACTTCTTATGTTTTTAAATGTTTCTGAATCCTCAATCTTTTTGATTATTTCCATGTTTATGTGAAAATATTAGACATTTTCTATGTGGTCTCAGATTTTTGGACCCCACTGTATATAAAAAATATGAACAGATACTGTACAATAAATTAAAGTGTACAGGATGCCAGCCTGTGGGTCTGTACAACATTTTGTTTTAGACAGGTATTGCCCTGTGTTATATACAGCTATTCCGGTGCCAGCATGTTTTAGTGGGTAGTGATCTGAAGCGCCTGCTGGAGGGAAGGAGTTAAAACATGTGGTGGCCAGGATGCGAGGGGTCAGCAATAATTTTACCTGCCCATTTCCTGGCTTTGGTATTGAAAAGATCTCTGAGTGTGGGCAGGTTACCTCTAATGATCTTTTCTGCAGACCTGATGGTGCGCTGTAGCTGTGTTGATGTCTTGTTTGGTGGCAGAGTTAAACTAGACTAATAGAGGTGGTAAGGACAGACTCAATAATTGCTGTGTAAAACTTTACTAGCAATTCTTGTGGCAGGTTGAACTTCTTCAGCTGGTGCAGGAAGTATATCCTCTGCTGGGCCTTTTTTGCCAAGGAGACGGTGTTGGTCTCCCACTTCAGGTCTTTGGAGATTGTAGTTCCAAGAAATCTGAAGGTCTCCACAGCTGAGACAGCCTAGGAGGGTGAGGGGGGTCAGGGGTGTGGAATTCCTCCTGAAGTCAACCATCATCTCCATTGTTTTGAGCATGTTCAGCTCTAAGTTTTTGTGGCTGTGATCATCTTCAAGTGGGCCAACACCAACCTCTCAAAGGACTTCATGATTACAGTAAGTGCAACAGGTCTGTCATCGTTAAATCCTGTGATACAAGTTAAACTTTGATGTCCTGTGATACAACTTCACATAGCTCCAATGGCCTGTTGAAGATCTTTGTGAAGACAGGAACCAGTAGGTCACCACAGGCTTTCAGACAGGAGGGTGAAAATCCATCTGAGCCTGGTGATTTCCTGGTGGTTTGTTTCTGAAAGAGTCTGCAAATGTCCTTTTCACAGATTCTCAGTGTAGTCTGGGGGGAGGGGGTGGGGGGTTGTAACGGAGTGTGCCCGAGCGGAGAGGTGGTCAAGACTGAAGGAGGGACAACTGCAGACAAAAGTTTCCAATTTGAAAACTTTTTATTTTACTTTAGGCTACCGGCAGGGTTACAAGCATGCAAACACTAAAGACAAACAAACAAAACACTTTGGCAAAGAAAAGGAAAAGAACACTGAGACAATGCCCATATTCTAACTAGGCCCTATTACAAAGGTCCCATGGCATGACCTCTCACTTCAGAGGTATCTTCTATAAAACCCCGGTCTCATCCATTGCACAGACATAAATCAATTAACTACTACACACCATATTTCATTGATAACAGCACCTAGGCAAAACACCTTCCTTACAGACAATCAGGTGTTTATTTTATCAATGCCCTTAGACACTTCTTTAACGATTAAAATAAATTTGCACGGAGCACCCCTGCACCAATGAGCGCTTCCTTATCGGAGCGCGAAAAGAGCGCAGAAAAAGCTTCCCCGTCCTGCACCCCAGTTTGCTCGCTCACACCCAGAAGACAACAGGAGTACAGGAACCACCAGTAAGTAGATACATACATTTAGAAACAGCATAAATAACAGCCACTAGCAAGTGTTCTGATGTTCAATGTGCGCACTAAAAGAACTCTTACATAGCCGCTTTAAATAAATTGCGATTCTAAATTAATGTACCGTGTTTTACATCTTTCCTTGATTCAGTTATTTACATTACAACTTTTAATTGTTATCTTCAGACTCTAACTAAACCCCAGACCTACCAACAAACACATTAACATCATAGAAACCGACGGTAAAGCATTATTTGCGGTTTCATCATGTCATTGTTCATGCGGAGGCGGAAAAGCCGCCGATCCCAGTGACGGACGCGCTGCGCTCCGTCACAGGGGTATTGTTGTATGGGCAGGGTGAAAATTGGTGCTGGTGGGGGCATAATTGGTGGTGCCAGGTGTGAACTGGAGTGGGTGAGGTGTGTGGCCATTGTCTTCTCAAACCAACAGTAGAACACAGGCAGTGCATCCTTTAATATTGTGTAACAGTGTCACTCACAATATATTTAGGGTTGCTCGTGCCTTTTCTAACTCATGTTTTCATGTAATGTACAGTTTTTGAATTAACATTTACAGTTCTGAAGAAACTGCGATGAAATGCCCAAGACTTAACATGGGGGTGCCAAAATGTTAGCCACAACAATGCTAAGTGTACATTCTAAAAATAAACGTTCAGAACCTTCCTTGGATGAACATTCTTTAACAAACCATTAAGAATGGTTTCAATTGACAAGAAAATAATTTAATACTTAATACTTCAAATGGCTTCTGTATTTCAGTAATGAGAGAAATTTTATTTAAAAAGTTTATTAAAATATTTTGTTGTGATCACTTCATGCACTTGTCTAAATGTGTAAAGTTCAGTAAAATAGACCTTTTAATTAGTTTTTTCATTCATCATAAAACATATTGGTAATGAGAATTATACTGGTGCATGTCCTTATAAAACTTGTTTTTTTTTCATGTGAAGTGTTATCATAATTTTAAAAATATAGACGGTATTTTATGTATTGCAGTAAAAAAAATCACTCAAGTTTAGCTATTTAGATTTTGACATCACTTGGACATAGTTTGTGAGAATCACCCAACCAGGATATGCCACATTCATACTTTTACTTACATACTTTTAAAAATTAAAAACACAGTGTTCAGAAAGTAATCCAAAGTATTTAGACTACGTTACTTACCTTGAGTAATCTAACAGAATACATTACAAATTACATTTTAGGGCAAGTATTCTGTAATCTGTAGTGGAATACATATTAAAAGTAACCCTCCCAACACTGGTTATAAATGCACCATGGCATAATAGGTTTGTTATACATTTCTAATTGTAAAATGGAATCCACACTTAATGACAGTATAGTCATGATCCTTCTACTTACCTGAGTTTGTGGGATTGACTTTTAGCGTGCCTCCTTTCTCCAAGAACTGTGTGTTCAGAAAAGTGGTGCAGGGAGTGGAAGTTGTGAAGAAAGTGGAGTCTTTCGGCAGCTCCGGTGGCTAGACCAAAGCCAAGATCGTCATTGCTGATTGTGGCCAGCTCTATATGGACATATCCCCCACCTGTCAAATATCAACATTCCTGTTCAAGAAACATCTGAAGGTAAAGCTCTCCCGTGCTCACCTGATCACCTGAAAGACTACCACCTAAAGCAATTTTTTCTGTCTTAAACTTTGTTTTCCTTAAAAAAACAATAATAATAATTCAAGTCTAATGGTATAATGCACTTGCATCTTATATGACTTGTACTCTGTGTAGAGGAGCCGGGGCAATGATTAGAGCTTTGTGTCGACTACGCCACCTACTGGAGGTCTGATCTCTATGTAGGAAATAAGCCTGGTAGGAACTAACCACCGGTTACCAAATACAACCAGCTTCCTGTATAATCATTCCATTAATGGGGCTAAACACCCAGTTAGACACAGAGGAATATTGTACCGATAGCGGATACCGAAGACACAAAATAAACTAGGATGAACAGGAGCGGAGCTTACCAGAGGGAGACCTTGTCTGGAAGGAGGGTCAGAAGGACCACACGTGGCTACACACACACACACTCTGCACTGCACACCCCGGTGACACTACACTGCAAATGATGGTGGAGCAAAGACACAAATACCCACCACCAGGTGTCAAGCCTCCCTACTGGATGTCCCCAGTCCTGCCAGGAAAGAAAAGAAAAACAATAATAAGACAACATCAGAAAAGGGCCCCACCAGTTAGGTCTGAGCCCACAGGGCTAACCAAATAGCAATTATGGCCACAGGTAATAACACCAGTACAAATCACAACACATAATCCTTCCCCAACGGGCACAACAAGGTGCCTTAACCAATCCTGGAATGTGTGAAAAGTCAAGGTGAAACACACAGGCCCAGGAGGGCAGACTAGTCACAGATGGGGCCCAGCATCAGACGCAAGACACCCAAACCGAAAATAAACAACAGAAAACAACAACAACAACAACAACCAAGACAGCTAACAAAGAAGATTATGTTTACAATACAATACAATACCACAGTAGATCATTCCTCATGCTACCCACCAGGAAACCCCATACCCGATATCCATACGCACATACACACGCACGAGCACGCACCCCACACCAACACGGAGCACGTCTACACACACCCAGCGCCCTCAACACTAACTCACACAATCACCTGCACGCACACACGCACCAACACACACGATCGCACGTTACCACTCAGATGCTCCGGCCACCCTCGTACGGTGCCGCCGCGATAGAGCATTCGCTAAATAAGAGTCATAAAACGAAACGAGTTATTGATGACAAAACAGCAGCCGGTGACCAAAATGCGGCCTTGATCTTGTGCACTTCCGGTAAGCGACCCACCACGGCCAAAGACGAAGAGAGGTGAACTCCCGTTGCTAAGTGCTGACACCGCAACACAGCAAAGCAGCCTAAGTAAAGCAGATAGCAGTAGTTTAGACAAGCAGGTTAAGAATCGCTGACGATAATTCTAAAACACAGAATGGCTACGTACCGGTAACTTAAACAAGGACACGCACCCACCGATTGAGTGGTACCCCAACTACGGCACACTGCGACTCACGATAAGGGCAATATTCCAAGTGTTTGGCCCTAAAACAAAGGCAGAAGTTAGCAACCCGAATCTGGCATACATAAAATCACAGCGTCAAGCAAGCGTTGACCAACATACCTTCACGGTTGAGACGTGGGCACCCAACTACTGCTCAACAACGATAGCGACTGGAGCATAAGACGCAAAATGCCAAATCGAGCAGAATTCAAATTGCCTACCTGGCTGCAGCAGTGCCGGGCTTTTAAAGGGATCCCACGGCAAACAATTAGCATGACTAGTGTCGCATACCGTGACGTCAGTTGATGCGACGCCGCACTGCTGCTGTTGCTTCTGCTTAAAGGTATAGGCACTCCGTTACAATCTACCCCCCGCTTCTTTTATCGTCGGCCCTTTTATGGTTCCTCCAGTGGAGTTAGCCCCGGGGACTTGTTATAGGCCTGCGGCCCCAACACCCTTTTCAACATGCTACGATGCACATGTTTCGGCCTACTCGCATCATTAGTACGGGGCCCGCAGAACTGTGTGCACCACCGGATTCCACTGGTCCTGAATTTTATTACGACCCCGCACCCCGAGGTCACGCACATACACCAACTGCCCTACTTTTAAGGCCGAACCCCGCACCCGTGAGTCATGTTTGTCTTTGCGATATTCTGCTGCAGCTGCAAGACGCTCCCTGGCCCCATCAAAGGCTACCTGGAGCCGGGTCTGGTGCTCCTGGACCCAATCGCACACCCGGCCCCCAACCGGCTCACGGACCCGCCCAAGGAGGAAGTCCACTGGCAGCTGGGGCTCCTGCCCAAACATCAGGAGATGAGGAGATTCTCCTGTGGCCTGGTGAGGGGTGGTGTTATAACAGAAAACCACATGCGGCAAACAAGTTGCCCAGTCCCTCTTACGGGAGGCAGGCAAGGTGCGCAGTAAATTGTGCAGCATGCGGTTAAACTGCTCGCACTGGCCATTCCCCGCCGGATGGTACGGTGTTGTTCGAGATTTCTGGACACCGTACATAACACAAAGCTGTTGGATCAGGATACTCTCAAAGCAGCGCCCCTGGTCGGAATGAAGCCGGCTAGGGATCCCGAAGCAGTAAAACCATTCCGTTATTAGGACGTGGGCCACAGTTGGGGCCCGCTGGTCACGTGTGGGGACTGCAATGGAGTACTTATTAAAAACATCGGTAATTACCAGTACATTTTCTAACCCCCTCCAGAGTAGTAAAATCCACCGCCACCATTTCATTGGGTCGCGATGCCACCAGGTGACCCATGAACGTGGAGGCAGGGGGCCCAATTTCCTTAGCCACCTGACACCTAGGGCATTCCTCACACCATTTGCGCACCTCAGAAAACATTCGTGGCCAGTAGCATCGTTGCCGCACCAATTCGAGGGTTCGATTAACCCCTTGGTGACCATGCTGCTGATGGAGTTGTTGCAAGACTTCTGACTGTAAAGAGGCTGGCAAAATCAGCTGACGACATTCTTCACTCCCGTTGGGGTGAAGAACGCGTCGGTAAAGCACTCCCTCACTTTCGATTAACCGGTCCCACTGACGCAACAAAACGAGCACCAGGGACGGAAGTTTTTCCCTTTCCTCGCGAGTTGGTCGCCTCTGGTCCTTCCAAAAGACCAGAGCTGCCCGAATCACGGGATCGTTTTCTTGTAAGGCGCGCAAGTCAGGGGGGCATGAGCCGGCAACACCGAGACTACCAGTTGGGTCGCCCTAATGCTATCCCCGGGGGCGGTGACCTGCTGCAGCAGTCCAGGGACTGCCGTCCCTGGAGCCAGGTCCTGCACCCCCTCTGTGTCGGGTTGATACTGCCGCGACAGGGCATCAGCATTGAGGTTTGACTTCCCTGATCGATACTTTAATTCAAAGTCAAAAGACGCCAACTGGGCTGCCCATCGGTGCTCTACGGCCCCTAGCTTTGCAGATGAGAGGTGGCTCAAAGGGTTGTTGTCAGTGTACACCACACACTTCTGTCCCAGCAAATACTCCCTGAATTTCTCCGTGATGGCCCATTTAAGTGCCAGAAATTCCAATTTCATAGAGCTGTAGTTGCTCATATTTCGTTCCGTTGGTCTAAGAGCCCTACTGGCATATGCTATAGGCCATACCCTCCCGTTCTCCTTCTGTGAAAGCACCGCCCCAAGACCACTATGGCTCGCATCTACTTCCAGGATGAACGGCCGGCTAAAATCGGCATAAGCAAGTACCGGTGCCGAGGCCAGCTTACGCTTAAGGTCCGCAAAACTCACCTCACACTCCTCAGTCCAAGCCTCCTGTGTATTCTGCTCTGACGCCCGTCTGGACCTGCTTCTGCTCAACTCAGCCACCAGCCGATGAAGAGGAGCTGCTGTTTTTGCAAAGCCTTCCACAAAGCGCCAATAATAGCTGGCAAAGTCAAGGAACGAGCGGAGCTCGGACACGTTAGTGGGCCGGCGCCAATTGGAGACAGCTTCCACTTTACCAGGGTCTGTGGCAACCCCGTGCTGAGAAATAATATGGCCCAGATAGCGCACCTCTGATTGAAAAAAACGCACACTTGCTCAACTTAGCCTTAAAGCCCTCTGTCTGCAGGCGTGTCAGGACCATCTCCAGCCGCTGAAGATGTTGCGCTACAGTGGACGAAAAGATAACAATATCGTCAAGGTAAAGCAAAACGGAATGACATTGCTGGTCGCCAAACATGCGTTGCATGAGTCTCTGGAAGGTGCTTGGCGCATTGCAAAGGCCAAAAGGCATCCTGTTCCACTCGAACAAGCCGAACGGTGTACAGAATGCCGTTTTGGCCCGATCACCCTCAGAGACAGGGACTTGATTGTACCCGCTGGCCAAATCCATGGTGGAAAACCAGCGGGCACCTGCCAACATGTCTAAAGTCTCCTCAATCCGAGGAAGAGGAAAGGCATCCTTCCGGGTCTTAGCATTCAACAGCCGATAATCCACGCCTTAAACTCCCATCCCTTTTCTTAACCAGAACCAAGGGTGAGGCAAAAGGGCTGCAGCTCTCTCTAATGACATTGGTCTGGAGAAGCTGGTTTATGTGTGATTTAACTGCCTCATAATCAGAGGGTGCAATGCACCTATAGCGCTGTTTAACCGGGACTTGATCCAACAATGGGATGTCATGAGAAATCAGGGTCGTACAACCCAAATCCCCTTCGTGTGCAGAGAAGACCGAAGAATATTTCAATAACAGTGCCCGGACCTGTAACTGCTCAGAGTCAGACAGCGGTGACAGGTCGACAGCCCTAATTTGCTCCTCAATCGTTACGCGTGTGGGCAATTGGCCGCCAGAGGTGGCAGTAATAGAACGAACCTCTACAATGCCCTGAGGCAAACTGACAATAGAAACGGTGCTCATTTGTCCCAACCTAGTATGGGGATAGAGCATGATATCTGTGGAACCCACGTTGACCACTGGAATATGCACCAAGCCTTGGGTCACTTGTACGAGAGCCGGTGAAACCAACAATCCCCCAGGTAATCCTGAGTCGGTTGGCTCAAACAAAGTGCCGGGTCCTGAAAACTGTTCTGAGCAGGTGGCTGCAACCATCTTTATAGTCCCCCCAGGTACTCGCCATGGCCTTCGACCACTAACGTTTACTGGACCACCGGCCTTGGGCGGGGGCTGAATCACAGCCTGATGGCAGTGTTGCAGGGCTTTTACCACCGGATAGGGTGCTGCTGTAAGGGCTCAGGCAGGGACTCAGTCGCAGACCAAGAGAGCTTCAGGTTGCAGGCGGGTTTATCAATGACGGCAGGAAAGTAGCAAAACCAAAAGCAGGCAGGGTCGAAAACCGGAAGGCAGTCCGTGGACAAAAACAGGGTCAGTAACAGAAGCAGGCAGGATCAGGAACCGGGCAGGCAAACAATCAGGCAAAGGGACAAAACGGCAGGCAGGAAACGAAGACGAAGGGCAGGCAGAGTCAGGCACGGAGAATACAGAAATCCAAAAAACTGCGGGAACGAAACAGGTACAAAAACGCTGAGACGAACTGGCAAACAAGACAGGAACAAGCAGGGTAGAAATAGGGCTGGGCTGATGAGGAGATGGGATGCAGGTGAGCAGGCAGGCAGGTGAAGGTAATGGGGCAATCAGGTGGGCGGGGACCAGGCGGGGAGCGGGGCGGGGCTGGAACACAAGGAAAAACAAAAGCACATGGACAGGGAAAAACAAAAACACCACAGCTAGGAGGGCGGAGCCCTGACAGTACCCCCCCCCCTACGGACGCCCCCAGGCGTCACAGCGGGTTCGCCAGGGTGCCGGCGGTGGAAGTCCCGGATGAGGTCGGGGTCCAAGATGTCCCTGGCAGGGACCCAGCACCTCTCTTCAGGACCGTAGCCCTCCCAATCAACCAAGTACTGGAGTCCGCGCCCCCGTCGCCGAACTTTAAGCAGGCGGCGCACGGTGTACGCCTCCGATCCGTCGATCAGGCGGGGTGGCGGGGGCGCCCGGGGTGCAGGACAGAGCGGGCTGCGGAAGACGGGCTTGATCCTGGAGACGTGGAAGGTGGGATGTATGCGGCGGAGCGAGAGCGGCAGCTTCAACCGGACCGCTGCGGGACTGATCACCTTAGCAATGGGGAACGGCCCGATGAAGCGGGGGGCGAGCTTGCGGGAGTCTGTTCTGAGGGGAAGGTCTCTGGTGGAGAGCCACACTCGCTGACCCTGGCGATAACGAGGGGCTTTGGAGCGGTGGCGGTCGGCGAAGCGCTTAGCCTGGGCTGAGGCTCGCAGCAGGGCGAGCCGTGCACGCCTCCAGGTGCGGCGACATCGCCGGATGAATGCAGCTGCCGAGGGGACGCCGACTTCCTCCTCCTGGGCAGGAAACAGAGGGGGCTGGTAGCCCAGGCAACAATGGAAAGGGGACAGCCCCGACGAAGAAGATGGCAAGGAATTTACGGCGTACTCCACCCAGGGCAGGTGCTGGCTCCACGCTGACGGCTCCTGGGACGTCAGACATCGCAGCACCGTCTCCAGTTGTTGGTTCGCCCGCTCGGTCTGGCCGTTGGACTGGGGGTGGAACCCCGACGACAAGCTGACTGATGCACCCAGCAATCTGCAAAATGCCCTCCAGAAGTGGGAGGTGAACTGGGGACCCCGGTCAGACACCACGTCAGAGGGCAGGCCGTGCAGCCGGAAAACGTGAAGAATAAGCAGCTGCGCTGTTTCTTTGGCGGAGGGAAGTTTGGGCAACGGAATGAAGTGGACAGACTTGGAAAAACGGTCGACGACGGTGAGAATGGTGGTGTTACCATCTGACGAGGGCAAGCCAGTGACGAAGTCCAATGCGATGTGGGACCAGGGTCGTCGGGGAACTGGCAGGGGTTGCAGCAGACCGGCAGGTGGCTGGTTGGACGTCTTATTCCGGGCGCAGACCGAGCAGGCGGAAACGAAGCGGGGAATGTCCTCCCTCATGGTGGGCCACCAGAACCGCTGACCGATGAACGCCGCAGTACGTCGGGCGCCAGGGTGGCAGGCAAGTCTAGACGAGTGCCCCCATTGCAGGACCTGGGATCGGACAGACTGAGGGACAAAGAGGCGGTTAAGGGGGCAGGAGCTAGGACCCGGCTCGGTCCGGAGGGCGGCGCGGACGGTGGTCTCGATGTCCCACTGCGCTGCCGCAACCACGCACCGGGTAGGCAGGATGGTGCTGGGGTCTGGGGTCTCGCCTGCTGACGCGAACTGGCGAGAGAGAGCGTCAGGTTTCCCGTTCTTGGTACCTGGTCGGTAGGACAGGGCGAAGTCGAACCGGGAAAAGAACAGGGACCAGCGGGCCTGTCGGGGGTTCAGACGTTTAGCCGACCTGATATATTCCAGATTTTTATGGTCGGTCCACACCAGGAACGGCGTCTTTGCCCCCTCCAGCCAATGCCTCCACTCCTCCAGTGCGAGCTTCACCGCCAGCAGCTCCCGGTCGCCGATGTCGTAATTGCGCTCGGTGGGCGTGAGGCGGTGGGAGAAGAACGCACAGGGATGGAGTTTGTTGTCTGCAGCCAAACGCTGAGACAGGACGGCCCCCACTCCTATGTCCGAAGCGTCCACCTTCACAATGAACTGACGGGCAGGATCAGGCTGTGTCAGGATGGGCGCAGAGGTGAAGCGGCCTTTCAGGTTGCGAAATGCTGCTTCGGCTGCCGGGGTCCAGGAGAATGCCCTGCTGGTAGATGTCAGAGCCGTGAGGGGAGCGGCTACAGTGCTGTAGTCACGGATGAAGCGGCGGTAAAAATTGGCAAAACCAAGGAAGCGTTGCAGCTCCCGACGAGAGGTGGGGCGGGGCCACTCCTCCACCGCACGGACCTTCCGCCGGTCCATTTGTATGCTGCCCGCTGAGATAATAAAACCCAGGAAGGAGATGGTGTCACGGTGGAACTCGCTCTTCTCAGCCTTGACATAGAGGTGGTTCTCCAGCAGGCGCTGGAGAACGCAACGGACATGCTGGACGTGTTCGGGCAGGGAGCGAGAAAAAATGAGGATGTCGTCTAGGTAGACGAAAACAAACCGGTTCAGCATATCCCGTAGGACATCGTTCACCAGTGACTGAAACACAGCAGGAGCATTAGTTAATCCGAATGGCATAACCAAATATTCGTAGTGACCGGTGGAGGTGTTGAAGGCTGTCTTCCACTCATCCCCCTCCCGGATACGGACCAGGTGGTAGGCGTTGCGGAGGTCGAGTTTTGTGAAGACGGTGGCCCCCTGCAGCAACTCAAAAGCAGAGGACAGGAGCGGGAGGGGGTAGCGGTTCTTCACGGTAATGGCATTGAGACCCCGGTAATCAATACATGGACGAAGAGAGCCGTCCTTCTTTCCAACGAAGAAGAAGCCGGCCCCGGCAGGTGAGGAGGATGGGCGAATAATTCCAGCTGCTAGGGACTCTTGGATGTAGCGATTCATGGCCTCAGTCTCCGGCAGGGATAGGGAGTACAGACGCCCCCTAGGTGGTGAGGAGCCGGGCAGGAGGTCGATCGCACAATCATAAGGACGATGAGGGGGAAGCGAGGCTGCACGGGACTTGCTGAACACGGGCTTCATATCCAGATACTCCGGCGGCACTGCCGAGAGGTCCGGAAACTCCTCTGGTGCGCAAGCGACAGGTGACACAGGAGCTAGGGCCTCATGCAGACAGTGGGAGTGGCAGAACGGACTCCAGCCCAGGATCTTGTTGCCCTGCCAGTCGATGTGGGGGTTATGTCGCGCCAGCCAGGGATGACCCAGGACTATGGAAGCTTGCGGGGTATCAATGACGTGCAGTACTATCTCCTCGCGATGGTTGCCGGAGATGAGGAAGCCCACGGGGGGAGTGGCATGGGTGATGCGGACCAGCGGGGCCCCGGTGATGGCATGGGCCTCCAGAGGCGATTGCAGCGGGACCCGGGGCAGTTGCAGCTGGGCCGCCAGGTTGGCATCGATGAAGCTCCCATCGGCCCCCGAGTCAATCAGGACGGAGACCGGGTGAGGCTGATCCTCGACGAGCAACGTGGCAGAAAACAGAGGGCGGACTTCAGAGGACTGGCTTAAGGGGGTGACGCTCACCTGTAGTCCCCTTGCTACAGGTGAGCGCTGGCTTTTTGCTGGGCAGGTTGCCACGAAATGCCCAGGTTGACCACAGTACAGGCACGCCCCGGCGCTGATCCTCCTCTGACGCTCAGCCGGGGACAGGCGAGTCAGGCGAGTGCGGTCGACTTGCATCAGCTCCGGGAAAACAGGCGGCGGTGTAGCAGGGCTGCGCGTTGCTGGTGTGGGTAGGGGCTCACGGGAGGGGCTCCGCGGTTCACTGGCTCCTCTCTCCCGCTGCCGCTGTGACAGGCGCTGGTCAACGCGGATAGCCAGATCCACCAAGGCGTCAAAGCTGACCGGCAACTCCCGAGTGGTCAGCTCGTCCTTGATGGTCTCCGAAAGGCCGTGGAGAAAGGTGTCATACTGTGCCTCCGTGTTCCACCCACTGGAGGCAGCGAGGGTGCGGAAATCGATCGCGTAGTCAGACACCGACTGGCGCCCCTGGCGGATCAGGAGCATCTCCCTCGCGGCTTCACGACCGTGTTTGGAGCGGTCGAAGACCTTCCTCATCTCCTCGGCGAAGGTGGCGAAGGAGTGGCAGAAAGGGGCGTTGGCATCCCAGACCGCAGTGCCCCACTCCCTGGCACGTCCCGTCAACAGGGTAATCACGTAGGCGATCCTCGCCCGGTCCGTGGGAAACGTGGAGGGTTGGAGTTCGAAAACCAGGGAGCACTGGGAGAGGAACGACCGACAGGTTCCAGGATTCCCCGCGTAACATTCGGGAGGTGGCAATCGGGGCTCCCGGCACGGGAGAGCTGGCGGGGCAGACGGGGGAGCTGCCACAGGCGGTGCGGGGCGGTTCTCCTGGCTCAGCTGCTGCAGTTGCAGCAGCTGGGACGTGACGCCGGCAAGGTTGGTGGCGAAACTCTCCAAGGACCGGCCTATGGCTTCCAGCTGGCTTTGATGGTCCCCCAGTAATGCGCCTTGCAGCTCCAGCGCAGTCCTCAGCTGGGGCAGGTCTGCTGAGTCCATCGTGGCCAGTTCGTACTGTAAGGGCTCAGGCAGGGACTCAGTCGCAGACCAAGAGAGCTTCAGGTTGCAGGCGGGATTATCAATGACGGCAGGAAAGTAGCAAAACCAAAAGCAGGCAGGGTCGAAAACCGGAAGGCAGTCCGTGGACAAAAACAGGGTCAGTAACAGAAGCAGGCAGGATCAGGAACCGGGCAGGCAAACAATCAGGCAAAGGGACAAAACGGCAGGCAGGAAACGAAGACGAAGGGCAGGCAGAGTCAGGCACGGAGAATACAGAAATCCAAAAAACTGCGGGAACGAAACAGGTACAAAAACGCTGAGACGAACTGGCAAACAAGACAGGAACAAGCAGGGTAGAAATAGGGCTGGGCTGATGAGGAGATGGGATGCAGGTGAGCAGGCAGGCAGGTGAAGGTAATGGGGCAATCAGGTGGGCGGGGACCAGGCGGGGAGCGGGGCGGGGCTGGAACACAAGGAAAAACAAAAGCACATGGACAGGGAAAAACAAAAACACCACAGCTAGGAGGGCGGAGCCCTGACAGCTGCAGACACAGAAGGCAGATCAAACAATGTGGGACCATGTTGCCCGAACAATTCCTGGTAGCATTTACTTATCACGTTCATACCGAGTACCCCAGGAACCTGGGGCGACATGTCACCTGGTGGATCCCGAACGACCAGAACGCCACAGTTGTGCATAACCTTACCACAGAGTTCTACATCCAGTTCCAAATAGCCTAAGTATGGAATCGCTAGGCCGTTAGCAGCACGAAGTTGCAGCCAATGGCAAGATTGTAAGCGCTCCTGGCCCAAAGGTTCAAAATGTTCACAGAAGAAGCTTTCCGTCATGGTAGACACCATGGACCCCGTGTCAATAAGGCAGGGGACCCGGATCCCACCCATCAAAACAAGCAAATGGGGGCAGCTAGACAGTAAGCCCTTTGCGGCGCTGGGAGAACCAAAAGCGATACCTGAGCCTAGGAAAACCCCACCCGGACTGTGGCTCTTCAATCCGGCGGGTATTAGTTTTCCGAGGGCCAGGACGAGCGAGAGGGCCTGCTCTCACAGGGCCCTGGGTCGCTATTGGAAAGGGCGGGTGGCTGCCCCACCATTCTCTCTCCATCACACTCCCTCGCATAGTGACCTGGCTGCTGGCAGCGTCTGCAAATAAGGGGTCCACCCCAGGGGAACCTACCACACCTGGGGGGCTCCTGCAGTGCGGCCATACTACGAGTAAGATTATTTATCTGAATCTGCTGTTGTTTCAACATCTCTTTTAATTCCTCCATGTCAGACTTTGGCTCAGGCCTGCCAAAAGGGCCACTAGTCGCAGAACAGGAGGTACCAGAGACCCCAAATACTCTATCACCACCAGACGGGAGGGAGAAACTACGTGGCCGCGGTGGTTCAGCAGAGCCCTCGCGTTCCCAGCGAATGGCCTCTTTGCGAACCTCTATCAGGGTGGCCAACGGCTTGTTGCGAATAAATCGTTTCAGTTCACGACGTAGGGCGCCCTCGCTAACATGTTCCGTGAACTGGTCTCGAAGCAGGACGTCCGCATTAATAATGCCTTGGGGTGCACATCCCTTAGCCTTATCCATTAAGGTCATTAGAGCAATAGAAAACTCGAGCAACGACTCCCCCTCTTGCTGCTTTCTAGAAAAAAAGGCCTCTTGCAGGGCTACGTACGATTGTGGGCAACCATATAACTCCTGTAATATCTCAAAAATTTTCTCTGGGTTCTCCCTTTCCTCCCTCGACCTATAACGAATCTCTTCCCGGGCTTCGCCCTCCAGGTGGTCAAAGAGAAAATATGCCTTGTCAATTGTAGACAGATGCCGGGCCCGCATACAGGCGGCTGCTTCCTCCCTCCACTCCTCTATACCTATACCTATGCTACCCCTAAAAATTGGGCACTTCTTCTCCCTTGGGATAAAAACCAACCGTTCAGTAGTCGATATGACTGGTACACTAGGGTCAGCAGAGGCCGCGCCAGAGGCATCCCCTGGATTAGCATTTTTAAGACGCTCATTCTCCGCTCTTAATTGGGCCACTAGGTCCCTAAGCTCTTGCATTTCCTCCGCCATTTCACACCAAGACACACTGGGCCAAAATTTATAGTTACCACAACTCACAGGAGATGACTGAGAAGCAACTCCAAAAGGACTGTAGTTTCCTAAATCCGTTCCGACCACGGGCTGCTGTTTTGTCTCTACAAAGAAAAACAAGAATCACACCACCCACTCAGTCGTTCTCAGACGCTCATACACACATACAACAACCATACAGAAGAATTACATCGGTGGGGTGGAATACACAAATTCACAAAATAGAACACCCGTCTCTGTTCTTTTATGAGTATCCTGCCGGCTACGCCAAAATGTAGAGGAGCCGGGGCAATGATTAGAGCTTTGTGTCGACTACGCCACCTACTGGAGGTCTGATCTCTATGTAGGAAATAAGCCTGGTAGGAACTAACCACCGGTTACCAAATACAACCAGCTTCCTGTATAATCCACACCAAGGCACACAGGTTCGTGCAAGGATGAAGCAGAGACAGGGTTCTATTAAAATTGTATACACTCTTTATTTTGATTGGTCTGATGGTTACACTTTCATTAATGGGGCTAAACACCCACTTAGACACAGAGGAATATTGTACCGATAGCGGATACCGAAGACACAAAATAAACTAGGATGAACAGGAGCGGAGCTTACCAGAGGGAGACCTTGTCTGGAAGGAGGGTCAGAAGGACCACACGTGGCTACACACACACACACTCTGCACTGCACACCCCGGTGACACTACACTGCAAATGATGGTGGAGCAAAGACACAAATACCCACCACCAGGTGTCAAGCCTCCCTACTGGATGTCCCCAGTCCTGCCAGGAAAGAAAAGAAAAACAATAATAAGACAACATCAGAAAAGGGCCCCACCAGTTAGGTCTGAGCCCACAGGGCTAACCAAATAGCAATTATGGCCACAGGTAATAACACCAGTACAAATCACAACACATAATCCTTCCCCAACGGGCACAACAAGGTGCCTTAACCAATCCTGGAATGTGTGAAAAGTCAAGGTGAAACACACGGGCCCAGGAGGGCAGACTAGTCACAGATGGGGCCCAGCATCAGACGCAAGACACCCAAACCGAAAATAAACAACAGAAAACAACAACAACAACAACAACCAAGACAGCTAACAAAGAAGATTATGTTTACAATACAATACAATACCACAGTAGATCATTCCTCATGCTACCCACCAGGAAACCCCATACCCGATATCCATACGCACACACACACGCACGAGCATGCACCCCACACCAACACGGAGCACGTCTACACACACCCAGCGCCCTCAACACTAACTCACACAATCACCTGCACGCACACACGCACCAACACACACGATCGCACGTTACCACTCAGATGCTCCGGCCACCCTCGTACGGTGCCGCCGCGATAGAGCATTCGCTAAATAAGAGTCATAAAACGAAACGAGTTATTGATGACAAAACAGCAGCCGGTGACCAAAATGCGGCCTTGATCTTGTGCACTTCCGGTAAGCGACCCACCACGGCCAAAGACGAAGAGAGGTGAACTCCCGTTGCTAAGTGCTGACACCGCAACACAGCAAAGCAGCCTAAGTAAAGCAGATAGCAGTAGTTTAGACAAGCAGGTTAAGAATCGCTGACGATAATTCTAAAACACAGAATGGCTACGTACCGGTAACTTAAACAAGGACACGCACCCACCGATTGAGTGGTACCCCAACTACGGCACACTGCGACTCACGATAAGGGCAATATTCCAAGTGTTTGGCCCTAAAACAAAGGCAGAAGTTAGCAACCCGAATCTGGCATACATAAAATCACAGCGTCAAGCAAGCGTTGACCAACATACCTTCACGGTTGAGACGTGGGCACCCAACTACTGCTCAACAACGATAGCGACTGGAGCATAAGACGCAAAATGCCAAATCGAGCAGAATTCAAATTGCCTACCTGGCTGCAGCAGTGCCGGGCTTTTAAAGGGATCCCACGGCAAACAATTAGCATGACTAGTGTCGCATACCGTGACGTCAGTTGATGCGACGCCGCACTGCTGCTGTTGCTTCTGCTTAAAGGTATAGGCACTCCGTTACATCTGCCTCGTTTGTAAGACACCTTGGATAAAAGCGTCTACCAAATGAATAAATGTAAATGTAATGTAAGTGTCAGTACAGCTCAGCACACACAACAGAGACTCTAGACACTTCTGTTAGCAGGCTGTCCTTTCTGCCGTAGTCCATGGCAAATACCTTAACCTGCAGAACTGGCAGGAACCAACAGTAAAGCCCAAAAGAGCATAGACCCGCCATAACAAATCAGTGCAGTGTCAGAGAACTGTAGATGAAAGGTTCCTCTTACTGTTGCTGTGTGATATTTTCTTTTCCTCAATTCCGAATGGTAACAGGGTTAGAAAATGTCACGTTCACATTGCACAATAAACCTGTCCTCAAAGCAGAGCTATAAAAGAAACATTCTGTCTGCAACTTGGAATCTGTAGCCCATTTTGAGATGAGTAGTGACCTGCAATGGCCATAGACAGGTGTATTTTTGTAGCAATCTACCAGCAGTGATCTAATAACAGCACATCATGACAAGGGAACAAACCCCCCTGCACCTCCACAGCAGCCTGAAATGCCTTCTTCAGATTCAGTCAGTAATATATTATCTGATTTCACAATGACAGTGGCAAGCATGTGTTAACACTTAGCTACACATTATTCCAAAAACAAGCCCCCGCAACCAGTCTAATCCCCACCAGAGGATAGTACAAAATTAAACATTCCCATTTCCTTTTGTTCTTTTCCTTTTCTTTCTCTCTCCGAGATCCCAGATCGAGGCACCAACAGACTACGACAGTGGAGTAAAAACCACCAAAAAAAAAAGAAAAGACAAAAATAACCAGACAGACAAAATAATCTGACCAGGGGCGGAGCTGATGGCTCATTGCAGAGGGGGCGATGACCTGTAGTGGCCCCTTATACAGCCTATTATAGGCTGTATGGAGAAGACAGATCCAAGGGGAAATTTATGGAGATGGAAGGGCGGAACGGAGATATGCAGATTATAGTACACCTCATTGCGTGAGACCATTTTTTTAATATCGTGGCTCCGTCAGCAGTGACGGCGATGGGAAATAAAACAAGACAGCCAGCTTATGACTTTATTATTTCCGCAAGCAAGACACACGAGCAAACTTTATTCACAATATTCAACTCAACAACAAAAATGTATGTTCAGTCAGGCAGATTGGGCCTAAGGTGAGCCCCTGTGTAGCCTTACTGGAAGAACCATGGGCCCGGGGCAGCCGCACCCTCAGCCGTGGTCTTAAACCTATGGTACTTCTAGACAATGTTATGTAAATTTACAGTGTACAATTCATCATGCAAGAATAGTTTTTTTGTGTAACATTTAATAGCTCAATCAACATCCAGAATAATTTACATAAAAGAACAAAAGTCATTTAAACAGAGCTTGATGGGTTATAACCATGGTACTGAGTGGATCCAAGAGGAGAAGAAGGAGGGCAGCGGCGGGGTGTAGAGTGGTGTGGCAGGGAGGGGAGTGGTCTCCGGTATTCTCCTCAGCATCTCCTGTTTGAAAAATTAATAGTTAGTAATATTTTAATTTTGCCGCATATAATTTCATTGAAATTAACCAGACCTAAAGCTACAAGACCCATACAAAAATACAATAAAAATGCAATAAAATTGTGGTGTGATCAATGACAATTATATACAGAATTTATACATATAGACTTTATTTTATCCAAATGAGAGCAAATGATATACATAGAGTATTTAATATAATGTGTATATTTCAAAAATAATATGATTATAAAAAAATAAGAATGTCAGAATTATTTGTGCTTGCATTTTGTGATATATTATAATTCAAGTCAAAGTTGTATACTTGGCTGGATTAATACGTACATGGAGATAAGATATTAACCATATTTAAGAAAGTGATGACCATTTTATTGAGGACACAAAAATAATAAAAGGTCTGCTAGCTTTAGACCTGCTAGCCATATTAATACTGTCCACTTTAAAAAGACTTATTGGGATCCCTCATCTGCATGTTCTCTTATAACAGCTTCAATAAAACATTTACAACACAGCCAAAATGATTTTGAGAACATTGACAATTGCTTTAAATATTTAAAACCTTCCTATTTCCTCCCCACTTCCAAAAATGAAAACTTCATCAAGCATGTTCTAGTTATGAAATGTTGTTCCATTTTAGAGTTGTTTAACACATTAGAGGTATACATTCACCACTCTCCATGTCTCACCAAATAGAAAGAAACATACAGCTCCAGGAAGAACTGAATATGTGCGTTGTAAGCCACTGAGTAGCAACAAATTGTGTAAATTATTTACATCCCTTGATGTTGATAAGATACAGTGCACTTTAGTGCAAAAACAAAAAGACTCAACTGCAACACCATCTCTAAAAAATGTATTACTTAGGATCTCCTTACAACATTAAATGCCTCCTTTTTAGAAGAGGGCTTGAAACCTGAAATGTAATTGACAAACCTGTTTGGAAACCATTTATTCCTGCTAAAGTACAAGCACTAGACTGACTTTTCAGTCCACCTGTGTCAATAGATTATGGCAAAATCATTCCACAGATGTGAGTTTACCTTCAGGGCCAGGATTATATCTTGCCCTGAGCACCATAGACTACATAAGGCAGAAACCTTGGAACCATGTTTTGGTATAAACTGTTCAAATTCAAAGAACCCATTGTAAATAGCTGAAGATAAAGTAACACAAAATATAATACATAGCAATTTGTTTTTAAAATGGAACTCAACATTGAAGAACAAATAAATCTAATTAACAAGGCTACATATTTTAGTATAACATTGCACTGCATGCTTTCCCCCCCTCATCTGATCCTCCCCCAGCCCACAAAAAACCAAAAACAAACAGAAGCTTGAACCCCACATTAATCTGAATGAAAAGACAGTAACCATTCCCATAAACTGTTTTCAATAAGTTATCTTGATTTATATTTATATTATTTATATTACAAGGTAAAAATTTAAACGGGATCCACAGGAATTATGTTTTAGTTTGCAACATTCAGAGGATGCACTCACATCTCTTGCCAGCTCATGATGCTGACAACTGAAATATTGCCCATTATAAAAGCAAATAGATTTTAGATGTTTTCCTTTTATGGAACAACCATTCCAACTATTCTGCTCCCCTTTTTGGAACAAGAGGGCAGTTAAAATATTTCCAAAGGGCTAGAACATTACAGATCATCTCATTAAGTCTTTTTGAACATTTTCAATACAGTGAGTACTTCTAAGCTTGAAAAAAACCCCAAACAAATAGGTTCTGCACTATTAAAGTTTGATGAAAACAAAACCATTAGTTTATGGTATGTAGAAACTCACTGTATAAACAGCAAACAAGAGGTGCTGTGGAAGAAGGAAGCTGTTCAGTTTTGCACATGGTGCGGGTCAGTGCCTGGTTTACAGCCACACTGTTTAGTCAGATGCATGGAGGAGATGACCAGTGTGTTGAACCCATCCACATACAAGAATGGAATCAGCTCCTGTGACACAGATTGGCAGCACTCCATCTAGAAGAGGACAAGTAGGTTACATTTGAGCGCTGGCTTTCAATACAAAGGACAGCCTGTCGTTCTAAAGCCCCACCACTTTCGTGCTGTTGATGCAACAAAAGGTTGATCCAAATACACATACTCAATAAAATGGTGATGTCTGTACTAACATTATACATTCTGTTTCTTCATTGTTGGACACAGACTTCCATCACAGAACTCTTCAGTGATTTAAACAATGACTGAAACTCATTATCTGGACCAAAAAGGTATAGAGACACATAATTTCCATAATTATAAACAGTCTGTTATTGATTAATGCAGGTTCTGCCCCTACCACTGATGACCATAATAATTTAGAACAGATCTCCGCAACTAGGCTGTTCTGAAACCTGTAAGATTGGACCAAAAAGCATTCCTCTAAAAAGTTTCTCCAGGAAAGCTGTTGTTGAGGACGTAAAGTTCACTGTAAATTACTTTTTAGTACTATTTATCACCTCTACGTAAACATTTTGTAACTCTAAAAAGCACTACAATATAGTCTCATCTATACTGAGGCTATGTTATATTTCAGCCTAGATAGCACCCCACCTGAACTGTAGTTTCATCCTAATATTTCAGATCTACTTTACAATTAGCAATTCATTTAGCTAACCTCATAATGTAAAACTGTAATCGCTGTTCATTTTGTCAACATCTCTTTTGAAAAATTGAGTCATAAAATGATTATGTCTTCTGAGTCATTCACATACTAAAGAAAACTAAGGACATTTGTCTTCTTCCCTTGGGCTTCTCTCTCAGCAGATTGAGTTTGGGAACTTCAAAATGAAGAATGAAAATCTTTTATTTCTGGAAATTCACTTGGGTGACCTTGTACAATGACAGGTACCAAATTCACACAAAATATTTAAACATCTGCGCAGACAAAGCACTGATAATTGAGGTTTCAGCACATGTTCCTTGATTATCTCTAACACTGTTAGAAACAACTAGAATACACTAACGAGAGTCACAGCTGGGCTCTCTTCACAATAATGCTTCCTTTTGCATATAATGTGCCTCCAGGTCTTCATTTTACACATTTTGTTGATTGTAAACTGAAACAAATCCGACTGAAATGGAATCAATCAGTCAGTGGAGTAACTAAGCATAGAGTATTTTAAAATAGTGCACTAGATTAGTATTCTGAAGAATTTTTAAGTATATACAAAGTATATAAAAGGGGCAGTGGATGGGTCCACACAAGGCACTTGTTCAGAGTATAGAAATAATAAAATTCAGCACTGATTTTTCAGCAAAATAAGCAAAATAGTTACCTTATGAGAAAGGATGATGGAAGAAGTTAAACACCATTTTGATTGGGAAATATTACAAAAACAGTGTTCAAATCCTGTGAAAGGTTTGATGACATCAAACCCTGCTACCATCGCACATTAAGCAGGTATATACTGTATGGCAAGCAGTACAAACCTGAGGTCTTAGCTGAATGGAGACTGTGGATGTTAATAGTACCTTGGAGGGAGAGCTCTGCAAATTGAGGAGGTTGAGTCCATTTGGAAAGAGCAGGGTGCACAGTGGGTGTAGATAAAACTCTCTGGATGTACAATCCAGTTCTGCCAGCCCAGATCTGATAGACAGAGGACAGCAATAAAGATGAGTACATTTCTGCTTTAAGAACTCATAGTAGAATTCAACAGTAGAATTATGGGATGAAAAGGAAATATTCCTACTCAGATGTCAAAAACCACCACCTACACATCTATAACCTAAAATTACCAATGATATAACCTTTAATATACAGTTAAGCACAAAGCACAGGGGGTTACGGTTGGATTTGTCAGATCCACTACCAAATAATTAAAAACTAATATCATGTAACACTATGACAAACAACCTTTGATGAAGATTTTAGAAACAAGATGCACAAGGGCATCGATGAGGCTATCCCGTTTGGTCCGAACCAACAGAAGGTCTACTGTGGTACAAGTCACAAAAAATTTAATGATGGTTACAGGAGGAATGTGTCACAACAGTGCATCACACCCTGCTGCTTATGGGGCTGCGTCGCCACAGACCGGTCAGAGTGCCCATGATGACCCCTGTCCACTGTCAAAAGTGCCTACAATGGGCACGCGAGCGTCGGAACTGGACCATGGAGCAGTGGAAGAAGGTTGTCTGGTCTGATGAGTCCCTTTTTCTTTTAGATCATGTGGATGGCCATGTACATGTGTGCCATTTACCTGGTGAACTGATGGTACCAGGGTACACTGTGGGAAGACGACAAGCCGGTGGAGGGAGTGTGATGCTCTGGGCAATGTTCTGCTGGGAAACCCTGGGTCCGGCCATTCATGTGGATGTCAATTTGACACGTGCCACCTACCTAAACATCGTTGCAGACCAGGTACCCCCCTTCATGGCAATGGTATTCCCTGATGGCAGTGGCCTCGTTCAGCAGGATAATGCGCCCTGCCACACTGCACACATTGTTCCGGAATGGTTTGAGGAACATGATGAAGTGTTCAAGGTGTTGCCCTGGCCTCCAAATTCTCCAGATCTCAATCCAATTGAGCATCTGTGGGATGTGCTGGACCGACAAGTACGATCCACGGCAGCTCCACCTCGCAAATTACAGGACTTGAAGGATCTGCTACTAATGTTTTGTGCCAGATACCACAGGACACCTTCAAGGGTCTTGTAGAGTCCATGCCTCGGTGGGTCGGCGCTGTTTTGGCGGCACACGGAGGACCAACAGCATATTAGGCAGGTGGTCATAATGTTTTGGCTCATCAGTGTATTTCACAGATTTGTTGGAACAACATAGTATAATCTCAATTAGAGATTAGACAAGTTATCTATTGTACAAATCTTCATCTGAACAAATCACTGAACTGCAATGATTCAAAATCTTCTGCAGAGTATTTGAGCTGGGCATGTAATTGAACTCCATGTCTCTTATGTGCTCTGGCATTACTTCAGTATAAAAGGGCTTGTGTGAAAGGGAGAACTCACCTACTGTAAACTGATATATATCTACACATGAAAATTAATTTGTCTGAGAGCCATCGGTGAAGGTCCCAGTACACAAGACAAACATTACAACAGTCTGTAATTTAATCCACAAAGGCACAATGTGTTCTTGTAGTGCTATAGCTAGATAATGACAATCAAATGTATGTGACAAATTATTGACTTGTTTTGATGCAATTGAGTCATATTGGCTTTTTTAATGTGAATGGCTGTTTTAAATCTGAAACCCCTGCAGACTAGAAATGCAACAAGATGTGTCTTTGTACAGTTACTGGGAAAATCTTGGTTCCTATGCAGCAAGAAACTGCTGATTAAAGATTAAAATAGTTCAATGACATGGATTAGCAATGCTATTAATTTACAAATGACAAATACAAAGTATGACATGAACCCATATGAATCCATATGATCTGAGTCAACAAGATTTCATATTCATTGCATAGTTGCATATCCACAGTTGCATATCCATCCAAGTTCAATTTCCTTCAAAGCTTTGTAAAGAACATTATATATACCTGGTACTGCAGGTACCCGCTCCATGGATTCTAGTCTAAATTGTCATCAACAGATTGAGAGAAAAGGAACATCATCAACATCATTTACTGAGAATGGTTGGACCTCACCTGATCATTTTGATCACAGGTATGTGAGAGATGGAGGAGGTCAGAGAAGTTTCTTCTCAGGGTAATGAAGGATGAATGATTCTTCCAGGAGAATGCAGCAAAGCATAGCTGTTATACACAGCACAACGGAACATCTTGGTCTTGAAAGATGGGCTGCAAGCTTCAGCAAAGGAAATTAAAAAATCTCCCTCAATATCTATTTGATTAAAAGGTGTGCTAGGAGGGAGGATATATTTGCCGGTTGAAGATGCTCTGCAGACTGCAGGAGTGGCCTATAGGTCCAGTGGAGATGAACTGAGTGAAAGCAAAGCAGATATCTTGCCCACAGTAGCCTGGGAACATGCAGTTTTATCTCCTTATACGTCAGGTTGTCCTTGGAATACTTTACATTGTTTTCTAGTCCCCCAAGTAGGAGATGGTAAATGAGAGTGAAAATAGGGTAACACTTGGGTTTTTTCTTCCCCTTGTCAACTGATCCATGAGGAGGACAGCTGCTTGCTTTGTGTAGCTATGTCATCCCAGGTGGTAAGCTTCTTTTCACTAACTGCTATTCAATGGGTAAATGCTTGACTGACTAATGAATCCTGCAAATAAACAGAAATAAATTGACAATTCATATCTGTAGTTCAAGGACAGGCAGATCTTTTCTGGAGCCCACAGCAATCTGTCAGCAAGATTCTGGGCAGATTCAAAACATCACTAGGGGTTGTAAATTAAATTCTAGAAGACCACACCGTGTACGTCCAAAATGACCATTTTTGCACTTTATTTTTTGTTGTTCTGCTACTTCTTTTAAAATTTTCTTCCCACCATATTACACCATGATAAATTCTCCTGTAACCCTAAATGTGCATCTCCATTGGTCTCTTCATCTATAGGGTTAACAGCAACATTTATTCATTATACTAAGATGTTAACGATAAATGATAAACAGTTGGACAGACTATACTCCCAAGTGTAAAACCAAAAATAATCATTAGTAATATAGCAATATAATCTGCCTACAAAATATTGTGGCGACCCTCACATAGACATACACACATACACCCACACATGCATTAGCCTCATACATTTCACTTAGGTTATTGGGAGGAGAGGTGCCTTAGTTGGTTGGTTAGTAGGAGGGGGGCGGGGCACTGAGGGGAAGGAGAGATATGAGAGGATTGCCTGATTGAGATAAATAGAGTTTTCCCCCCTTAGGTTGTCCTTTTTGTTTTAGGCATCTCTGCCAACCTGGGGATTTTTGTAAGCCATATATCAATTAAGAGTTCAGAGCGTTATCAAGTGTTCCCTGTCGTCCATCAGTAAAAAGACTGAGCGATAAGAGTTGGACTACGACGCTACAATATGTTTCTAAAATTCACGAACATTTGATTTAGGAACACATTCTTTTCAGATAGCTTGATGGAAAAAACCACATGGAAAAGTTACTCAAAATATGGAATTTGGAATTCACACTGAATGAAAGGGTCAGCTTTCTCCAAACTAGAGTGCTTTTGCTAGGGAATAGCTTGCTAACTACAGACCCTGCTGTAGACGCAGCATCAGCTTCAAGACCAGGGGCCTCATTTATAAAAAAAAAGTTGCGTAGAAATGATCCTACATTTTATCGAAGATCATTTTTGAAATGTGCATATGTGTGATTCAGAGAAAATGAACCTACACACAAAAACGTGCATACTCCACTTTCCCAGATGTGAAATCTATAAATCACAAATGATCTTGAAATTGTGTGTAGCTGAATGGTTTTAGATCTCCGCCTTGTAAAAGCACCCTAATTAATTTCATTAGCATATAAAGGAGCTGGAATCATAACCCAAATCATCTACTTGATAATGCCGAGCTGCAAGATTTTTTTTTTTTTTTTAGCGGGGCCGAAATCAAGGCCCCCCTCGGAACCCTTGGCGAAGGTGCAGATGCGTGCAGGGACGCTGTTTGGGAGCCTTTCCATTGGCGTTACCGCTAAAACTAAGAATGTGCCATCTAGGCACAAAGCTCTAATAGCGTAGCTCTCGGCAAACAGTACCTGCTTATCAGCCACTCGTCATCATGCGCAAAGACGTCTGCCCAATCTGTAAAAACTTGTTCCTTTCTTATTGCGTGGTTGGCGATGTCTTCGAGAAGTGCCAATGCTGCCATTCTTCGTCTTGCAAACCACTGCATTATTGGACATTTTATAGCCTATAGATTGCAGTCGACATGTTTCCACCAGGATTTGCCTGGTAAAATTAATTATAAAAAAAAGATAAAAAACTTGCAGTCTATATGTCCAGTAGTAAGTATTTTGTGTAATGCAAGCTTTGCTTGTAGACCCTTACAACAACCACCTCTGGGGTTGGTTTCCACTGCCAATGCTATTTGAAACTAATCATACGTGGCTAACTAGCTCACATTTGAACTACCACATCTGAGACTGGCTTCCACTGTCAAAGTAACGGTGTAAATATTTAGATTTAAATAGTTAAATTTCTTAAATTGGGACAGCCGTCTTATTTTGTGGGTAAGACTTCAATTCTGATTGAAGAATACAATGCAAGGCTTTTGTTTTCTATTCATACGATGGAGTAGAACTCCACCTCAATCCTTGTTGGTGGCACAGTTTGATAAGGAAACATTATCTAGATGTGTATTTTGGTAATTGTAATGTGACATATAGACACTAGTACAGGCATGTGGCCAGGTTGCTAATGATGATTTTTTTGAAATTTACTTTGAGCAAATACCATTGAAATAGACACTATTCCATCATTTATGGTAAGTCTCCATGTCTCAGTACACTGGGAGTCAATGCTATTAGAATCTAATCATGGGTGGCTAGCTTGCTAACTAGCTAATGTTAGGCTTCCACCTTGAGGTTGGTTTCTGCTGCCAATGCTCAAGCTGCTTAAATAACTAACTAACATTGATTAGAAACTAACCACATGTAGCCTGCGCGCAAACAAGCTAGCTACCTGGCTAACTAGCTAATGTTTGTCCACTAGAAATTAATGTGTAGCTAGCTACCTCACTAAATACCTACCCTTTATCTTTTTGAAATTAACGATGTGTAGATAGCTACCTGGCTAACAAACTAACATTTGCCCATTAGAAAGTAACAATGTGTAACTTGCTACCTAGCGAAATAGCTAAGAATTGTCTTTTAGAAATGAACGATGTGTAGCTAGCTGTCTTGTTGTGAAGGGAAGCTGTTGACGAGTTTTGCCTTGATGTTGATTGTTGAGTGCTGTCTAGGATAACTAGTAACTAGCTGGCTCCCTAGTGCAAGAGTTAAAACTGTATTACATTACATTACATTACATCATTTAGCAGACGCTCTTATTCAGAGCGACTTCCTAATAAGTGCATCACTGTGCTAAGAGTAGTTATCATGAAGTATGACAAGAGATCATTAAGATACTGGGTTAAGTGCTAAACTAGTGTAGAGCGTTTTTTTTAGTAGACAATAGGGATAGATGTGATCTGTAGAGATAGACAGAGAGGAAGGTAGACTAGAGATACAGCTTGAAAAGATGACTTTTCAGGTTTCTCTTGAAGACGTCCAGGGAGTCTGTTGTACGAACCTCCGCAGGAAGCTCATTCCACCAGTGTGGAGCCAGTACTGAGAAGAGGCAGGTCTGAGAGATGCTGACCTTGTATTTCGGGACACAGAGGCGACCCAAGGTAGCAGAGCACAGCACTCTTATTAGCTTGTAGGCCTTGATCATGTTCTGTATGTATTGGAGGGCTGATCCATTAAGTCCCTTAAAGGTTAGTAGCAATTCTTGAGTTCACTTGATCCTTGCTGCAACCGGTAGCCAGTGGAGGGACTCAAAGAGAGGTGTCACATGGGCCTGCTTTTGGAAGTTGAACATCAATCGGGCTGCTGCATTCTGGATAAGCTGCAGCGGGCGGATGGCATATGCCGGGAGGCTGGCAAATAGCAGGTTGCAGTAGTCCAGACGTGACAGGATAAGAACCTGGATCACAAATTGAGCTGCGTAATTGGAGAGGTATGGTCTGATCTGATCTGAATGAAAGGAATCTGTAGATCCTGGTTGTGGCTGCAATATGCTCTTTTGAAAGACAGATTATTGTCCAAGGTTACGCCTAGGTTTTTGCCATTACCTTTGCGTTGTCAATGCAAATTGAGAGGTTCCCCGGAGGAGACATGTATGCTGGGATTATCTGTCTTGTCAATGTTCAGTTTGAGCTGTGGCTTGTTCATCCAGCCTAAGTCAGTGAAATATGCTGATGCTTGAAGAGTGATGCCCATCTCAGGAGAGAAGGAAATGAACAGTTGTGTATCATCTGCATATGAATGATATGACAGGCTATGTGCTGTTATGACCTCTCCAAGTGTTCTGGTGTAGAGAGCGAACAGGAGTGTCTTCAGGAATTGGGACAAGGAGGTGGAACCCTGTCAGGAGACCTGGTAGGAGTGACCTCTGAGGTAGGACGAGAACCATTCAAGGGCCGTTCCAGTGATTCACAGGGCCAACAGCTCAGACAGGAAGATCCAATGGTTGACCGTGTCAAAGGCAGCTGATAGATGTAGGAAGATGAAGACAGAAGAGAGAGAGGCAGCTTTTGCAGCTTGAAGTGTGTTAGTTGAAGCAATTAAGGCAGTTTCAGTGGAGTGATTAGCTTTGAAACCAGATTGATTAGGGTCAAGTAAATTGTTAATGGTGAGAAAGTGGGAGATTTGGTTAAACACAGCACATTCTAGAACTTCAGAGATAAGGGAGTAGGGATAATTGTGAGGGGTTCAGAGTGGGGTTTTCAATTAGTGGGTGAACCCTTGTCTGCTTAAGGGACTCGGGGACAATGCCAGATGTTAGTGAAGAGTTAATTACATGAAAGAGGTATGGAAGGATGGTGGGTACAATTTATTGGAGGAGAGGTGTTGGTATTGGACGTAAAGCGTTAGTGGTTGGTTTGTGAGCTGAAATCAGATTGAGGATGTCAGATTCGGGAAGAGCTGTGAAAATAGGGCAGAGCTTGGGGGTGATTTTAGAAGAGACTGTTGCTTTGGAATATGGTTGAAAGATGAACTGATCTTATCTACCTTCTCCTCAAAGAAACTCTATAATATGTAAATTCATTAAAATGAATTAAAGAGGTGTTGTGAAGGGAAGCTGTTAATGAGTTTTGCCTTGACATTGATCATCTGGGATCATTGACTGTAGCCAAGCAAGATGGCTATTGGATAGCTATCGGGTAGTTTCTATGTGCTAGAGTGAACGTCTGAAAAGAATCTTCAGTCTACCCAAAGGTATTATTGGTTAACCCTCCTGTTATGTTTGGGGTCAATTTGACCCCATTCAATGTTTAACGTCTCTAAATAAATGCTCAACATCATTTTTTTTGCTTCATATTTAATGACTTTTCATAATTTAATAGGGACAACTGGGTAAACACAAAATTAACGTGATGATATGTTTTTAATGCCCTGTACTCATGTTGTACGCATTGGTGTTGTTTGGGGTCAATTTGACCCCAGGCTGTTTTAGCAATATAAAACATATAAGAAATATCAACATTTTACACACATTTGTTTTGCTTGTTTTGGATGATATTGAGGACACTGCAACATGCAATTTTATAATATAATTTTATAATGTAATATAAGACTTCCCTCTATTTTAGGGCCATAACCTATCATAATAATGCCTGTAGTAGTGCGAGAACCACGGACAGTTCACATCACATGGGGGAGGGGAAAACATAATTTCCATGAGAACTTTGATATTTCCCGTGCTGTGAGGGAGGGGAACTATGGTTCCCACACCTGTGTCTGCGCATGACAGTAGGGGAGGAGCAAACATATAAAAGCTTGCACAGCATCCTTCAAAACCATTCCTCTTCGTGTTCTGTGTGCCCTCTCTTTGAAAATGAACTCTAAGCAAAAGTTTTCTGCCAATGAGGTTTTGTCACAGCTGTTTGCCAGTGAGATTGACATAGAGGAGACTGTACATGAGACAGAGGATAACGTTGAGGAGGACCCTGATTATGAGGCATCCTCCTCTGATGAGAATGAGACTCTAAGTGTTGACCCTCCTGTTTCTCAACCACCAGAAGGCATGTTACCTGCAAAAAATGGAAAGTTATTATGGTCCCTCTCCCCACTTGAATGACAGGGTAGACTTAGTGCTGCTAATGTTATCAGGATGGTTTCAGGCCCCACCAGATACGCTGTCAGCCATGCCCAAGACATAAAATCAGCTTTTGAGCTCTTGATAATCAATTGAAAAGAATATACTGGAGATGACAAACTTGGAGGGGAGGTGTGTGTATGGGGGCAGTTGGAAAGACTTGGATGTGACCCACTTGCAAGCCTATATTGGGTTGCTCATTTTGGCAGGAGTTTACAAGTCAAAAGGCGAAGCAACAGCAAGCCTTTGGAATGCTGACACTGGAAGGGCAATATCTCCAGCAACTATGTCTCTACAGAAATTTCATCTTTTCTCCCGTGTCATACGCTTTGATGACAGAGAAACAAGGCAGGGCCGACGAGAGCGTGACAAACTCGCAGCAATACGGGATGTATGGGACAAGTGGGTTCAGCGATTACCTTTTCTTTACAATCCAGGCCCCCACATGACTGTGGATGAATGTCTGAGTGCATTTCGTAATAACAAAAAATCTGTACTTAGAATAATATAAAGGCCTTAACATACCAAAAAGATCTTTCTCTTCGATTTTAGGTTAATCAGTGAGATTTTATGGTGATTGTCATGTTTTTCCATAGTCGTATAATAGGTATTCTACATGTATAGGTGTGGGGGGTGGGGGGTGGGGGGTTATTTAAAGCCTAGTCAACAAAGAAACATAAAGTACCTGACATAAATTTGGGTAGCAATTTTAATTTCCACCATTTTCTGGAGGTTTAAATTGCTGGGGTCAAATTGACCCCAAACATAACGGATGTTAGTAAATTTGAACATAACAGGAGGGTTAAGCAAACATTCTCACCTGCAACGAAACCCACTATCAATAACAATCATTACACTAGTTAACATTAGAATACCCACCTGTGATTTTGGGTTCCAATGACAATACCATTAGAAAGTAGCACCAAGTAGCTAGCTGGCTAACAAGGCTAATATTTTTCCATTAGAAAGTAACAATGTTTAGCCTGCAGGCTAACAAGCTAACATTTGTCCATTAGACACTGACAGTGTGTTAGTTTGTCTGTTAGAAACACTAATCACTAAAATACTGTGCATGTACTGGTACTCTAGAGCCATATGCCTTTTACAGCATGTCGCGTGAGGGATTAGCCCTTTGTTACTCATCACTGATACTGTGAATCTGCATGTCTCTTCAGTTTCTTCTGTTACTATGGGATAAATGGGATGTGTCTGATCAGACAGCGAATTCACTTATCACACACAGACAAGATAGGGAGTGAAGACAGGTATATTGTGTTCCACAACTGCATTGCAGCAGTCTTGTTGGTCACAGTCTTACCAAAACATGAAATAAACTCTTCTCTCTTCCATTATATACCTATTCAATGCAGACATTTTATTGATGTTTTATTTAAAATTACACTACATTATTTTCATATAGCAAACATTCTTATCCAATTATAAAGTTCATCTAATAAAGTTACATGAAAGGTAGCATAAACAGGACACTACTAACCACAGATGAACAAGTGTCAGTGCCAAACATAGTGCAGATGTTGTGTGTGCCTAGATCAACATGTAAGTGCAACCAAACGTACATGACAGAAGGACTATACCATTCCAAATACAGTGTTAACATATACCCTGAACTAAACATCCATATATATAATACAGCAGCTGAGGTGTAGCCCCAAAAGGTGGTTCTGTGTGTGGCCAGGCCATGGAAGACTGGACGCAACTACAATATGAGGTCACAAGAGATGGGGACAGCCAGAAGTCCTGAAGAAGGTCAGCATAGTGACCTGGCTGGCGTGTATGGTGTGACAATCAATTGATGATTGGAGCCATTCTCCACACCATTCAGTAGGCCTGCATCATTCTTCTGAAATGGATGTGAACCACCACCAGTAGCCACTGGAGAAGATTACATTACATTATTGTTATTTAGCGGAGACACTTCTCTAGAGTGACTTAATTACATTCTAATGTTATCCATTTATGCAGATGGGTATTTACTGAAGCAATAGTGGCTTAAGTACCTTGCCTAAGGGTACAACAGCAGTGCTCCAGTGGGGAATCGAACCAGCAATATTTTGGTTGCAAGCCCTACTCCTAACCTCCACATCACACTGGAGGGTTCAAGTTAGCTGAGACATGGGAGAATTTTGGGACATTGTGGTCTGATCAGTTACCTACATAGTGTTACACAGAAACATAGAAATGGGATAAGTTTAAGAACCAGATACATTAAAATTGAATAAATCGTTGTAGGTTATTGTATTCTGACTGGTTAGGAACTGTAATAGGCACAAAGAACTCAGGAAGTAGAAAGGAATATTAGTGGTTTTGTTTAGCACAAACCAATAGGCAGACAATTCTCTTTGTACTCCTTGATCCTAGAGTGTACTTGGAAAGCCCTTAGCTAAAAACAGTTACAAAAGGGTTTACAACTTGAGTGTCACTGTTTGGCTTTCAGTTCAAGGTTGATATAAGTCTGGTTACTGTATAAGAGCATGTGAACAGGCCATTCAATCCATGTAGTCTTGTTATTTTGCCTGTAGTCTTGAATGCATCTGTCCCTCTGTCAAGCCTCATCTTGTACAATCCAAGGGTCTCTGTTTCCAGTGGTTGCACTTTGCTACCTGATTTGTTTTTCATGCACTAATAATAATAATTGTTGCATCACATATTATCTCCCCTCCCTCCAATCACCTGAGATAGTTCATCCGAACGATCCACCAAGACTTTCTGACAGTCATAAACCAGAGATTTTTCCTTTTGCACCATGTGAATGATTGTGAGATTATGTTTTAATGCCACTTAAAAATCAACGTCTGGGAGTCTGCATTCACTATCATTATCAAAGCAAAGGCAACATGAGACATGAATACAAAGTAATCTGTGCTTTGAAGGTGTAGTATTACCAAAGGCATGCATTAAAATGGTAAAAATATAATCAAATCCATAAGACTATTGCACAATACCTCTATGTTATGAGATACAGCTATAGGACACTATCTTTGTATTTTAGTGCTGTGATGGCTGTTTGTTTTTAATATATCTGTATTGTTTGTATTATGGTGCCATTAGCAAAGCTCAGTGAAAGTTGTAGAAAAACATTTGATTCAGTGTTGCAGTAAAAAAGGTCACTGTTCCACAGCTAAGTGGGTGACATATGTTGCTTTAGCCAAGTAGTGACCATAAAAGGTGGGCACTTCAGAACTATTCCCAGGGTGCTTAGTGGCGGAACAGTCTCCACACAAAACATTGGCTGATTCTCACTAGTTATGAAGGGACTGGTGACTTCAAAGCGCATGCCACAGTCATTGCTGAGTGTTGTTTGACTGCGATGTGGCCTCAGGATGTCCTTTTGGAATGGGAAGGTGGGCCGTAGTCCAGGGGGGTCCTTTATCCCCTGTGTTCCTTCATGGAGAGGCAACATGACATAGACATGTTGCAGACGCTCACCCAGACCATGCTTTATCTGTGTGCGCCAGCAGTGTTCTCCAAGTTCACCTATGGAACAGAGCAAGTCTTACATTTGATCCTATATATGTAATTCCCACAAAATCCATTTTCAGTGTACAAAAATGGCAAGGTATTCACATACAGGTGTACTCATTCTATAATTGTCAGAAACTCTTTCAACAATAGGTATGTTATTAAAATTACTCATTTCAAAATTAAGCGAAGTTGCACTTTCTGTCAAATTCTGTCATATCTACATCACATTACATTACATCTAAGTGTAAAATGGAGGACATAATAAGCAAAAAGTACTTCCTATCCATCCGTACTAAGTTGTTGGTTACTGCTGTTGTATTTATATTTTATGGGTTGGAACAAGTCATACAAATGTTCTGTTCTCCTCCCCCTTATGTATTGAATGGCTTTGTATTTCATTCACAAGGAAAGAAATGGTTTTGTTGCAGTAATAGCATTATTTTATTGATATTCTCTTGTGAGGCTTCCAAGTGGCTCAGACACTGAAGGTGCTAGTTCCAAGCAGAGTCGGAGCCCCATGGCCCAGATTTGAAGTCGGCTGTGTCATCTGCCGACAAGAACGGGGAGCCCAGAGCAGTAGAACCAATTGGCCTTTATTCAACTAGGGGTATAGACGAGAAGGTATTCCAGGGTGCCCTCATCACACTGCTCTTGGCACTATGCAACTCATTAGATAATATCTGTTGAGTAGAGAAAAGGGGAAGTGACAAGTAACTTATCACCAAGTATCGCCATACCACATCTGGAATATACTTTTTTTCATTAGCAGTATATTACATTTATACATGACAGTAACAAGTTAGTTGGTTTGCAGACATTTTATTGTCACCATAACCATTTTGCTCAGTGGCATAAAAATCACCACAAACATAAATGTAACTAGAGGACCACAGTGGAAATTAGTGTTAGACTTTTTTTAGTATTTCATCTTTTTCTCATGAAGGTGTCATGGCTCTTTGTGTTTTAATTATCCAATAAATTCAAAATTAATAAAGTAAATCAAGAGGCAACAAAGAAAATATGAAAAACAAATTTTTAACTTGTTCTTTAACTGGATATTTTGCAAAAGTCAGTCTAGTCATGTATGTTGTACATATTTCATGCAGTAAAAAATAAGAAAATCAAAAACAGCTCTTTGGTATTTTCAGCTTGTGAAAGATACTAACTGTTCACTGTGGGGCGATGTAACTTCAAGTGACGGTCAAATTTGTAGTACCAAAATTCTTCGCTTTACGTTCACCACTATGGACTTGTACCGTCTAACCAGACACCCAGAAAGCTTCAGTTTATTCACACCCTCTGTTCTGGATATACAACCTCCCCTCCAGATGTACTGCAAGTCCTGTTCTTGGGTTAGTCATGCTTACCATTACCACACCAGGGATGGGACATTAATTCGACTGGGAAGGTCTCCTCACCCTTTGAACTGAGCTACCTACACGCATCGCAACAGTAATTCTTCCTCAGGCTCACAGCTTCAAGAGGCAATTTAACAAGCTGCACTAGTCTCATGTAGGGCTGTGCGATATGACGATATATATCGTGTGACGATAGAAAAACATCTCTTGTTTCATATTATGCTCTATCGTTTATTTCGTTTCTCGCAAATCACACACTTTACGGCAATATTTTTCATCATTTGGACGACGCTTTGCGTTCTTGTACACAGCTCGGATGCAGGCAGGAAATTTGCATGAAGGCAACACAAACAAACATGGATGAGAGTGAACCTGACACAGAACTATAGTTGAAAAGTGTTTTCTATTTACCTTTTTGTATCGTATACATTAATATTTTATATTTTGTTACATGCTTAACCCTTTCGCACGTAACTTATTTTTATGCTATGGTAGTGCGTGTGTTACATTACATGGATTGTTATGTTTTCATTAGCGTTATTAAGCTTCTCATAGTTTTCAGTTAGCATTTGCTATTTTTTAACGTTAAATCGCCGTTTCCTCAAAGCTAAAATTAGCTAGAAATTTTCCAATCTAGTGTTTTAATTGCACTGGTTTTAGCATACACGCTAAATGGCAAAACACACCGGTGTGACCGCAGGCACAGAAGGTTTACGCCTTGTTTCCACACAGTTTTGTTTGGTGTCCGTAATATTCCCTCTAGTGTTCAACGCAGGAAAAGGAGATGGATCAAAACATAACTCTCATTCGTGTCAGTGTCATCATGGAATGAATGCAACGATGAAGCAACCTCTATTTATATGTCAAATGAACAACAATATAATGGAGGGAAATCACAGCGGTAGAATGGGAGGGAGATAAAGTATTCATATCAAAGCGATAAAGATGATTTGTATTTCTTAAGATTACTGGTTAAAGCACAGTGTTTATGTCCATGCAAAAGGTTGCCTGATTACGCATATTCTTTCTTCAAAATATGTTCAATGAACTCTCTTCACTAGTCAAGCAACTGAATTGAAGGAAATAGGCCGTTAGCTAATTCGTTTCTCCAGTGCTATTAACTTCCTGGCACACAGAGCATATGGTCTCTCCGAAATCCACCGCAGAGGTTACATTTTTTTCAACGCACTCGAAGGCAAATTCTGGACCTAAAAAACGGAAGGAGGAGTTTCGCAAACACATCGGAGATCACGGAGGTTCCCATAGGAATGAATGGACTTCCGGTTGACTCGCATATGTACACAGAGCTATAGAGGTTATGCACGTAATGTCACAGTAGGCGGAGTCACTGCGGGTTACACCCACTGAGTAGCAGAAAGACTGATTGGCAGCGTTAGTGTTCAGCTTGAAAGCCGCGACAACACAAAAAACACATCTAAAATGGGAAAGCTGCTGTGCGATTGACTGTACAAATAGATTCAACAAGAAATTGGAGCTATCTTTTTACAGACTGCTGAAAGCCAAAGAAAAGAGAAGCAAACAGATCGCTGCAATTCGCAGAAACACGTGGAATCCAGGCACCGAAACGTGTAGCTTAGCCTACAGCTTTCCAAATAAAAGTTGTTATAAAATAAAAATATTTGTACAAACCTGTCCACATACAACCAGAATATCCATTAGTGTCCTCGTAACTTTAATTTCACCAACCAATCCCGCCTTGAAGTACGACCAAGCTTTTGCGGACATTCTAAAACGCTTAACGTGAAACGGTTTAACGTGGCTTAATGTTCCAAAATAGCGTTCAATGATCACCAAATTTGTCTGACATCTCACATGTCATAAACACCATCTCCTATCAAAAAAGCAAAACTAAAATCCAAGGAATATGGTAGTTAGGCCGACGTTACGTTAAGTACCGTCCTCTCAGTTTTGCTTTTTAGTTAGTTGATCGCTTTGGAAAATTAAGATACAAAGCATTTTCCGTAATGAGCGTCAATAGAGAGTTTCGCTTTTTTGATCGGAGATAGTGTTTACGACATGTGAGATGTCAGGCAAATTTGGTGATCATTGGTGATCGCTGTTTTGGGACATTAAGCCACGTTAAGCTTTTGCCTTATAATGGGCATCAATGCAGAGAAAAACGCTTAACGTGAGATAACGACCATACTCCTATGATTTCGGTTTTGATTTTTGACAGGAGGAAGTGTTTCTGACAAGAGATGTCCGAGAGAAATTTGGTGATCATTGATCGCAGTACCAGGAAACACGTACCATCCACACACCATCGCATTATAGTGACTCTCTGAGTTCGATTTTTACAGAACCAACAATGTTTACCAGCATAAAGCAAGTGAGCGCTTAGAGCAACAACCACCAGGTCAAGTCACTCATACAACGCTCTGGAGAAGCCTCTGCTAATAAACACATGCAACTGGAAATTGAGAATCAGTCTCTACTGAAGAACAGAATCTAACACAGACAGTAGTAGGCACATATTGTCCTGTAGGCTGTCTGTTATAAAACTAACAAAACTATCAGTGACATAAACAATAGGCTAACACAATAGGCCTACCCAACAAATATAAGTATCCCTTGACCAACCTAGCACTCCAAAACATTAAAAATATCAATCCTACCTTAATTCAGTACAGAATCAGTTTGCTGATGAGTTGAATCAGTGCTGGTTGATACGCTAGTCTCAGGGTCCTCTATCGTGTTTTTTTTTTTATCCATTTTCGAATGTCCATTTTGTTTGTTAAAAGCTAGACAACAAACTAAGATAGCTACCTTGAAAATACCATGGGAAAGTTGCCAACTCGGAGTCCACACACAACGCAATACAACAAGTTTATGCTACGTTAGTTAGCTCGCACTCACCCAGACAACCATTCAATGGATTTGTGTGGATCTGAAAATGTAGGCTAGAACATGATATATATATATATTTAATTTATAATATAATTCAAATTAGGCCTTAATCTTCACTGAGGGAGCGGGGTAGTCCATCTGAGGGGGCAATGCCCCCTTACGCCACCCTGTTGTGCCGGGCCTGCTTCCACCCTCTGTGTGCTCACCCCCTCCCCTTGGAGACTCGGAGACTTTGCAGAACGCTGTTCAAGCAGGAGAGGAGGTTCCTATGTGTCTGGTGTCATCACCCCCCATGAAGGAAACTGTCCTGTCCTCCCTGAACCTGCCTCCACCCCCCGCAGGCTCAGAAGAACTGCTGCCCACTGACCAGGCCAGGGCAGAGAGCTGCACAGACTTGGCCATCATTGTGCCAACTCTCTCAGCTCCACAAGCATCAGGAGAGGGAGATTTACGGACTGTACTACCTCATGCCACTGTTACAGGGGAGTTGAAGAGAGGGGGTTCGGAGGAATCCAGACTGGAAGGCTGGACGGACCCAGGGACTGAGAGGGACACCAACCTCTGGGAGCGGCGAAGCATGGCTAAAGTAGAGAGGAGGCTCCTGAGAGACCCTGCTCCAAACAGCCATGGGAACAGGTCCCCAGCCATTTTACGATGCCTCCAGCTCCCCGCTCAGCCACTGGGCAAGGTAAACGCTGCCCAGCTCCTATCACACTCCACTTCCCACCCCCCAATTCACACACCTGGAGAATGTTTGCACTCTCGTTATCTCCCAGGTCACAGGGACAATCTCAGTCACGACCCAAGAGGTGGTGGGGCAGCGTGACTGGAGCCATACAAGGATGGAGATCATCAGCATGTCTGCCCACGGAAGAGGAAAACGCACAATGGACTAAAAATGCCAACACTGGGACACTAAGCACGTGGTTAATGGGGATCCACATGCAGAAAATGGGCTGCCCCTCAGGTGTGTTGATGTCTGCTTCCGGACCTCCAAGGCCAAAGCCTACCAGTGTTTGTACTGGGGCCTTGGAGAGAAGACAGGCCATACTTCCCCCTTCCTCATCACCACCCACCTTTACCATTCTAGACTATGTCCTTTCAAGTCCTCTGCGCTGAGTACAATCCCCCTCACAGACTGTTGCAGATACCATGGACATGTCTGCCCAAGGAATGTCGAAATTATTCTTGGACTGACAACTTGGTGAACTGCAGAGCCAGTTCAGAAAGTTCCTCTTTGTGGAAATGATGACCCCAGGTACACGCAGTGTAATTCTTGAGGATTTTCCCCCAAGCAGGACTCAAGGTGTCCTGCGGAGCAGGGTGCATGACACCCCCCCTTCTGAAGTAAATGCCTACCTACCAACAGTTCTCTCCTGCCATACCCTGACTGACACCCAAACAGCGCAAGTTCACAGGATCCAGGGCTTGCAACTGGGAGCAGCCATGCAGCACTTTAGGAGTCCCACCCGACTGAAGGAGCCGAAAGGGCCCACATCAGGGAAATCTCTACCCACACGGTGGCTGAGATCGACTTGCAACTTGCCATCACCGGATCGTCAACTTTTTCTGTCAGAAGAGACAGAATCCCTGCACGCGATGCAAACTGGGCGGGAACACTGTTGGGCATAGGTGGATGGTTAGGCTGTTAAGTAACGGCAATGGACATTAAAAAAAAAACACTGCATCGTACCTGAGAGGGGCCAGGGGACTTTTCATTTCTGTCATGTCAGTCCAGAGGAATCGACACTAGGAAGCATAGACTGTCATTTACCAGAACTGCAACAGTATGGAACCACAGAAGTGTACTGGGGAGAATTTGTTTGGTTACATCTGCCAAGCAGCAGATGACATGCGTTGAATAGCCAGCATGGTCAGAACATGGTTTAAGAAGGGACCCTGTACCTGTACTTCACCCTGTACCTGCTTGTCCACCTGTGTTGTCTGAGATATTTGGGTGATGTGTTTAGACTGCAATGAGGTGATGAACCTAGTAAAGCCACAGCTTTTGTTGCTACTTAATGCAATAACATTACAAGTGATCATACTTTTACTTTAGTCAGGGGTATTCTAAATGGGGGGAAAAACAATTTGCACAAACATTGTGGAATTGCCTCTAATATACTTTGAGGCAACAATATGATAAATGCTTGTTTTTTAATGAATAACAGTTTTTGAGTGTTTGGGTGGAGGTTGTTATTAGCTCAGGATTATCATTATCAGACTATCATTATCTCTGTATCTTTCCTCCCATTTCCAAATTCAGAGACACACCACTGATCTCATACCTCTGAATTTAAATAATGCAGGTGTACCTTCCTGCTTTCATCATATGGGTACATAAACTATGTAGGGATTATAGCTAATTACAAAAGGTGTTTGCAGTGATGTTCAGTGCATTAAGTTTGTATACTTTTGAGACTTAATGAACTCATCCTGTTGACATTCCTAAATCACAAACTTACTCCTGTGAAGTAACAATATCATTTTAGCCACACATTCCTCCTGCACTTGTATGTTCTCAACAAGCATTAGTTGAGTTTAGTTTAGTTTAGTTTAGTTTATTGACCTTATTAGCATTATTACAGGTTCATAAAGACAATTATGATTAAAACACTGAATTATTTTGCTGTTACAATAAAACATCTATACTAAGTAGACAAAAAATTTAAAGCATTGCAATTATCTAAACTGAAATCTAATATCTCATATCTCAAATCTAAAATCCGCTGTCATTTAGGAGTCTACACATATAGGGCATTGGTGATCTCCTGTATGTCTGATTCAGTTTGACATCTTGGGATGGCCAGTTTGTTCCTCGTGAGATGTTGGAATGTGGGTAACAAACAAGCCACTCAAACATCTTGTCTATATTAGGGCAGCAGTATGCCATAATGGTAAGCAGTTCGGCTTACAGCTGAAAGGTTGCTGGTTCAATTCCCAAGTGGGGCACTGCTGTTTTTCCTTTGGACAAGGAACTTAACTTGAACTACCTCAGTTATTATCCAGGTATTTAAATGGGTGACATAAATATTGTGAGCTATACAAGCACATCTCCCAAGGTAAACATGGTGTAATACATTTAATAAAGTAACACGTCTGTTATGTATTTTTAATTGTAAAATAGAACCCACACTGAATGACAGGACAGTCATGACCCTTCTACTTACTTGGGCTTGTGGGATTGAAGCGCACTGTTAGCATGTCTCCTTTTTTCAGCATCTGTTTATATGTCTGTGCAGTGCAGCTCAGCACACACTCCGATGGCATCTCGGCATCTCTAGACACTTCTGTTAGCAGGCTGTCCTCTCTGCCATAGTCCATGGCAGATACCTTCACCAGCAGAGCTGGCAGAAACCAACAGTAAAGCCCAAAAGAGCAGATACCCGCCATGACAACCCAGTGCAGTGTTAGAGAACTGTACATGAAAGGTTCCTCTTACTGTTGCTGTGTGATATTTTCTTTTCCTCAATTCCGAATGGTAACAGGGTTAGAAAATGTCGCGTTCACATTGCACAATAAACCTGTCCTCAAAGCAGAGCTATAAAAGAAGCATATTCTGTCTGCAGTTTGGAGTCTGTAGCCCCTTTTGAGATGCGTAGTGACCAGCAATGGGCAAAGCCAGGAGTATTTTCGTAGCAGTCTGCCAGCAGTGATCTAATAATAGACTTTTTTTCTGAGACGCTGCAGAGCTTCCAAGAAAGTGCACATAACACTCATGTGATCAAATTTCCAGTTTTTAATGACTGCACATTTACTTATAAAGTGAAGTATTGGTCTTTTTCTAGTTGTCTAATTTCATTGACAGTGAAATACTCTGCAGATCAATCCAGCATTCTTCTCACATTGTTTCCCCTTTGACAGATTAACAGTCAGAGATATTTAAAATTTTCTTGCATTTTGCAATTAACCAGACTTAGAAGACCCATAGAAAATACAGAAAACATATACTGTCATTGTAGTGTGCTTAATTATAAGTCTGTGAACAGAGTTGGTAGTTCTATAAAGCCTTTATTTTATCTAAATCAAAGCATAGGATATACATGGGTTTATAACATCATGGGTATATTTAAAATATGGTGAGTTAAGATTAAGTTTTTAATCACTATTTGTGCATATAGGATTTCATGATACATTGTAATTTACATTGAAGATGAATATTTAGATGAATTAATAAGTGCCTGAAAATAAGCTATTAACTATATTTAACAACGTAAGATGAATATTGAGAGCATAAAAAATAATACAAGAACTCTTAAGTGACCCCCTTAAGCTGCCATTTATTCCTGCTAAAGCACAAGCACTAAACTGACTGGTCAGCCCACCTGTGTCAATGAATTATGGCAAAATCACTCTGCAGATTTTACCTTCAGGGCCAGGATTATATCTTACCCTGAGTTCCATAGACTACATAAGGCATAAACCTTGGAACCATGTTTTGATATAAAGTGTTCACATTCAAAGAACCAAGTATTTAATATAAATAGCTGAAGATGAAGTAGCACAAAATAGTAACACAACATAGTAATTTGCTTTAAAAATGCAATGCACCATTGTTTTGTAGTGCCAGGGAAGAATAAATAAATCCAATTATCGAGTAAAAATAAAAAACCTCAATCTTAAAACCTGAATTAAGGACAAAGGCATTCCCATTAAATTATCTTGATATGATTATTATTATTATTATTCACAGGAATTATATTTGCTTTGCTTATATTGCCAGTTCATACCGCTGACAAGGAAATATTACCCATGATATTCGATTTTAGATGTTTTCCTTTTATGGAACAGCCATTCCAACTGTTCTACTCCTCTTTTTAAATATACCCTTTTTGGAACAAGTGGGCAATTTAAAAAAATTCCAAATGGCTTGAACATTACAGATTATCCCATTAAAGTATTTATGAACATTTTCAATACAGTGCCCACCTTTAAGCCTGAAAAGAACAACAAATCAAAGTTTGATGAAAATCCAGTAGTTTGTGTTTATGTGCAGAAACTCCAATACTGTGTGAGTAAGATCCTAAGCATAAGCATTTTTTCTGAATGTGTGCTCCACTTACACATGTGATGTCTCATTTCTAATTATTGTATAAACAATGGACAGGAAGGGCTGTGGAAGTAGGAAGCTTCTCAGTTTCACACATGGTGGGGGTTAGTGCCCGGTTTGCAGCCACACTGTTTGGGCAGATACACGGAGGAGATGACCAGTGTTTCAAACCTGTCCACATACAAGAATGGAACCAGCTCTTGTGACACAGATCGGCAGCACTCCATCTGGAAGAAGACAGGTGGGTTACATTTAGAGCACTGGCTTTTACATTATGGCCTTTGTTACAAAGAAAGTCCTCTCACAGTAATCTGTCTGATCCACATCACCTTTGAAAAACCAGTTCATATTGTGAAAAAGAATGTCTTCTCGGTTATTTGCATACTAAAGAAAACTAAGGACATCTCTCTTGCCTTAGGTATCTCTTGACTGGGTGGATTTAGGAACTTGTATTAAATTCAAACTCTTACCTCTGGAAACTCACTTGGGTGACCTTGTACACAGAGGGGTACCCAATTCACACAATATATCCTATTTTATCATCTGCACAGACAAAGCACTGACAACATTTTTTTGTGAAAGACAAATGAAGCTTCATTCCTTGATTATGTCTAATGCTGTTAGAAACATTTTAGTGCAGTAAGAAGATTCACAGGTGGGCTTTCTTCCCAGGAATGCTTCCTTTTGGATGTAATGTGCCTCTGCGTCTTCATTTTACACATGTTTTGATGATCTTAAACTGAAATTCAGCTGACTGAAGTAGAATCAATTATTCAGTGTACCTTAGGCTGTTCTCTAAGAAGTCATTGAGCATGTGAAAACCATACACTGGAATAGTGTTCTGGAAAATTCTTAATCCTACACAAACAATATACAGTATGGATCAGCAGCTGGGCCTACACAAAGCACTCATTTGTCTCGCTGAAGCATGATGCTGGAATCGATTTTCAAAAAATATTTTGGATTTTTAAAAATTATCTTGACATGTATAACATTAAATGTTCGTAATATAATGTTCAGAAAGAATGAAGTAAACAGTTTCATTGTTAAACATGAGGCACCTCATAAGAAATAGAAACATAAAATATTTTGTTGATTTGAATAAATATCAACAAATAAATATTTGAAAAAGGTGTTTATCTCCTTTGGAAGCTTTGATATTAGACCCTGGCTTCATCCAATTAGAGAATTGAATATGGGAAGTAGCTCAAATCTAATTTCTAATCTTGAACACAAAAAACAGACCATGGATGTTAGTAGTACCTTGGAAGGAGAGCTATGAGCTCTGCAAATTTGGGAGATTGAGTCCATTCGGGAAGAGCAGGGTGCACAGTGGGTGTAGATAAAACTCTCTGGATATATAATCCAGTTCTGCCAGCCCAGATCTGATAGACAGAGGACAGCAATAAATATGAGTACATCTCTGCTTGAAGAATTCATAAAACAATAGAATTATGGGATGAAAAGGAATTATTTATACTCAGATGTCAAAAACCACAACTTATACATCTATAACCTAAAATTACCTATGATTTAACCTATAATCTACAGTTAAGCACAAAGCATAGGGGGCTGCAATTGGATTTGTCAGATCCACTGCCAAATAATTGAAAATACAAACAAACAAACAACCTTTGATGAAGATTTTAGAAACCAGTTGACAGCAGTGCATGTCTGTCTTGTTGGTCCACTCATTGTTTCCAGGGTTCTCTGGTGTGGAGGTTGTGCTAACCCCTGATGAAGGACAAGGCAAAGAACAAAGTCAAAAACACTGTACAAAATAAATAATGTTGAATTAATGACAGAATGCTAAAATGAGTTGTTCAAGCATTATCTCTTCAGTGTTAGAAGTTTAGTTTGACCCAGTGAGTCTTACCAGTGACTTCTTGGATCTCTGTTGTGCTGTTGTTGGTGGCTTTAAATGCAGCCTTCCACTGCTCTCTTATCCTGCTCAGTTCAACACCAGACACCTGAGGCTCCTTTTCCAGGTTCAGTGCCTTCAGGAGCATCTGTCTGATATCCTTCAGCAGCTCCCCTTGGCATCTGCAAACAGGGGACAGGAAAGGGAAATGCACTGGTCAGTTTTAAAAGATTACACATGGCTACTTATTTGCTATGTATGGCTACTATTATTTGACAGCTTTGTTGGAACAACATAATCTCAATTAGAGATTAGACAAGTTATCCGTTGTACAAATCTTCATCTGATCAAATCAATGAACTGCAATGATTCAGCATTGAACAAAATCTTCTGCAGAGTATTTGAGCTGGGCATGTAATTGAACTCCATGTCTTTTATGTACACCGGCATTGCTTCAGTATAAAATGGTCTGTGTGAAGGGGAAAAATCAGCACCATCAGCACTGTAAAATGGGTGGGATCATAAGAACCCCTAAAATCATTTATGTAGACAGTAACACATAATTATGAAGGAAAATTAATTTGTCTGAAAGCCATCAGTGAAGGCCCCAGTACACAAGATAAACATTGCAACTTAAAGTCTGTAATTCAATCCACAAAGGCACAATGTGATTGTGTAGTGTTGGACCTAAGTAATGACAATTAAATGTATGTTAGTGACAAATTATTGATTTGATTTGATGTAATTAAATTATATTGGTTTGGTTTTATTTATTTATTTATTATTATTTTTTTTTAATCTGAATGGCACACTGGCAGGATAGAAAGGCAGCAAGATATGTCTTTTTACAGTTACTGGGAAAAGCTTGCTGTTCACATGCAGCAAGAAACTACTGATGAAAGACCTACATTAAAGTAGTTTAGTGGTTTGGATAGCCATGCTCTTAATTTACAAATGACACAAACTATGCTGTGAAACCATGAGAACCTGCTACATTTTGTGAAAATATATCCTGCAAAAAATACTTCATAATCATTGCATAGTTCCATAGCTATTCCATTCATTAAATTTCCTTCAAAGCTTTGTAAAGAACATTATATATACATGGTACTGCAGATGTAACCTGCTCCATGGATTCTAGTCTACACCGTTGTCAACAGATTGTGAGAAACAGAAATTCCATCAACATCATCTGCTGAGAATAGTTGGACCTCACCTGTTCATCTTGATCACAGGTATATCAGAGACAGTGGCGGGGGGCAGAGAAGCAAGTTTCTTCTCGGAGTGATGAAGGATGAATGCTTCTCCTTGGAGAATGCAGCAAAGCATAGCTGTTACACACAGCACACGGAACATCTTGGTCTTGGAAGATGGGTTGCAAGCTTCAGTCCAGGAAATTAAAAAAAATCTCCCTCAATATCTATTTGATTAAAAGATGTGCTACGATCAACTCTTTTGTGAAAGTGGAGGGAGGATATATTTGCTGGTTGGAGATGCTCTGCAGACTGCAGGAGTGGCCTACATGTCCAGTGGAGGTGAATGGAGTAAAAGTAAATAACTTGTCCACAGTAGCCTGGGAACATGGGGTTTTATCTCCTTGTACGCCAGGTTGTCCTTGGAATACTTTACATTGTTTCCCAGTCCCACAAGCATGAGAGGTTAAAAAGAGAGAGAAAAGGAGGGTTTTTCCTCTTGTCTGCTGATGCATGAGAAGGACAGTTGATTTCTTTGTGTAGCTTTGTGTCCCCCAGGTGATAAGATGAACACTTCTTCACTAACTGCCATTCAGTGAGTAAATGCTGGCCTGACCAACACAGCCAAAAAAGGGAGAAATGTCACACGACAGTGTAGTTACAGATTGATAATACAAATAGGAAAATGATATGTTTGCACTGGAACTCATAAGAATAATCCAATAACCAGGCTTGTCTAAAACATTTCTCTTATTATGATAATCTAACTGTACTTTCACAGTGAAATAAATGATAAAAAACACACAGCATAAAACAACTAGCAATAGTGTTCAAACATTAAAATGTCCTATTAACATAGACCTGATCATTGTTACTTAAATCATCATTAAACTTGTGAAGAAGGCACAAACCAGAATGATACGCCAGGAGTACAATACCTAGTAATGATTAATTAGCAATGATTAATTGCTACCTCAGTCCAAAGGTTTACAATTTTTTATGTTTACTTTGGATTTTTAAAGTTCCACTTTTGCCATTTATTCAAAGTAATATTCGGATTGGATCAAATCTTGAAAATGGGTTGTTCAAAAGAAAAAAGGATTCTGAAATCGGATTACATCACGTAATCCAGTCTTGGTTTTGATCTGGATCAAACCTTCAGTATGTGTTGTTCAAAACTTTTTAGTACGATTGGGATCCCTTTGATCCAAAAAAAAATCAGGATTATCCTGATCCCAGCAGAAGGGTGGATTCAGGGTGGATTTCAGGAACAAACTTTATTATATATACATTTATTTATATTTTGCACTTGATTTGTTTAACCGTAAAAGTAGATAAAGTAGACATTAGGCTACCCATTAAACCTTTCAGTACAGTAAAGTAAAAAAAAAAAAAGGATTTTAAAGATTTTAAAAGGATTTTATTGTGGATTTTGTCCCCATAAAATAATCCCCCAAACAGCTGACAATATCAAAAAAAAATTATTTTAACTGTCATTTATCACTGTATATTATTTACAATGATACATCAGAGATGAACCAGCCAAAAGTAGTTACTAACAATTGCATCCCTTATTGCACGTCAAGTCAGTCCCTCATTCTGAGAGAACGCCGGAGATTGGTCTGGGTCTTCAACAGGCTCAGGTGCATCATAAACATGATCACAGAGAGGGACATTGCGCCTGGTAGCGATGTTGAGCAGGACAATACAGGCAAGTATTATGTTGCACACTCCCTGTGCTGTTTTCTGTCTCTACTAGTTTCAATAAAAACACTTAAAGTGACCCCACGCTGGCTATTCTACCTGTTGTTCTTTACATAGCTAGTAGCCTACATTGTGATATGTAGTCCCATTCTGAGCACTGGTAATCCGGATTTGGTAATCTTGAAAAAGTTGTATCTGGATCAGGGTGATCCAATGTTGCTTTGAAAAACTGGCACAAAAGTAAAATGGATTACCTGATCCTGGATAGCAAAACATGGGATTTCCAAATCCGGATCATTCTGATCCAGATTAAACTTTTTGAACAACTGGGCCCCAGTTTCCAAGATTAACCTAGGATATTCTTCTGAAACACAATTAATGTGGAAGTTGATTTACAGTACTGTGTAGTATAGTACTGCCTTGGTGGAAAATGTGTAATTACTTTAATAAATTTTTGATCTCTTGTAATCGTGTTGTTTGTTTTGTTTGCTATTTGTCTAGTTTATGCTAAACAAAATGACCAGCTGCTACTTTTAATACTTAAAGATGAACAAATGCCTCCCCTCTCTTCTGTTAATCTATTTGGTTTTTATTTCTAAAAAATAAAATCTGAAAATGATCAAATTGTAATAAACCTTCAAAGTGAAATTCCTGATTCTTTTGTTAATTTTTTAAAAACTGTTTTAAGGCATATGACTGCAGGGTCAGACAACATCTGATCTGAATTTGGTATTGATTGTGTGACCTGAAGTAACCACAGGGAGGAGAAACCCAGATGCACCATGTTGGAGAGGAAGCTGCCACATTCATTCACTCCTGTGAGCTTTGGCATTTGTTGAAACACCAGAAAATATCTAAGATAAGAGAAGGACAATTGTTTTTGCTGAGCACCTGCCATTCAAGGACAGATGTTCTATGGCACCGCAAACTATTTATGAGTGCAGATGAATTGCAGAGTTTGAGATAATGCATACATCTCGATAAGGCCATGATATGATTATATGAATTAATTCGATTTTTGATATGATAGTAATTTTCTACTGAATAAACAAATGCAAAAATTGTTTGGCATTGGAGAAGACTTCTAGTCTGAGCTAAATTAATGCACCATAATTCCAAATGTTCATGAAGCATTTGGGATAAATGCCAGGGCCATATTGACAGATGGAGATAAACAGGACTACTTGTTGTGGTCATATTTTAATGCAGTGCAGCCTGGGTGCATAAAATTAGATTACCTTGGCAAACAGACTGGTCATCTTTATTTCATTCCATTACTAAATATAGACTCATACTATCACATCAAGTCCAAGTGAAACAGGCTGATTTGTTGAAGCAGGCAGTCTTTAGATGTTAGAATACAATTAAAGATAAAGTCTTTGTGAACTTTGCATTTAATTAAATTTCTGTTAAATAGTACAAGATGTTATAAATATTTTGAAGGAGACATCTGCTCATTTAAGCTGCACTTTTCCCATACCAGCTGCCCTGTCTCTGTGATTGAGTATCTGATTTTGAACTCCCCATGAAGTTCAGAAACTCCCTTGGACCCTTTTTTGGATTAAACAACCTTTAATGTTTACACAATACCTGTGGATTGCTAGACTTTATGATGATCTGCAGATCCTGCAGTTTTCCTTTTGTCCAGGCACCTCAGCAAGCCAGTGACATAGTGTCAAATTTATTCAAGTGAAGATTTAGTGGTTAAAAAGCCTTTCATATTCAGATGGATTGTCTGCCCATCTTCAATAAAGTGAATTAAGTCTGATGTATCCTAGCTTGCAAAGCATGATAGGTTCCCTGAAAGTTCGATATGTCACACATACTTGTATGACTGTATATTGACTCAGGTCAACAGCTGACTCCAGTTTAAAAGAGCAGAAAGATCTTTTGTTTTTGGATGAAAGTAATCTCAATATTAAAAAATAATAGGTAAAAGTTTTGGTTATATTTAAATGTCAAATCAGACAAAGTCCCATAATCTCAATTCAGTGGAAAAAACACATTTTGAAAAATAAGTCCCCAATGATCACTTCTGATCATAAAAGTGCAATCATACTGTTACATGCAGTAATACTGAATAGAAATGCCTGAGTCAAAGTTGGTTGAGCTCCCCCAAAACATTTCAGTAGGAATGGCAGCACCAGAGCTGTGCACTATTAAATGATTTAGACAAATGCACAGAGGTCAAGATAGAAGCTGTTATGTTCCCAGAGCCATCTTGGTCAATACAAAAAACAAAACAATGTAACTATAAAACATTAGTCAGACTTAACCATTACTAAACCATAACTTTTACAAAGGATGCCCACTAGTCACAATCTCCTATGAAACAATGCACTTTAATACTGGTATGCCCAACATCATACTGTATACTGGTCATAAGGGATGCTGGACAGTAAAATACTTGGTGGTCAGTGCACAAAAGCTGTAATGTGGATGTGCATTCACCATCTGAATTAATTTACAGTTTACCCACTCAGCTAACAATAGCAGCTGCAGTCTTTGCCCACTTTATCTACACTACATCTATATACACCTCACCATATTTTACATCATGTAACACATCAAAATGAATAAATGATAATAAATTTTATTTTGGACCTGCAAACACACAATACTAATTAATTGTTACAGCTGCACAATAAATATGACTTATTATATAAGTTGCTTGGGTGCTGCACAGGAGCTTCCACGTGAAAGACAAGAAAGATGAGAACTATACACACTTTTGGCATCAACTACAGCCACATAGTGTCTAAGACAGTAGTCCAGGACTCTTTGTTCTTTAGACACTTACAAACATTTTCATCATATTTTTGTAAACCTTTAGCCCATAATTCAAGGTTGAGGTGAAAACATCAGAGTTCTGATCTACATTATAGTTATATGTTTATAAGCATAAATATACACACATGTACTGTAACACATTACCATTTAAGGATTTCAGTTTTGTTCTTCTATAGTTTATAATCCTGCCCAAATCTTCCTGCCCTCATACAGATTTTGTCCTACACCCACACTACACAGTAAAACCTCTCTGTAAGTGAACATCAGAAGAAAGAGTTTAATGATGAGTAAATAATGGTCTTTCTCCTTAGCCATAGCAGAGCATATATTTGCTGCTTTGTCCCTAAAGCTACTTATTGGTTTTAATGCTATATCTTTGACACAGGTCATTTTAATGAACCTGGGCCTATGCATCGACTTTTTTTTCTAGATTGAGGTGAAATCTTAAGATTCTAACATAAAAAATGTCAAAATATATAAATGCTGTTAAAATACATATGGTAGTATTTTAACAGTATACAGTAGTAGTAGTATACAGTAGTAGGCTCATCTCACTTGCTAATCCCTGTACTTGCACAAGAGTGCTAAAGTGAGATGATTACAATCCTCTGTTACACTCGCATGCAGCCAATGCATTTTTCATACAACACACTACAGTAGAGTGGGCACTCATGTGAGGATAGACACTGCTCCACTGATGTCATCAAAGTCATAGGTACCTGAGAAATTTCAGGGCTGAGGGCTGAGATCAGGCAGATGAGAAGCCTCTGCTGACATACCTACCCCTGTCCTTTGGAATAAAGCTAATGTCAGCTCTGGCTGATGATAGAGCTGGGATTGAACCTGGGCCATATAGCCTAGCTCACACACAGTATATGTGCCTTAACCACTGTGCTACTTGGGATCCCAATTTATTTCTGAAACTCAGGTTTAACATGTGTGTTAACAATGAGTTTCTGCTAAATATTAATTTTGCTTTTTAAAGCCTGATTTAAATCATTTATCAGCTGTTTTTGCATGTGTATTGTTGCCCATTCCCTTAGCATGTACAACTTAGTAGCACTTACTGCCTTTGGCTCAAGAAGCAGTTCAGGATGAAGTTAATTGCCCATAAGTGCAGATCTAGGATTACATTTCACAACCCTAATTCTAACCTGAACCCTTTTCAGGTGATGGGCAGTTCCCTAGGCAATTTATTTCCTTGTTGGAATATTTCTTTGTCTATCAAAATAGATAATGACATATTGTCTCTGCATGTAAGTTCATAGTCTCAAAACAATGAGCTTCCCCTTTACTCTGTCTGACTCATTTTCTGCCTCAGTCACAAATAGAGTCAGTCACAAATAGAGTTAGTTATATGTTTATATATTTCAAAAGGTTTAAAACAGATTTAGGTCTGAACATATTTATTTTATTTTAAATATTTTTACAGTAGAGATTTTAAAATAAATGAATGAATGACATGAATGAATTAGAATTGAGTGTTTTCTACAATTTAATATTTGATGTTTAAAACCTATATAATTATTTTACAGATTGAAATTTCAAAATAAGTAAAATTATTTTCAGTTGAATATTTATTTTTGAATCATAGCTTCAAGATATCTTGAAATATCTTGAAATATTGTTAAATCTCACAATATCTAAGAAAAATCTAAGAAGTCTCATGAAAATGAGTTAATTTGACAGCAATGACAGCGTTACAGGAACTTAGGATGTATGATGCTGGGTACATCATACTAAGCACCGCCTAATAACTTCTACAAGCAAAATACTAGTATGTGCACAAATAATGGTGACCAAATAAGGGTTTCAAACATAGTCAATTTTCGACCTGCAAAATCTCCTTCCATATAAGAAGCTGTGCTACACCTCATAAATAACTAACAGACACAGGCCTGGAGTGTATTGACATTTATCAGTATAAATACATTTTAGATGCCTATAAGGATGGCACTCAAACATGGGCCAATTAGATATTATCAAAAAGTAAAAGAAGCTGAACAAAAAAGATTCGGACAACACAAGGCCTATTGATTGGGGTTTTCGTTGGCCCCTTATCTCTTTTGAGATAAGATACTGTTCCAAGAGTGGGCGCCATCCTTTCTGGGGGGCATGGCTGCCACTCAACACAGCTGGCCTCTAATTGTAAAAGACGAAACCTGAAAATAAACAGAAATAAATTTACAATTCATATCTATAGTTCAAGGACAAGTAATCTTTGTTAGAGAGATTTTGGGCAAATTCAAAACAACACTAGACCATAGATTAGAGATTGAATTCTAGACAATCTCAGAGTAAAAATGCAAACTAAATTGTTTGAAAGGGATAATTTCCTACCCATACAGTGCTGTGGGTTACAGGAATGAACTTTTGTTGAGGTTTCTGATAGAAATAAAAAAACGAATGACCCCGTGATATATAGAATAGATAAGACTGAAATTGGAAGCAACTTTCACTCTGTTAATGGTGAAAACATGGGGAAAACTGTAGCTACAATCTACATGTTGTGCACATTAGACAATACCACAAAGAGAATCAGGGAAACATAGAAACTATTGCATAGTTGTGTAAAGAGGAGGCTGGAACAACACTTCACAAAGGAGGCTTTGTTTTCATTGAGGGTACTTTATTGGGGAGGACATGTATAACAGGTGCACGAGCAGCAGCACTAAATTTAACACTTCAAATGAAATTCCTTCCCAGACATTGGAGTGCAGAATGCTTGTAAGACAAATGTGTACAGTTGCTTGTACACAAATGTGTACAAATAGCTTTGTGGATAATGACCTTCAACTGTTTTTAGTAAATAAATAAAAAATGTTTAAAAAATGTTTCCCTGTGAACGTTCATTTATGTATAGCACATCTATCACTCCACAGACCCCTGTATTTACAAGCAGACAGATTAAACCAGTAAGTGTGGAAAAATATTTGTATTAAATTATTTCCCTTGGGAATCTGAGGGGAGAAAGGGATGCAGCACTGTTTTGTAAATCTGTGACATTTACAGGTTATAATGACATCATTAAGAAATTCCTTCCCCAACGCTTTGTTAATAAGGCATTTATCCAAACATAACCCACAGCTAAAATTATGTATTGTATGGAAATGTTAAAATAAAATGAAAATTCACTCTGAATGGGGTGGGCGTCAGTGGGTGTAGAGAGTGGATAAATTGGTACTGTGTCCTCCATGGCATAGAAATTGGTGCGTTGTGCTCCATAGTATAATGTAGCTATTAAGTCATTGCTAGATGTTTGTTTGCACTCACATTCAATTAAAGCAAACCCCAACCTTAAGTTAGAATCAATGTCACCTCAAACTATTGACATAGCTTGGTGGGACACAGGCGTTTGCCAGTTCTTGCCTTTTAGCAGTTATACTATGCTCCTATATAAGGAAGGGTCTAGCCGCGTGGAGGTATTATCCTAATCCAATTTGGCCTTATTATCTTGATTAAGTGATCAAAAGGGCTAAGACAGACACTTAAGTACATCAAAAGCTTGGAAGAGGGGAATGGAAGAACCACAAAGTCATTAGACAAGGAGTATGTTTAGGGCCCTGTTTGGTGTAGCAACATCTTAGACCTCTAAGCAAAAGGCACCCCTACTGCAGCTGAAACCTGTGATTTAGTGGGATCATTTGCTAATTTCTATGGTCTAACAAATTGTCTTACTGCATGCTTCCTCTCTCCTCTTAAACAAGTTTCAGAGTGAGGGTCACAAGAAGGTGGACATGCTTTTTGCTAGAATGTAAAGACTGTGAATGTGAGGTGGATCGGGGGTGTGCTTACAGAGAAGACACAGTGACAAGGTACGTGCTGCGGTTTTCTGTTTTGCATAATATCCAGGCTTTTTTGTAAAGACTTAATTCCCAAAACCAATGTTATATGACTAAGGGAAGAGCAGCAGTGGACTTTGTTTCATAATAAGGTCATTGTAAATTTGTTGGTTCCAATTGCTTTTCGAGCTACTCGAAAAAACAATTGGCAAGATACAACAGTATACACAAGTGCATGAACACCCATTACAGCCATGAAACAAGGCCAATGGTTGCTTATCACTGTAACTGGTTGCAGTAGACTAGCTTGTTTTCCTGAAATATTTTGGGTTTCAAGGCCAGATGGTTTAAGTTGTATATTTTTATGTCATAGTCAAAATTTAAACTTTTTGTCAAAAATAATCTGTTTTATCTTTTAGGCTCAATTTACTGTATCATATTATTGATGAATTGTGTTCCTTTAAATATCACATTGCCTCAAATATCTGAAATGATTCTAAGTTTCTGCTGCAAAGCCAAGGAAGTCCCAATCCTCCTAACACACATCTAGTCAAGGCAAATGATTTAACTGGTTGACCCTGAGCAATTAACACCAAGGGGTATGTTCCAAACCTCAGTAAAACTCACTTGTTCATAATCAAATTATACCATTTCATCCCATGCAAACAAAATCAGAATTTGACACACAGATATCTGTTGTCAGAATAAAAACAAGATGGGTATGTGCGCAATTACCATTGAAGATACATCATCCCATTGTACTGAACAGAAGAAGGAAGTCCAGAAGTGTTAAATACTTATGTACCGACACATCATGGAGGAATAAATTACAACACAACCATACAGAATTCATTAAAGCATGGGTGTTCTGAAGTTGTCTCCTATATACTCATGTACAACATGAACCTGAAAGTACATGAGAAGGATTGAGGCCAATCAGGAAGGTCAGGATCAAGGGCCGGGTGGGAATCACTGGAGATTAGACGGCAAGCCACCTGGTTCTTGTTACCACAGGAACACGTCTCCTCCACTGCTATTTTCCCTTCTGTCCACCCACGCACCACCCTTACAGCAGGTCTCAGATCGCATTACTTTGACGTGATGGAAACTTGAGTCAGTCTGCTGGAATCTGAGACTGATTGTGGACTTCACTGATACCTGACAATTTGTTTTCATGACAGTAGCAGAGCAAAGGGCCATGGGATGTGGAGTCACAAAATCAAGTGATATAGGATCAAAAGCATGCAGAAAAGGTAACCCTATGACTCATCCATGACTCATATTTGTGCAGTATTGCTTAAAAAAGTGAAACTGATTAATTGTTCAATACTTTTCATATACCATATACTTAGAATATTTGCCTTTTCAGTCAGTTTTATTTAATGTGAATGTGTTTATACAAAATCATGTAACCAGTTTATTACTTTAAAATATGTTAGATGTTTTTAAATGACCTAACCAATTGTTTTGTCCTTCTGAATCCTCTAAGGGAGCATCTCAGGCACAGGTAAGGTCTTGTGCTACTATCTTTCATTTGTTAAGGGTTATTTATTTTATAAGTATCAAAAAATCTGTTAATAAAATCATAAACACTATACATGCATAATGTAAAATGTTTGCTTGTTGGTATTCCCAATGTTGGCTTTGATATTAGGCAATTTTGGACATTTTTAGTCAATCTACATTAAAAAATATCATTGAATTTCCTCTGAAATGGGATCATCCTGCATACTGTCATCAGAAATAGGTGATCTGGCCCCTAGCTTTCAGCTTTCCATTTCACCCTTAAAGGCAGTAATAATCCGTTCCAGTATTTTGTCACAGTCAATGTTAACTATAGTTTAAGACCGGGAATGAAGAGTTTTTCCATTCTGTAACTGTAGTTTTAAAATAAAATTAATTTTCGGTACCGTATTTGGAAAATCATGATAGCGTTAGTCTGTATATTTGGTGGATGCCACAGTTGCCGCCATAATATATTACTGGACTGAGTTGTACAGCAGGAATTGATTCGGTCTCACTCTTTGCAACAACTACACTGGTTAGGACCTGGGGCCTCGTTTATAAAACGGTTTTACGCACAGATTTGATCTTAGAACGTGCGTACGCTCGAATCCACGCCAAAGTTCAGATTTATAAAAACGGTCTTTGACGTGGAAAAGTACTTAGCTCCACGTCAGGTTCCAACTTGGCATACGCACTTTCCCTTGTGGCGATGTTGGAGTACTGCAGCTATTCGGAAATCTAAGAGCGCCAACCAGGGTTTCCGCTAGGATTTTTTCTTGCCGGTCCGGTATCCGGAAAGAATTTATTTTACTGGACAAATTCGAAACTTACCGGTCACGTTTCAATAACACTATGTTACAAACGCAAATATAATGTACACCTAGGTTGACGAAGGAATGACAACAACCTCAAGTCAGTTTGACTATTTAATGTACAGTAACGATTGAGCAAAACCTCAACATTAGCCGCTAAAATGTAGGCTACGTTTTGTATGACCATTATTACCGGACATTTTGACCTTTTCGACCTCGTTGTGAGCTCCTGAAGCTGCTTAATAACAAAGTGATCATTTAAATCAGCTGTGTTGGAGCAGGGAGAGATCTAAAACATGCAGGACAAGGGGTCCTCCAGGAGAGGTTTAGGAAACGCTGCTCTACTTGATAATGGCGAGCTGCAAGAAAAAATTTTAGCGAGGCCGAAATCGAGGTCCTGTTGGCGGAGGTGCAGATGCGTGCAGGGACGCTGTTTGGGAGCCTTTCCAGTAGCGGTACCACTAAAACCAACTACGTGCCATCTGGGCGTAGCTCTCAGCAAACGGTACCTACTTAGCCACTCGTCATCATGCACAAAGACGTCTGCCCGATCTGTAAACTCGTTCCCTTCCTATTGCGCGGTTGGCTATATCTTTGAGAAGTGCCAGTGCTGCCATACTTCCTCTTGCACACCACTGCATTATTGGACATTTTATAGCCTACGGATTGACCGAAATGTTGTACACGTGTGGAACCATAATATGTATATTAAATAAATTTCCTTCAAGGATGTATCAGTTATGCTGACAGGGGTAGTTTTGGAAAACCAATGTGTGTTTTTTGCTTTCCACAAGTAGCCTAGCTTGTATTGTTTTAATTTATTGATAACTTTATTGTGCAAACCATTACAATAGCCTAAGCAATGTGTTCAATCTGGCAATACAACTACAACAGCATCTACTACTACTACTACTACTAATAATAATAATAATGAGGAAACAATTAGGCAGCAGACGACAGGGTTTTTACCAGGGTTTGCCTGGTAAAATTAATGAAAAAAAAAAAAAAACAATAAATTAAAAACTTGCGGTCAAAATGTCCGGTAATAATACTCATACAAAACGTAGCCTACATTTTAGCGGCTAATGTTGAGGTTTTGCTCAATCGTCACTGTTCGTTTTGCTTAATCGTTACTGTTCATTAAGTAGTCAAACTGATTTGAGGTTGTTGTCATTCTTTCGTCAACCTAGGTGTACATTATATTTGCGTTTGTAACATAGAGTGTTATTGAAACCTTACCGGTAAGTTTCAAATTTGTCCGGTAAAATACATTCTTTCCGGATATCGGACCGGCAAGAAAAAATCCTAACGGAAACCCTGGTTGGCGCTCTGAGATTTCCGAATAGCTGCAGTACTCCAACATCGCCACAAGGGAAAGTGCGTATGCTAAGTTGGAACCTGACGTGGAGCTAAGTACTTTTCCACGTCAAAGACCGTTTTTATAAATCTGAACTTTGGCGTGGATTTGAGCGTACGCACGTTCTAAGATCAAATCTGTGCGTAAGACCATTTTATAAATGAAGCCCCTAGTGTTCATCAACAGCAAGTGAAAGGAAAGATTTGTTTTTGTTTAACTACTGTAGCTAAGTGGTACATTAAATCAACCATGGTGTGGAATTTATTATTTACATACAAAATAGTAATGGCAATTCTAGAGTGTCTTCAAAAATATTTTTAGAATAATTTATAAATAATGATGATACTCAAAAATAAAAGGGAGTAACTTGCTTTATGAAATATTTTATAACAATGTACATAGCTTTATTACAAACTTTATTAAAATTACTTTGTGCCATTGATTCTGAACTTAAGTCAGTTAAATCTAAAATCATCATACATGCAACATTGAGTTGCATGGTGACAATATTTTTTTTCAAGAGTTGGAGTGAAATGGGCCATTTGATTAATTTTATTATTAGGGACATTTTTTCAATGTATTTAAAAAATGAATTAATGAAATATTGGGAAACAAACTAACCACCATTACTTATTCTTCTCTGCACCATGGCATGTAGCTGCTACAGGTAAGGCAACAGTATTTCCTCCTCTATACGTGACTCGGGCCATTGCAGAGACGTTAATCCAGTCCATCACCTTTAAGGTGAATTCAGCAGAGTGTACAAATGTATTTGGAATGACTAAGCTGTGGACTGAACTCACAATTTGAAGTATCAGTGGTGTAGGTGAATGGTAATCAGTCTACACAATTTGGCCTGTTGGCCTGACATTTCATTCAAAATAACCCACCTATGTCTATGAGAGAACATTTTTGTTGGTGTCAGTTCACCTCAGCTCTTGATTCCAGAAATGAATAAATTTAAGGAACTGACAAGAGTTGTAGGAACTCTGCCTTAGATGTGCTACCAAACAATTAAGATAGCTAGCTACATACAGAAAATGCACATTTGCTTCCCCCCCCCCCCCCCCCAGCAATGAGAGCAGCGATATTAATTCAGCGGTGGTACCGTCAATACGTCGCCCGCATGGAGATGAGACGCAGATGCATCTGGAACATCTTCCAGTCTATTGAATATGCAGGACTGCAGGACCAGATAAAGGTGAGGCCCAGATACCAGGAGGTAACTTTCTGGTTTGCATGTATGTTTTTCTTTTTCTGTACTACAGAAGTGGATCAAGTATTAGTGTTTTACTAGGCATGGTATTGCATGGTAAAACACTTAGTAGGTATATATTATAGAGGACCACCTTTCACTGTATATTGTATGCTCAGATTTGTATGCATGCATGCATGGTTAAGGTCACCAGGGAAAGCAAGTATAGTGAAATTTAATAGAGCACGCTATGACATGTGCATTGATGAGGTAAAGGTTGATATAGTAGCTATAGTACTGTTTAGCAGTTGGTAAAAGTATAGAATAGAATAATGGAATATCATTTGGCTTGAAGCTTTAGTATGTTAGTCATGATGCTACAGTAGTTAACCTATGTAAGCATCATGGACTTGCACTTTAGACAAGCAACTTCCTTCCTTGGAAATCTATCACTGTTTGGGCTTGAGACTCTTGATTGTAATTACATACTTGACACTTGAAATAATGGGTGTTCTTGAGAATTATTGGGTTAATTCATTTTGTACAACATGATGGAGCAATATTAGCTGATTCCCCCTGGCAAAATTGCTCAAGCTGTACCAGGTGACTTGGGGAACAGCAGTGGACAGCAGTTTTGAGGTCTTTCCAGAGATGTTGGATGGGGTTAAGGTCAGATCTCTGACTGGGCTACCTAAGTACGTCAATTTTCTTCATTTTAAGCTAATCCATCGTTGTCCCGCTGAAACACAAACTTCCTCCTCTCCTTTCACTCCATGGCGACAGTGTTGCATAGTGGTTAAAGAGCAAGACTTGTAACCGAAAGGTTACCAGCTTGATTCCCCACTGGGGCACTCCTGCTGTACCCTTGGGCAAGGTACTTAACCCACAATTTCCTCAGTAAATCCAGCTGTGTAAATGGGTAACATTGTAAAGAAAAAAAAAAAAAGCTGTAACCAATGTAAGTTGCTCTGGATAAGAGCATCTGCTAAATGCTAATAACGTAATGTAGCTCGGTTAGAGTGACAGTTGGCAACACAGTAGCCTCTTTGATACGTGCTATTCTTGTTCAGTGATTAAGTTTAGGGGAGCAGCCTGCCCTAGGCAGTGTGGCTATAGTTCCATATTTCTTCCACTTCTGTATGATGGACGCCACTGAGCTCTGACATATGTTCAGTGCCTTTAAAATGTTCTTGTATCCTTCCCCATATTTTGCTTCTCCACAATTATATCCCTCCCTTTTTTGAATGGTCTTTTCTCTTCATTTTGATTTTTCATTGGAAAATCCAACCATACTGCTTGACCTTATAGAGAAGGAGGGTCTTGAAATAATTCAAAACAGGTGATCGACTAACTTCCTACACTGGTGGATTATTTAGTTTATTTATTATTATTTAGTTTATAAGACAATATCTTGCACCTGTGCAAGGATAGCCTTATAATTATGAAAGGTATGAATACTTTTTAAATCTCAATTTTATTTATTTATTTATTGTAAATTTTTTAAAGGTTTTGGACATTTCTTTTGATTTGTCATGATGTACAATATTGTGTAGACCACCTGCAAAAAAAAATGCTTTAATATTTTTATAACTTTGGAATCTAGGACAATAAATTGTGAAAACTATATATATATATATATATATATATATATATATATATATTATTAATATTTTTTTTAATTAATATTTATTTAATGATGTAAAACCTTCTCAAAGCAAATCTTAAGGGTTGATTACGTTGGCCCTGAGATAAAGGCTAAACATCTTTTTGGTTATTATGGATATTATTGGTGTTTACAACTAGACAAATTCTTGCAGTATGTTTTACAATACTGGAAGCTGTAGATTTGTGAGCTCTAATAAAGATTTGTGAGCTCTGACTACTCTAGGAACTCTGTTAGGGTCACTCACCGACTGAACTGACTGACTGACTGAACCACTTTTTTCTCATGAAAAATACAGTGAAGTAAAGTGAAACTTGACCAATGAATTGTTAGAATATTGGTAACGTTCATTACTGCATCGAAAATACTTTCAACAAATTTTATGTTTTTCTACTTTGTCATTTTTCACTCTGAAATTAGTACATTTTATGGGTTGCCCTCATTCAATATATGAATCAGTGTTTGACACATGTTTAAATTGTGTATTCTGTTTATCTCAAACAGCTGTACAATTTCCTGGGCTACCTTGTCGATCACTTCACACCAGCTAGCAGTGAACGTAAGGCCTTCCTCCTGTCTTTATCTGGTAGCTTCAAACTACAACATTCTAACCCTGCTGCAAAGACCAATGTATGTCATTTGTCCCATCCAGGAAACCTGATCTCTCACATCTTCAGGGAAAATGAGATCTGTCGTGACGTGGAGTGGGAGAGGTACTTCTGTTACAAGAACATTGAAGTGCCAGAAATCTACTCTGGACCTCACCTCACCTTCCCTCTCACTGTTGTTCAGGCAAATGAATTAGTGGTGGCCTTCAAGAACAAAAAAGTAAGTACTTCAGAGTGAAATTTAGTAAATAGGGCTGTAAACAAATACTCTCTGCCACACAATCAACACCATTCTGAGGCGATATAAACATAATTGACCAATTCTCCTTAATATTACACATTGTACTGTGTAAACATTACTAAATATTACACATTGTACTATGTTTGATGAGTGTTGTGTTGATGCATATTTTGCATTCCATTGTTCTCTTATTTTTGGATTAAGTTAAGGATCCATAATGGTTTAAATGTTAAAACATATGCATATTTTGACCACAAGGGCTCTCATTCCCTCATTTTCTGTGTTTTTCCTAGTAGCAGCTCCATTCTCGATATGTCCTCCAGCTTCTCCTGGAAACTTGGAAACTGCTCAAAACCCTTCCAAATATCAATCGGATCTCTACCTGCAACAGCAAAGAGATCACTATCTGTGGTAAGATCTGTGCTGTCCTTACAGGCCTCCACAATTTAGTTTAGTCTAGCTTTTGTTTTGTGTGGAGCATAATGGTCAATCATTACCATTTATGCTACGATGTTCCAGCAATTTATGTGCATGCATGACCCATTGTCCCATTTTCTTTAGTTTAGAGCTTTGTTGAAGTAAGACGCCAATGACAAAGGTATTAATATTGCCTGTTTATTTCAACTTGTCAGGAGATTTACATGGGCAACTTGAAGATTTGCTGTTAATATTTTATAAGGTGGGTAATATTAGTATCAGTGATCTTTCTTATATAAAGCTCATGTATTGCTGCAGGTGAGCATGAGATTAGGGCCCCAAAAAGTCAGATATACAGGAAAACACTGATGCATCCTTTTGTGTAACTCTTTAGAATGGTGTGCCATCAATGGAGAAGCCATATGTTTTCAATGGGGACTTTGTGGATCGAGGGAAGGACTCAATCGAGATACTTCTCATCCTATTTGCTTTCCTACTGCTGTACCCGAATGATGTTCATCTTAACAGAGGAAACCATGAGGACCACATTGTTAACCTTAGGTACTATTAATTACAGACTTGCATGCATTCAAATGTTTTTGTGAAATCAATAGGAGAAATTGTTTAAAACTCTGTTTTTTTAGGTATGGCTTCACCAAGGAAGTGTTGAGTAAATATAAGGTAAGTTTTGTTTCCTTTGTTTGCATTCCATTAATTTACCATCAATTTACTTTGTGGCTTGACCATTGGGTCAGCTCACAAAACTGTGGCAACACCCCGTGTGACTTTTTGTGTTACATTCTCTTAATATCACCTCTGAAATTCCAACTATAACTGCAGCCAGCAGTCTAAAGACTGGAGGCCCTAGAGTTAAAGAGGAGACTCTGGCCACTTCTGCTGTGGCTATTTTCACATATGGTGTAGGTCGAACTACAGCTAAGAGGATTACAACATCTTCACAACAACGGAATGCCTTCTAGTAGTCAGCTGAATTCCACCCTGGCTATGGGCCAATTAACATTAAAGAGCTTTCTAAATGACACAGTTGCCCCTGTATACCCTGCTGAAGAGATTGTTTTGTTTTAACTTTCCTTTTAAAAGTATTCATGTCACTACGTCTTTTAACATTAACCCTCTGAGGTAATTACTAGGAGGTTTGGTTGAAATTAATTAAAATTAATTAATTCATTCATTTGAAGTACAGATTTTTTACCAGCTTTTATGAAAATAGTGAGCAGTTAAAAGTTATTTTGCACCATGTTCGCATCCTGTACAAACCTGATTTCAAATTGTCCTACCCTCTGCAGAAGGTAGCTTTACATAGACTGTAGTGGGTACAATCATTATTACATAAAAATATGTTAACCGGGGGTCACATTGAGCACAAGCTAAGCCCTAAGACCCAGGTTCAGAAACTGTCCGTGTCATTTGAATAGTATTCTACAGCAGTGGATCTAGGTATCCAGATCTGGGTAGATTGGCAAGGGCTTCCTCGTCTTATTGGCCTCAGGTACACTGCAATTCATCAGACAACTGTAAATCAGTGGAGTAGTGTCTACCGTCCAATCAGCACCCACTTCACTGTGATGCATTGCCTGAAATGCACTGCATAGCAGAGAAAATAGCCATTGAATGTATGCAAGTGTGTCAGAGGATTGCATCTGTCTCACCTCAGCACTCCTGCACAAGTTCAGAGGTTGTCACAGTGACAGTAGTGTAATGTACGATCAACATTTTCCAAAAAAAAGCGATGCATAAAAGGAAAAAAAGCATAAAAAGATTCAGTGTTCCAATCACAATAACTGTCAGGTGACCATACTGAAACTGTAGTGTAACATAATTGTTTTAGCTTTTAGAGTGCATGAAAAATGTCTCTCTGTTGTGATCTCTCAGCTTCACGGGAAGAGAATTCTGAAGCTGCTCCATAAGATCTTTAGTTGGTTGCCCCTGGCAACGGTAATTGACCAAAAGGTGTTGATTCTGCATGGAGGGATCTCTGACACCACTGACCTCAGTGTCATCACTAAAGCTGACAGACACAGAGTAAGTGCCCCTTATTTTGAATCTTAAGCATTGCTGTTACCCGAAGTGGATAGCACGCTCATCTAGCCTTCCTGAGAGACCTTTGTGTTGTCAACAAGAACTGGTTCTAGAATGCATAGCTTCCTGTTATATTTTATAATTCATATTTGTATGGTTTTGTCTCTCAGTATCTATCAGCACTGAGGCCTCCAAAGAAGAAGAGACTTGACTCAGAGGGACACTCATCTTTAGACTCGGACATGGACGACGAATCATGGGGCCCCAAAAACAGCCCTGTCAGATGGAGGCAGGGTTCTCTGACCTACCGGAACCCCTTCAGCTCCCGTAACGATTTCCAGCGGCGATCACTGCAGGACTTCTCAGACAGGCTAAAATGCTCAGAGGAGGAGGAGGAGGAGTTGGTGGAGCGACGGAGGAAAGCCCGGTTCAGCTGGTCCTACAGGGACCTCCACCAGTCCCTTCCCTTTGACAATGACTCTGACTCCGCTGAGCTCTACGATGTCAACAGTGAGGAATGGAAACAGGTAATTCTTCATAGCTCTCTCTGGCTGTGACATTCAAGAAGATATGGATGTCTAATGAGTAGAAATGCAGTGTTATTCTGTTTGGCTCAACATGATGTAGTAGGTGGTTATAAAACTTTGTCAACCTGGCAGTGTTACTTTGTATTTTCAGCAGGACTTGTTATCTGTCTTTCAATACCTTCTGGTATTGATCATTGAGTGTGCTTGTGGAACATGGTCGGACCCGTCTCTATAGCCTGTCATTTGACTGCAGATTGTGGACGTTTTGTGGAGTGACCCCATGCCTCAGGATGGCTGCATCCCCAATGACTTGCGGGGTGGTGGGTGTTACTGGGGCCCAGACGTGACGGATGAGGTCCTGAACAGACACAACTTGCATCTGCTTATTCGCTCCCATGAATGCAAGCAGGAGGGCTATGAGTTCTGCCACAATCGCAAGGTAAGGTATGCACTACAAAGGCTTAACTGTCAGGAATATGAGAGAAGGATCCAGATGCAGACCAGACTAGTGAAATTTCTGTGTTTATAGACGGTTCAGAGCCAAAAATTGAGGTCGCGAAATAGTCCAAGGTCAAAAAGCCAAGAAGGTCGGAACACACACAACCAATTCAAAAAACACAAGGCAAAATCAGAATCCTAGTACAGGCAGAGGGGATCAGATAGGCAGACAGGAGCAATGGGCACAGGCAGGAGTCAAAGTAAAAAAAAACAGGCAGATTGCTCAGCAACAATCAGGCAGAGAATAATCCAAATCAGCAGGCAAAAGGGAAATCCAAAAGGCACACAGACACAAATGTACAAAGCTTGGAACAAAACAGCCAAATACACTGAGTCAATCTGGCAAAGAATTGGGAAAACAGGGGGGTTTAAATGCATAGACAAATAATGACAAAACAGGGTGAGTAGAATGAGTTTCTGATGGTGGGTGTGTTGGGAGGGCAGACCGACAGGACAGGAGGCGGGATGATGGAGAACATGGCGTCTGTAAACAAAAGCACATGCAAGACAACAACAAAAACAAAAAGCAAAGATACAACCATAAAGACAGATGGGGAAAACACATCTAACAGGAGGACCGCAGGCAGAGGTCCTGACATTAACACAGTTACAACTACAATTTTCATTTTCTGTTTTCATTTTCATTGTTCATTTTCTGTGAAAATTCTTGTTCTTGTCTCTCAGTGTCATTGTGTTATGTCGAACTGTTGTATTGTCACCGTGGGCCTGAGAGAAACGCAATTTCAATTCTCCGTATGTCCTGTGCATATTGGAGAATTGACAATAAAGTTGACTTTGACTTTGACTTTTGACTTTGAATTGGATATACATTTTGAAAGCTAAAAGCCCTTTATAATATTAAGAAATAAAGCTTGGCATATTCCATGAAATGACATGGGAGAAAGCTGCATAGCAAAACCAGGAGTTGAAAAGAGCTACTTTGTGGGTTCCAAGAAGGCTGGAGTTTTACAATGACACAGAAGTAGTTCTGTAGGCCAGATTTTTTCAAGTACTTATTCATGTGAAAATACTGAAAAGTGTTTCATTGAACATACATCAACCAAATTTCAAACAATGCTACATGAATGTGTGGGAGAAAACATTCCTAATAATGTAGCTAATGAACATTTAAAAAGTATTTTTAAAAATCACTCAAATTCAGAGACACACAACTTATTTATCAGATCAGTTTGCTTTGTCATCTTTAAAGAAAGAGAGCTCTAATTTGCTCTTGTTTTGTGTTTGAATAGGTTGTGACAATTTTTTCTGCCTCCAACTACTATGAGGTGGGCAGTAACAGAGGTGCCTACATTAGACTGGGTCCAGATCTGGTGCCTCATTTCATTCAGTACCAGGCCAGTGATATGACTCGAGGACTAAGCCTGAGGCAAAGGTAAAATGGAGAGCAATCCTGCAGGTAGCTATCTGCAGTATATGCCCATATATTGTATGTACATTGGCTGCACTGACCAAATTATGTACAGTTCCTAGCCCCCATTTTGTCCCCTGTTCCTTCAGTCTCCTCTACTTTCCTGGCTTATTCACAGTGTTGGACATGCTGAGCACTCTGCCCTAAGGATCCTGAGAGAGCAGCTCTTTGCACACAAGTCAGATCTCATCAGTGCCTTCCAGGAGTATGACCAGGAGAACACAGGTACTCTGCCTTTTATTTGACTGTATTTGCAAAACAGACTCTCATTTCCATGATTCTACCCTTAATGAAGACCTGCTCTAAAGATCAAATATCACAGGCTGAGGCAAAAATAAGGCAGTTCAAAGCTGAAAATTGATTATGTTATTTAATTTAAACACTTAGATACTTTGCAAAATTTTGAATAATTCTTGGTAGTAAAACAAATTTTACTTAATGCTGAATGACTGAATGCTGTATGTGCATTTAAGACTGAGATTCTGAACTGGGTTAGAGTAAATGAGTAACTAACTGAATAGGTGCATAAGAAAAATGTGAAACTGTGCTCTAATGTTAGTCTCATTAGTGTCTCATTAGTGTACCAGTGACTCTATGGGTCTTTACACATATTGAACATAGAACACACTCCTGAGCCATGCTTTCAATCAGTGGTGGGACACCATCTAGTGGTCCACAAGCTGAATGCATTGATCAATATTTGTGACAAGTAAGGGAAGTATTTTTGATTGCATGGGCCTGAAACCAAACCCCTGCCATTTTAGGCCTGTTACTAAGTGAAGCTCTGTAATGTACTTTCTGTATGGTTTAAATCTGTGTGATCCCCTCTTTCCTTATGGTACTGTGCCATGTTTTTCCCTCTCCTGAACCTCGCTAGCAAAGATTTGGTGCATGAGATTCAATTTCTAGAAATGACATGAGATGGTGGGCTACAGAAAACCCTACTTTTATAATACAAGATCTTGTCCAAAGCATTATTACTTTATTTACCGTTATTACTACTATAACACAAGGAGATTTAGCATACAATTTTATCCTGAGTGTAATCTGTGTATTGTATGAAGGTAATGATATCTTAATTTGCTGATAGAAATTAAAACAGATTAGACACCCCGAATCTTAATTTTCATATGGCTATAGATCAACCCTGTATCTTAAAAGTGAACTCTAATACTATACATGCTTTAATGAAATATTCAAGAATAAAATATATTCTATCCACAACAAAATTGTTCAGATTGAAACATACCAGCTTTACAAAAGCCTGCACATCCTTCCCAATGTAAAACTGATTTGCACGACTGCAGTTGGCCTCCAGGGGGCATTTCATTAACCCTTCCTCTGTAGGGCACTGTGATACATGGTTTCCCTTTCTTCCCTTCACCTCACTGCAGGTTTCATCTCTCAGAATAACTGGGCTGAAGCAGTGGAGAAAGTGCTAAGACTGAATTTGCCTTGGCGGGTTCTGCGCACTCAGCTGGTGACCTGCACCCCTGACGGCATGCTTGACTACCAGGCCTGGTTCTGTGAGCTAGCCATCAAAGAACCTGCGAATGAGGTGTTAAAATCAATACATGCACATTCCTGTTGCAGAGAATAGAACTGAAAGAACTGCTATAAAACCGTCCTCATTGTTATCTTGACTTTACTATTGTTATGACTCATAAAAAGAACATGAGAACATAAGAACATATTATGATGTGAACAGGCCATTCGGCTCAACTAAGATCGCCATTACAATTAGAGAGTATCCAATACTGCATCAAGTCTGGACTTGAACACAGCGAGGGTCTCTGCCTTAACTACATGACCTGACTCTTTGTGTAAAATAATACTTCCTTATATCAGTTAGGAACTTACTCCTAACTAGTTTCCATTTATGTCCCTTTGTTCTACAGACTGAATTCACCCTAAAAAATGTATTGTAGTTCACCTTATTGAGTCCTTTTATAAATTTAAAAACCTATTAAATCACCCCTAAGCCTCCTATCACTAAATCTAAATAGGTTAAGTGACTTAAGTCTTTCCTCGTAGCTTTTATATTTCATGCCAGGAACTGATTTAGTTGCCTCTCTTTGAACTTTTTCAAGAACCTCAATGTCTTTCTTATAGTGCAGTGCTCAGAACTGTACACAGTATTCCAGTCTGACTAGAGCATTGTACCATTTCAATATAACCTCCTTAGATTTATAATCAATACTTTTGGCTATATATCACAGCATCCTGTTGGCCTTTTTTGCTGCTACAGCACACTGCCTAGATCCTGTTTAGCTTGGGTAAACTATTACTCCCAAGTCTTTTTCAAATTGAGCACATTCTAGTCCCCCCATGAAGTAGTCTTGTCTGAGGTTCTCATTTCCCACATGCAAGACTTTACATTTAGCTAAATTGAATGTCATCTGCCAGGTATCTGCCCACTTTTGGATGCTGTTTAGGTCTTGATTCTATACTGTTGGCTAGACCCCCTAGTTTTGTATCATCTGCTCTACTACTAACCTCTGCATCAAGATTATTTATGTATATAAGGAATAGCAAAGGCCCCAACACCGATCCCTGCAGGATTCCACTTCCTACAGGACCCTGCTCTGATACAATTCCTCCCACAGTTTCAGTTTGCTTTCTATTAGACAACCAACTTCGAACCCACTCAGTGATAGCTCTTGTAATTCCTGCAGATTTCATTTTCACTATGAGCCTCTCCTGCGGAACTTGCCTTTCAAATGCCTATTGAAAGTCCAAATAGATAATATCATAAGCTTGGTTTGAGTCCAGACATGCTATAGCTTCCTCAAAGAAGTCCAGGAGGTTTGTTAAGCACGACCTCCCCCTGCGAAAACCGTGTTGGCTATCATTTAAGACACCATTTCGTTCCAGGAATAATTCCAAATTATCCCTAATGATGGATTCCAGTAATTTACATGTGATATAAGTTAAGCTGACAGGCCTATAATTTCTTGGATCAGTCTGGTTTCCTTTCTTGTTGATAGGTACTACACTGCCATTTTTCCAGTCATCTGGTATTTCTCCAGTTTTAAGGGATTGCTTAAAAATAACTGTCAGAGGCTTGTAAACCACTTCCGCTAGTTACCTGAGAACCCTTGTATATATATTCCATCAGGGCTTGCTGCCTTATTTGTTTTAAGTTTTTGAAGTTTATCTAGTACTTCTGCATCATCTAAATCAATTTCCTCCATAAGACTCTGAGAACTGAATGCACCTGAAGGCATATGTGAAAACACTTCACTAGTGAAACTCTCCACAAAGCAACTGTTTAGGGTATCAGCAATAGCTTTGTTATCATAAACCATAACTCCATCCTTATTTTTTATACCTCCTATTTCATCTTTAACTATCCTTTTTTGACTATAATATTGAAAAAAGAGTTTAGGGTTGCTCTTTGCATCTAGTACAATCTGTCTTTCAAAACGCCTTTTAGCTTCCCTTATTTCTTTCTTAACTTGAGTGTGCATATTACTGTATTCAATCTTATTACTCTCTGAGCCGTCCAACTTATATTTTCTGAATAATTTCCTTTTTTGTTTCAAACTGTCCTGTAGCGACTTATTCATCCATGGTGGATGCTTCTTTTTCAGCTTCCCTTTTCTCACTTGCAGAATGAATTTACGCTGTACATCCAGAATAATTCTTTTAAAAATGCTCCACATTTCTTTCACAGTTTTGCCGTCTAGAAGGGGTACCCAGTTTATATTACGTATATAATCACGCATTTTAATAAAGTCAAGTCGTCTAAAGTTGAAAACTCTAGCATTGGAGAATGCAGACTTAACTTGCCAAAAAACTGTGCACTATGGTCACTTGTTCCGAGTGGCTCCCCTGCCTCAGTACTGCAGATTCTATCAGGATTATTACACAGGACCAGATCTAGAATTGTAATACAGCATACATACAGCAGGCTGGTATTAATGATATGCAAATATGTTACTAATGCATTAACTTTAACTGTATTGTTAATCTTAGAAAATGTCTCTAAAGTGACATTGTGCTTTGTCTCCCCATCCAGAATGTACACCAGAGATTGCTAGAGACTCTGTACAGACATCGCTCCACCCTCGAGACGATCTTCAGAATCGTAGACACAGGCAACTCAGGTGAGTATTCAAAGTGGATTCAGGTATTTATTTAAAGCCTCACTGTTCTTTTTATTGTCTTTGTATTGTAAAACAGAAAGCTGTGAAAGATGCCTTTAGTGGCTTTTAGCATCTGCATTTAGCAGACGCTCTTATCTGGAGGGACTTCCAACACAATAGAACATCAGTATATCCATTCAAATTTAAATGAGGAGCAGTGTCAGACCAGGCTAACAACACTCTCAGACCAGTGAGCATGGACTTAACACTATTCAAGCCCTACGACAAGTTAACTTGTGCAATCTGACAGAAGCCAAGTATACTACGATACAACAGTCTCTAGAGCACAGAATTAAAATACATCACAATACTACACATGAAATAAAATACTAGAGTTAGCAGGTGTTAGGAAGCAGGGACTGAAGTGTGACCAAGTTGCAGTCTGAAGCGGTGGGTCTGCGTCGGAAGATGGCCAGTGATTCAGCTGTCCTAACCTCTGTGGGAAATTCATTCAGGGATCATGCCTGAGAAGAGGGACTGTCGGGTTGGGACAGTCAGTTGCCCTGTAGATGCAGAGCGCAGAAATCTTGAGGGAACATAGGGTTTGAAGACGAGTTGTAGATATGAGGCGGCTGTCCCAATCACTGTCTTGTATGCCAGCACCAAGGTTTTGAACTTGATGTGGGTAATGAAGGAAGCCAATGAAGTGAGATGAGGAGAGGATTAACTTGACTACATTTAGAGAGATTGTAGACAAGTCGTGCAGCTGCATTCTGGATTAGTTGCAGGGGTCTGACTACTCAGGCAGGAAGACAAGCAAGGGGGGAGTTACAGTAGACAGGAGTGAGAGGGTCACGCCCTGAACTAGGAGCTGTGTAGAGTACATGGTCAGATAGTGGTGGATCTTTCCGAATGTTGTACAAGAAGAATCTGCATTCCCGACTCACTCCTGCCACCTGAGAGGAGAAGGACAGTTGGCTATCAAGCATTGCACCAAGGCTTTTGACAGTGCTATTGGTGGTAAGGCTTGTAGAGTCTAGGCTGAGGGGGAGTTTTTGAAATGCCAAGGACTTGGATAGGATGAAAGCATCTCAATTTTAGCCATGTTCAGCTTCAGGTGGTTGTCCACCATCCACTGTGAAATGTCTTTCAGGCAAGCTGTGCAGAAACCTGTGTGTCAGTTGGCGAAAACAACAGGAAGAGTTGTGTGTCATTGGTGTAGAAATGATATGAAAAACCATGGGAGGAGATGATAGAGCCGATGGATTGCACGTAAAAAGAAAAGAGAGAAGAGGAGGGGTCTAAGTACAGAGCCTTGAGGGTCACCCACCAGATATAGTTACATGTATGGATATAGCTAGATGGCTAACTAGCAACATAAAGTTTAGGACAAACACATGTTTTCAAGCATACTAGTTACTCTTAATGAAGGAAAGCTAACATAGCTGACATAGCTGAAAGCTATGTCGTACAGTAAGTGTGGTGTCTCATTATCAGACAGGACAATGGTGAAAGACAGAACTTCTAGTTGAAGCATAGCTAATTCTATGTTTTAATTTAGCAGGTAACTAGCAACCCAGCTACCAAAAGTAAAATTAGCAAAATATAAAACTACCTAGATAACTAACTACAAAGGTGGCTACTGACCACCAAATGTTTCCAGCTAATTTGTAAACATAGCTAAAAAATAGAGCGATATCAGTGCCAAGAACTGACTAAATTTGTATCTCACAAATTAAATTATTGAATTTGTAAATTGAATGTGACACTTATCAAATAAACGATTGACTACACATTGAACAGTTTGATTAACAGAAAAGACAAATTCATATGACAGCTCACTTAGAGACATACTGGGAAATGTCTCATTGTTCTGCCTAATCATAGCACCTGCAAGGACTTGCCACCTCTGTCCAGTCACATTAGCCCTGATGATATTGTCAGAATTTGTGATGGAGGCATATGATAACAGGTAAAGAATTGTCACGGTCTTGCTATAACCAATTCATACGTGCATGTCTCTCAATGTCTGTTAAGGATGACCGGTTTCTTTATCTCCCCCTCGCTTCCTCTCTTTGTTCCCTTTACTACTGTATCACGTTGCAACCCAGACCTGTCCATCACCTTTGCTTTCTGAGGCCTAATTTCAGCCCCTGCATCTAAGCAACTGCTGGGCCACTATATCCAATCCATCTTTTTAATGCGAAATTCCAGGCAGTGATTATACAATAACTTTTACAATTCTCTGAGAAGGGATAGAGCCATAACGCCCTGGTGAGACTCCTTATTTTCAAGGACGTCTGAACCAAAACTCATGTCTATTTTAGGCCTAATCTCCTTTGAGGATTTCCGTCAGACATGGAAACTGCTCAGCGCCTACCTCAATGTGGAAATCAGCGATGAGGTCATCTCCGATCTGATGGTCAGTATTGATTCTGACCAGGACGGTTGCATTGACATCAACGAGTTCATGGAATCATTCCGTTTGGTAGACAAGAACAGACTGGAGAGGGGGCAAAGCTTGTTAATAGACCAGGCCTCAGATCTCCCCCAGGAGGAACCCTCATCTGAGACATGACCTCACAAATGGTCAACTTCACAGAGGCTGTAAGCGTTATGTCTTTCCATAGAAAGGAGAGCCACTTGACCAGGAGGAGGAACCACTCAACAGCAATGTGAAATGAAAGGGGAATATCAGCCACGGGAAATTGTTTTAATCGAAAGTCTATAATCCTGATTTCTATTGAAAATAAACCTGGTTATTTAGTAGAAATGGTGTGGTGATAAGTCAGGTGAGTGTCTTCCTTCCAGGGGCTTTTGACCTCTGTTATAATAAAAACTTCAGTGTTCAGTGTGACAGACAAGAACAATAAAATTATTATAAAATAAAATAAAGACTGGAAACATATGATTCATTAATAAATATGCATGGTTAACACTGGTATAACACAAAAAGGTGACTGTTACTTGATTACATTTCAAGTGTTAAAGCAATAAACACCTGAAAATGAATATTCTATATAAACAACAGTTTGCACTTTAATATTACATTCTGACATGTGACAGTCAAAAAGGACCAATAATGTTGATTGACTGGTGGTGTATATGCAATTGAACTTACAGCTGATACACCCATGACTGGTGAGTTTCAATTTATTTTTGTAGGGTCATTGACTGTCACTTGGATTGGTGATTGTGGATGTGTGCCTCTAAAGTACCACCTCTAAAAACGCACTACAAATATTCACTGCCAAGGGAGGAGAAATTTTGAAAACAGTGCCACCACTATATTTAGCGTTTGTAGCTTTTGTCTGTTACACCGCTGTAATAATAATGGCAGGTCTGTTTAAGCCCTGTGATTTGTAAGTTTTTAGCCCACATACGTACATTGTCCATTTTTCTTGAGAAGATGATTCAGTGTCCTTTGCATCTATTCCTGCTAGTGCAAGGCCTCATCATAGTTTAGGCATTTTCACACAGTGTCAAAAGGAAAGAGGAAGCAGCAGTGCTGTAATAAAATGAAATAATTAAATGACCCACATCGAATGTATTTAATTTGCACAGTTTAACTTTCACCATTTTTTTGGTTTTCAGAAATAATAATTAAGAAAGGAAGAGAAAAATGTGAGCAGGGCATTTACCCTGAATTGCTAAATCACAAATCCGGCTGTGTAAAATGGACAGTGTAAAATGCAAACTATGTTGTGTTATTTGCTCAGCAAAGTTATCCTGAAATGACGTTTTTAACCCACATTTCCCTGTAAATGCCATTGCTATAAATGTTGTATGTCAATATGCAGTGTTTTCTTTTGCAAATAAAAAATGCCAAACCAAATTGATTGGCCTGGAGTTACACTGATTGCATTGGTATGAATAGAATATAGCCTGTTTCCAAGCCTTTTAATCTTGGTACAACCAGTGACAATACCTTACTTTTGTTAAGTAAACACTTAGTCAAAGCAACTGGCATACCTTATCTTTTCTACATGTTACTGGGAATGGCAGATACGGCAGGGCATACACCATACCTATACAGGAGCAAAGACTTTTTGGGGGTTGACCCTAGTTTAAGTGCAACTGAACGTGACAATTAAGAGCTTTTTCAAAATCTGAATGTCTGGCAAATACCTGAATTGAAACCCACTTTGCCCTGCTGCAAAGCTAGCACTCACTAGCTTGCCAGTGGCTGATCATCATTCTCTGCATCAGTACTTATGCACAGTATCATTCCAATTGAAAGCATTTGTGCTAAATACGTATTCTCTGTAATTCAGTTAAAACAAAAATAGTCTAGGTCTGCCATTAAAATTATCGATCAAAATAAAGCTAAGTTACACTGAACAAACTGGGTGACATTAGGAGACAAGGAACATTCCAAACGAAAGGTATTCAGTGTTTCCTAACCAATAACTGCACCTACTACTATACCACACTGCTGAAATACTTTTAAATGAATGGACCCAAGGGATCTGCTTCGTATACTACTTTTAACATTGACTTAAGGGTGCAAACGCAGTTGTTGCCATGGTGAACAAACCTATTAGGTCCAGGTTGCATGTGTTTAATCCTCAGTGCATTTCACTGGGCAACAGAGACAGACTAATGTGATCCAAGTTGTCTATTAAAGGATCTCATGTTCCTGTAGAAAGGAAACCAGGGAAAATTCCAGGGAAATTCTAAAATAGTCTTTTCTTAATTAAAACTAGAGTATGACCTTAAAGTTATTTTTAAAAAGCTGTTGTTGACAAAAATGCTGTTGCCAAAACCCCTTGATATTGTAATACAAATTTCAGCAATTAATGAAATAGACTGTTTTATACAATCCATAGTGGAACAAATACATCATGAATTTTTGTGTAGAAGTGAGGCAGGCACACCAAAGACAATAGCAATGTCCTTCAAACACCACTCTTGGTTGGTATGATTTTGAAGAATGTTAGAGATGTTTAAATTGCACACCTTTTTTAAAGTATTGATAAAACATTAATATTTTCCAGACATTAGTGATAACCATATATTTAATACACTATACTATAAAAGAACACAATGTGGCAAATTTTGTAACCAGGATAAATTTTACATAGCTATATCATTCATCATATTAATAATTCAAAATTTAACTCTAGGAAAATTCTCCACATTTTCAGGAATTAAGTCATGACAGTAATTCCAGGACTCCACATTGGCTGCTGCAGTCACATACTCTGGGCTTTACAGTTACAACTTCAGAACATTGTTTATAAGGGCATGTAGGAATTGAATATCTTTAACAAAATCACAATGAACACATACAAATGCTCCATCTCTACTAATTCTGTTTTTCTTTGGCAAAAATAAACAATAAAACTATATTTTTAAAATAATTTAAACAAAATACGTTAAACATTAACACCTCAAACCACTCAGGAGGATGCATGTTATCTACCTAAAAATGGCACTTAAACCATTAACAGGGAAATTTCCTGTTTATAGATGAATCTCTCAGTAAAAACTACTAGTAAAGTAATACAAAATGCATGTCTACATTCAGTGGCTATACATCAGTATGCTTTGTTACTTGTAAAGATTTTTTGTGACCGCACCAGAATGTTAGTATCCACATGGAAATCCCGTGAACTAAACCAGCTATATTCATCAGAAAAAAAAAAAAAAAAAAAAGGGGGGGGGGGGGGGGGTGTCTTGTACTTAAACATTCCCTGTGAGACTAGACTGAGTTTATAGTTTCTGCAGCTAAAAACTTGAACCTGGATCAAAATTCATATCTACATACAAAGTGTTTCTAAAGAGTGGGAATGTTGATCCTCTGGTTGAAAATATCCAGAGCAAGGGCACAATCACAGAGGAGTAGGCCAACCTAGTTGGGTGAGTATGATTCAAACAGACTAAACATAATCACCAACTCCATGTTCCATGCTGTGTTAACCAAATGGTAACAGAAATATTCTTGGGATCTCTATTACTTGATCGATTGGTTTGATTGAGTGTCTGAGAGAGTCACCACTGGAAACTTCTAACCCTGTTTAACAGCCTTAACCATTTAGCTATAGGTAAATGCATGTCAAGGCGTGACAGAGCCATAAGTAGATAATTTAATCAGGACAGACTAATCACAAACTGGATGAGGCCCATAGACTAAACACAACTTACATGAGAGACATGGACTGTCAAGGTTTTTTGCACTCAGGTTTTGTACATATGAGTTCCTCTTCGTATGACAACTGTGTGAATATAAAGGATGGGTTTCCACTTGAATTGTGCAGTTGTTGCCTGATTGTTCCTTAATTCACTTCCTAGGTTCCTAAGTATCCTCTGCTGAATACTAGGAAGACACCAAACTCATGACAGTTAAAGGATGAAAGCGGGGTCACCAGATTTTTGGCATTTCAGGAATCTAATGAACAGACTAATGTGGCTGAAAGGTCACAGTGTAAAAGCTCACTGCAGTGTGCCTAATTTGGAAGAGAGAGGTAAAAATCTTAGCCATCTTGTCGGCACTTGTCAGCACTCTGAAACAAAGGTAAATTTATATAAAATAAAAGACACTCAACCAAGGAGGTAAATAAAGTAGAATGTCCACCTCTACCTGCAACAGGAGGTGGCGACTAACATACCAATAGATACGATTGCAGAAGCTGTGTTAGCTGAATGATACCCTGTTGCTGTGGCTGGTTCTTCATGCTGACCCGGTCCATGAGACAGCCCCCAAAGTGCCACCATTCTAATGATGATCTCCACATTCAAATAATGTATTTGCAAGTAATGCTTCTCAGTTACTCTGCCCATAATTCAAATGCACTGTAACATTGCCCCAATAACACACTTTCAACACACGTTCAAATGACCATATGAGTAACCTTGCAATTACAGCTGTTTACATTTCGTTTTAATAAGACGTGGTACTGAGACGCCTTGGGTTACGTGCTTAGCTCAAATTGCCTCTTTGAATATCCATCTGTATCAATGGATAATACAAAAATGGTAAGCTATGTGAGTTCTTCTAGAAAAGGGTGTCAGCTAAACCAGGGGTCGGTAACCCGCGGCTCTTTAGCCCCTCTCTATGGCTCTGTATATATCTATATATATATGGAAGTGAATAACATTTTTTACATTTTGCTATCATTGTTGTATGCCTAAAGTCATCCTTACATTATCCAATGTTCAAAATTTATTGCGTGATATTCGTTTCGAGAACGATAAAATAACGCATGAACACACGAACACACACTACGGTACACAAAGAAGAACAACCGTATGTTTTTGGTGTTTCCTGAAGTCTCGCCCATTAGACCAATACTACACAGAAAGTGGCTTTGGCTCCCGTAGACTTACATGCAAAATTCACGACTTTCTCAATGTTTTTAAATAACTTTACCATGTATATATTATATAATTGCATTGTAGCAGTCACATACTACCAAATATATTCTCACCAACTTTTATTTTAATTTTATTTTATTTTTGATTTATTTTAACGCGGGTTTTCCCCCATAAAGATAGCTGACCGAAAGCCAGCACTTAACAGTCACCGACCGTCTTGGCTAGTTTCGAGGTAAATTAACTTATTGATTATCTAAGTGCCTTAGGTAAAACATAAAACTTCACATTGGGATTTCGTTTTTTATTAATATTACACCTGACAGCACAAGTCTTCGCTATTGAGGATCCGTTGATATGTGGCTAAACTGCTACCTAGCTGCTAACTCTAGGTAACATTACTAGCCTTTAGATTCCCCATACAATTGTATGGTCTTCCCCGAATCGGACACGTTACCTTTTCTTTTTTTTAATTGTAGGCACACAGAATCGTTACTGTAGACAGATATTATTTAATGTACATCTGATAGATCATGTAAAAATTATAAAATGTAAGATTACATGATGATAACACAATAAAACACACTGTTGAGAATAGTCAATTTTCTGTTGGTACTGGTTAGGCTACTGCCTGGTGGCTTTCTGCCACCAGCTAATGCTCACGCGCCGCAATTTTTGTAAATATAGGAAATGCAAAGATAAAGTACCAGATAATCATAAATAGCCTACCGCAGCCACCTTGTGGTAAAACATATGAATGAATGCTCAAAAGCAATGTTGATAGGCTAATTTAGACTGATACACTGTGGTAGGCTACCTGCATTTAAAGGGCTAAAATAGGCTATTTTTTGCGGCTCCAGACAGATTTTTTTTAGATAGTAAAGGTTGCCGAAGTTAAGAAGTTGTCTTCACTTGGAGGTGCTCAATAAGTTGTAGTATAGTAAGTGCGACTATGAAGGATTCTCCATTTTCACTGAATTTGCCTCCTTTTACTCCCTGGGAAGTTTCTTCACTCTGGAGAACTTATGAGCTTGATGTTGCACATTCACTGCTGTGTCTCCACTTTTTTTCACTGTTAATATTCATGCAAGCTAGGTCAGCAATGCTCAATGGAGGGAGAGACCATACACATCCCAAAAGGTTTGTTTACTTTGGTATCGTTTATATTTACATTTATTCATTTGGCAGACGCTTTTATCCAAAGCAAATTACATAGGTTACAGTTATTTAAAATGTTATCCATTTAATACAGCTGGATATTTACTGAGGCAATTGCGGGTTAAGTACCTTGCCCAAGAGTACATCAGCAGTGTCCCAGCGGGGATCGAACCGGAAACGTTTCGGTTATGAGTCCTGCTCCTCAACCACTATGCTACACTGCTGCGTGTTTGTGTCATTTGAATTCTCACAATATTAATCACCTCCACATATGTAATTGCATTTTTTGCCTTCACCAAATCAGTTAAAACTTTAGGATGGTCTACTTCCTTCCAGAGTTAAGGACAGGAATATTGCTGGCTTGAGTGAAAGATGCCATCTAGTGGGTAGACAGCACAGTAGAAAATACACAGAGGAGAAACTAATTTGCAGTTAATGTCTCAGCAAGGTAGGAAATTGTTTCATGTAATGATTAAAAAAAATAAATCACATAATAGAATTAATAAAACAGTTTCAGTTAATGCAATATATCAGTATTGTCATAATGGTAATTATAGGGACTGCAAAGCCTAATTTTATTATATGCTCCTAACATACTACGGTCATATGCAATCATTAACAGTTCATTAAGCCAAACAAAAAGGAACGGTACTGGCATTGATTTCATGGTATTGCTTTTTTTCATTTGTGACATGAGCAGTAGTAAATTGCTTTTGTGTAAGCATCTGGGTTCAGATAAAGGCACTTGTGTTTCATATTTAAATACTATTCATTTCACATTGTACATTTCATCAGGAAGTCACAAATCCAGCTGTGCATATCCAGGAACCACTATGAGTATGAAGAATCACAATACTGACAATCAGGGCCTTAACACTGATTGTGCTGTGGGCAACCAGCTACCACTGTGGCTTAAATGTAAGGGAGATGGCAAGATAATGAAGATAATGAAATGTGTGTGAAAAGTAAAGTTTTAAAATCAAATCATACCAGATTAATAAAAATATTCATCAGTTCAAGACTATTGTTAAGGGCAGCAACCACAGGGGAACACCTTGCTAAAGAGATGTAATGCAAGTTAGAGTCCCCTAACCCTAAATGCCTAACCCTATTTTTTCACCACTGAACTACAGCGGCAGTGTAGCATAGTGGTTAAGGAGCAGGACTCGTAACCGAAAGGTTACTGTAGGTTACATTGTAAAGAACTGTAACTTATGTAAGTTGCTTTGGGTAAAAGCATCTGCAAAATGAATAAATATAAACTTTAATATGATAATATATTTATTTCTTCCCCAAAGGTAATATCTTACTGTTCAGTGATACTTTCATGACATTGGGTGTCTGTTCCAGGATAAAACCAAACATGACAAATTAATAGTTACCACCCTCTAATGTCAGTTATTGAATTGAATAAATAAGTACTCCCCCTAAAGAATACAGTAGTGTTTTCCTCTAATAAAACAAACAAACTACAAAAGTAGTAGTATATAGCTAGAACAAGAAGCTTGCATCTCCATTGGAGATGGTGTTTCATAATACTGGTTACCAAACAGAAATCCATATGTTGGATGTTAAATGTTACTCCTAGGCATAGAAAGTTATAAAACCAACTGTTTTATTTTATAGATGTAATCTTTTTCAGATACAAATACTTTTTGTAGTCCTGCCACTGAGTAGTTGCTACACATTAACCATTTCACTGATTTGAGTTCTTTGAGAAATTAAAAATAAACTCTGTATTTACCTATTGTATTGGTGTTTTTATTTTGTTTTGATGAGACTGTTTACAAACAGTGCTGCTTGAAAGTATGTGAACCCCTTCTGCTAGTATAGATTTTCTAATTTGTTTACCATGAAATGTTTAATAAGAACCATTTTTTTTATCTGACATAAGTTTATATTTAGCAATTTCACATGTTGGTTTAGAGTTGTATGCAAACACCATGCCAAAAGGAAAGGAGATCTCACAGGAGGGAAGAGGGTAGTGAGAGTACAGAGTCTGGGGGCAAGGCTATAAAAATCATCTCAAAAAGATTTGAGCTCCATCGTCCACTGTGAGGCAAATAATTTACAAATAGAGAGCATTTAACACGACAGCAAATCTGCCTAGAAGTGTATACCCTTCCAAAATATCCCAAAGAGCCACAAGAAAAATATTAAATCAGGTAAAAGCCAACATAACATCTAGAGATTTGCAGATCTTAGGTAACTGTGCATGTTTCAACAAGAACCCTAATCAAAATGGCATTCATGGAAGGATACCATGAAGAAGCCTTTGCTGTCAAAAAAGAACCAAACTGCCTGTCTTAAGTTTGGCAAAAACCACCTGTACAAACCTGAAGTCACAATCGAAATGGCTATGTTTGGTGAAAATGCAACACTGCCTACCACCAAAAGAACCTTACAGTCCTAACAGTCAAGCATGGTGGTGGAAATATCAAGATCTGGAGCTGCTTTTCTTCCTCTGGACTTGGACAACTCCACATCATTAAGGGAACCATGAACCTGAGGTATACCGGAAGGTTCTTGAACAGTGTCCTCCCATGAACTCCATTCTTGTTTAATGTTTTACTTATTGTAGATTTGTCAACAATAATGTTAGCATGTGCCAGAGATTTCTGTAAGTTTTTAGCTGACACTCTAGGATTCTTCTTCACCTCATTGAGCATTCTGCGCTGTGCTCTCACAGTCATCTTTACAGGACGACCACACCTAGGGAGAGTAGCAACAGTGCTGAACTTTCTCCATTTGTAGACAGTCTGTCTTACTGTGGACACATGGACATCAAGGCTTTTAGAGATACTTTTGTAACCCTTTCCAGCTTGATGCAAGTCAACAATTCTTGATCGTAGAGCTCTTTTGTGCGAGGCATGGTTCACATCAGGCAATGCCTCTTGAGAACAGCAAACTCAAAACTGGTGTGTGTTTTTTATAGGGCAGGGCAGCTTTAACCAACACATCCAATCTCATCACATTGATTGGACTCCAGGTTGGCTGACTCCTGGCTCCAATTAGCTCTTGGAGAAGTCATTAGCCTAGGGGTTCACATACTTTTTCCACCCTGCACTGTGAATGTTTACATGTTGTGTTCAATAAAAACATGGAAGCTTATAATTTTTTTGTGCGGTATTAGTTTAAGCAGACTGTGTTTGTCTAGTGATGTGACTTAGATGAAGATCAGAACATATTTTATGACCAATTTATGCAGAAATCCAAGTAATCCCAAAGGGTTCACATACTTTTTCTTGCAACTGTAGTTGCTAACAGCACCAGCCAGCTTTCATGGATTGATCTGTGCATCTCTGCTTACTTTTTAAGAAATTAAATTACTAAAACTTTTCCTCTTATTTAAAACATCTTTAAAAGACAACACATTCTCTGAGTTGCATCAACAGCAATTTTGTTCAACTAAAAACCAAGTGAAAAAAAAGTCTACTGTTTGGTTAATGTCCCTACAATGCCTGAACCGCCGTCTAAATCGCTTCTCAAACCTCTCCTGGAGGACCCCTTGTCCTGCATGTTTTAGATCTCTCCCTGCTCCAACACAGCTGATTCAAATGATCAACTCATTATGAACTCCTCAAGCTGCTTAATAACAAATTGATCATTTAAATCAGCTGTGTTGGAGCAGGGAGAGAGGAGAGGTTTGAGAAACACTGTTCTAGATTATTCAAATCTCATTAAATTTCCTTCAATTCTTGCCCAGTTTCATAATCCAGGTTAATGCAAATTTAGACCAAGGAAGAGACACCAAAAAGTACAAGAATACTAATCTGCATTGACTGAACATTTGTCGGATGGCCAATGTAAGTATTTGGGTAGAGGATAACAAATGCATGACTAAAATGCTCAGAACCCTGTCTTGTTATTTGGGTGTTCAGAGTATCGATCGATCAGAGTAGTGATATTCCTTAATGACACAAGAGCAAATCAAAAAAAAAAAAAAAAACAGGCATAAATCAGCTGAAAAACTTTTATTTTTTGTAAATACACTAAAAATTTTTTACAAAAGCATTGTAGAAACATTTGTGCAGTGTAAATATCAAAACCATAAGTGGACATTTTGTGAGAGGACCTTTGCACCCAATGTGGCATGTGAAGATTGTCTTTTTCAGCAGCAATAAGGGGAATAATTCTGGCGACATGAGAAATGTTTGTGAAGTGCTATTCTCTTCAAACATTTCAAGTTCACATGCTGTAAAATGTATGACATACAGGTTGCGATTTTGTTCCCACAACTTAAGCTAAACAGGTACACAGGGCTATGGCATGGCACCGCAGCTCTGCCCTTAAGGAGGGCTTCATTTATCTAAAAGGTTTGTTTTATCTCATTTACACTCAGAGACAGAGACAATCAGCCTTCCTCATCTCTCCAGTTACTGGTTTGACATAACAGTGCACCTGAAGAACACCAGGATATTTAACCGTTCTCCCCAAGAAACACACACACTCACACACTAAACCCAAAGACCATATCTAACTTAAAAAGTAATTCTGTACATCATTTGTTGTGTTTCTGATATATATATATATATATGTATGGACATGTACATAAACATATAAAAACTACCCTCAGTGTTATTTCGTGGGTTTTTGGAGACCATCATTTTCTCACTCAATGACCCTTGTGGAATTAGCTACAATGTACTGTAATTGTCTAGTTTCTATTTTGGACAAATATGAAATTTATCTAGATCTCTACTGTGCATGTGCACCAGTATTGCAGCAGTACTGCAGAGCACCTTGGCTCCAGTTCTGGAGGGTTCTGATCCACCATGTTTTCTGGCTCTCTTTAAATCACTAACACTCAGGAATCACTAACACAGGTTCAAATAACAAAGGGATTAGTTGAATCAAGTGCCTGCCTGGAATGACTGCAGGCCTTCAGGACCCTGGTTGAGCTGCCCTGTAGTACAATTACTTGACAAATGAAGGTGGTGGTGGTGGTGGTGGGGTCAGGAAAATCCACTCAGAAAATTGATCATGTCAATAAACATACGGTCACACACACACACACACACACACACACACACACACACACACACCAGTGTACACTACACAATTCATAATACTTGGATTAGTACTTACAAAAGATGGAAAAAAAAGAACCAAAAACCCAAGAATAAAATGCACATATTTTAACATTTTGTAATGAATTCAGTATGTAACCACATATGCATATATCTAGTTGCTTACAAAACACTGTCATAAAATGTTCATTACATACCTAGTCTAGTATTGCTGCATTAGTCAATTTATAATACTGAGTTGTTTTAGCAAATATTATGGCAACTTATTAGTTTAGTATTAAATACTTAATTTTGTGCAATAAATGCACTGTGGAAACATTATAAGCTTTGAATTAGGAAAAAAAAAAAAACGACTGAATTCTTATCCCTTTCACTTGGCAGCCATATTCATCATTAACACTTCAGCAAGTACTGTGCTACACTCAGTTGTTTGCGCTACTTAATAGAGCACAGGAAAGGGTGGCATTGTGGTAATATTTCTGTTATTGTGAAGTAACAACGGGCTGACACTGATCTACTGTATGTTATCTTTGGTCAAGCATAGCAATATGAACTGACTGAAAATGCAAATTAATGATCCGATGGAAAGCTAGTATCTGAGTGATGGCTCTGATATAAACTATGACACAGCTCTCAGGTGGTCTCCCTCATTTAAGTCATGAATGACTGTAGCGACCCGCTGAGGATAAGTAGTTACACAAGGCCATGATTGGCTGTAGTTAGGCTCTGAGCCTTGCAAAGGTTTTTTGAAAAAGTGATCCTCACAGTCAAGATCAATGTAATATCAAAATCAACAAATCAAAAGCCAGTCAGGGCCATGCACACAGGCTAGATGCAATCTAACCACAATGCACTTTGTATTTTAAAAACCACATATGAGTTTGACAGCAACTGAATTAAAAAATGCACAAGAATTATAAAAAAAAAAAAAAAAAAAAACAAAAAAAAAAAACTTAAGACTTCTTGGAAATTCCATTGAAGTAGAGGATAAAGGATGCTGTCAGCAGATTGAATCTTGGTCAGAGTGTAAAAGCCATTTTGACTCAGACAGCTATTCAGTTCAGCAAATTTATACATTAAGTCAGAACCAACTTGATGACATACTCCTTCCTTGGTTCCCTGGTGGAGGAAAAGCCTTTTTTTTGGTTCAAGTTGCAACTTTCCACATCACAGCAAAAATAATATAACACACACAATGACCCGAATACTGGACATGCTTCAAGTTTTTGGGTCTTTTCACAAGCTAGAAATGTTAAGAGGTGGTATGCTAAACAGAGACAAAAATTCAACAGGTAACATATTTTTGCCACATTTACATGAATCAATCACCTTCACATTCCAGTTGAAAAGGCAAATGGATTTTTTTCTAGGAGAAAGATAAACACAGGCAGTGTTTGGTTGGATGTAACCAAACGCTTATAAACACTAAGAGACTGACTTAGGCTATGCTAAGCAAACCCAACCAAACACCTTCCTGCAGGTCAATCTTCGACACATTTTGACTTTTTCCAGTAATTTTCATCTTTCAGACAACAGCCCGAGATGGCCTTTAATGGCAACAATAGTCTTTTTGTGCTCATTGTTCTGTTTTTGGACACAAAATAGGTAGATACACTTGTCCCTCAGGGACAAGACCTTCAGCTCCTCAGATGTCACTTCAAAGCATATGAAATTAGTTTCTGCTGAACAAATCTAGGCAATTAAACCCCAAGTGGTTACCACTACAAAACTGCAAGTCCAGAGGTTATGGCTTTCATTAGCAGCAGTAGTACATATATAGACATAGATAAAATGACATGTAATGCAAAGCAAACCACAAAAAGGCAAAATATCTATTCATCTCCCAGAAAGAAACTTCAGCAAAGTGAAATCTGGGCATGACACTGAAATGCACAAAGGACTCAAAACACATTATTATACTGATCACACTGATCTAATTTATCAAATTTGAAAAAATAAACTGCAGAGAACAAACAGTTCATCTTCAAGCATTTCTTGGAAAGTGCAGGAATTATGTCTTCAAGTTAACAGTTTTGTGGCCTTTGTTCAGTCAGTTCAGAGAGCAGTTCAGAGAGTCGGGTTGACATTTAAGGTTTTAAATGTCAACCCGGCCACATACAACACAACTGCTACAAAACAAAAGACAGGGCAGTGTTTCTACTGTCATGTCTTTCTCACTCCAGATATGATCTAAAATTACTGTACTGAAAAATATGTACCACGAACTGTGGTACAATAGCACAGTGTGTCCTACTGATAACTATAACTGCACTTTGCACAATGTAACATTAATCGCTGTCCCCAAAAAATGCTCAAGCTTCATGTTTTCATTTTACTCTTATTGTGCTTTTCTAAAAATTGCAATGCATTCATGTGGGATGGCTAAATTTTAAACAAAAAAAAAAAAATCTGCTTTAGATGGTGAATGTTTCAAAACACTTCAAAAGCAAAATCTGTGATGGATTTGGCCAGAGGAAAGCTCAAAGCTGACACATTTCCCATTATTTAAAATGACCAGAATTCCTTGAAGAATTTTCTTTGTGCACCACGCTTTAGATTACACAAGAAATTAAGGCAGAAAATACTTTCCAGCCTCCCATGTGTGAGTTTCACAGAATTCAACATGCATATTGGGTCATGAGAAACTCTAAAGCCATTTCTAATGGATATTAACTTCATGTACAAATGTGACAAGGTAACAATTTTAGATTAGATGCATGGGTATTCACTTCTGGGCCTGGGGATCCAAGGACCTGAGGGTTTTCAGAGATGCTTCTCAACCAACAACCAATTAAGACCAGAGTTGGAACAAAAACCTGTGGATCACCAATAGACACCACTGCATTACAAGCAATTTTTCCACCCATGTAAACCATATTCCGATTTACTGACATATATGAAAAGCATTTCTCTGTATGGAATTGGACAATGACAATGTGAAGAATTGTTTAACATCTTATGATATCAACAGAATAAGGCTAGGTTGTGGAATGTGCTTCTTAAAAACAACCCCACAAAATTATTCATCAATATCAGTATACAAACAAAATGCACTGCAAGACAAGACTGTAGGAGGATCAAGATAAGCAGGTGTAAAGAGAACTGCAATTCCTGTAACATAAGAATTACATGGACCTCCACTGTCAGAATGAGAGTGTCGCTACAGCTAACTTGGAACATTGTTATAATATTACTGCACAAAAGAGAAGGGTATAAAATGGACATGTGGGATTACGATTTTAAAGAGCCTTTGTCTCAAGTGCTCATTTAGTTACAGTAGTGTTGAAATATTCTTGAAATGTTAAGGTTTTAATACTAGAAATACTACAAATTCACCTGGGAGTCACCTCAAAGACTCTGAATAAAAACAAAAATTTGGACTAACCAAATGCTGGGTTGAACGACTTAAAACCTGTGCTGTGAAGCCACCCTTCTGTTTCCACTTGTACATTTGCTCACCCTAAACCTATATCAGGCTATCACTGTCTGCATCCCAGGCACCACTGTGTCCTGCTCATACTACTCTTCTAATCTTCTCAACAGAGCAGGAGCTGCCCTAGGGCAAACTAGAGCAGCTCCTGAGAGCAAGATCCAGTCCACACTTGTGGGCCTAATGCTGAGATCACCTGAACAGGAAGAGGAAATGATCTTGCAATGCTGCAGGAAAAGAGGCCATGCACAGAACCCAGCAGGAGAAGGATGATCAAGAATGTCATGGAAACCAGCAGCATCTTGATTGACAAAATTTATTGGAGCAGTGCCCTGCCTCCAAGCATCACGGAAGGGGAGGAAAAAAAAAAAAAAAAAAAAAAAAGCCAACCAACCCCCGCCACTGACCAAACTGACTCCAGTCTCAATCAACACTTCTGAGCTTGCACTGGAGACATTGCGATATATGATCCATTTCTCAACTGCTGGCTTGTGTGGTTCTCTGAGTGCTCTTCTGGTTTGTCACTGACTTGAGTGTATGCTGTGTCTTCCTTTGCAGTTGTCTGTAGGGAAGAAAGTCTATGTTAGAAATGTGAAAACATTTCACATAACAAAAAAAACCTATTTTTTATGTGTATATTAATGTTGGCTAGCTCCCAGTTTTGAGGATTATTTTAGTGCCAGTAATATTTTCCCCTTTGATGTGGTTTTGAACTAAAATACAAGAATTCTTATCAACAATTGTCTTTATCAACAATTGTTAACAACTCATATCTATAGAAAAAAAAACAAGCTACAGGCTATGTGTCACAGCAACAAAGTCAATGAATAACATGAATAACATAACATGAATATGAATAATATTAATACAGATGATATTTAAAAATAATCATAATATCAAAATAAGCTGGGAGATACTGAATAAATGTTGATCCTTTTGTTAAAAAAATTAAATGAAATTAGAATGATGAACTGTAAATTAAAGAAAATAGTAAAAAAGGGAAAATTAACACTTACAGTAAAAGAATGAAAAGCTTCAGTAAAATCAATACGTTTAACTTCATTCTGAACAGAAACAGAAACAAAAACTCAGTATTACTGAAAACAGGAAAAACGTAAGCAAGGTTCATTGGTTGAAACTGTACAGCAATGATATATCAGATCTTACTGTATATGATGTTAAATTATCATATTACAGGGCACATCATTTTAGCAATAACCTACACTATAATGGAAATCATACATTTGTTAGCTTACTAGCTAAGATAAGCTGAATACATTTTATAATACACTAAAGATCACAACAGGACAAGACAGCCAAATTTAAAATATTTCATTTAATATGTATCTAACATTTTGCAAAAATGCAAAAATGACCTGGCTACAAAAGGTATTCATTTTATTACATTTTATTGTTGTCATGTTTGAGGGTGGACAGCAACATCCCCACTCAATCGTCATTTTAACAATAATTTACACTATGATAGAAACAATACATTTGTTAGCTTGCTGACTAGGCTACACTGAATACATTTTACAGTATTCTGAAGACCAAAAAAGGGCAAACAGGCCAGCAACTGGCACATCAATTTAACATGAGATATGTTATTCAAAAAGTGGGGTTAAAAAAAACTGAACACAAACATTTTGTTCCATGTTTGATGAAGTGGGACATTAAGCATGTTTCTTTTCATGAATTGATAAAAGCATAAATGTCCCTTTTAACCCTTTATTTGGAACACTGCTCTTGAGAATCAACTGTTTATAAACTATTAAATTGTCCAGGATGAACATTAGTCCTCTGAGAGAGAATGCACTATCGCTGTTATTGCCTTTTACCCATTATGTATGCATTTATTGACTGCCTAGAAGTTTCCACAGATGCACAGAATGAGAGCATGGATTTTGACCAGCTTTATACTGAATCCCTTAAACTGGGGGGCACAGAAAAACTTGTAAACACTGTTGTACTTTGTTTTCACTTTAGAAAATTAGTTTAGCTAAGAGGCAAGTGGCAAATTGTAAATATTCGACAGGTCATAGCCTCTGCTGAAAAACACAGGAGCACTGTGTAAGATGTACCCAGCTAAGTGGACAACAGCTCACTGGTAATATAAAATTACAGCATTTTGGTTTAAGACTATATCAAGACTATAAAAACTGCAGGTTACATTTATGACAGATGTCTGTCCATGATAAATCATGTCAGGCACTAGTATGAGGCAGTCATCATTAGTAAAACCAAGAGAGTAAGTAATACATATTAAATAGCAAAAATCTGCATCAAGTGAATTCTATTTTGAGGATACCAGATTCAGAAAATAAGACATGCATTGACATTCATTTCATGCATTTGGTCAACATGCAGGAATGGAAGCATGCAATACTGAGGGCTTGCAGGATCCATATTACATTTAATGGAATGATGACTTCAGCAATATTCTTACAATTCAAATGACAATCCATGACTAGTGGAAATATTTTAAGATCACATGTGATATATTAGCAGGTATGCTTATCTAGAATGACATATTAATATTTGTATGATGCAAAAATAAAAATACCACAATTCTTCAAAGAAACTATGGCCTTTTTCTGTGTCCTCCCACAGACAGCCTCAGAGCCATACCTAAGCAAATAAATAAAACTAAAAGCTAAATCTGAGTGATGAAATCCACTGCTGCAATTTTTACTAATAATTAAATAGTGGTTAGAGCATCAACGCATGGCAACACTTGAAACCAGTGAATGCTCCACAGTAAACTAAAGGAAAGGTGTGGCTAACTCTTGCCATCCACCTCCCCCAACAGACATAAACACTAACAAATGACTCAAAGGGAAAAGATTCACTGTGGGGTACCATTCTTCTTTTTGTGTAAAATAACTGGCTGTCCACTTGTAAACTGTGGCTGAGTTTGGTCTATAAAGGACGTTCCCTGAGAAAGTCCCAGCACACACATGACCATGAATGTTTAATTCAGAATTAAATTAGTTTAATTTACAGCAGTTGCACATTTTCCTGTTTCAGCTGCCTCTACCTCCTAACTGCTGAATTATTGGACTGACCTCTGTATCTATTCCATTCTATCACAGGCCAGCTACAACTGACTCAGCACAACCTCCTGTTTGGAACCATTATGACCAAAGATATGCTCAGTGTTACACACCAAAGCCTGTATATACCTAAAATTAACCTACCTAGGATGTATTTAGGATGTACTAGATATGCAAAACATTCACAATGGCAAATGTCATTTACATATGGAAACACACAAAATCCTGCAGGCACTAGGACCTGAGAAAGTATATATTTCAGTTGATGTAACCAGTATTTCATAGGTAATTGTTTGCTAAGCACAGAAAATACCCAGGGAGGAAATCCGCAGAAAGACATTCTTTCAACTGCACAGCTACACAATTACATTTATCCCAGAACAAACTCTAAGGCAGCCCTTTTCTTCAATTGCTGTGGCCAGATTTACTATGTGAGCATTTATTGCTAGTTTCAAAATGTACTGTATGACTTGTAGTACATTATAGGAGCTTTAGTGTGGTGCAGTTTTAAGGAGATTTGATTTGAGTCCTATATCAGTTGTTAATGTATACTTTGGAAGGTTCTTAACATGAGCTACAATAAATAGCTGTATTCATGAACAATACATGAATAATGTAAATGTGTATGGTAATCTAAAGGTTATGTCATCTGAGCAGGTCATTCTGAAGACAACATGGATTAAAAAACTGATTTTTTTTTTTCCAGAATTTTTTTTTATGCGTGAAAGGTGTTTTTTCTCTGGCAAAAAAAAGAAAAAAGGATGTGGAGCACTGGGTGAGTGACTCACCTTCTTCTGGCGAGACCTGCAGACGAGAATGACCAAGACAACCAGCAGGATGGCGCCCATGCCCACTATGAGGAGGGGGAAGTTTGAAACCAGTGTCACTATGAGCAGCAGTGTCCTCATCTCCGCCGCTGAATTGTCATCAATCACCACGGTCTGCAGGGAGAGGAGGAAATGGGTCATCAGCCAATCAGCTCTTTGGTTCCGTGTGTTACACAAGTCATTTCACCATCAATTCACCCATATAATAAACACAGATTTGGATGCTACTTTATAACAGAAAGAAATGCAACTACATATATAAATGAAATACAAATTACTTCAAGAAAGATACATAATATTTATTTGGTGCATGAGAAAGAGGCATCTTACCTCATTTACAAACATAATTGGAAAGATCGTCTCACTCAGGTATTTGGTTTTGCTGAGGAAGTAAAAAATAAAAGATGTTTTGAAAACAGTGCAATGAAAACAGGTAGCTGAGACTGACATCAATTAAAGATTCTAAGAAACACTACTGTGTGTCTATCAGACATTTAACAATAGTTCAGCAATTTGCACAATTCAGAAGATAGTGCCACTGTTTTCATATAGAGGGGAGATATCAGAACTCAGACACTAGAGGAAGAAGCAGCTCACTCACGGGAAACCAGCGACTCTTTTTAGTAGGACATTCAGCTGGGCCCTTTTGCAGGCACGGATGGGGATACCAGTAATCTGTAAATGAAAAGGATTAAGTGTTCAAACAACCTATCCTAGCTGATGGATATCACAGACCATTTAAAGCCCTGATTCTCAATACTGCTCCTGAGGGCCCCCTGCTCTGCGTGTTTTCCATCTTTCCCTGCTCTACCTTCCTGACTGAACTCATCAGTGGCACTTTTGATTAGCTGAGCACACCTGATTTAATCAAGAGCATGTTAATCACACTAATCAGGTGTGTTTGGAGCAAGGATAGGTAGAAGATATGCAGGACAGTGGGCCTCCAGGAGCAGGATTGAGAAACACTGATATAAAGGGACTGACAAGGCAGACCAAGTCTCCATTTTCCTTGGATGGATAATATACTTCCAGTTGGGTGGCAGGTTAAAAAAATCCACCACTAAATTCAATTGTCTTATTGTCTAATCACAACGATTACACACAGTCAGTATTTCTGAGAGAAAAGTGTCCATAAAGCATTTCTAGGAAACCACACTAGATGGTGTAAGTGAGCATTTTAAAAAATCTTAACATACTATCAGTGTGTATACTCTGGAGATAAACAACTGAATAAAATGAGATACATTATCACACCATCCTCATATCCATGTCCTGTAAAGGCCTTAAGGTAGAATACATATCCACAGAATGGTCAGTGTGTACTGCTTGTAAATACATTTTTTACACTGGGCAACTGAATGAGGAGAGAATGTTTGATTTGGCGTCCCTTTCAAACTCCACACACCCACTGCCTTCGGGGCTGCTCATGAGCACCAGTCACCCCGTACCGGATTAAGGTCCAGGTATGTTTCATGGTCTTCTTTGTTTGGCGACAATCCTTCAATGGCATCTATGTACTTCTGGTCTGCCTGGTAGAAATGTGGAAAGGAGACCACAATAGGAGCACCTATAGATACAGGAGAAGGATTAAAAAAAAAAGTAGAGACAAACATGTGAATGTGGTTTCCACTTTAACCTAGATGTGTCAGCTTTATGGCACACGTGAAAAACAACTTCCTAGACAATAAAAGTGGAAAAAAAATATGCATGGTAAGCTGAAACCCAAGCAAAATACTACTTCCCAAGAATAATATGTTGGGTTGTAGCATCATTCCTCACATACAAACCTACAGTATACACAGTTTCAAGTCTTGGAAAGAGGCAAGACACATTGCTCGCTATGAGAATTTCCACTGACTGCCAGCATGTTCTTTATTTGTGTATGGGGGGGAAAGTCATCTATTTCCATTCACTATCATTTGCATTAAAGAAAATTTGTTCATGGGAGCTTCCTTTTGAAGCCGTAACTGTAAACATGGGTATGTGTTGCACATTTAAACACTGCACATTTAAAAGCCATATAGAGTCACATTTTAGTCCATCAACACCTGTTTCAAGAACACTTATGACACATTTCAACTGCTGTATTCAGACACTTAGGATGTGCTGAAGGAGAGCCTTGGCCTTGGTTGAATTAAAAATATTCTTATTTTATTTTGTTCTTATCTGCCTTTTTAGTTTTAGAACTAGCCCAGCTGACAGTAAAATCCAAGAGGACATTGCAAAAACGCTTCTTGCAATACCTTGGGCACCATAAATGTCCAGTTCACAAACAGGTTTTACAGACCCTCCAACTGAATGGGAGAGCAAAGAGGTGATCTAATGTAATAATCTAAATTTCTGTCATATGACTTCTTGTACCCAAAAAACAATATAGCTCCATACAAAAGACACACTACATTTGATAACTAAACAAAGTTTTGGAATGATTCATAAGATGTTCTCAATGACATCCAATTTTTTGAATGGGTGTTCCAATCAGCATTTCCCAAAATTATTTAATTTGTGCACCATGCTTGCCAAATCTGTGAAGCACATTAGGTCATCTACAAAATCCTTCATATACTGGCGCATGGTCATGTGTGCTACTGCAATCATTGGCAGAATCATAAAACTGGAGACATGGCAGAGGTCATAAGACATCAATGCCTTCCTCTTTGGGGTCCCACATTAGAAAGAAGAAAGAAAATCTAAATTACAGCATGTGCTTACTTGCATTTTAGAACTGGAAATGGAATTTTGGAATAAAAATTAAAGACAGCAACCTATCAGAAAACCTCCATTCTGCAGCAAAGCAGTTGTGACAACTAATTGTTCTGAGTAGTTTTGATTCCACAGGATTTCAAACGCATCAAAGAAGGTGCTTTTATGATGCATTAGCTTGGTTGTAGACTGAATTAGGTGTGAGAAAGGTCTTTGACATCTCCCTCAATATTAAATGTACTATTTAGATTATTACTATATTCTAATGGAAAGGCAAAGGACCCTGGATGAACTGCTTGCCTTCTGCAATGCGTGACAGCTGAAGATCAGACATCAGACAGACTGAAGTTTACGAAGGACAAAGAACATGCCATAACAGGGAAATCCACTTCAGGTGAACAGTTACTGTGGGTCAACTGAGTGTGCATGAAGTTATCTTATCAGTGTTTGATAAAATGTTTAACTGCTGCAAGCAGAGAATTGACACAGTCGCATACCACCCAGCCACACGTAGAAAGGAGGACTGAGGCACCTGGAGTGAGAGACCCCGAGTGGTCCTTACCTTCTCGGCACACGCTGACTTTCAGGACACCCTTGCCAAGGCACTCGCCTGCTGGCACGCAGAAGCCAGCGTTGGCAGGGTTGTCCTCAGGACTCGCCAGCACATCCTCCGGGGGGGCAAAGCGGTAGGCAGGGATTCCTTTTACCTCCACGTCCTCCACATAGGCCAGATGGATGGATCTGAGCAGAATCAGTGACAGAACAGAGAGTGAATCCCCTTCCCACCACACTCACAGCACTTCAGTATGTTTATATATTTTATAGAACATGTCATTTACCCAGAAACCAAGTTACCACTTTCTACTTGACTGAGCATTGATCATTTTAGCAATTAGTCTTTTCTAGAGCAACTTTTCTGTCAGGAGCAAATTTGATATTACTAGAAAATGTGACTTCAAACAGCATCCAAAATAGTCATATACACATCAGAGAACTTCAGTTTATTTTCATCTTAAGATGTTCCACTGCAGTGTAAGTGACACTACACCCCAACTATCACCCTCTCTGTACCAGCCTGGGCTAGACCCATCATATGTGCTGTTGGTATAATATGATTTCTAGAAAAAGGTCTCTTTTTGTTAATGAAGGGGGACGCATACCTTTACACACTGCTTTATTGACATAGTCTTTTTGATTTTGCGTTCTACTGAGAAGACTTAATCCATTCAGCAGCCTTGTTCTTTTGCTATTATTCAATAAAATCAGAAAATGGCCTTGAATAGACTCCTGATTTAATCAATACTTATATCCATGGTATGCTCATATCAGAGGACTTCCATCCAAAATGTAAGTATCAGATGTAACACAATTCCCTGGAAATTATTTTTTGTGATCTCAGCACCGCATTTGGCATCGATACATCTTTGAATATGCCTGGTTGCCTCCTTGTTTTGTAGAATATTTCATGATGTTTTGTTAAATGCAGCGTATACTTGCACTTTGGAAGTCGCTCTGGATAAGTAAAATAAAGGTAAATGAAATGGATTCTCCTGGTAAGGCAGGGTTTGGACATCACAAGAGTATTTTCCTTTAGATTTATGAGTTTAAGTGTGGGTCATCCTCCATGTTAAAACAAAAATGTTCATCTTCAAAGCAGAGAAACATTCCACAGCAGGAACAGACAAGACAAGACAGACCAGTGGATCACATGAAGCATTAAAAGGTTGAACACAACTTGTGAATCCAAGCTTGAATGGGGACAGAACAAGGGTGAATTTTAAAGGCGTGTACCTGCAGAGGTCTGCAGCAAAGATGTAGAGCAGCTCATTCTTGGACAGGAGGGGATGGAATGCACTGCCATCTGTTCCATTGATCATGTTGCTCTGGTTGGAAGACCACCATGACATTTTACTGCAAGAGAACGTGATCATATGAAATGCCATCCACAACAAAATAATCTCATAATTGTTCAATATCATTCACAAAAATGCAATCATTTGAAACAAAAATAAAGATTTCCTTAAGTCACTAAGTATCTATACATTTTCTTTTTCAAAGGACCAGGAATGTACCTTGGGTAGCTGTAATACAGTATTATGTTTTTGGTCAGATGCAAGCCATTCTCTGGAAGAGTACATGGGTTGTTTCCCCAGAAAAAGGTCTTAACCACACCAGTGCCTCTGAACTTAAAGTACACTTGAGGTTAAGAATAGATATATAGGTTAAATGATAACAGTCAGTGTAATAACAGATAATTTGTCAACCAACATCAACATATTTAGCCATATTTAGTGTTTTGCCAAATGCTAAAGTCTATGTCCTTGGACTTCACACTGTTCACATGAATTTGGCTGTCTGTTTGCATTGGCATTGCTGGATTCACATTCATTCACAAATGATAAAGAAACCCCAACAGAATCTGTGAAACACTCACAAATAAATTGACAGTCACATTCTTCGATAATGATTAACTGTGGTCAAACAACAGAGGACACTGAAAAGTGGCTAATGTGTGGACCGATTGTGGAGAGGCCATGTTGTTCCCTGAGAAGCAGGCTAGGAGCAGCGAATGCATGAGGAAGGACAGAGGGAACATGGGAGGGGAAGAAGTCAGGGAGTCGAGTGGAGGTGGGGGAGAAGAAGCCAAGATTGCAAGCCTGCCTGTGAGCAAGATATTACCTGATGCTGAAACAATACAGCGCGACTGAAGGCCAGTTGGGTAAACGAAAGATCCAAAGAATTACGAAATCATTGAAAACCATTTCTGTTCCCAATGGTAACAAGGAGGAGTCAAGAGAGAACAGAGAGTAGAGAGGATACGGACAGGGAGAGTGTTTAAGAAAAAGAAAGAGGGAAGATGAGTTGCCACACCTACTCATCTTATTTTCTTCAGCGTTATGGCAACACAGACAGAGAGTGGGCCTTATCGCCCCTTTGTGAGAGAGAAATGTCAGGATGTTTACAGAGCTCCTAGTGCTGTTCTGATTGGGGGGACAGGGGCTGCCAGGCTGAGCGCTGGACTGACACAGCAATACTGTCCTCCCATACGAAAATGAAATGTACTGTATATATTCTAATATTCTGCTTATTCCGAGAATATATTTCAAATACATATTATATCAATACATTAATACATTCATGCAAAGCAGAAATATATTACAACATACCAAATGGCAATAATGTACATATTCTCAATACTGCTTTGATTAAAATATATATGTTCAATATATTATTTATGTACAGGCTCTTTCAAACAAAACAAAATACAACTCAATGTATGGAAGCAGATTTCAGAGGAGTATACGACATCAAGACAGAACATTGTGATTCAAAACATGCTGTTTAAATTAGTTTTGATGGCTTGGGTTTACGTGCTGTGGAAGTTTTATTACCTTAGACCCTTCCATGTGTCTATTCTTCCATAGTCCATGTAGTCCTGCTCACCCGTGAGAAAAACAAATTCGCCTTCATGGGTTCCATTTTTCTGGCAAGATATATTTGCAAAAATTAATGAAACCACAAATCATCAGCTGTAAATAAATCTTTTTGTAATATCCCTGAACAAAGCTACATTCTTAGTAGGCATTCAACAAGCCTTAACCTATTCTAAGTTCCACCAAGACTGATAAATCACCATTACCATTTGACTTCACTGTCATAACCATCACGATTTTCATCATTATCACTGTGATTCACTGCAGAGTGTCAAATTGTCCAGCATTGTGTTTCGACCCTCCAGAAAGGACTCCTTTTTACCGCTGAATGGGATTTACTAACATCAGCAACGCCTGTCTACTGAAAGAAAGGACTCATTTAGTTAATATTGAGCATCTACGAGGAAGGAAGTTGTTTCTCTCACAAAAGGGCTCTACCGCAAAATGTAATTTTCATCCATTGTATGTGAGGGTACCACTCTTTGCCATTTCCATTGGCTGGAGCAGTTCATGCTACTCTGAACGTTGCATAACCATTTCAGTTCTTTTTTCAATTCACATTAACAGCATGTCCATACTGACATACTGGCATCAGGCATTTAGTGTCAATTCTCAAAACCTACCAATTTTTTATTGTCCATTTAGGAATTTAGTATAATTTGACAACTATTTAGGCTTCACGAGCTGATCTACAATAAACAACCATTTATTCAATAGGAAAACTTGTTATGCCTGAAAAAAATGTATTTGAATACAAGCTCTAATCTGGAATGAAGATTTAGCAGTGTGATTCATATGCAATTCATAAAGACACTTCTCCTCATACTTCACAGCTCACAGGCACCATTGCACCTGGGCTAGGTGCATGGTTGGTGGTGATTGTAGGGGCTACCTTGTACATGAGGCCGAAGTACTCCTCAATCTCAGGCTTCATGGCGTGAATGCGGGAGAGCAGGGGGTCTTTGAAACCCCATAGTGTCTCGTGAACGGTGCGAGTCATGAACAAGTCCACACCAATTGAGTTCATCCACATGGACACCAAAGTGCTCATTATGAAGGAGTTCTTCATCTGGTCCATCACTGCCTGACAAAAGGAGGGCTGAGGGTTAGCTGTTAAAGCTGTGAATGTATTTTTCCTCCCTTGAGCTTCTATTAGCCTTGGACTGAGTGCTAAAACTGGAAGGTGTCACACCATTTTAACATGTTGGTACCACACATTCTTGTCTTAAACTTAGTTCCCCCAATGAATGTATTCTCCATTTTCTGGAGTAGCTTGGTGCATTACAGGACATCTGTCAAATGCAATTACATGTGGAAAATGAAATGCATTTTTGTATCATGCCTGCCACTCACAAATGAAATGCCCCTCTTGAGCTTGCTTAGTGTCACATTTTACTGAAACTTGTGAATCAAAAGCTAGTTGATTTAGTGTCTTTTAGCTGATTTAGATGTGTTTGATTCAATTATTGACAAAAATAAGATTTAAGTGCTTCACACCATCTGTATTTATTGTACAAAACTTCTCCAAACAAAAGCTGAAGCAGCAAGGACAATCTGAACATGAATGCCCTTATTTACAGCTCAAAAAGGTCTATGGGGAAACCCAGGGGTGGCTCCAGCTGGCCTGTATATGCCTTGACTGCTTTTGAGAAAACGACTTTAAATCAGGCAGTGGCTCCTTGGAGGTCAGCCTGTAGCTTCTGACATGCTCTTTGGCCTGCTCTCTCCCCTACCCACACACTCTACTTACTACGACAGGGATGTTGACGGTCCTTATGAGGTCCACCTCAGGATCCCCCACCGACATCTCTGGAACGAACACAAAACTCTTGGGATTTAAGGCTGAGAGCTTCGTCCCGTTCTCTAAAAAGGTCACATTTTCCCTGGGCCTGTACTCCCTGGTGAAGAAAAGGGGAAGAAAAGGATTCAAAGTTCACACGAGGTTCCCACGTTTAGAAATGTGAGAAACACTGAAAACTTACACAAAGGGACAATTCTTTTTTACAATGCATGTCAGCAAATTTTGCTCCTCTCCCAGCAAAAGTGTAAAAAGGTTGTTGTAAAGCTAGAAATAACTCCAGCTTTGACCTTTATAATTACTCACCAGACTTGATAAGTGAATTTGAAAGCACAATTAACCATTGTTGTATTGACTTGAAACTACATGCAGAGCAGTATTTAACTCAATGGATGTATGCTACAACAATAAAAGCCTGAATTTGTAATGTATACCAACACAATATCCCTACAAAAAAATAAGAAATGCTGCAGTCAATTACAGTTATCACTCCCAGTGAGCAATTCCATTTACTTTTTCATAAGCACAATCACTAGTGTAATGATCTGGTGTACGGTTGGTGCATAAAAGTCTTCAATGTCATATTAGGAGCTGTAAAAACATTATTCCATCCTATTATCAAAAACACTGAGGTTCCCCCATCATGACTACACCATACAAATTCTAATTCTTAGAATTATAATTCTAAGAATCCACAGAATCTGTGTTTCATTTGTCTGGACTGTATATGCCAAGGCAGTTCATCTAGTTAGAAACTTTTTTCAAACAACTGAAAACTCAGACAAAAGGAGTTTATTCTTGAAAACAGGTGTTCAAGGACTGTTGATCTTTTTTGTTGAACTTTTCTATTGTCATTTCAACCTTGCTAGCTCTCACTCTGGCTTTTTTCCACATTCCGGAAGACTATTCTGAAAGCTATTTCTGGCTAAGCAGTGCTTCTTTATTTATGAGTTTCAATATTTTCAAAGCAGTTGAGGCCAAGCCTTGTTCTCTTACAAATATTAACTTTCAGGTTCTAGAGAGTATTCAAGATAATGAATTTTACAACAAAAAATAAACAGAAAAGTATTTTTTTAAAAAATCACATTTCGTACATATTTCACCCATTTTAGGCATGGCCTTAAGGTGTGCTCTTCTTAATACTATTAAAGTCGTCAGTGATTGTATACTCGCCTGCAAATTGAACTTGTTTTCCATTCTGGATTAAACAATTATACAAATGATAAATGCAAGTTCATACTTGGTGTTCTACACTCAAGAAATATTGCACTGCATACTACAGTGCAACTTTACTGCATAGATAAATGGTTCTCTGTACATTTAAATGGATAATTAACTCATTGTACCTACAGCACTATGTCAAGGGAATGGGTAAGAATTTCATTAACAAAGACTTAATTTCACACCCTGGCTTTATAAAAAGAGATCAAACAGTTGAAAATGATGGAGGGGGTAGCAGGAAATATTAACATGACTACTACTAAATGACTCCTCCTCTCCATGAGCAGTGGTAGCACCACCACTGTTCTGCAGATTTTCAAACTCCAAACAAAAAACATTCTTAGAACCAGTGAGGGCTGTTACTGTATGGAAATTAATACAAATAACTGAATAAATGCAACAAAATTGGCTGGGGGGGACGACACACAACCCTGCTAGCACTGTAGCACTTCAGGCCCAGAAATGAAGATCAGGAAGATAGGGGTGGGGGATATATCGAATATACTCAATGTATCGCGGCTTGTTCTATGTGGGATGTACTAAATGACTATATCGCGGACATAGAGTACAAACTGTCACAATTTTTTTTAAGCCGCCGGCATGAGACTCACTTTGGCATTTCGCTTTTCTCGCTCTCTCCTATGGCTCTCTCCCTCACAGACACAAAAAGAAAAAAAACTCACATACATACTTCACACACACTCGCCTGCCCATCCAGACCACTCTCCTGGGCAAGTGTGTGTGACGTATGTAGGTGAGATGTGTGTTTTTGTATCTGGAGGGAACAAGGAAAGAGCCTGGAGAGAGCAAAAGAAGTGAAGCGCCAAAACGAGTTTATACATGTTGAGCTCTGAAATGGTAATAGAAGATGGAGGCTGATGAATTGGTGTGTGGTTTGGGTATCGCAAGAAAGATGTTGAACAAACAACGGTTATCTGCAAAATATGCAGCAAAACCATTGCCTGGTTTGAATAAATACTGTTTTGTTTAATTTAACTTGGTTGTGATTTCCCCCTTTTTGTAAGCAAGTTTAAAATTGTTCCAATAGAAACCACTAATGAATTTAAACAAGAATGTTTCAGGGCTCCAGACTGCAACCATTTAGGCGCATTTTGCGACCATTTTTGGAGACAGTGCGACTAAATTTTGTAACTAGACGCACCAGTGCGACTTGCAAATATGCACGCATATGGGACTATTTTTTGAGTGTGTGAGTTAAAATTTCACGTGGTCGAATTCAGCTGAGAAAGCTGGTAGCACCAGTGCTACCAGTGGAAAAGTTAGTCTGGAACCCTGATGTTTTAATGCAGGCATATGTTGCAGGGACTACTAGAATCATCATACTGGTGTGATTGTATATATCAAAGGGTTAAATCGAGCATTTATGAAGTGCTTTAGAGGAGATTTCAAAATATTGAGATATACAACATGCATCGCGATACAGCCTAAAAAATATTGCGGTATTATTTATAGGCCATATCGCCCAGCCCTAGTTTCAGTTGTGCTATGGAGGTTCAGAATTAAGAGAAAACAGGAAAAACACTTCACTGCTCACAACAATTAAAAGGATGTGGAACCGGGCCCTATCAAACAGAGGTTGTTGACTTAATATTTTGAAAACTACGTACAGTGTATGTATTTACTCAGTGCTGTATTGTATGAGGTGTAAAGTGCTAATGTAGAACTGCAATATCAAACATAACATGTGAAACCAAATGTAGAACCTACAACTTTGATAAAATGTTTAATTTCAGTTTGATTTTACTACTTTCTACAATCTACGTCAAACAGCAGTACAGTCAACACTGCCGTACAATGCCACAACCCTTTTCAACCATCATTATACCCCTACACCATTTTATTGTTCCTCAACTTTTTACAGTAATCCCACTTAGAAGATCACCCTACCTGTAAGTGTATGGGCCAATCTGAGTGACAGCAGCCTTGCCTCCCGCTAGAAAGACTTCAGGATTGGTGACATTGAAGAAAAAGTACTGCATGTAGACCGGAGGAGGGGGGTTCTTCCATGAATCAAATACCCGGCTCCCCTCTGTTAAAGTCATCTCCTGAAAATCAAGAAAAATGCATTGAGGTGAAAAAGTTTTAACATTAAGTACACATCCTCGACGTAAGGGACAAATATGGGGAAGTGAATACCAGGGAGTGTGTGCATTAGTTGTGCATGTGTTCAGGTCAATGGTTCTTATAATGGTTCTGATTCATAAACCCTTAGTGCATGGATCCAAATGTTTTCCCACAGTTTTGCTCTCCTACTGAACCCTTAATTAAGCAATGAACAGGTATGCAACAGCAGCACCCAGGCTGGGACTTGACCCTCAAGTAACATACGCAATTTGCTGACAGACAATCGGTTGCATTTATTTGTGATGGTTGTATTGACTGACCACAAACATGTGAACCCTGCTGTGTCCAACATCAGAAAGAGGACAAAAAGCAACAGTAAAAGCTGGGCCTCTCCCTTCACTCCCAACATTCTTCACGGGTCACAGGCTGTTAACAGGGCAGGCAAGAAACCGGTCTCAGCACTGCAGTATAACCGAGAAAGAGATGGCTCTTGCTAGGAACAGCAAGAGGATGGGATCATTGGAGTTTGTCCATCTGCTATGAAATCCACCAGCTTCCAGCACACACAGGAGGGAAGCATGAGGCAGGCACTCCCCTTGTTCAAGCCTTTCAGGTCTCATTAATAACACTCTGGACTACTACTTTTTCTCCAGCCTGACCTCAACAGGTCAAGTGTACCACACTGTTGAGATCCAGTCAGAAGTGAAACCATGTAATGACTCCTCTGAAATGCACACCCCTTTGTGACTGCATGGGTGCTCTCAGCAAAAACAGCACAACCTCAAATATGGAGATTCTGCTTTGCACATGGTCTGTAAATGTGTGAAAGACAAATCAGTGGCCTTTGCTACGTGGGGCAGTCTATGGCAGACCTACACTGAGAAGAGTCAATATGAACACAGAATACGACTGCCAATTATCAGCCACTTCAGAGCAGTGGTGTCGTTAGGTCCGATCATTCAAGGCTATAGCCCTGAATATTTTAAGCCTACAAAGTAGTGGATACAGCTTTGTTTTGTAAAAATCCAGCCTTATGTAAATTGAGACTTCTAAATGAACTTTCTTATAGTTCAAACCTGCCTTCATACCAGTTTGGCAACTTGCTTAATTTCAACCCTTACATCTTGAGAGTCTAAAAGGACTTTGAGCTGAAGTAAGGCCCACACTTAAAATGAGTAAGAAGGGGATGAAATATTCATGCAAATATCCCTGAAGCCAGCTTCTATGAAATGTTTTACCTGACCTGTGTTCTTGACAGTGTCTTCCCAAATCTTTGGTGTGTTTGTGGTGGTGATATGAACCGGCATTTTGGCACCATCATCATTTCAACATAAATTGCCAATGTGACTGTTGCCTTGACAAACACAGCTGCTCACTCCCTTCCTCCTGTATGAACTCAGTTCATTTATGTTACTGGTTACTTACAGGAATGTGTGTGATGAGTGAGCTGAAGTGAGGGCACTAGGTCACTTTAAATTTGTGAAACCAACAATTTAAATCTCATTTTTCCTGTGTGCTGTGTGTCAGCATCAGACAAAGTAAATTAGTTTATAATGATATCCTGTCCTTGAAAAAGATTTTGACATTTTGACATCATAAGCTATTACAAAAACAGTTTTACACATGCAATAGCAGAAGTCTTATCTGAACCCAGAGTGAGAAATTCCTCAGTTGTGTCCAAAGGACCAAGCCCCTTTAAAGGACAGGTCCAGAGGGCTTTTTTGTACCATGTGCAAAGTCATACTAGCTTGAGAAAACTCATGCCTGTTCACAGAGTTCTTCCATTCAAAGTGAAAATATGTCTGAGTGGAAGAGAACTATGAGGTTGCATTTTGTTGGCTACTATGATTCAGCCCTTCATACACCTGTGGTAACAATGACAGCGAGAGTAGCAACCCAATTCAGCAAAATTAAAACTGGAATTAAATACTTAGTTACAATTCATTCAGGAATTCTGGCAAAAAGAGAACAAATCAGGATTCCTTGGGTTCTGTCAAAGAACCATTATCTGTTGCTAGAGACACTTATAGCATTCATAGAACCAGACCTGAAATGGGGCCAGATGGGGCATTGCTGTGGTACTGTGAAGCAAATAATGGTTCCAGTCTGGCCCAGTCTAAACATGCTGTTGACTCATTGCCACAGGAAGCATTAAGCCAATAGACTGTAGGAGGGTGTGTTACTTTGGCTCAGCCAGACAACAGTTAAATATCAGTAGTGCATATAACTATGCCAAAGGTTGCATGGAAAATTTACACACTATATTTATACATTTACTTGTTGCATACAAACGCACAACCAATGCTTACACAACAAATCTGAACAGATTTGTGAACTCAGTAAGGATTACACACCTTTCAGCAAACAGATAATGGGGCAGTGCAGACAGAGAACACAGAAATAGGTGGAACATAAAGTCAGAAACTGCCATCATTGTTTTACCCATGCACAGATCTACTCAGTCTCTGTGTTTCTGTTGGGATGACAATTTAGAAAAAACTTCCCATTGCATACATAGGTGCTTCAAACTGAATTGCCAAAAATGTGCAGGTTGTGCATTTGACAATTGATAACTTCAAAACGAGTCAACATGGGCTTCTGAAGGTCATTTGACATGTTTAACTTCAGAATTCAAAGAAAACGCTTGTGCACACAGAAGAGCATTTCAGTTCATCGCAAACAGACATGTCAATCTATACAAAGTACGCTCTGGCCTGGTGTTTGAAGTTCTTTTGGAGAAAAAGAAACACCTGTAGGGTACCACTTGTTTTAATGTTATCATGTAGCAAGAGAGTAATGTATTCAGTAAATGTCAGCTCTGGGTTGTGTGATAAATCAAGTGAAACTTCATCTTCAGTGCATCTTTAACTAACTGTTGTAATGAAAGTGACAATTGCAATTGTGTGCAGGACATGACTTAAAGTAATTACGGACAACTGGATTTCAGACATGTTTACAATGTTAGGTCTTATGAAGTTAACTTGAACTTTGAATTTAAACAAGACTGTCATCTACACAAGCCTAGCACATTATCTAGAAGAGCGTTCATTTAGATTTTGCCCGAGTCCCATTGACAGACAGATTTTAAGAGAGACACGTTCACCTCAGACACAATATATTACTATATAATACTGCAAACTACTGAAATGATTCATCTCTACCTTTAACAGCCAACAGAAACTCTAAAACCACAGAACAAGAGTTCCATAAAAAAAATAAATTCCCAGATTTGTCTCATAATCTTAATTAAAATTAAGTTAAGATAATTTTTAAGATATTATTTTAAGATGATTTTGAAATACTGATATGAGCATATGCAAAGAAACCCTTTCAGACAGGGACAGGGACCTTGTTTGTACATTTACCAACCTTGAAAAATGAAGGCCTCTGGAAGTACTCCAAGGACATTATGTTTACCACATATCACCCATATCTTTCCAAAACCTTGATCTTTGCCAGCATTGAGAGAAATGAGAGAGAGGTGTAGGGGGGCAGAAGGTCAGGGGCGTAAAGTTCAGACTGCTGGGCTCACACAGGACAACAGAGCCACCTGAACCAGAAGTCTTGAGCTCTGGCAGATATGTCTGTATAACAGAAAAATGACTGATCATGCATCAGATTAGCGTTGGTCAGACAACTGTGAGCTGGACTGCAACATTATTTTTTGCCATTAACTTTTGAGAAATGCTTCTCACGTGAAGATTTGAGACTTTTGTGTCACTGCAGTCACAGTACAGGAGTGCTTATCTTGTCTGCTGCAGTCAACTTGCAACAATGTGGTGGGGTTTCAGCTATCAAAATCAGAAAAGGGAGTCAATTGTCACAGACAGACAGTATATGAATCGAAACAATGTACTTTTTTAGCATGAAAAGCCAACAGAGGATGATGGCAAAAATAAAGGGGACAAAATATCTGAATTCCAGAAAAAAGACAAACAAAAATGATCAATGTCTCTGCAAAGCAGTGTGAAAGCAATAGAAGCATTTAACAGAGGCTAAGAGTGAATTGCAGAGGAACTCTAGGCTTACAATGTCCCAGCATATCACATGTCCCAGCATGACCACCTGCTCCAACACTCTCGAAGCTCTGAGGAATCTCTATCAATCACATGCATCTCCTTATCTTGTTATATTGACACACGATCTGGATTCAATCATTCAGCTGGCCTTACATCATCTATTGCCATTTAGCCAGCCTTCCACCGCAGTTTTGCCAATTATTTGTGAGCTGTTTCATGGAAGGAATTCATCCCTGTGCACAGCTGTTAAATGGTTATAACTTTTCTTCTCAGTTTTGGGACTTTCACTTCCTTATTAGACATTCTAGAATTACGTCAAAATGACAGAGCTCATTGCAAGAGAGAAAGAACATATTAATCCATTCAGTTAAGAGATTTTACTTGTCAGTTATTTAGGCGCACACTGTTTTAAAACTGTTCCACAACACACACAACATATCCACCCTCGTTTTGGCAACTGACCTTCAATAATCTTGTCACGGCTGGAAAGAACAGACCTCCAATTAGTGTTCTTAGTTTAGGGCTGAATCCATGACAGGGAGACAGGAGGCTATACTGACAGACGACCAAAAATCCTGCCTCTAGGCAACAAGCAACCGGTTCCATAACATGAACTAAAGAATTCAAGTACGCTGTAACCACAGCCACAACACAAAGGTACTGGAGGTGCAAGAAAAGCACATTATCCTCATATGACACCAAGGTTACAGTTATGACTGTTTGTCCCTAGAGGTACAGTAATCTGCAATAAGGTTCTTTGCCTATCGCCCATAATTTTTTTTTTTTTTTTTTTTTTTTTAAATGCAGAAGTTAACTTTTGTTGTTGTCTGTCTGTCATTTTTCTGTTGCCAAGCTTCAACACAACTTTGTTGCCATGGCCCTAGTTTCATTTCAAAAACTTCCGTATTTTATGAATTAGCCATTTTACCGGGCATCTGAACATCCTTATTAGACACAATATTCAAAACCTATTTCACTATTTCAACTCTAAGTGCAAATTGAGTGATGCATTACAAGGTGATAACCGTTTTTTTTTTTTTTTTTTAAACAGATTAGATTGTGAATATACATATGGGGCCTTAATACATTTTCAGAGCAACATGTATTGCCTTAAAACTTGTGGGTACTTTGGCTTTCTTTGGTTTCATAAGGTTTTCTGCACACATTTTCTCAAAACCTCCCCAACTGCATATTGACTACCACTTAACATGTCATGGCATCCAGAAAGCTTTGTGCATATTGCTCTTGGTCATACAAAGTTTATGAAGAAGTCCTTTCAAACATGCCACATAACCCTGAAAAGAGCCAGCCAAGAAGAACCCATTGTCTCTGTAAATCATATGGTTTCACCACTGTACTGCATCTCCGCAAGTTAACAAACAGCCCCACAGTCAGACCAGCAATCATGATGAAAAAAAGACCAATACAATGACAATGTATTCATATATTTTGGAAACTAACATTCTACATTACAAAAGAGCTCAAGGCCATCAATCGTATCATACAAGACAAAGTATATAAATATACAATGAAATCATTTACATAGCTTAGTAGTGCTCTATCTAATAAACCTTATTCAGAAATAAGGTATTGTAACAAATTCCCATCCCTCCCCTTTCGTAAATGAGTTCTGCAGTTGCTGAAATCTATCAGAAATATTGTGCAACAGTTACAGACTTCTGTTACCCGAAGTTAAAGGACGAAGTGCATTTCAGTTGGCTGTACACAGAACTGAACCTTAAAAACAGAGAAACTGACTAATTGGGCTGAACAACCTACTTCAAATATGCTAATGTCAGCACTGACAATGCCGCCCATAAAAAACTAACGTAGTCCGCAAATATCCCAACTGGATATTACCACAAGATATTTCAACCTAAATAATTAGAGAAGACATTTTTCCTAGACCTCTGACGAAGCTTTGAGAAAAGTATGACACATTAATTCTCGTTACCAACAGTACCCCTAAGAAAATTAACATCGGTTTAATGCCGCAGGGTAAAGCTGGGCATTACTACATGCCCCTCTGAGTTCTAATGTCTGCCAGTGGAGAAGTACGCTTTATGACCGAGTTTTCATTTTCATTCAGTTTTTCCTTGAGCTGAGACAAGCCCCATTACCTATTAATGAGAGAATACGATGTGCATGAAAGGGGGAAACATTGATCTTAAGTAGTGAAATATCATTAATAAGGATCGCATCCGTGTTTTAAAAATGCGATCTGCTATTGGAACCGCATGCATTTCAGAAGGAAAGGGACTCCCCTGTCCTTTTTCTGCTTTCCGAACCCCTCCCCCATCCATGCGGATCCACGCAATTCCCGGCATTACCGCTGGTAAAGAGGCTACAATCCAGAACTGCCAACACAAAAGAGGACCTGCTATAGATGGAACAAATGCGTTTAACTTTAAGGTATCCTTGGCTATGCATCATGATTACAAATGTAAGAACTAAATGACACAGAGGCAGAACTTGGGTAGCTTCCGAAATGTCCCACAGTGCCTTAATTCTAAAATGACCCATTCACTGATTTCAAATGCAAATTATTCTTAATTTTTGCCCTGCGCATTTCGGTAGAGGGGTGACGTTTTCATTCTCTTGAGATCTGATATAAACCCAAGTGGTGACAAAAATGCACTGTAGCACACAAGAACGATATGCATTTATCAGTCCTTACAGCACTCCTTAAAATAGACAGCTGTGGAAAGGCGTGGTTACGAATTATAAGTTTAAATGTGTTCAGCTTTTTAAGGAGTCGACATATGCAGCTAGTCACTGCTATCCAAGTCTAACAAGTATAATCTTAAGAATGATCTAAATTACATGAAAACGACGTCTGTATGTCGCTCGTTGTTTACAGCTAGTGGCGCTTTAAATCAATTTCAGTACTTTTCAGACGTAAAATACCTTAACTTCATTTAACGTATCATTTTAAGAGGAAATTAACTGTTTAGTCTAGCCAGCTAATGACTCTGGTAACATTAACAAAGTGTGCTTGCAATATACATGTTCATTTTTCAGACCATTCAATTGTGAAAAACAAACTGGAAATTAGCTCGTTAGATTGGGGAATGTACCGGAAAGCAAGCGCTTTCATAGACTGAATTCAAATTGTCGAGAATAACCAGCCCTACACTGAAATAATTTTAACAAACATGTTACTTGTTATGTCAAACTTACCTTTTTTAAACGGTTATGAATCAGTGTTTGGAAGACTTGAGCCACAACCAAGGCGATTCCAACTATGAGCAGATGGGCACAGGCAATCCCGGTAGCGTAAATGGCACAGGACCTCCTCGTCATGATGCCGGTGTATGTGAAGTTTCAATATTAAGGCAAACGCTGCGCCTGTCTGAAAACGCGATGATTGTAACAGTCCGCTTAGTTATATATATATATTTAAAGAAATACTTAAGCTAGCGTTTTTCACAAGCATCTATATCGTCATTCTGATTCAAGCGGTGTCCCAATATCGAAATTACAAACGCTGACCTCTTGTGGTTTCTTCGTTACGGTTTAAAGTCGTCGTTTGTGTTTTCTTCAAGTACTCTCACTGAATAAGCGCCAGACTTTAGTACAAATCCACATCAGCGTTTAACGGAAAATGACTGTTGTAGAGAGGCAGCAGCAAAACCCGTCTGACGGCGCAAGGCACAAGAGGAGGAACCCACTGCCTTTCCGCTACCATCAGATTCAAATGAGCTCTGCCATCCGAGAGACGTGCTTTTGATGTCTCAGGCAGTGGGTGTGTTAAAATGCATTCAACTGCTTATTTGTGGCTGAGGTCACTCTTTTACTATGAGTGTGTGCACACCTATTTGGATTGGACAAGACATATGTAGTTCGCCAGCAAGTTTTCTTTAGCCCTTTATAATACTGAAGACGCTAACGAAATATACCTCCAAATACAAGCCACACCTTTTTTTAAACTAGCTAACGTTGAGTAGCTCCTTCCTACGTGTCCAAAAGCCAATAGCTATTTAGCTACACATATTTTGCATATACTTATGTTAGCTACCGGATATGAACTGTAGACTCACTTATTGCAGAAATTAAGACGTTTCCAACAAGGAAATGCAGGGTTTAATTTACAATAACATAATTCGTCAGCTTCCTAACATAACTCTTCTATCCTGGCGGCTGCATCTACTTAAACACAATCTGTTCGTTACTAAGGAGCTAGCATGCGCTCCGGTTAACTGAAAAAAATAACACTACCTTTGTTTTATAGATGGGTAATCCTTGCCTGCTAGACACAAAGTTTAGGCATTATCAATTTAGCTAACAATATAAATATAAATCTAGTGAGTTAGTTATCAATCCAACGAAACCTCATGCTTGCAAGTAACGTATGGGAATTTACTAATCAAGAACTCCATAGAACACATACTTTCAGGGACATCTATGACTAAGTAATTATTTTGTTGACCCCACATGTAATGCAGCAAACCAACACTATCGCAAACCGTTACATTTTTTTCTACTTTTGCTCCATGCCGTTATCTCGCTCCTTGAGCCATTTAAAACAGCTATATTTCAGTGCACGAATCATGTGCTTGCGGAGACACCGGCCGAGGCGTTCGCAAACCTTTTGTTCAGGCAAGAAGTAATCCTATTGGCTCTCGGATCCCCGGACCACCGTCTTAAGACCACCTCCATTTCAATTTGATTGGTTGAATATGATGCCGAAATTGATCGACTGATTTTGGGGCGGGTTTATTAAAAAGCGTATTGAAAGCGTGGTCCTATGAATAGTCAAAGACGAGACGTTCAATTTAAGTACAACGCAGTACCGGCGTTCAGCGTATAGGTGTGGCTGGGGAAAACACCGAATAACTGCGTCTGCAAGCCATCCAAATAGAAACACGGGAATGGAAATATTAATTTAATTTACTTAATGTAATTTATTTAATCAACAAACTATTAAATTTAACTTATTTAATAGTTTGCTGATAAGTCACTGATTCACTAAAGAAAAACCTCCACTAACTATGAACATTTTCCTCTCCCATGTAACGTGTAACCATTGTCAGGAGAATAAAAGGCTGTAGTACCGTAAAGCAAGCCAGTTTTACACTTCTTTGTAAATGTGCTCAAGCAAGGCAAAATACTTCTGCCGCTTCTGTGCGAAGCCTCATTGCATAATACCAGTCAACATCCCCCCTCAACACAAAAGCTTACTGTGAAGCATAGCTCTTTGCTATTGCTGCAGTGGCTTGTCTGAGCAAGCAGTGGTGACTGGGGATGCCTATTTTGTCAATCACCTATGGCTGCTGCTTAAGCTGGGGTGGCAGAAAAACCTACATCTGTTTGTCCAGCATGACAGAGCAGTCCTGAGACAGGGTTTTCAGTGAATAGGAGAAAGTAAGCAATGAAGAAACAATCCATGAAAAAAACATTTGTGCAGTCATTCTTCATTCTGCTTTGCATTGTTTTGGAAAGACCCATCCCCCACACACTTTAAAATGACCCTTTGGAATGTGACTTAGATATGTGACAGTATGTCAGTGTGAATCAATATCTCCTACATGATATATGAAACCTAATATTTATCGTATGCTTTCTGTCTTGGTATAATCCTGAATGTGAAGCCTTTACTGCATATTTTTGTATTCCACAAGCATGGAATGAAGCATGAAGTTGATGTTTTCTATAAAGTTCTATAAAGTTTTACTCAGACATTACTTTCTAATAGTATGCATCTTTCTGAAATGCGATCAGGCTACATGTCTCTTAAGACATTTGCCATCACATGAGGGTATGAAAGAGACATAAGACACCACTGCAATTTCAGGGTCCATTTTGTACAGTGGTTGTGAAAATATATCTATGAGCTTGTCTTGTGCAGCCAGCATTTTTGCATTAGGTGCTCTCTGTCAGGCACTCTGGGAACTTGGCACACACACTTGCTGATCTGTCATTTAAGGAGAGACTGCAATCCATACAAATGTTGAAGATTTTTTTTGGTAGGAATTTACAGCAGACACTGAGATGTCAATACCTCAGGTAAGCTCCTAAGGAAACAAAAGATGAAAAGAGTTCTTTTTACAGATCTTTGAGTCGTAGATCTCAGTCAGGAAATAGATCATATTAAGGAATTATTATTATTAAGGATTTTTACATGATCAGAGGCATTATTAGTAGCCATAGTAGTAATTCTGTAGTATTTAGAAATTCTATAATATATTAGATTCAAATGTCTTTTTTGATAAATTTATATTATATTATGATAATCATTTAGGATCTCCACAACTGTAATTACTTTAGAATTAAAGCATGCTTTAGATGTAAAGGGTGCTTTACTATATGCTATTTAAAGAGGGAATGAAACCCAAGTGAGACTAAAGGGGAAAACTGAGAAAATATTCCTTGAGCTCTTGCAAAAGGCAATTGAGATATATATTTGAGAAAATACACAGTAGGTATACATGGGTTTTTCAGTCTATCTAAATACTAGGCAGCCCGCCTAATCACTGTTTGAACTGCCTTGTAGGAAAATGATGAAATGATAAAAGATCCTGCAATTCAATTATTATAACAGATTGCCTTAATAAACTGTTATGACCAGAGGGGCGCCATGTAAACTGTTGCAAGATTCTTCACACTCTGGACCAGGAACACATTTCTATTGATTATTTTCAATACAAACATAACCTGAACAATACATCCTATCTGGTACCACTATTCATGGACTTACTTTCATCATGCAATTTGAAAGAAGAATGTTGATCTTGCTGAAGTGAATCTACGGTGGCAGGTTAAGAAAGAAACATGCTGTCCGCTGTGATTGATTGCAAGGTGAAATTCCATGTATTGGAGAGTCGTGAAATATGCAACACACTGAATCTTTGCGACCTGACAGAAGTCCATGAGCCAATCATTAAAAAATTAAATTACAATCATTAAAATTACATCACAATCTCTAACAGTGTACCTTGATACAATAATCTCGCAGGCAACTTGTCCCTGGCTTAGTTAACTAACTTACAGGCCAGTTCTAAGACTCAGGGGGACTAAAAACACCAGCACCACTGATTTTTCAGCACAGTGTCAGTGATGTCATTGTCCAGAGGACCAACTAGCAAATTTCAACAGCAAATTCCACCATTATATGATACAACTGTGATGTAACACCATAGGATAATACACTTTGCAAATATCTGAGTACTGGCTATACATCAATGACAGCAACCAACAAAAGTTGGTTATAAGGAATAATAAGACAATGACTATTACAATATGCTTTCTCTCCAATTTTTTATGTTACAAGAGTTCCCAAAAGTTTCTTAAAACGGCATATATGAATTATGGTTTTGACTGGGAAGCTGGCCCTGAAACCAGAAAGCATAAAGTCTTACCCCTAGGTTGTACACCGGTGTTGTATCTTTAGAGAAGCTGTTTAACCTAAATTGCTTCAGTAAATGTCCAGCTGTAGAACAAACTTCCTCCAAAAGTCCCCCTTTCAAATTAATACATTATTACAGTACTAAAGTAGTTATGTCCCCTCCATGTTAGCAATGACAAAACATTATATCTTAAAAAATGCAGTAAATACTATGGAATATAAGGAGACAACTGGGGTGCACTGAGGTCTGTCTGGAGGTGCCCCTAAGCACCCCCATAGCGCTGGTCCTGGCTAGAGGATGGTGTGAAATATACATACAGACAACACAAAAAGCTCAACTCAAGGATATGCAGACTAAGAAATGACATGAAACAGATCAGATCTGCAACACTATTACTAAACATGACAATGATGTGTCACTCAAACTGTCACTTTATCTACATCTGTAGATTTGGATTTACATAGGGTTGACTGGACAAACTCAAGGGTGACATGCAGGCTCCAGAGAGTGTGTGTCACTTTGCATGGTAAGTTGTGGTTTTATAACTGAAACTTTTGCTTCATTTCTTCTTCAGCTTGCTCACAGAAAGGAAAAGGAAATGAGGTAATTGGGGGAAAGTATTTTTGGTACTTTCTGGGGGAAAGTAATTTTTTACCTTGCGCTTTAATGGAATACAAAGAGCCAGTGTTAAACAGTATTGTATCCCCACATGGCCATATCTAGAGACCAGCTCACACCAAGAGGAATATTTCAGGTCAGTATGCAGCAGGTAAAACCAATCAATTAAATATTTGCATTATATCTTATCAGTGCTTGATGATACCAGTAAAAGCTCATGGAGCTGCTGAGTCAGACCTGAGGAGGTACTCCACCTTCTCTCCCTGTTTTCTACTGCTTTTCACTAGCCTCCCCCACTCGATTTGTGCTGTCTGAATCTGGTGGCTAATCCAGATTATTGTATCCACATTGAAATACAAGTCTCAGCATCAAGGATGAAATCAAAGTTCTTGTCAGGGCTCCGCCCCCCTAGCTGTGGTGTTTTTGTTTTTCCCTGTCCATGTGCTTTTTGTTTTTCCTTGTGTTCCAGCCCCGCCCCGTTCCCCGCCTGGTCCCCGCCCACCTGATTGCCCCATTACCTTCACCTGCCTGCCTGCCCACCTGCATCTCATCTCCTCATCAGCCCAGTCCTATTTCTACCCTGCTTGTTCCTGTCTTGTTTGCCAGTTCGTCTCAGCGTTTTCATACCTGTTTCGTTCCCGCAGTTTTTTGGATTTTCGTATTCTCCGTGCCTGACTCTGCCTGCCCTTCGTCTTTGTTTTCTGCCTGCCGTTTTGTCCCTTTGCCTGATCGTTTGCCTGCCTGGTTCCTGATCCTGCCTGCTTCGGTTATTCGACCCTGTTTTTGTCCACGGACTGCCTTCTGGTTTTCGACCCTGCCTGCTTTTGTTTCGCTACTTTCCTGCCGTCATTTATAATCCCGCCTGCAACCTGAAGCTCTCTTGGTCTGCGACTGAGTCCCTGCCTGAGCCCTTACAGTACGAACTGGCCATGATGGACTCAGCAGACCTACCCCAGCTGAAGACTGCACTGGAGCTGCAAGGCGCATTGCTGGGGGACCATCAAAGCCAGCTGGAAGCCATAGGCCGGTCCTTGGAGAGTTTCGCCACCAACCTTGCCGGCGTCACGTCCCAGCTGCTGCAGCTGCAGCAGCCGAGCCAGGAGAACCGCCCCGCACCGCCTGCGGCAGCTCCCCCGTCTGCCCCACCAGCTCTCCCGAGCCGGGAACCCCGATTGCCACCTCCTGAATGTTACGCGGGGAATCCGGGAACCTGTCGGTCGTTCCTCTCCCAGTGCTCCCTGGTTTTCGAACTCCAACCCTCCACGTTTCCCACGGACCGGGCGAGGATCGCCTACGTGATTACCCTGTTGACGGGACGTGCCAGGGAGTGGGGCACTGCGGTCTGGGATGCCGACGCCTCTTTCTGCCACTCCTTCTCCGCCTTCGCTGAGGAGATGAGGAAGGTCTTCGACCGCTCCAAACACGGTCGCGAAGCCGCGAGGGAGATGCTCCTGATCCATCAGGGGCGTCAGTCGGTGTCTGATTATGCCATTGACTTCCGCACCCTCGCTGCCTCCAGCTTTGACGCCTTGGTGGATCTGGCCATCCGTGTTGACCAGCGCCTGTCACAGCGGCACCGGGAGAGAGGAGCCAGTGGACCGCGGATCCCCTCCCGTGAACCCCTGCCCATGCCAGCAACGCATAGCCCTGCTACACCGCCGCCTCTTTCCCTGGAGCCAATGCAAGTCGACCGCACTCGCCTGACTCGTCTGTCCCCGGCTGAGCGTCAGAGGAGGATCAGCGCCGGGGCGTGCCTGTACTGTGGTCAGCCTGGGCATTTTGTGGCAACCTGCCCAGCAAAAGGCCAGCGCTCACCTGTAGCAAGGGGATTACAGGTGAGCGTCACCCCCTTAAGCCAGTCCCCTGAAGTCCGTCCTCTATTTTCTGCCACCTTACTCGTCGAGGAGCAACCTCACGCGGTCTCCGTCCTGATTGACTCGGGGGCCGATGGGAGCTTCATCAACGCCGACCTGGCGGCCCGCCTGCATCTTCCCCGCGTCCCGCTGCACTCACCTCTGGAGGCCCATGCCATCACCGGGGCCCCGCTGGTCCGTATAACCCACGCCACTCCCCCCGTGAGCTTCCTCATCTCCGGCAACCATCGCGAGGAGATAGTACTGCACGTCATTGATACCCCGCAAGCTTCCATAGTCCTGGGTCATCCCTGGCTGGCGCGGCATAACCCCCACATCGACTGGCAGGGCAACAAGATCCTGGGCTGGAGTCCGTTCTGCCACTCCCACTGTCTGCATGAGGCCCTAGCTCCTGTGTCACCTGTCGTTCACACACCAGAGGAGTTTCTGGACCTTTCGGCAGTGCCGCCGGAGTATCTGGACATGAGGCCCGTGTTCAGCAAGTCCCGTGCAGCCTCGCTTCCCCCGCATCGTCCGTATGACTGTGCGATCGACCTCCTGCCCGGCTCCTCACCACCTAGGGGGCGTCTGTACTCCCTATCCCCGCCAGAGACTGAGGCGATGAATCGCTACATCCAGGAGTCCCTAGCAGCTGGAATTATTCGCCCATCCTCCTCACCTGCCGGGGCCGGCTTCTTCTTCGTTGGAAAGAAGGACGGCTCTCTTCGTCCGTGTATTGATTACCGGGGTCTCAATGCCATTACCGTGAAGAACCGCTACCCCCTCCAGCTCCTGTCCTCTGATTTTGAGTCACTGCAGGGGGCCACCATCTTCACCAAACTCGATCTCCGCAACGCCTACCACCTGGTCCGCATCCGGGAGGGGGATGAGTGGAAGACAGCCTTCAACACCTCCACCGGTCACTACGAATATTTGGTTATGCCATTCGGATTAACTAATGCCCCTGCTGTGTTTCAGTCACTGGTGAACGATGTCCTACGGGATATGCTGAACCGGTTTGTTTTCGTCTACCTAGACGACATACTCATTTTTTCTCGCTCCCTGCCCGAACACGTCCAGCATGTCCGTTGCGTTCTCCAGCGCCTGCTGGAGAACCACCTCTATGTCAAGGCTGAGAAGAGCGAGTTCCACCGTGACACCATCTCCTTCCTGGGTTTTATTATCTCTGCGGGCAGCATACAAATGGACCGGCGGAAGGTCCGTGCGGTGGAGGAGTGGCCCCGCCCCACCTCTCGTCGGGAGCTGCAGCGTTTCCTTGGTTTTGCCAATTTTTACCGCCGCTTCATCCGGGACTACAGCGCTGTAGCAGCTCCCCTCACGGCTCTGACATCTACCAGCAGGGCATTCTCCTGGACCCCGGCAGCCGAAGCAGCATTTCGCAACCTGAAAGGCCGCTTCACCTCTGCGCCCATCCTGACACAGCCTGATCCTGCCCGTCAGTTCATTGTGAAGGTGGATGCTTCGGACATAGGAGTGGGGGCCATCCTGTCTCAGCGTTTGGCTGCAGACAACAAACTCCATCCCTGTGCGTTCTTCTCCCACCGCCTCACGCCCACCGAGCGCAATTACGACATCGGTGACCGGGAGCTGCTGGCGGTGAAGCTCGCACTGGAGGAGTGGAGGCATTGGCTGGAGGGGGCAAAGACGCCGTTCCTGGTGTGGACCGACCATAAAAACCTGGAATATATCAGGTCGGCTAAGCATCTGAACCCCCGACAGGCCCGCTGGTCCCTGTTCTTTTCCCGGTTCGACTTCGCCCTGTCCTACCGACCGGGTACCAAGAACGGGAAACCTGACGCTCTCTCTCGCCAGTTCGCGCCAGCAGGCGAGACCCCAGAACCCAGCACCATCCTGCCTACCCGGTGCGTGGTTGCGGCAGCGCAGTGGGACATCGAGACCACCGTCCGCGCCGCCCTCCGGACTGAGCCGGGCCCTAGCTCCTGCCCCCTTAACCGTCTCTTTGTTCCTCAGTCTATCCGTTCACAGGTCCTGCAATGGGGGCACTCGTCTAGACTTGCCTGCCACCCTGGTGCCCGACGTACTGCGGCGTTCATCGGTCAGCGGTTCTGGTGACCCACCATGAGGGAGGACATTCCCCGCTTCGTTTCCGCCTGCTCGGTCTGCGCCCAGAATAAGACGTCCAACCAGCCACCTGCCGGTCTGCTGCAACCCCTGCCAGTTCCCCGACGACCCTGGTCCCACATCGCATTGGACTTCGTCACTGGCTTGCCCTCGTCAGACGGTAACACCACCATTCTCACCATCGTCGACCGTTTTTCCAAGTCTGTCCACTTCATTCCGTTACCTAAACTTCCCTCCGCCAAAGAAACAGCACAGTTGCTTATTCATCACGTTTTCCGGCTGCACGGCCTGCCCTCCGACGTGGTGTCTGACCGGGGTCCCCAGTTCACCTCCCACTTCTGGAGGGTGTTTTGCAGATTGCTGGGCGCTTCAGTCAGCTTGTCGTCGGGGTTCCACCCCCAGTCCAACGGCCAGACCGAGCGGGCGAACCAACAACTGGAGACGGTGCTGCGATGTCTGACCTCCCAGGAGCCGTCGGCGTGGAGCCAGCACCTGCCCTGGGTGAAGTACGCCGTAAATTCCCTGCCATCTTCTTCATCAGGGCTGTCCCCTTTCCATTTTTGCCTGGGCTACCAGCCCCCTCTGTTTCCTGCCCAGGAGGAGGAAGTCGGCGTCCCCTCGGCAGCTGCGTTCATCCGGCGATGTCGCCGCACCTGGAGGCGTGCACGGTTCGCCCTGCTGCGAGCCTCCACTCAGGCTAAGCGCTTCGCCGACCGCCACCGCTCCAAAGCCCCTCGTTATCGCCAGGGTCAGCGAGTGTGGCTCTCCACCAGAGACCTTCCCCTCAGAACGGACTCCCGCAAGCTCATCCCCCGCTTCATCGGGCCATTCCCCGTTGCTAAGGTGATCAGTCCCGCAGCGGTCCGGTTGAAGCTGCCGCTCTCGCTCCGCCGCATACATCCCACCTTCCACGTCTCCAGGATCAAGCCCGTCTTCCGCAGCCCGCTCTGTCCTGCACCCCAGGCGCCCCCGCCACCCCGCCTGATCAACGGATCGGAGGCGTACACCGTGCGCCGCCTGCTTAAAGTTCGGCGACGGGGGCGCGGACTCCAGTACCTGGTTGACTGGGAGGGCTACGGTCCTGAAGAGAGGTGCTGGGTCCCTGCCAGGGACATCTTGGACCCCGCCCTCATCCGGGACTTCCACCGCCGGCACCCTGGCGAACCCGCTGTGACGCCTGGGGGCGTCCGTAGGGGGGGGGGGTACTGTCAGGGCTCCGCTCCCCTAGCTGTGGTGTTTTTGTTTTTCCCTGTCCATGTGCTTTTTGTTTTTCCTTGTGTTCCAGCCCCGCCCCGCTCCCCGCCTGGTCCCCGCCCACCTGATTGCCCCATTACCTTCACCTGCCTGCCTGCCCACCTGCATCTCATCTCCTCATCAGCCCAGCCCTATTTCTACCCTGCTTGTTCCTGTCTTGTTTGCCAGTTCGTCTCAGCGTTTTCATACCTGTTTCGTTCCCGCAGTTTTTTGGATTTTCGTATTCTCCGTGCCTGACTCTGCCTGCCCTTCGTCTTTGTTTTCTGCCTGCCGTTTTGTCCCTTTGCCTGATCGTTTGCCTGCCTGGTTCCTGATCCTGCCTGCTTCGGTTATTCGACCCTGTTTTTGTCCACGGACTGCCTTCTGGTTTTCGACCCTGCCTGCTTTTGTTTCGCTACTTTCCTGCCGTCATTTATAATCCCGCCTGCAACCTGAAGCTCTCTTGGTCTGCGACTGAGTCCCTGCCTGAGCCCTTACAGTTCTGACATTTTTGTCTTCCCTGAACTGTCTGCCGCCTGAAAAAAAACCATGACATCAGGTGGGTTTAGACAACCAAGCTGTGTCCTTACAAGCCTGACAAAAAGGCATTATATCCAATAAAACCCCTTTCCTGGGGAAAAGACTCACCAGTGAGTCTCATAACATTAGTCACTGAACTTGTAACAGCCCAGACATATACTTCCACTCACTGCACAACAAGTTGGGGTAAGAGTACTGCCTCTGGATGCTACATTCTGGTAGGATCCCCTGGGAGGGGTGTGGGTTAAACGTGGGCATGTGGGGAGGTGGGGGTAGACCAAACTGTTTCATCAGATCAAATCTGTTTCAACAAGAGAGGCAAAAACACAGTTGAAACCAATGGTCTAGTTTTGCAAAGCAAACCATGAAGTATCATTGCAGCATTGTTTGTAAGAGAAAGAGGTGTGTATATAAATATTTGTTTTGAATAACAGCAACATACACCGTATGTTGAAACATGTGGGAATTCTTACTTTATTACATGAGGTCAAAGTGTATTGAAATTATTTTTAATAGAGGTCAGGGTTTTCTTGAATTAAAAAATGACATATTTATACTCATCCATTGGCCTCTTAGTTCTCCATTTAATACATGTGTATGGTACAGAGGTGACAGTTAGGGTTGTCATTTCTGATTTATTTTGGTGATGTCATTAATTTAAGTGCATACATATTGAGAAGCCTATTCATGATTCATTCATCCTGTTAATTTGTATTTTTCTGTTCTATTATCATTTTTATTTTCTGTTTGTAATGTACAGTACAGTATGTGGACAGGCTAACCTAGACAAATTCTCACATTTTGCTGCATTACAAATGATACAAATGATTGACATTTCATTTGCGGTGATATTTTGTTTAGAAACACTTCTAAAACAAAATGAATTATTTTAAGGTGGCATTAGTTTTATCTTAGAAAATATTTTAAGAAAAACAAAAAATTGAAATATTCTGTTTGCATAAGTGTTCAACCCCTATGCTCTGGAGGCTCTAAGTCTACAAAAATGAAAAAAATTGCCCTAAAGAAGACACAGTTGCCTTATCATTGGCTTCTACCTGTGAACTATTAAAGGAACTGTCACAATTTCTGAAGAAAAAAACCCCAACTCTGTTTTAGGATCAATGGTCTGGCTGTGAATCTAAAGGAGAGGTGTGAAAATGAAGACTAAAGACTGTTCTTTTGAAGCTAGAGATAGTGATACAAATGCAAACTAGGAAAAGGATGCAAAATAATATCCAAGTGTTTCGATATCCCAGTGAGCACTGTTGGATGAATTATCAGGAAGTGGAAGCTGCATCACTCCACTCAGGCACTGCCTATAAAATGGCTGTCCCTTGAAACTCAGTGTCCAAGCAAGAAGGAGACTTGTTAGAGAAGCCACAGAGGCCAATAAGAGGCCAACAAGAATGCCACTTTGAAAGAGCTACAGACCTCAGTGGCAGAGAGTGGAGTAAAGGTGCAATCTATGAAGCAGCCCAGCTCTCTGCCCTTCTTTGAAATGGAAGTGAAATAGCAATATTTTATAAATCTGCCATCCCATGAGTTTCATTGGCTCTGAAATTATATATGCTGTTTAAGAGCTTGTCTTCATCCAAAGATTACAGTAAGTTTGATAAATGTGTGTCTGTTGACCACAGGGAATTGAAAGAGCCGATTCTTACAGGATAGAAAATTGATGCACAAGGCTTGGCAAATTAATTAGTTCAAAAAGAATGAATCTTTGTGAATGATACAATTCTAGTAACAAAGACGCTGCTAAGTCAGTGAAAACAATTTTAAGGAAGCCATCTAAAATGGATCTAGTGTGTGAATGTTGCAAACATTCAGAACACACAGAACAAGGAGACTTTTTCATTAAGCTGCTATCTGCAATAACAGACTGTTCTGCTGACCCTGCACATTGTCAAGCTCAATGCATGGAGGGAATCGGATAAACAGCTGTTGCCTCTGCAGATTATAGCTGCAATGCTCTTTCAAGTCATGCCTGTGACATCATGTCTTTGGTTTATAAAGAAAACAAGGCCTACAAAGTACCACCGAATCATGTTCATTTAACTGAAACTTTGATTATTCTTACAGAATCTCCCCTTGCAAATACCATGTTATGTTTTTCTCAAGCAAAATCTTGCTTTTACTCAGTAAGATCTTTTGTTTTATGTCAGTACCACAACAGACCACATCAGTGAGATTGAAATGTATTTGGATTCCTCATGACTGCATCTGATTGGAAGTGACACAGGAGATAATAAAGTTCTTGGCACCACTGGATAGTTTGCTTTGTAGACAGCCTTGTCCATAATGGCTCACACGGCATACTTTCAAATCTTCTCTATTTATGCAGCTGCTTTTACATGAGCAATTCGGGTTAAGTGCTGTGCTCAAGGGTACTACAATGGTGTCCTGTGCAAGATTCAAATCTGTGACCAGACATCCTGGTTTCCAGACCACCACCATAGAGAAATCCCTTGGACAGTCAGATTTTGACAGAAGATGCTGTTTTTTCCAGTTGAGCTTCGATGTCTCCTATTAGCGATGAGCTGCTCACATCTAAACAGGTGTTGTTTGGAATGTTGGCACACCACATGGCTGGGTTAGTGCGATGGGGTGGAGTGGGGTGGGGTGTGGAGGGGAGGCAATTACACTGGCCTCCTGCTGTTGGCTGACATGGTGGCCTGATGGACACAGACCACCCTGATCAAAAATGTGGGTGTAGATGTAATGTTCTGTACACTCTGAGCGCATGACAAGAGCAGTAATGTGTCTGAACTAGAGGAGCAGCATCTAGTGGTGATAGGTAGAAGCAGCCAGACCACAGGCGTCAAAGCAAGAGCTAACATAGCAGTAAACCTCACTGAGTTATATCACTGCCTAATTGTATTTCACAGATGAAAACAATAATATGTAAATGCTAACAGTGCAGTGTCACCTATTTGGCTCCTCTACGTAAATTCATGAGGACTGAATTTAAATTGCAAATGATTAGTCAAATAAGGAGTACACGCTGAGGACATTGAGCATTAACTACAGGCAGGGGAATCATGAGGAATGAAAGTTGAATAAATGTTACATGAGCAGTACTCAAGGAAGGCGGGCACCACTCTAGTAGCAAAACAAATATTTAGAGACTCAGAAAATTCCTATGGGAACCTTTTTGAAATCTGGAGGTCACAGGCTCAGTTCCCACTATTGCTACAAATGTACTGCAAGGACAGGAACAGTCAATTTGGTTACCAGTGTGCTGCCCAGTCTCTTTATTGTTGAAGAGAAAGTGACTCTCCCAGGTACCTTGCCCTTTAGCAATATTATAGAGCACATTTTGTTAGCCAGGTCTGTCACTGCTAAAATATTGCTCATGAACCCTATACATGTACAAAACTCACTTCTTTACTCTGAATCAACATACAACTGACTTTCATACTGGGAATGTGGAACACTGTTTAACAACTCTAACAAGTGTTCTTATCTAGACAGAGTTAGGGATAAAATTATGAGAGGTGTGAGGCCTAGCAGACTTGTGTATGGTACATTGTGAAACTGGGGGTGGTTTGTACTTGTAAGGAATGATATGCACAGTACATATATCACTGTGGGTGTAGAGGCTAGTGAGGTATGCCAGACATTTTCAGGAGGTTTTAAACCCAGGACTGATCAAATTTGCTAGAGGAGGAACCTTTTTTGCTTTCTCCCTGTGAAAAAATCCATTCCAATCTCTCATCAGGTCACAGAGTTAGCAGACTACACTTGATAAAGCATATACTCCTACTAGTATATTGTAGTATATTGAAGGATTCAATTCCACAAGTGGAATGATGAGGCACTCACTGTCTAACTTTGCAGTTGAACAAAAGAACAAAAATTAATAAAATGAAAACAGACAGCTAGCAAGTGACAGCAAAACAGTGAAGGCAGACATAAGCATAACATTTATCATGTAACTGTAGTTTGTATAGCTAATTGCAGAATTTTTTTTTTTTTTTTTTTTTTTGTGAATGTACAGTATGACACATGGCAGCAGATATTGTCTGGCACTGGCTAGTAGGTACTCGTACAACCATTGGCATTGTATTTGGATGATAAAAGGTGCAGCTGAGAGGCTATGTGAATTGTTACTATAAGATAAAAGCTGTAGTGTATGGTCAAAGGGAGTTATGCTACTGATCAATTAGTTTTCGGTGAAAGAGCAAAGGCAGCAAGAAAGTGATAGCCATATGGTAACAGTGTGTCCAACCATTCCTTATTTGCAGGAGCTTTGTGGTTTTTTAGTGTTGACCAATTCCTGGTTTTACTTTAGCTGAGGAGTAGAAGACAATAAAATATTGGCTATCAGAATGTAAATGGAATTTACAATACATTACATTACATTATCACAGCTAACCAGGAATCACAGCTAATCTAGATTTCTTTAGGTAAATAAATTGATTTCCTCATATACTAGCACTGCTTATGTGGTAGAATATCACCTTACATTGCATTTTTTCACAAGCACACATAGAGGGTTTCTGTTGAAAATGAGCCCCGTTCTTCTTTCATAGTTCTATGAATACCTTTGAGAAATGGTAACCCCAAATTTTAACAATATAATTGCTGAGGGTAATGTAGGTGCAACACAACAAAATGAATGGAGGTAATGTTGATTTTGGATTATCGCATTTTGTTGTTGTTGTTTCTTTTTGCGCTATTTAATTTGGTTCTAATGTAAATAAATATTTATTTCCAGTCCTCAGACATGAGGTAATTGCAGTCAAGGCATTAACAATGTAGTCAATAGCAATGGCTAAGGCCTGTTTTGTGTACAAAATTAGTAGCATTTTAATAATAGAGAAAACTGAGAAAAAGTCTTTTTGCTGAATATTTTTGTATAACAGTCTAAGGCTCATTTTACTGCACTTGTGCAGTAATTATCCTCATTACTTGCAATGGCCAGTTCTGACTGGTTGCTAAAAAAGCATTTTATAAAAAGTCCACCAGCTAATGTTACATATGTTATTTGTTTTCAGAAACAGCAGTCTTGTCCTTAGAACAGGTTCAGTCTGCGTGTTGACTTCACACCATCTTGAAGTCCACACACATCAGCACAGTGTTTGCCTTGGGAGAGCCAAGGACAAATAATCCTAAAGAGCTTTTCATTTTCACTGACTTAATATTTACTCTCATGGGTATGCTAAGGGCTGTAAAAGTGTCAGAGTGACAGTCTCTGTAAAGTCTCTACACACACACACACACACACACACACACACACACACACACACATATACAGTATATATCCAGTGAAGGGCAACCTTAATGCTTCAGCATACCAAGACATTTTGGACAATGCCATGCTTCCAACTTTGTGGCAACAGTTTGGGGAAGGCCCTTTTCTATTCCAACATGACTATGCCCCAGTGCACAAAGCAAGGACTATAAAGACATGGTTTGATGAGTTCGGTGTGGAAGAACTTGACTGGCCCGCACAGAGCCCTGACCTCAACCCCATCGAGTACCTTTGGGATGAACTGGAACGGAGATTGTGAGCCAGGCCTTCTCATCCAACATCAGTGCCTGACCTCATAAATGCTCTACAGAATGAATGGGCACAAATTCCCACAGAAACACTCCAAAATCTTGTGGAAAGCCTTCCAAGAAGAGCGGAAGCTGTTATAGCTGCAAAAGGAGGACCAACTCTATATTAAAGTATATGTATTTGAATACAATGTCATTATGTCATTACAATGTAATGGTCAGGCATCCGAATACTTTTGTCCATATAGTATATATATATATATATATATATATATATATATATTTGTGTGTGTGTGTGTGTGTGTGTGCGTGTATGTGCAATTCAAGGGAGTAGTTTGGCAACTTATGATAAAATGGCATTTGGAACTTTACAAGATACAACAGTCCTCTGGTACTACTGCCAAGTTTGACTGCTTTTCTTTGTGATTTTGTTTGTGAGACTGAGAGGTACAATGGTTCATTGTTTTTTTTTTATGTATTATTTGGTATGCATCAGGTCAGTAATTCCACAGTTCATTCTTAATTTTTAAACTTCCTGTTTTGCATGGTTATGCTTGGCTTTGTGTCTGTTGTCCAGAAGCCCCGCCTTGTTAATGAACCACCCACTCTCTAACATTTGCATAGCATATTTCATATCATATTTTTATTTCATACCCTTAAATGACAAACCAAGTCCATAGAAATGTTGAAAAGCCTTGATATATGTGATTTCATTGACAATGAGACATTTCTTTCAAATTCTTATACTGATATCAGTGAGTTTTTGGACTGAGTCTGACAAATTTCTAAGACAATCATTCCAGGAGATTTATATATAGGAGACATCAGACTTGAGCAATATCAAAATGACATAACATAAACACCATAGTGCCCTTGAGGTTGTGATAAAAGAAAGGAATAGCAATGGGTTACCCATGTGTGGGCAAGCAAGGACACAGATCCACACAATCTGATGCATGGACAGATGGGTGGGTGTGTTGGTGTGACGGTTAGCTTCTCTGGATGACGTGCATGGCCCAGAGTTAGTCAATCAGAAAACCAGTATTATTACAGGTCCCCAACGTACACATACATGCATAGAAGAGCAGTGGACTTCAGTCTGCTAGACAAGGACTGTATTCCTAGCTTTCGCCAAATCTCTCTCTCCCCACATGAAATTATTTGACTTCTATAATTACTTGCAACACTTTTCAAACTTTCAGATTTTTGACATATAGCCAACGTAGTGCACAGAGGTCAGACCTTAGTCTGTTTGTGATAAAGTCTCTGGGGAGGACATTCGGTGTCACACAGCTGTGCAGGTGAGGATTAATGGAGACTCCAGTTCTTTTGTTGTAAACATCCTGGCTTTGTTCTGTCCCTGATTTCCGACCATTTACCCATGTGGAAAAAACAATTGATGGATTAATATTTCAGCATCCTAACTCACCTAATGTTTTTCACTTTAAAGAGAGGACTTCCAAACACTTCAAAGTCCTCCTCTTATGGAGGACAAAAAATGACATAAGCATAAATAAATAAATGCATAAATAAATAAAAAATAAATACATTCTGGTAGTGAAAAGGCTATTTCTGTATTTTTACATTTATTTATTTATCCATTTCTACATTTATTTATTTATTTATTTATTTCTACATTCATTTATTTATGCATTTCTACATTTATTTATTTCTGTATTTCTACATTTCTACATTTATTTATTTCTGTATTTCTGTGTCCGTATGTTAATTGAGTGGGTGGTCCTATACATCAGTCTAAAGCCAGATTGGTTATAGCGGTGCGATTGGATCTACTGCTACTGCCTTGACTTGATTGGGGTTATGCACGTGACTTCACAGTACGAGGAATCACTGCGGGTTCCACCCACTGAGTGGCAGAAACTCTAAAATCCAAGGAATATGGTAGTTAGGCCGACGTTATGTTCAGCGCTGTCCTCTCAGTTTTGCTTTTTGTTAGTTGATGGCTGTTTGGAAAATTAAGCTATGAAGTGTTTTCGTTATAATGGGCGTCAATGGAGAGTTTTGCTTTTGTGATAGGAGATAGTGTTTATGACATGTGAGATGTCAGACAAATTTGGTGATCACTGATCGCTGTTTTGAGGCATTAATCCACGTTAAGTTTTTTTCCTTATAACGGGCGTCAATGGAGAGGAAAATGCTTAACGTGAGATAGCGAACAATTGCACGGAAGGGGAAAAAGACACACTACAACATATAGTAAAATAAACATCACAACAAATAATGACATGTAACATGTACATTCTGCAATGTTCTTTAACTCACAACTACAATGAAATAAGTTATGATTGACATACAGTTAGGTCCATAAGTATTTGAACAGTGACACAATTTTCATGATTTTGGCTCTGTATGCCACCACAATGGATTTGAAATGAAGCAACCAAGATGTTTGAGAGAAAGACTCTCCAGTGCTCTCAATGAGCTGTCACCATACTATGAAGAAAACCACCCTTGTGCTAATCCATCCAAGACACAGATGTGTGCCTTCTGCCTCAGAAATCGTGAAGCCAAGCGCAAGCTTGAAGTTACATGGTCAAGAACAACCCTCGAGAACTGCGAGCACCCAGTTTCCCTTGGTATCACCTTAGGCAGATGCATCTCCTTCAAACACCATGTAGAGAAGACTAAAAGCAAAGTGAGCTCCAGAAACAACATCATTAGTCAACTGACTGGTACAACTTGGGGAGCAAGCCCAGGAACTCTGAGATCTTCTGCTCTAGCTCTTTGCTACTCAGCTGCTGAATATGCCAGCCATATATATGGGAAAGATCTCGCCATGCCAAGAAGCTGGATCCTGCTCTCAATGCGACATGCTGCTTGATCACTGGATGCCTAAGACCAACTCCGACTGACAGTCTTTACATCCTAGTGGGCATCACCCCTCCTGAGATCAGACGCAGAGTATCTAGCATGAAAGAGCGCCAGTGCCAAGTAGGAGATGATTGGCACCCTCTGTTTAGCCATGTGCCAGCACAGAGTCACCTACAATCAAGAGAGCTTCTTGCACAGTGTCAACCTGCTTGAAGCCTCACCAGAAAGTACCTTAAGTACTTTAGAGAGTTCTAAAGAGGGAGGAAAGACTACAGCACCTCTCACCAGCAGCCAAAATGTTCTTGAGTATACAAGAAGGTCTTCCACCAGGCTCTGATTTACATTGGACAAAGTGGAAATGCCTCAACAGATTAAGATGTGGACGCTGGATGTTCCAAAGTGTGCCTAAACAAATGGGGATTCCAAGACAACCGGGATCTCACTTGTGTATGTGGCACAGAACAGCAAACCATGGAGCACCTATTAAGATGTCCATCACTGGAGCATCAGTGCATGACACAGGATCTCGCAGAATACTATGATGTTGTTGTTAAATTTTGGTTGAATTACATCTAGCTGTGTATGTGGACTCACCAAGAAGAAGACCAAATTCTGGGTTTCCTCCCAAGTGATGCTTTGCCAGGCCTTCACAGCAGCAAGTTGTTGCTTGTTTGTGGGGTTTTCTGCCTTTAGTTTTGTCTTCAGCAAGTGAAATGCATGTTCAATTGGATTGGGGTCAGGTTACTGACTCAGCCATTTAAGAATATTCCACTTCTTTGCCTTGAAAAGGTCTTTGGCTGCTTTCATAGTATGTTTTGGGTCATTGTCCATCTGTACTTTGAAGCGCCGTCCTATCAGTTTTGCAGCATTTGGCTGAGTCTGAGCAGATAGTATAGTTCTATACACTTCAGAATTCATCCTGCTGCTTCTGTCAGCAGTCATATCATCAATAAACACTAGTGATCTAGTTCCATTGGCAGCCATACATGCCCATGTCATAACAATGCCTCAACCATGTTTCACAGATGATGTGGTATGTTTTGGATCATGAGCCATTCCTTCCCTTCTCCACACTCTTCTTTTACCGTCACTCTGGTGCAGGTTGATCTTAGTTTCATAAGTCCAAAGAATATTGTTCCAGAACTGGGCGGGCTTTTTATGTGTTTTCTGGCAAAGTCTAATCTGGCCTTCCTGTTCTTGAGGCATATCAGTGGTTTGCACCTTGTGGTAAACCTTCTGTATTTACTTTAATGAAGTCTTCTCTTGATTGTAGACTTTGACAATGATAAGCCTACCTCCTGGAGAGTGTTCTTGACTTGGCTAGATGTGTGAAGGGGTTTTTCTTCACTAAGGAAAGGATTTTGTGATCATCCACCACAGTTGACTTCCTTGGTCGTCCAGGCTTTTTGGTGTTGCTGAGCTCACCAGTGCGTTCCTTCTTTTTAAGAATGTACCAAATTGTTGATTTGGCCACTCCTAATGTTTCTGCTATCTCCCTGATGGGTTTATTTTGTTTTTTTGTCAGCCTAATAATTGCCTGCTTTACTTGCATTGACAGCTCTTTGGACCTCATATTGAGAGCTCACAGCAACAGCTTCCAAATGAAAATTCCACATGTGGAATCAACTCCAGACCTTTTTAACTGCTTACTTGTTAATGAAATAACAAGGGAACAGCCCACACCTGGCCAAGAAACAGCTTCTCAGTCAATTGTCCAATTACTTTTGAGCCCCTGAAAATGGGGGGGGGGGGGAGGGGGCTATGTATAAAAATTATGTATAAATAATTTTTATACATATTATGTATAAACATTGCTTTAATTCTTAATGGTTTATATATTTTTGTTTACCCCCTTGAATTAAAGCTGAAAGTCTGCACTTCAATCACATCTTGATTGCTTCATTTCAAATACTTATGGACCTAACTGTATAACAGGTTGACACACATAGGAGATTTAGTAGATGTCCATTAGCTTTTGTTATGTCAGTTTGTGCTTTGCTTTAAGTGTTGTTAATCCAATCCAGTCCATTAATTACTCAAAAGTCAAATCAGTACTTCTTTTCATAACAGACTTTGGTAGTGGAATTGCAAGTTAAGATTATTTACTGAGCTCAATGAGGGGCTTTCCATTTTGCTTGATCTTTGATGAAAAACAAGCATTGCTGGCTGTTGACAAAACAGAGTGCAAACCCCTGTTGCTGTTAGCCTTTCTGTGACACTGGGAGAAAGGCTGTAGACACACCTATCCACATCCTGCTGTACTGCCAACAACACAAACCACAAACAGAGTTTCTACAGCAGCTTTTGCATGTGGTGTGAAGTGTGTTTGTAGTGCTCTGTCTTCATTATGGGCTGACCGGAAGGGAGGGGTTGTGGTTTGACCGCAGACCAACAGCCTTGGGACCCTCTTCCTAATGCTGACTTTCTGTAAGAGTTGGTTGCAGCTACCTTCACCCTTCAGAAGTCAGGGCTGCAGTGTGCAGTGGTGCTCCCTCGTTGGGTGAAAGTCTCCTGAACCTGTACTCTTCTGACAGACACACATAGCTCTATTCAAGTACAACCCCAGTGAATGGGACCTTCAGGTTATGCAGCACGAGAAACAGCCAGGAGCTGACTGGGGGACAACCATGCATTGAACCCCTCCAGCCTTCAAGACATTCCTTACAAGATAAAAAATAAAGCGTCTTTGTACCCATTCTCCTTGGGCTGGTCACATGTGTTATATGAGTATGGGGTCTCTTCTGGGGCAAAAGTAGATCTCCCAGATTAAAGAATGAAATCACACAGCACAAGAATTGTGCCTCTGTTGTCCTAATTCTGTTCACCCCAAGATACACTATATGGACAAAAGTATTTGGCCACACCTGTTTTTCAGGGTTTGGACTAGGCCCCTTATCTCCAGTGAAGGGCAATCTTAATGCTTCAGCATACCAAGACATTTTGGACAATGCTATGCTTCCAACTTTGTGGCAACAGTTTGGGGAAGGCCCTTTTCTATTCCAACATGACTGTGCCCCAGTGCACAAAGCAAGGACTATAAAGACATGGTTTGATGAGTTCAGTGTGGAACTTGACTGGCCTGCACAAAGCCCTGACCTCAACCCCATCGAGCACCTTTGGGATGAACTGGAACGGAGATTGCGAGCCAGGCCTTCTCATCCAATATCAGTGCCTGATCTCATAAATGCTCTACAGAATGAATGGGCACAAATTCCCACAGAAACACTCCAAAAAGGGGGACCAACTCCATATTAAAGTATATGTATTTGAATACAATGTCATTACAGTCATTGGTGCTGTCATTACAGCTGTTGGTGTAATGGTCAGGCGTCCGAATACTTTTGTCCATACTGCGTATATACAGCAATACAGATAAAAAAAGTGTTTTATGTGTAACCAGCCTTGTATCTCAGGACATTTTGAGATGTGCTGCAAACATTTTTGCAAATAACTTTTAATAAGACTTAAGAACAGAAACTACTCTGATAATATGTTAAAGCATATAGTAACGGCATTGTTAACTACAATTAAAATCATAATGACTTTATTCATACAAACCTTTAGGACAGGAATGAGAGAGGAACATCTGCAAAATTAAATCATGGAAATTACTGGAAGCTCACCTTAAAGTGCCCTGGCGTACCTACTGTAGGATGGAAAAAAAGCTTGACAACCACTGATTTATGTATGTTAACATTTTAATATTGGCTCTAGTATCTCTGACATTGTACTTTGGAGCTTTGACCTTGCCATTTGGAGTGCAAATTTTGGCTTGTAGTAAGCTCCCAGCCTGTAGTTGAACACAAACAAAGCCCCAAGGCCATGATAAATGTAATCTGAAGTGGTCCAGTATATCTGAGAATAAATTGGAAATGATGGTGCAACAGAGACACAAAGCCAAGGGAAATGACTCTGCAGAGAGCACTCAAAAGCAAAGCCTTTTTCGCTGACAGGATAGCAGCTATTCTCCCCATTGCAACAATACTAAATAAATAACAGATTACAAAATCCAGTATGACATGCAGCTTGGTCTCTATTAGGGTCTCTGTGAATCTCTCTAACTCACACACAGAACATTGGTATTGATGTATGATAACTATGGAAAACTTCCAGAATAAAACTGGAATAAGCAATAAATGGATAAACAAGCGAAGCTATCATTGGTAAGAATACTGAAAAAGTGAAATGTCCTGTCTCTGATAAACATTCACTCTGCCAATGCATCTAGCTAGTCCTAGTTAAAATAATAAAAATATAAATAAAAAATACTCTTATCATGCTGTCACTGTTGCATGGTACTGAAAGTGTACTGTCATGAAATTCCCCACTCACTTTTTTTTAGCTTGAACCTGGTGTTGCCAAATTTGCCAGATTTACTTATGCAGGCCTCTGACTTTACTGTTTGTAAAAACTGAATATGATAAATTCACAGCACAAAAGTTTTTATATATCCTGTAATTAGAAAGTATATATCATAACTGTGCCATATGCTGTATTCTGCTGACACTCTGCCACTGTATAGAACTTGGACAATCCTTTCAATATAAGCATGGGAGCTGTACTTTGAAGATGACTGATGCCAATAGATTCTTAGCATTCAGAATGTTTCTTCAGTTATACAAGTCTATAATAAGCAACGTGTAGTGGGCACAAAGCCGCAGTGAGGAGGAAGGAGTAAGGAACTGATTTGCTTTCGTTAATATTTATTTTTGCAAAATTATATTTTTAGTACCCCAAACCACCAGGACTTTTAATGGACCTCCTGGCAGTGCTTGCAACAGCTCAAGAGGTTGATGTGACCTACCATAGATCAGAACTGCCATCTGATTGGGAAACACCTCCACAGTGAAATGCTCCTGACATTCCTCCTCTGTGAGGAACTCAGAATCAGACTTTACGTTCATTAACCTACTGTTTAAGCTAGTAATGGTCAGCTAAGGGAAATATCATTTGGTAAAATGTCTGATATTTAGCCATTTCATTACTCACACTTGATTCTTGGCTGTCCAATGTGGGTAGTTGAATTTGTGATAATTTAGTTCTCTATCTGTCTCTCTTTCTTTTTCACCATCATCATCCATCACTCTTTTACACCTGACAAAGTGGTAGTGTTTTCTGGGTAAAATTTTTAACTCAGATGTTGTTGGTATTTTTGCTGACTACACCAACATCAAATTATAAAAAAAAACAACTGCACTTTGCGTGTTTATCTACTGTGCTTGGCAGGATCAAAATCAGGCTTGAAATTTACTATCAAAGTTTTATTTAATGAGAATTGCATTTTTGGGACACATCCCTCAAAGAACAAAGACACTTACAACGTATCACCATACTCCCATATCTAAAACATATAGAAATATACAATAGAATAGAACAGTCATGTGAATGAAAGTGTTAGAATTGATGGAATATAGATGGATCATGTTAAGGTTCCTCAGAGGGGTATCATTCTGCATTGTGCTCTGTGTATTCTAATACGAAAAACAGTACTTCCTCTTTCCCAAGGTTTTCCCTAGCACGACTTGATCAGAGAGGAAGGCCTAAGGAACCTTGAGTAAAACAAATTATCCCATTTACTCACCCTGGCTATCTCCATGTGCAGAGACAGCAGGTGGACTATTTTTATTTAAACATTAACTTTAAAAGCAAGTCAGTGGCCTTCATCTTCAAGGTCACCTTTGTCTCAAATAAACTTTGTCCAGTAAGAACTTAAATTATATGGCAACATGCACAGGTATAAAATACCAGGGAGGTGGCAAGACTGTTGTATGGCCTCCTGTCACCATTCCAAGCACAACCTCACATGAAGGCAGGGAGTTTCTCAACACCAGCATTCACTGGGGGTCATTTGGCTGTTAGAAGAATGTAAACTAGTGACAGAGTTACACATTTTAGATAAAGGGATTATCATAACCTTGGGATTATAAACCTTAGTACATAAAACATAATTAGATATCATTAGTTAGAGGGCCTCTTCTGCTGTCTGTTGTCTGTTTTAATGTTATGGAAAGCACTAGTTACCTAAGGCTTACTTTACCCCTTTCAGTAGTGCAGTTTTTCCTGAGTATCCCACCATCACTTCATGCACAAAGGCTAAAAAACACAAAAACAAAAACCTAATGTGAAAAATCATTTTTATGAAGATGCCCCTTTGATTCATATCCTCAGACTTTTTAAGTTGGAATAATACTTAAAAATGTTGTCCTTTCGGAGCTTGGGTGACAGGTGACAGCTTGGGTGCAAATTGATGTTACCTGTGCCAAAGTGCCAGCACATGTGCAATAATATCACAACACCACAACAAACACGGTCCTGCAGTGCAAACACTGGGCATGTAATGGGGGAAAAAAGGAAAAATATCAGGCATACAAGTTCAACAGGGGGAATCCAAAAGGCAGGTCCAGTCCAAACACTGGTCAAAACACAATCCAGGTTCTCCTCCAAACAAAGTCAAACACTAATGCAGATTCAATTTTACATGCTACTTCCACTGCTCACAACAGCAAATCCTGCTCACTCCCCCACTCTGCACAGGCGAGAGAGAGCTCCTTTTTATCTGGTGTTGACGAACCCAATTGCCTGTTAGGTATATCCACTGGGAAGGCATGGCATGAGCTGGACACTCAGATCATGTATATTCATAATGTTGCCTGATGTCCCCCTTCTCAGCTGGAACAAGTATTCATTCTATTGAACAGTGTTCATTTACAACTAAAAACAAATTTGAATACTTACTTTGGGCAGCCCCATGCTCCAATCTTTTAATATCCTATAGTTCATTACTAACTGGATTTTAGATAAAAGTCTGACAGAACATATACTTACAATCTCCTGTATCTAAGTCAAGAAGTTCCCATTTACATTTACATTTATTCATTTGGCAGATGCTTTTATTCAAAGCGACTTACAAGTCAGGTACAATATAACACAAGTTAAAAACCATAAGGAGCCAACGATATTTAGAAACATTGCATGACCAAGTTTCCAAGGTTGGCCAGGCAAGGTATAAACTAGCAGGTAAAGCTAACGAGTGTGTTAAACCATTAGATTACTTTTTACTTACTTTACTTTTCTATAGCTTAGTAGGAGACAGATTGAGACATGAGAAGTTCCTTTAGGGGGTAGTGTTTCATGTGCTCAGGTAAGAGCGGAAGAGCTGTGTCTTCAGATGTCTCTTGAAGACAGAGAGGGACTCAGCAGAATGGATGAGGTGTGGAAGTTCATTCCACCATCGGGGGAGAATGATGGGGAATGTCCTGGATGGTGATTTTATGCCATGATGCGACGGGACCACCAAGTGCTGTTCGTTAGCAGAACGTAGCGGTCGGGAGGGAACATAGGGTTGCAGCAGTGAGTTCAGGTAGGTAGGTGCAGTTTTGTTGGTCACCCTGTACGCAAGCATCAAGTCCTTGAACATGATGTGGGCAGCTACAGGGAGCCAGTGGAGTGAGACCAGGAGAGGTGTAACATATTCTCATATTTCAAGCTCTTAATATTTGGGCAAGAAAAGTTTATTGAATCAGAAGGTGTAAGTTGGTGTAAAGCATCAATCTGCACAACAGTTAGGAGAGGAACACTGCTATTCACAAACCAATTCTGTCCCTTTATTAGGATGAAAACTTCATCTTAGCTACATAATTGCCTAAATCTCAACATGTGTTCATGTTCATGCTGTATGTATCTACCAAGCTGAAGCTAGCCAATTAAATAGTGAGAGAGGATGTTATTATGAGTTGTTTTCCATATTTTTTTTCCAATTATTCTTGGACTATTAGGTGACATTTACAAGACACCCTCTAAGCCACTGTGAACTTAGGGGTTAATGATTGGTAACAAAATAAAAAAAGGAAATTCATGTTTGATTTGCCTGATTCTTTTCTTACAGTTTTTGCAAAAGATAAAATGGAGTGTGCCCCCATTATCTGCAGGGAATCAGGTATTCAGTGATTTTTTAATTTGTTTGCAGTGTGATTCTCGACCTTGCAGACGATGGTATAAAGAGCCAGTAGCAAGGAACTGTGTTTCATATTTTGTCTGATAAAAAGTCATTTCACCAAAATCCCAAAATAAGACACAAAAGGTTCCATTTGAGTTCATGACACCCAGGGATGATTGCACATTTTTATAGTTTTTTGCTTAATAATTTTATTGAGTAAAAAAAAAAAAAAAAAAAAAATCCATGAAGTCTTTGGAAAGAACCCACAGGAAAGTATACATTTGGACATTTCAAGCACAGTCCTGTGGCCCTAAATGTTGAAACACTTTTCTGGGGTTTATAATTTTTGTCCTTGTTGCCTTTTAAGTTACAGTTGTCAGTTTAGCTCATATCAGTACTATAATTCTTATACCTCGAACTAATTTTCCATACCAGTGGACTGAAAGGTACATGGACTCAACAGTGCACAGCAATTCACTTACAGTCAGATAAATCTGTATTAGAGTGACGAAATGGTTGACATCGGCACAGTCATGTTCACTAGCCACAGTCCCGTAACGTGACCCTGAAGCGCCCTCTAGTGATTGAAAGTCATAACTCATGCAGAACTTTTCTAAATACAGTCATGCGCCGCGTAACGTCCATTCGGACAACGTCCGTAGTCCCATAAGGTTATAATAAAGGTTATAATAAAGTTTAAAAATCCCGATCGCAGAACGGGACGTTGCGGACGTAACCGGATGTAGTGAAGGCAACGCTTCCCGCACGCAACACGTGTATCTCATGTCTCATGGAAATAAAGCGACTGCGCTGGCAGGCGTATAATGGTACAGTGTATTAATGTGTATTATGTTTAGTATTGTACAGTATTAACCAACTTAACCCATATATTACAGTGTACTTTACCAGATACATTAGTTGAAATACAGTACGGTACTGTATGTTTACAGTATCTTGGCTACAGTAGCCTACTCCATATAGTATATTAGTATGGTGTTCGCACAACGTCCAAATCACATAACGTCCTATTTCACAGAACGTATCATGGACGTTAAGCGGAGCATGACTGTACAGCTGTCGCCTCCCAGGTTGAAGTCTGTTATTCCAAAGCACAGCTTCTTCGGCACCATTCGATCAGTCATTGTCTTGTCTGCTTGATTCGTGTTTCATGTTATTACAACTGATTCATTTGCGAGAATTAAAACATGGGTTAATTATGGCAAATTACTGAGTTTTATTGAGTTTATTTATTGAGTTTATTTATTTATTTATTTTATTGAGTGTAGATTATTCTAATAAACCCGTGAAATTATTATACTTTGCTATATGTCATGGAAATTATGCCATCCACCACGTTACAACCTGGGAAATTGCTAATACCTATTCAGTACTGTGTGTCAACTTTAGGCCTTTTTAGTATAGTAGGTTGTATACAGATATAAATAATATAAAGATATGCTGGATAGAAAAAACTCACGTAGAGTATTAAAATAGATGAGCTAAGTCAGAGCTTTCACAGCCCCTACCATAGGTGATCATTCGACCAATTTATTTTGGCAGACAGGACTTGTCGCCTCAAGACACTCAGATACATGATTCTGGGCTAGTGTCTGTTTCCTAGTAACCACTGCGTGTGTGTACTCTGCACCTCTCTAACAAAGCAAATTTAGAGCAACTGGCAAGTTGCTTTCCAATACAAGCAGCTGGAGTACTGAAGAATTAAGGAACCTGGCTCTTTATGAAAATATATTAAACACCTGTAGTACATATTACATACCTAGCTGAATTTTAATGGCTGGGTTGTTGCCTGGCATTGCACCGCCGGAAAAGGCTCCCCGACATGCATGGTAAGAAGTTTCAAGTGGATCGATCTGATTCAGATTGGCTAGCGAGCTAGCACATTTGGCTCATTTAATACACAGAGTCAGTGAGTAGAAAGGGCCGATAAATAGCTAACTAGGTGTCTGGTAACTCGTTAATCAAGAACGAGTAATAATGTAGTAATAAGTAATAATGCTTTTGCTACTCGGAAGACATTGGAAGCGTGCGATTATTTCAATCTCCTGTAGGCTACGATATAGTCTAATTTCCCCAGCTAACATTGTGTGTTTATGTATATGTACACTTATTTTTTCAACCAGATTAAAGTAGAATTATTTCGAGAATAAAATCAAAACATTTCGAGAAAAAAATATTTCTACATTAAAGTCTAAAGGGTCTTTTAAGTCTTTAATGTCTTTAAGTCTAAAAAACAAAGCATTGTTGCCCTGGTATGCTTCCGTAAAAAGCGACCAGCGAAGCCGTCATTTCGCAGTTTTCAATCTGCATAACGTCGCGGCCACCTAGTCTACATATTTTCTCAGTTTCTGTTCTTTGACTTAAACTTTGCTGTGTCAGTACAGTGCATGGATAGTTTAAAGAGCAACGTAGCATTTGTCAATTTATTTACAGCCATATTGTTCTTTAGCAGACCAGCCATGTAAAAATAAATAAATAGTCACATCTAACAAAATAAGTTCAAAATGGAGTGTTGAACCAAACACTGAGCTATTATGATGAACAATTTTGACAAATGTATCAGTAATATTGAAGACTTCATTACTGACAAACTGTTCTGCCAATCTCACCATGTATGCACTTCTTTCTTTCCTCTTAGGTACAAGGAAAGGTTACACACGAAGTATCTGAAAGAAAAGAACAACAAGCAGCGTCTTTCTGGTGCCCTGGACTCCCGCCGCTGGCGATTCTTAAAACCTGGGCTTGACGATTTCAGAGATGGTTACCCTCTTCCTGTAGGAGAGTACATTTTTACTCAGACCAAGGAGGGCACCTCTCCTACCGTCCCCGGGATCCCCGGCCACGTGGGCGGCACTGAGCAGAAACCGAGGAAGCAGCTCACTAAGGAGCAGGTGTGCTTCTCCAGGAAGAATCCCCAGCAGCAGCTGCGCCGAAAGCATGTGGCCGAGGTGGAGTACAGCCTCACTCAGCACCCATTCGCACTTTACCCGCACCTGCACGAGTGCGTGTCTCCCGAGGTGAGCCATCTTCTTTGGCCCCGCAGTGGTGGAGTGAGCTCTCCACAACAATCACAACAGTCACTGTCCACCTTATGTTGTAGATCGAAAACTTGTTTAAACCGCATCTTGGACTGGGTTAAACTCACTCAGAACACTGAGCATTCAGATTGTATCCATATATATTGGCTATAAGTAAGGTCACTATAACCCCAGACTCCCTCTTGCACCAACTATGACACTCAACAGAATGTTGTATGTTATGTAATGACTTCTTCTATCGGCTGCAATACTGACTATTTGGCATTTCTGCTCTTAGCCTAATCTTGTTGTAGGCCTGTGCACTTTTTTAAGTTGCTCTAGATAAGAATGTTTGCTAAATGACTAAATGTAAATGCAAAATGTAAATTGTTGACATTATGGGACAGTTTGAGTCAGTGGACTGAACTGAATTTGAGTTTGGTTCAATTCAATTGGTTTAAATTTGTACTGCTTATATAAATGATTGAATCTGAATTTCAGCATCTTAAGAGCAGCAATTTAACTGAAACTTAATTTTGTGTGTGGTTGTCACAGCTCTACATTGCATTTTATGTTTGAAGTTAAATTAACATGGATTTATCTCCATAAAGGAGTTTAAGTGAGATGGAATGTATGTTTTTTAAGATGTGGAATTAACAGTTGTGACTAATTATGAATAGATTCAACTGTGCCACTTGTAAATTCTATGTGTCTGGTGTGAGATGCTTGTGAGATGTGTGTGATGGTTTTGTTTTGCCTTTCCCCCACCAGTTGTTTGATCAGATCCTCTCTCTCCTGGACCCAGAGATGAGCATGGACAGGGACACTGCATGGTTCCCAATCAGTACAGATGAGGAGCATGCACATGATTGTCCTGAGCACTGTGAAAACAGTTTCCATGATCTTGCAGAGTCTGGAGAGGGAAGGGACACAGTACCATCACCTAATGTCATGCAAGTAGATTTACAGAAGCACTGCCCACAAAAAGTTGCATGAGCGTTGGGTTGGGGGTGTGGTAGCAGGACAGAGCCCCCCTTCTTTGCTGGTACTGCACTGCCACCCCAGCACTCATGCAACTCATGTAAAGGAACTAAATTCACATGCATGTTGTCTTGTATTTAGTTCCATTATTTTAGATATAGGTAATACTTCTAAGCTTTGAGGGCATGCTTGAACTGGGTGTATTATCCATTTTCAAAAACATTTCCTTTTATTTAAATTAAATGCAATAAATACCCACCTTAATGTCTAACTCAGCTTTTGGTAAAAAAAAAAAAAAAAACATCTTTATTCAGATTTAAATATATACAGACATAAAACATAACTTTTTGAGGGCAGTATGCATCAGAATATTGTCACCTTAGCATTCATTTGACCCATAGGTAATGTATGTTTACACATAATGAAATAAAATGAACGGCATCAAAGAATGCTTGCAATTTTGATTAAGTGTAGTAGAAAGGCATGGGAAATATTATGCTGACTATCTATACCTTTGACCCAAGGACTGATGACTCCAGACCAAAGAATCCTTACCTACGGCTGCTGACAAGGGAGAATAGTGCCAAGGAAGACCAAGCCAGTAAAGTGAAAAGAGTCCAGTCACCATCCTTGGAGGATGAGATTAAGAGAGTAACAAAGAAGCTCCATGACTGGGTAGTCTCCTTGGTAAGTGCTACTGAATCAAAAGAACACACAGGGTGTGCCAAGAGTATCTCTTTGAAAAAGAGCAAAACAGTTTGATAAGCTGCTGTTAGCATTTATCAAACATCTATCTAAAGGCTAAGCTTGGGCCAATATTTAATTTTTCACATGGAAAAATTATTTTTTGCCATAGTGTTTCAAAATTGTCTGGCTAATCATAAGGGGCATATTAAGTATAGAGCAATGTCTTTACTTGTGTCATCAACTGGTGTGTTAAAATATTTCAGAAAGTTAACCTTGGGTAGCGTGGTAATTACAGCATTGAATTAACATCCAAACAGCGTCGCAGAAATGATGTGATAATGTTAGAACTGGGAAAATGCAATCATTGATATCTTAGTGTCTACTCTGAACCTAGTGTTCAAATACCTTCAAATTAAGAGTGAGCAGTGTTCCTAAATAATTAGCCAGGAGATCCTGCCAGAAGCAGGCAAATCAGGTGACTTTCCAGCCGACAGACTCTACCCCTTTGTTAATAATATTATGTCAGGAATTAGTTATAAATTGCTAGCTAGAATACTGATCTTACTATACTGGTGAATGTTTTATATTAATGCTGACTTACTGCTTTCATTTCTGTGAAGTTAGCTGTTTATTTTCTTCATTTTCTAATCTGTTTTGCATATTGCATTTTTCCTTGAAAGTCAGATACTAGATAACTAGTTAATATTATTTATTTGCAAATACAATAAACAATAATCCAAATCCAGTCATCTGTATATTCTTTGGAAAAACTATGAAACAATGCAGTTCCAGAAGCTTCCACTTAACTTCCTTAAAACAGAAAGTGTATATTCATTTCTGTATAGAGATCTATTCATATCTGTATATAGATATATTTATTTTTGTTTGATTTTCTGTAAAAGATTACTTAATGGTTTGAAAAAGTACAAGTCTCATGTTCCTGTTTATATTTAGAATGCTGGTCAAATTATGCAATTAGAAACTGACAATTACTTACTCCAACCAAAGTAGTATTTTAGTATTCGCAGTTCAGTATACTATTCTGTGTGCTAATCTGCAGCTAAGTTCTCAGCTAATATGACAAAGTTTCATTATAGATTGCAATTCCAATATTATCAGCACTCTTTTCTTTGTAGTTTTTATTTAGGTGTTGCTATACTGAAAACAGTTTGTCCTGTATGGTCACTCCAGCACTCTAGGCAATCAAATTATCAGTCATATCAGTTTTTAAAGTTGCAATCATAACTACAAAAGGAATTTTTGTGGGAAAGTGTCATTTTGAATATGAAAAATGTATATATCAATGTGGGATGGATTTAATTTCATTTTTGGGATACATGTGCCTCTTAAAGAAAGGTTGGTGTAGAGTCCTGTATGTGTGTGTTCAGGGGAGAATCTTAGGTGTCTTCGAACTGGTGTGACTAATATGTATTTTAATGTTTTCAAATGACAAATTTCACCATTCAACATTGAATTTATGTATTTAAAGGATTTGGTTTCCATATGTTGTTACAAACTTGCTGTACCTGCTTACCATTCTCTGTGACTGTTAAATTCTTAGCTGTGAGTTATTTCTTGGTGCAGCCTACAATTGTCAGACATTTCAAACTTTCACATGCTATTAGTATCCTTGAAAAAAATGCAGTAACCTACAGGGGGTTAACTGAAAGAAACAGTAATTCAGATAGTTCCTGAAGCTACTTCCTACACCACCCCACGTGGCGGAAGTATTAGGAAGTGGTTCACAACCCGTGAGTCACCTGCAGCAGTGAACACCCCCATAGGTGGCAGGATCGAGTGACTATTAGACACTTGCGGCACTAAATTTAAAACATGAATCTAAAAAGAAAAACAAATAGAACCTTGGCTGACAATACACAAAGTCAAAGATGCAGACAAATAAATATTTCAAATGAGAAACATCACATTACTTATTTCTTATTCCCTCTGTGGCAAATTCCCTCATAAGTGCAAACAAAGTGTACAAAATAAAAAGAGAAAACTAATAAAAGGAGAGCACCTTACCACTTGCTCAGTAGCAGAGGCTTGTTTTCTAAGCCGTTTGCTTGCTTTCACCGCATCTCCTGGGCATCGAAGTTGCATGCAGGTAGAAACACATGTACTTTACCCAGCGTTTTGTTGTACTTGGTCGCCTCATTTAATTTACCAAAATAATAGTATGTTATGCTCTTTCAGACACCAGATACAAGATAATAAATCCTAGGGTAAACACAATACAAATAAACATGACCTACCTTAGTAATGCTGCTACAGGCTGCAAACAACCCACAGGAATAAACCCAGAAACTCAAAGGGATCCAACCAGACCATCGTTCCACCTCAGACCTACCCCAATGAAGGTGTATACATAGAGACAAGAAAGGGGTGGGGAAATCAGGTAATTATGACTAACACACCTTGGTCCCAGGGCTACACCCCTTTTGATATCCTGGAACAATCTTCTCAGTTAATTCCTGACTTCAATTCTGTCTTGCTGAAGACAGAATTGAAAGTGTGATAACATAACCCTGGCTTTTTAAAAATATGTTTTGTTACGTGGTTAATCAAATTATGTGGTATACTGAATTGCTCCAGTCACTGTTCTAAATATGAGTGTCCATGTCTTGGATCATATCTATATGACTACCTGTTATTGTGATCATTTGCATAGTTAACTTGCTTCCACTTAGTGCTGTCAGGATAAAAGTATCAAATAAAATATTTGATAAAAATGTTTGTGAGAGGTAACTTTTTAGTAATCATTCATAAAATGGCCATGTTGGGATTTTTTTATTCACTTTTAGGAAGTAAAATATGAAACTCATAATAGCTCTCTGGGTTTTATTATGTATGTAGACACTCATGTGTGCTCAAATCTGCTATAAATATTTGCTAGAATTTTGGCCAAATTAAATGTCCTGCTGAAAAAATAACCAGAGAAAAAGAGGAATATATTACTTCTACTCATGCCATGTTACATTATAAAAACATTTCTCTTTTTAATTATATTTACACAATTTTTCAAAGGAGGGATTGCTTTGGGGCAGTTGGTCATCAAAATTTCAAATTAGGTTGTACAAAAAACCTTATTGTTAGCAAGGTCATACAAAAGAGAAAAACCTTTTTATAAAGACTTTTGTATTTGGCCTAATAGAGTTGAGACCTAGGATTGTCACATGGGATTATGGTTATCCATATCCACTATATATGGTATTGATTTGGATATAGAACAGGCAGCGGATTAGAATCGTCATATTGCACCCTGTTTCCTGTTAATTCCTTTGACTGATTGCTTTAGGGTGATGAGAGTGACGACTTAAGTGAGTCCACCCTTGCAAACCTGTTTCTGAGTGCTTTTGAGAGGAAGCCCTCCTTGACTTTCCCCATCCGGCTAGTGGACCCTTCCAGTGTGCCAGAAGAGCTGTACAGCTCTGCAGAGGACCTGCATAAAGTGGCCTCTCCTGACACTTTACTGAAGGGCCCTGGAACAATGAAGGTACGCAACACCGAGGTGCTACAATCATGACACCACATGAGCATGCAGACACCAAGGACTTACATTCTCATGAAAGGCAATTCAGTGATGATACATTAGGCTTCCTCTTTATAATAATCATCATCCTCATATATTTTAGGATGAATTTAGATTACTGGGTGTGCTTAATGCATCCACTAGGTGGCACTACAGACCTATTAAGTTTTTCTAAGGTGTCAAAGATAGAAAATTTGCTCTGCACTGAAATAAGAAGTACAGTATGTTAACCTGAAGGATTCTGCTTCATACAGTAACACTAGAATTCAAAAGAAATTTCCATTAGAATCGTAAAATTCTGCCAGGTACATGATGTGCTTCTTTCCCTGACAATAATTTACATTACAATTAATTTTGATTGCAATATTTATGTATGGCATACAACAAAATGGATTGTGTTTGTGAAATATTACCCATTAAACTGCAGTTTATTGCAACTATATTTAAATCAAGTGTCTGTAACACAAAGTGCTTTACAGAAAGAAAAAACTAAATAAAATGATAACACAAGATAAGACAGGGATACACCATATATAAATTCTTATAAAACTCCTCCCCACTCCCTCCCAACCCAGGAGTACAATAAAACAATAAAATAATACAAGCCGGGAATAAAAGAAATAAAACGAAACTCAATAAAAGGCCTTTTTAAAAAGGTATATTTTAAATGCTGAAACTGAGGGGGAGTCTTTGATATTCTGTGTGTGTGTTCCACAGTTTTGGGGAATAAAAACTAAAAGGAGCCTGGCCTCTAGTTTTAAAACAAACTTTTGGGACACAGAGTAGGCCAGCAGAAGATGATCGCAGTGCTCTCTCTGGTTGGTACAGTATGAGCATGTCTTGAATATATTCAGGTGCCATCCCATGTTTCACCAAGAGTAAAGTTTTAAAATCACTTCTAAAAGAAAGTGGAAGCCAGTGCAGGGATTTGAGTACCAGGGTAATGTGATCATATTTTATAGTCCTTATCAGAACCCTGGCTGCTGCATTTTGAATGATCTGCAGTTTTGCAATAACATAGCTATATATCATGTTATTTTATATCAATAATAGATATAAATCAATAACCAGTAAACTGTAAAAGTATTAGTAATTTACAGCTTTTCTTATTCATTTAATGAAAATACAGCATGCACAATATTTAAGAGGTGCTAAAAGAAGAGTACTTGTTGCTTTAAACTATCAGTAGCTTCTTGGTATTGTGCTGCGGTCAAGTAGAAGGGATCCACTTTGCATTAGTTGTTAAATAATGGTTGATGTTTTTTTTCAAATGGATTTCAGGCATTTTCAATGGGATTCAATACATTTCTCTGAATAAACTGAGCATTCGTTTAGTAGCAATGGTGAAAAACATAGGTTAAACAAGAAGGTTATCAGAGGAAAGGTCTAGTAAAATTTCTGTGGTAGATTAGAAAAAAGATAATGGTCTTTTAAGGCCTCATTTACACCTAGTATTAAAATGCGTCCCTGATCGGATGTTGGGCAAGATCAGATGTTGATGGGCAAGTTTAAACTCTCAAAAGAAGCTCTATACCTGTATAAGAAAAAAAAGGATGGAGAACTAGAATTTTTGTTGATGTAAAAGTCAGTATCGAAGCACGTGAAAAGCACTGACTTTGGGTTCAGCAGTGTCGGAGTGAACCCTGATCGTTCAAACCCATTGCAATATTAATATATGTTATGCTCTTGATTTAAATGAACCAGACTGATTGTCTGTATGATAATGAAATCAGATTGCCGTGTTTGAGTAAGTCAGGATATCATTTGTTTGGGTAAGTCAGGATACCATTTGTTTGAGAAGGTTCTTGATTGCCCACTCCCGGTCCCATGCTATAATTGATTATCATTGTGTTTGACCCAATTGTTAGGGTGTCGGCAGAGGTGTGGACCATCCTGTCAGTGTGTCTATGATAATAGAGCCATTTGGGATGACGCAGATATTCAAATTAGATTGTGTCTGTTGGAATACACATTGTGGGGCAGAATGGTATAATTTCTTACACCTGTGTAGTTTGCATCTTTGTTGTATGAATGTTGTAAATTTTTGTAGCTGGTCTCTTCCTCTAATGATGAAACTGGCATCACGCATAACAGTGCTGCAATCTTTTGTGCACCTGACATGTGTCAGTACACCACCTTTGCTAAAATCAGTAGATAAATAAACTGGCCTATGTAGGCTAACTGACAGATTTTTTTATCATGTTATTTTACTTTATTTTAAATAGGTTAACATACATTGTCAGGTGAATTACACCCACTGTCCCACCCATCAGACAATGATTTACATATTGCAAGGGAAAAGAGAAATCCCATTACATTGTGGAGAACTGGGCTACATTTGGGACACATTTTAATACCTGATGTAAATGTGTGAGGTGTCTGCATGGCTACCCGATCAGTTTGCATTGCACAGACTTTTTGCTCATAGCTGATCAGAAAATCAGTGCCATGCAACACACTTTAAGTATGATACTCCACAAATTAAGGACAATTATATGAAGTCACAGTATTCAGTAATGTAATATACTATATACAATGTATTATTGTACTTGTATCTTACTCTTGACTGTGTGTTCTAGAGACATTCTATAAAAGCAAAGATCAATTATGGAGCCTGGTCCCGAGAACCAAAAACAAGCAGGAAAAGAATCACAGATGAATCAGTGCAAGACCCCACCACCACCAATAAAGACCAAGAGTTTTCCGCTGTTGTAAGCAAACAAGTATGTCTCTCTGATATTTCTGACTAAATCATTTCCAGCACTTCTTTTGACATTGCTTTGAAAGGTTTTGCTTTGCTTTGTGTATTTATCAGCAAAATGAATTACTAGGGGAGCAACAGAACCAACATGAGCATCTCTGAGGAAAATCCAGGGACATCTGTTCATACACTCATTTATAATTCAGCCTTGCTGGACCACTGAGTTGGTTTGTACATAGCACATCCTACTTTCCATTTTCAGATACGCTCTGAATTTTTACAGGAAATGTACAATACATTTCAGACATACCTTTTCAATTATAATGGCAAGGTAATATTTGTCAGAGCACACCAAATGGCCCCTTAAGTACTTCATGTGTTTTCCTAAAGCAAATCCATTCCTCAGCCGTGACATGACTGTGTGTTGTTTTATAGGATGAGGAGCTAAAGCAGAGTTATGCAGCTCAGGCCTTCAAAAAATTCATTATCAGTAAAGGACTCAGGGAACCTGCGGTAAGACTGGAAATGGACATGCTCTGACTTCCTGCATTACCGTCTTACCTATAATCATTAACAATGTGAATTTCATTGAACTCTGGGTTGATTACAACATTTTTACGAGTCCTATTCACAGTACATAAAGTCAGTGCTGAAATGTGTTGTGCATATGTAGTGACATTCTCTTTATCAGGCATTTAGCTGGCTAGCAACTGATTACTATAGGCACCAGATGAGCTGTGTAGTAACAGGAAAACAGATATTTTCCCAACTGGTTCATTCTCAGCTCAACTCTTCTGTATTTAATGACTCTGGTTATACATGAAGGTAATGGAATACTTTGTACAGTGGGCCAATAAACATGCAATAAATAGTGCTAGTACAGCCAGAGCAGCACAATTAAACTACAAAAACATGACCATTTTATTTTTTGGGCTACATCACTAGTGAAAGATGATACAGTGAACATCAGCATTAATTGACTGATTCATCTGTTTCAGGTTCTCCGCTCACTCTTTTCCAATGAAGAACGAGAGAAAAGGAGGATAAGAAATGAGACAGACCCAGCTGGCTCTGCTTTTACTCACAAAACTCAAAAATTTCAGTTTTGACTCCAGATTGACTCTAGATTACATTTCTATGTTTTATTGTAACAGCAGGTGTTGTTAAATGTTTCCTATTTATATAAGTCCATAGATATGACAGTTTTGTGTCTCATTATACCAATTTAATTGCCATTGGGTAACATTAAGATTCTCCAAAAAAAGCCAGTAGTGCCACAGTTGCAGAAATATGTAGTGCTACATGTTTATTTATATAACCTGAGATTACAAGATTCCTTTCTACTGACTGTCCCTGAAGTCAGGACAGAGATGGGTAAAATCTTGTATGATCTTAGCACTTGCTGTGTGGAATAGCCTGCAAAAGATTTAAAATTAAAGGAACTGGTTTTTCTCTCTGAGTCAAATCTGTTATTAGAGCTATGGAAGATGAGGTTGTTGGAAGTGTTCTCTTTCTCTTTATCTTTTCTGTCTTTCTCTCTCTAATTCCATCTCTTGTGTGTTCTTGTCTCTCCCTTGGGAAGCTCTGTCTCTTGGAGCCTTTTATTGGTATATTGTCATTGCCTGTTGATGCTTTATAAATTGACTCTTTTTTGTCTGTAACTCTATGTGATGGTGCCTTCTTGGCCAGGTCTCCTTTGAAAAAGAGATTTTTTGATCTCATTGGGACTTACCTGGTTAAATAAGGGTTGAATAAAATAAAAAGAATTATGTACTCTCATAGAAATGTAACTTGACATGACACACTAAATATGTCACAGGAACAACAAGAAAAACAGTACACATAGCTAGAAAAGTTATGAAATGAAAACATAACGCAGAAAACAGAGTTCCTAAAAATTATTTTAAAGAGCAACATATGTACATCATACTAAAGTCCTAATAAAACTTAACAATGATCAATGATCAAGGTAGCCTTAAATAATATTTTTCTCATGGTGTAAACCAATGATCCATAAGAGGTGTTGCAGCTCATGCATCACACTAGTGTACTGCCTATCTTTATTGTTACTAATAATGATGTGAATGTTCTATATTGCTCTATACCATTAACCAAGGTTGGAGTGATCAAATATTGGGTGGTAGGTGTAGGATCAGTCCAATACATGAACCTTTTTCTGTTCACTAAATCAGGTAAAGAAGGTAAAGGTATTCTGTCTAAAGCTGGACACGATACAAATTACATACATTGCATTACTATTTCAAGGAACCAAAAAATGTACTTAAATTGTCATGTAGGATCCAGTCTTGGTACATCGTAAATTTAAATGGTAATTCATTTTATCTTAACTTTGACCTTTGATTTTTCATTAAGCTCATATGCCTTCCTCTTGAAGTCATGGAAGATCCTTCCAAAAAGAGAAATTTCCCCATCTAACATAAAATTTAATTCACTTACTGTACAAAAAATTCTTCAGTGAAAGGCGAAAAAGGGGCAGCAGTGTAGCATAGTGGTTAACAACAGGACTTGTAACCGAAAGGTTGTCGGTTTCATTCCCCACTGGGGCACTGCTGCTGTACCCTTGGGCAAGGTACTTAACGCACAATTGCCTCAGTAAATATCTAGCTGTATAAATGGATAACATTGTAAAAATCTGTAATTGATGTAGCCTAGGTCGCTCTGGATAAGAGCATCTGCTAAATGCCAATAATATAAAAAGAATCCTTTGCATTAACACTACCTGTCGTTGAAAAAAATCAACAGCATTCTGGTAAGATAAATCAATGGTTCTTATTAAATATGAATAAAACAGTGGTTAGAATATCTAGCTGAACTGTGCGGTTTTCTACCTCGCCACCTTCTCCTATTTATGGTGCGGCTGCAAATTGCTCGTGCTCCACTTGCTAGCATACTCACCTGATCGCGGGTATTGGTTACTCCTCGCCGCAGCGGGACTCAGACGAAACCGTCACAACGCGCTCGGAGTCAGAATAGAGAGGGGACCGTGAGCCCAGCAATGATCCATAAAACGAGTAAACCCGTTTCCATGGACAAGCACGGGCTAAATTATTATCTTTGTACAATGGGAAAATACGGGCCAGCGGTGGCACTTGGGATTATTGTAACTTTGTCTATGGGCGCTGTATACATCATATACAGAATCAGGAGGGGTCAAAGGAAATCAAATGTGCCGCAGGTAGCGCAGGCTGAGAAAGCTGCAAGTGAAGAAAGGTGCGGTGACAAATCTACAGGTAATGCTTTATTTACGCTTGAAACATGTTTTAATCAAAGTTGTGTTCAATCTAAGGATTAGTTGTTCATGTTACAGAGACAATCGAAATGAAGCAGAATTTGGCGAAGTAATAAGGTAGCATTGCAACGGAAAATTGATTTTGGAGAACAAAAAGTTCTGCGCATGCCTCTGGAGCATGACGGCAAAATTAGATCCCCTTGCTTGATTTATTACGTACTGCAAATGAACTCCCTGCGGCAGAGGTGAACCCACTCCGCCCTTCTTTACATGTTAGTGTTCAGTGTGAAAAGAGAAAAATACGCGGCAGGTGTCTCAGTACTATTGGCGTTTTTAAGCAGTGTTAAGCAGTGGTTGCTTAACGAATGAAAAGCTTTGTCGCTATTTAGGAACATGCATCATGTCCTTAGCCACGTTCATCGGCAAGTAACCACTGAATTAAACAATCTTCTTTACTTACCTGATATTGACGACGACAGTTCTGTAGGACTGCTTGAAATCATAATAGCGATAAAAAGACATGGAGTGGAGGAAACGCACAGTATGTACACAAAGACATGCACCGAAAACAGGGAGTAACCACAATACAATACCACAATACATTTTATTTACAGCAAGTAACAAGCCTGAAGAGCTGATAATGCTCAATCAGTAAGGTAATTATAAAGGCATGGACATTATTGTTAGCAAATCAGGAGAGGAGATACAGCAAATATTAAGGAAGGAAAGTTGATTTAAAGATTAACACTGAGAAAATGTGAACATTGTTCACGCAGCAACACACTAGCAACACACTACCAACCTTAACTTAAAATATATGATGAGGTGCTTGAAAGAGTTGATAAATATATAAGCTTAAGCAGGACATTCAGGGAAACCCAGTATGTGTATACAAAATAAAGACAACAATAGAAGTTGGATTTAGCTGAACAGCGATACTTGAAAAGCAATAATGTTTATGTGCAGCACTTTTTCCATAAGCAGTAATCTAATTTTACCACAGTGTAAATCCATATAAAATCATATAAAGAATACAACAGACTATTTCAAGTGATCATACATTTAAACCATACAATTTCAGGTCTGTGGAAAGTTGTGGCACAATAAAAGTATTGAAAATGTTGAGAATAACAAATCATGGCTTGCTGTATTTTTTGGATGGTGCCTTGACCTTAATGCAAGAATACATGCATAGAAGAACATAGACACCAAAGAGACAATTGACTGTTACAGTAAAGATACTGGAAGTGGCAACTCGTGTGTTTTCTAGTATTTCAATTAATTGCTGTAAAAGGTTTAGAAATGTGTAATGAACTGCCTCCCAACAATAAGACTGCAAAGCCTTGTAAGTTTTAGTTGTCTCCTATGTAGGAAAAGTCTTGGTGATATTTAAAGTGTGCAAAAATGTGCACGCTTAATCATTTTTTTCTGACTGAAATGAAATTAAATGAGTGAACCAATCAATGAATGAAATTTTATATGTTGGGTTTTGTTTTAGAGAAACCACTGGAAAATAGAGAAGCACAGCATTCCCCGGAAAGTCATATCAAGGAACCCAGGGCAGCACTATCAGTGCCAGGTGAAGACCAATGCTTTGATCCATATGCTGCAACAGCAGATATGCTAGACCAACATGTTGCTAATGAGTGCTATTCTAACCCTGTGTCTGAGCATCCTGTGCATCAAAACAAATATCTGGTCAGTCATGAGGAAGATTTTAGCATTCATACTGAGTATCTGACTGGGCATCTTGGTGACTGCCATGAGCAGAGTGAACTAGTGAGTAATAATGAGCAACAAGTGGGCAACCATGAAAATCACGTGGCAAATCACAACAAACACCCTGGTCAACTTATGTATGAAGATGAGGAGGATTTCAGCTATCATAATCAAAGTCCTAGTGACTCTCAGGAATACCTAAGTCACCACCAAGAACATGTTTGTAACCCATCAGAGGTGAAAGATATTGATGTCAAAATAGAACAGAGGGCAGAGAATCAGTGTGTCAACTTGAAAGGACAGCTGCAGGAGAAATTCAAGAAGGCAGACATAAATATACAACAGGCCACTGTGAGCAACCATCAAGAGCATCCGATTTTAGAGATGAGAAATGATGATGAAGAGTCCAGGAATGTGGTGCAGGGACTGAGCAGCAGCATGAATCACAAGCCAGAGGAGGATGGGGATGATCGGAATGGAACTGAGGCAACTATGGTCAACCTCCAAGAATCAAGTGACCATATGTATCTGAGTAATAATGTGGATGACCTGGAAGGCAATTTGACTGGTCAGTTACATGATAACTGTGAGAAATCAGAGGTAAACATTATGGAGGCTACCAATGATGATGAAAAATCGCTGAATTCAAGTGAGACAGAGATCTTTGAGGGTTTGCCTGAGGTAAGTCTCGACAAATCCTTGTGGAACACTGCTGAGTTGGAAGAGCAGCCCAAGGTGCCAGTAGATGGCTTGGGCCATTCTAAAGTCGATATCTTGAAGGACACCAGAGCCACCACAGTTGATGGGGGCACCAGCAGTAAGAAGGTGGCGGCTGTGCACCCCATGCCCCAGTCGGTAATGGTATGCTTCCAAACACACTTCCTCACCCGCTCACCCTCTCAACTCCTGGCTGTGACAGGGAACCTGCAGGAGCTTGGTGGTTGGGAGAATTTCTTCCCACTCAGTCAGGCCAACAATGGGTTCTGGGTTGGCTCCGTCTCCCTCCCAGTGAACAGTCACGTAGAGTGGAAGTTTGTTTTGTTGGAGCATGGCAAGATAGAACGCTGGGAAGAATGCAACAACCATAACCTGGAGACAAGATGTGATGGAGACATTCACCTTCACAAATCATGGGGCTACCTCTGAATAGCAGAGGAGATTTAAGCATAAGCCACACAACAGTATGGTTTTCATCTGAATAATGTAGCATCAAATGTGGTGACTGCAGTGACACATATCGCAAAACAAGGGCTAACATTAGGAACCTGTTACCCACTTATAACACATTTTTGTAATTTAAAATTACAATATAGTTCAATATAGATATGTATCAAACATGGGGTAGCTGAGAAAAAACATCTATATGAAAAAATGGAAATAAACTGCCTTTGAGCTGTACTGCCTACGTTCAAACAATGAGTTAAAAGCATTGTGTTTTTGTGGTTTGATGTGACATGATAAATTTCCTTTTAGTTTTAGAAGCTGAAATCTGTATGTTTACCTAAGTACCACAGATCAGTGTGAGATCAGTGAATGAGATGCTTTAGTGATTTTAGGCAACTGATTTACTTGAAGGAAGTTTTATTATATTGATTGATCATATTAGTTCCTATTTTCTGCTCTGCCCAGAATTACCTTGATATAATTTCTTTTCTGAGGTTATTTTTGTAGTATGCAAGGTTATAGTATAGTATATAGTATAGTATACATATTTATAGTATGTGAAGTTACATTTCACAACTATTAGGAAAGTAACTACTGAATTAAAAGTTGAATTAAGTATTTAATATGTTTTAATTAAGTTTCTAGGTGTTTTTCTCTCCACTATTGTAATGAGAAACACATCCAAGATGGCAATGCCCCCTAATTAGTTGGCATCTAAATAGTGAACACTAAGTTGTTCATTAGCCACATTAGGAACATTGCCCACAGTATCAAAAATCCCTCGTTACCACTATAGAAGAACAGACCTCTGTACTGAACCGTGATTATTCTTAAACATTTACTGTTATGGCAGGTAAACTCTTAAAGGCAGTGGTTGCCCATTGAAGAAGAAAAAAAACAAGACACTTTTAAAATATTATAAAAGTCTATTTTAAAAATGAAACTGTAGAATATTGTATTAAAAGCATAAAATAGTTACTCCTGATATAAAACTAAGCCTAAATACAGACCAGACAACTTGAATTCACATTTAATTAATGATGGAATTCTGGAATGTCACAAATAATTCTACTAACTAAAACAATACTACACATAGGGTATCTGAAAGCAGCTTTATTTGGCCAAGTTTTACACAGTGTAATATAATCATATGCATTTAAACAGAAGATAATCCATTCGAAAACTTGCTTCTGTCTTTTACTCTCCCCATCTTTGTTTCTTCAGTCTTTATCATGGAGGACATTTCTATGAAAAGAAACAGAACAAAAATGTTTCCATATTACTTGGAATTCACCAATAATAAAATGTACATTTTCTGGCATGTGAACTTAAATAGTTACAAATGTGTAGAGGCCACTGGGCTTGCAACCAGCAAGGTGCAGGTTTTAAATCCTGGGTGGAGTACTGCTGTAGTACCTTTGAGCAATGAATGTACTGAACCTGAAATGCTTTAATACATGTACTGTATAATTGGGAAATATGTAAAAATGTTCAAACTGATCTAATAAATAAAATCTAATCTGTATGTTCCATCTTTTCATTGAACTCATGTTAACCTTGAAAAAAACCTTGGTGCATACAAGAAGAAATCACAATGAGCAGACTCATTTTCCAATCTCTAATGGAAATCTGGTCCAGGTACTGCTCCACTGTCTGCAGGTAAAACACAGAATGGCATCCTCCATTCCAGTAGGAGTATTGCGCTTTGTAAGTAAAAAAGAATATCAAAAACTGAAAGCTGTTTGCAACATAGAGTTGATTCCACATTTCTGATACATAAAAAAATCAATTCAACAATGGTGAATGTGTCACACTGATAAATGATAAGTATTGCATCAAGTTTTCAACCTGAGCTATTAGCATACAATAGATATATTGCAACATGATAGTGCTGTATATACACTGGGAAGACTCATGGTCCCCAAGGACATGGATAAAGTGGGCCACACCTTGGGCCTTGCTCTGGAGGTCCTCCACTATGCTCTCCAAGTTGTCCAGTTTGCCCTGCAGCCTCTTGCACACCTTTCCTGTAAATTGAGTTTGTTTTTGGGTACTCAAAACAGGCAAAAGATTCATGATTGCACACATATAGAGAAATCAAAAAGAAGTTCAAATTACCCATACAGACACTGCTTGTCAAGAGTAATTTATAAATGTATTAAAATGTATATAATATCCATATAATAAAAGTGACCTGTACTTTACAAGAGAGGGTACTACATTTAAAACAATGCATGCACACAGTGCAGCATAGATAGTGTCACTTCAAAAAAAGAATATCAATTGAAACGATTAACTTCAGTAAACATGTAGAACAAGGGGAGGCTATTTAGCCATTTGATAGAAGTCCTCAACCTTCAGCTAGGAATATTTACAAGCTGTTGGTTAAAAATAGCAAACTGGTGACACTGGGGAGGGTCCAAGGAAGTCAGGCGATTCTTGAGAATGTGCCAAGTATGCTTGGTGCAGTGTAGAAAATTTCACACCACCATTAGATCTCCAAAATAACTGCAACACAGTTGAACCACACAAACAAAAAGTGTGATATCAGAAAAAAGGTACAGGCTGGATCATTTTTTTCTGCTTTCGGAATTTAAAAAAATTATACTTTAATATTAATAACATAGTAGAGAGCAAAGTCATTTTCTTCACAAATAATGGATTTATTCCAGAAACAGTTAGGTCACATTTATGTACACCTTGAATCTTGTAAATAAAAGACACCACAAACAAATATACACCAACATTCTCTCTTTTACAATTGCAATGGAAGCTTCAGAGAGTATAGAGGTACCCAAAGGTTGCCTGTTTGTCTGGGGTATAAGGAGGTAACAAACAATGAATTAAAAGGCTGAATCTATATTTTTTGCACTCTACTGTCCAAAGAAATTAACTGGATGACGGACACAATGGCCACCCTTCCCTGTCAGGATGAAGACATGTTTATCTGGCCACCACAGGCTTAGAGGCAACCATAAGTTAATGGTAATTTAACTTCAATCTTCAGGATACAAGGTGTCAGAAAGTTCAAATTTGTTTGCATTAGTGTGGCATTCATTATCAGGTTGCAAAGAAGCCTCTTCTGAGGGCAAACCACAAAAAGAGGCACATAAATTTGGGCAAATAACAACTGAATGACAACTGGAACTGGTTAAATGAAATGAAATTCAGGTTTTTGACATACTCAACATTATGTATAGCTTAAAAAAGCCAAGGTTACATTGAGCCAACAAACATGCCCACTGTGAAATACAGTTGGTGGTCTATTATATTTTGAGGTGTTTTTACATCCACAGGTCCTGAAGCCCTTGCTAAGATAGAGGGAGGCATAAACTCCAACACGAAATTCCAGCATGACAATGACCCAAGCATTCGTCCAAATCTACAAAGAAATGGTTAACTGAGCTCAAAATATATGTCTTAACTGTCTCAATGTTCTTAATTATCTCAATCTTTATTATCTCAAGAGTAATTCATAAAATAAATAATAATTACAATATAAAAATATTTAAGACATAAGTTATAGCAGTACAAACACAGACAACCCTTCCTAGTTGGATCACAGGTAAAAGGATTTGATCACCTAGCTAGCTACCTCCCATATTAAATAGAAAAGATGCTGAAGCCATGTAACTAGTTAAGTGGACTCCAAAAACAAAGCCAGCCCTATGCATTTTAGTGTTGCCTGGAATTCTGGAAAACTTTAATGAATCATTTCATATTTTTGTACATAAAAGAGAAAGCATGGAATTTGTGAATTTTATGGCATTTGGTTCAGTATGATGCTGGCATGGCATCTGAAATAAGACAGTACTCAAAAACTATACTAAAATAAATTATTGGGAGCTACCTGTACACACAAAGTATATACCTGGCTAGCTAGTTTGGTAGTGCAGACAAAGACTTATTGAAGACTTACTGAATTTTATTTGTAGTGAAATTTGTCACAGAGAGGCTTTTTAGAGATCCCGGGCTGGAACCCCCAAGAGCAAGCCTATGGGCAACAGCAGCGAGGAAAAACTCCCTTTCTAGAAGCAAGGAACAATGCAGCCAAATCATGATCTCCATATTTTTTGTTTTTTTCTTTTCAGTCATTAGCTAACTCAGGAAACTCCTTGAGAATTCATCCCTAATCTAACCACCAGTTATGATAAACAACTGCGAATCTACTGATACACAGGTGATGCCTATTTATACCGCAGACAGGCCAATCCCTAGACCCCAGCAATGTTGAAAGCTGATTTACTGCTGACAACCTAAGTCACAAGTTTTTTTAGTAAGTTCAGCCATCACTAGACAGATTTTTTTGGGATGTCTGAATCCACTTCTTATGTACTACAACAATGGTGTTGTGCTCCTTAGTAAAGTAAAGTCTGCTTTGTGCTGTCAACTTTCTTGCTAAGTTGAACAAAAATTTTAAAGCACCTGGACCAACTTCCAAGTCACGTGATGATTTCGGACCTGAAGACCTGTTTAGGTATGGCTGAGACTGCCTCTGGGTGTTCCTCTCAAGAACTCTAATTCTGCCTTCTTTCTGCCACCATCAATCAGGATGTGAAACAGGTCCTTCTAATCCTAACCCCAACCATTATGCAAAAAAGATGCCGCTGATCAAGAGACACAGCATCTGGGTAATCACTGTATCTTTCAGTTGTGACTGAAGAGACTTACTTGTGTGGAGGTCTGTGAAAGGACCCTTCTCAAGATGGGCTTGCAGTGGGGCTGCGGGGTGGGGGCTCGACGTGAGCAGGGAGTGTACAGGGGACCTTCGGCCCGATGCCAAGCCTCGTGGCGAGGATGTGTATCGCGGTGCGACAGTAAAGGATACCTCACAGCCTGTGGATTCAGAGAACACCAGTTTATTAACCAAACCTACATGACTTTAGGACACATGGGTAAGTTTGGACCTAGAGGCTGAACATTCTCAGAAAATTGATTTTACCAAACCAAGGTCATTTATGTCAAATTTCAAAACATGTTTGAAATGAGGAAAATCCAACTGTTGAAATCTACTTAATACATGTAAATTATTGGGTTTTTTTTCTATTTATAAGTACAACTTATAACTAAAGTAACTAAAAAACACACAAAATGAAAAAATGGGATGCTATAATAAAGGATTCTCTGATTATAATATAACCTTTCTGTCAACATTCTTTTATGTTATATAATCAGTGTAGTTTTACTGATCTCTGCTTGATTATACTGTGGCACTTCAACGTCTGTAATGAACTGAATAATTCCAAGGAGAACCATGAGGAATTGCAAGATTCAACAGGTTTTTTTCTCACTTCTACTGTGAGGACCATATCAGGGCCCACACTGAGCCGCTGTGAATTGGCTGGTTAACCACCAGGGTAGCCAGTTATCTAAGGTAAGAAGGTTAGCAAGGTGTTAACTAGCTACATGCAAACTTATTTACTGGCATGTGGTGATGGAGGCTTCATCTGCTAGGTAGATAGTTATTCCCTCAGACACATATTGCTAGCAATTTTCAGATTTGCAGAAACTGTCCATGCCAATTTACTGCAACACAACAAAGGCAGGTCAGGGAAATCAGTCAATTAGGATCAGGCAGTGACACTCCACATGTTTGTTTTCACATAAACAACTGTGGAAAATCCAACTTCACAGATGTGTGCTGTTGGAAACTACATTAGGTGCCTCAGTGAGAAGTGTCAGCATGTCCAGTCTCTGGCTGTATGTGGATCCAATTTGTTAAGCTCTTCTCAATGAAAGTCATCTTCTATGATAGCCACTAAGATAAGTGTAGCTTGCCATAATACACAGCTTGCTAGCTACCTGGCTATTGTTTCTAGTTGCCTAGTAATATAACAATTAGCTAGCTATAAAATGATCAAGGCAACTTGTTACACCTGTAACTTTCTTTACATTAATCAACCTAAAAATGCAAAAGCAGGTGTCACTGCTGTACAGTTGCTTGATTAAAACATTTACTAATTGCTACTCAATTAAAATTAACAAAAAGCTTTTTGTCCCACTCTCATGACATTAAAAAAAAAACTGTCACAAACTTCTTTGGATCATGACCCAGTGGTTGAGCAACACACCCCTTAAGCAGCTGTGAAAGGTGAGCAGGGCAGGAAAAATCGCCCTGTGCGCCGTTTTACAGCACTCTGACCCTAGGCAGTCAATTTAGTTCTCTTGGTGAAGCTGCTTTTAAAAGAGCAACATACACTACTCACAAAAAGTTAGGGATATTTGGCTTTCGGGTGAAATTTCAGGATGAACCTAAAATGCACTATAACCTTTACAGGTGAACTTAATTTGACCTTCTCTAAGCTTTTGAATGCACATGTCCAACTGTTCAATGTTTCAGTACTTTTTGCACAACTTGCTGTTCTCTAACAAGGAGCTGAACGGCAAAATTCACAACAGGTGTTTGATCCATGAATCGACCAATAAATTTCCTGGTTCAATTAGAATTGGTATTTAAACAGTCCTCTACATCATGCTGTTCACATTTTGACATCATGAGACCAAGACGACACCTAGCAATTGATCAACAGTACCACGCCATTGCGAGGCTTCAAACAGGATGTTCTCAGAGGGAAGTGGCCACTAAGCTTAGAGTGTCACAGAGTGTCATCAGCAGGTTGCAACAGAGATACAGAGAGACTGGAAGAGTCACAGAAAGGCATAGAAGTGGACGTCCTTTGGCCACATCCCACACTGATGACCGCTTCATTGTGAACAGTGCCCTGCGGAACCGGATGATGAATGCCACTCAACTCCAGGCACATTTAAGGGAGGTGAGAGGCACCCAAGTGTAACGTCAGACCATTCGAAACCGTTTACATCAGCGTGGTCTGCATGCTAGACGACCTGCAAGGGTACCTGACCACACCACCAGGCGCAGGCGTCATCGTTTTGCATGGGCCAGGGAGCATTTACGCTGGACGAGGGACCAGTGGGCCTCAGTGCTGTTCTCTGATGAAAGTCGATTCACGTTGAGCAGAAATGATGGCCGGCAACGATGTTGGAGATGTCAAGGAGAGCGCTATGCATCAGCCACTGTTGTCACCAGACGAGCCTTTGGTGGTGGTGGTGTTACAGTGTGGGCAGGTGTGTCTAGTCAATACAGAACTGCCCTACACTTTGTGAATGGTACAGTGACAAGCCCATACTACCTGAATAACATCATTAATCCAGTCATTGTGCCCCTGCATGAACAACACAGGCCTAATTTCATCTTCATGGACGACAATGCTCCAGCTCATCGAGGTCGCATCATTAGGGAACAGCTGCTGGAGACTGGGATACCTCAAATGGAGTGGCCTGCACTTTCTCCAGACCTGAATCCCATAGAAAACCGATGGGATCAGCTGAGTTGCCGTGTAGAGGCTCGTAACTCTGTACCCCAGAACCTCAATGACCTGAGGGCCGCCCTTCAAGAAGAGCGGGATGCCATGCCTCAGCAGACAATAAGTCGACTTGTGAACAGCATGAGACGTCGTTGTCAAGCTGTAATTGATGCTCAAGGGCACATGACAAGTTATTGAGACATTGACATTTTTTGTTGTGGTATACCCACCACTGTTGTGGGCTTTTGTTTCAATAAATTGTTTGAGATGAGGAAATCACCATTGCATGCTTCTACTTAAATGCCCTACTTTCATGATATAATATCACTGTAGCGTGAAGTTTGTACATTTTCCATAAATTTCACCCGAAAGACAAATATCCCTAACTTTTTGTGAGTAGTGTATATATTGAACATGATAGCTGTAAAGACAAAACAAGGGCCAGATTCTATATACAGCTGAATGCAGAAGGTCAGCTGAGGCAAAAAGGAGAAAACAGCAACACAGCATGCAGGATCGATTTTACTAGAGTGCAACAGTGCAGAGACCCACCGTCGCTGAAGAAGGTGTTGTTCATGATCCCCTCATCCAGATCAGCGGTGTGTAGGGTTAGTGGTTCCCTGCAGACAGCACACATACATGCCCATGCACACACATACAAACTGAAGCAGCAGAAGTACATGCACAGAGCAGGGATCTGCAGTCCAGATGAGGGATAGTAAAGCCACAAATGGTTATGCTCAGAGAATACTCATATGCAATCATGCCTAAGCTGCAACCAAAATGGAATTTTTGCTCACTGCCCTGAGTGCTTCCCCCCAAAATGGTGCCGAGTAACAAGGTCAAAGGTGTCTGTTAGTCTGTGCTGATAGACGTCAACAGAAATTGTGATGAATGATTTTACCTGAATTTCAAAGGCTCACACTAATTTGAATCAATGTAAATTCCATCTGATTATCAAGTGGAATTTGTCAAGAGTTAAAAAAATTCCCATTGCCAAGCTGGATCACTATTTGCTACAATGTAAACAATTCTTCAATTCTAAACATAACATTTTTACTCTTAAATTGCTAAAACTGGAATATTAACGGGAAATTGGAAGTACTGAAATAATATTGTTTTTAGCTTCACATGTAATGTTACTTCATGCACACAGCTTTAACATTTCCTCCATGCTAACCCCAATCCTCATTTTCCAAACAGTGGAACTGTGATTGTAAATAATGGGAAAGATCATCACAGGAGAGGACACAATGACCAGTATGATTCCTGCATGATTTCCAGAGGACTGTTTCTACTTTTTCTACACTTCCGTGTTTTTTTTCTCCTGCTCTGTCAGGAGCTCTGGAATGATGACAGTGCAGTGACCCAAATTTTCTTCCACATAGCACCCTTCCTCTCCATCCTCAGGCATATACTTATGTGATGTCCTGTCAAGTACAGACTTGTTCACTTGCATTAGGGCACAGGCTTAGTGAACAGTTACACAGACTTAAGGCCACATTCTAGCAGCTGGTACCTTTTCAGATTTATAGAGAAACATTACTGTACTCACAAACATTGTGATACAGTTTGAACACTATATTACTAATATGACTTTAGACATTGTGGAGATAGGAAACTTTCACTACACATCTGCATTCTTACCTACTACTGTTGTTCTTCTTGGTACCTGCCATATTGCCTATACTGTCCTTTATCACCTGATTCTGGAGGACACACAACGCCAAAAACCTCCCTACTTAGTTTCATGTTGTATTTATTCATCATATTTAATACTGGAGCAGTTTTAAAGCTGTCCCATTTTACCTGCCTAATTAGTAATAAATTTCTGCTTTAAAACAGTTTCGTCTGATAATGGAAATTAAGCAGTAATTGAAAAATCTGATATTGCACTCTCAAGGAAATGTTTGGGTAAATAACATTTAGTGTTCACAACTGAATAATTTAACATTTGCTATGGAAAATGAATTGAACAGCAGACAGTGAGTTTAATGTCATCACCTTGGTTTCAAGAACTATGAGAGGGCTAGACACCTCTAGTCAGGGATGCCAGTTTACCACTGCCATATCACACAAAGATGTGTTTTAAGTCAAGACAATGATTAGCTAAACCATGTAATTCAGCAGGTACTGAAATTTAAGCCAGCAAATACTGTAGTTATGGTTTTCTTGTCCACGGTTCAGTGACTCCAATGTATGCTATCTAAGGGGATTACTTACAGATCTGATCTGTAGGGTCTGTCTTTTGGAGGCTTGCTGATGATGGGGCTTGATCTGTCATCCTCATCGATTACGCTGCGCAGCTCCTTGACGAGGGACCTCAGCTCCCTGGTGGGGTTATTCTGCTGGCACTAGGGTTTTGTAAGGAGAGTGAGAAACACTTACATAAGGAACTCACCAAGCTACATCTAAACAACAGCGTTGCATCAAAATGTATGATGCTTCTACATTACCATTATCGTTATAATGAAAATTTGTCTAGGATTCCAGGGCGCAGCATATTACACTTAGAGAAATACTGTATATCTGTACCCGAAAAGAGGAATCTTACATTTGAGCAAAATCACTTCTACAGAGCAGGCATATTCTTCCTTTCAGTCATTAAGTTCAAACATGTGAAATGTCTGTCAAACTGTAAAATGTCAGCATTTTAAGGACTGTTGGAGAGAATGGAGAGACATGAAGGCTTAAGTGATGGGGACTAATCTTGAGTGCTAGGCTGACGTCACACACCTGCCCAGAAAAGATCTGCGAGCGGAGCAGCTGGGTGGGAAGGGGTGGGTTACACAACGTTGTCTGCCGCAGGTTCCCATTGGCTCGCAACTTCTCTCCTTGTAGTTCCTTTAGAAGAAAGACTAACTGAGACCAAAAGAAACCAACCTGAAGGACACGGTCCATGCGCAGTTGGTGGATAAAGATAAGCATGCACTGCAGCCATCAGGAAATGTTGTAAAGGGATATTTCTACTGACCCATCTTAAATGTATGCGGGCTTGTAGCGAAGGGCGAGAGCAGTCACCCCACCCAGCATCGAACCCGGGTCTACAGGGTACCAAACATGCAACTTTGACCGCGACGCCAAAGAGCCAGGCTCGTTGGTATGGCAGTCAGAGCGCATACTCAACCGTAGTGACGGCACTCCGTCACAGTGCTGTCCAAATGCAACCCTGGTGCACTGCATTCTGATGGCATTCTGATGGAGTCTCGCCAACTACTCAAGTTCTAGTGGCCAAGGAGTATGTTTAGATTTTAACTTTTTAAGTACTGCCTATGTCTGCCTATATTGGCTACATAACTGCAAGGGAAGTTGGTGGCCACATATGCATTTTCTCTCTAGTTTCTGATGGAAGACAAACTGATACTTTTGCCTCTGTTATATTGTATCTGTTTTCCACAGCAGAGAACGGATTCTACTAAAATCTAATGGACTTTGGATTTTGAACTTTTTGAATCCAAAACATTTTTGAAAACATGGCCTCCTACCTTCACGTCAAGGGCGTGCTGCAGTTTGAGGCGCATGTATTCCTGCTCCTGCTGCTGCATGAAGTCCTGGCACTCAGTAAACCTCTCAGCCATCTGGGCACATACCGCAGAACGAGAACACAAAGAGGAGTGGATCTGAAATTGGATGAAACTGTACCTCTGATTCAGTGCTTTTCAGCAGAACTTGCTGGCAACTGGTCACTATTTAGCATTTGGGTATTACAGGCAGCATTGAACTAGTACCTTCAAATTTCTATTTTGCAGTTAGCATATATGCATATATTTAGCACAACTGTGTCAGTTTAGGTATTACCTGCAATAATTTGAGTTTTCATGAAGAATCACATGATTATATTTGTGATTATATTAATTATACATAAAAGACCTTAAACTGTATCCGCACACTGTCCTATTCTGTCTCCCAATGCACTGTAAGCCTGGCTGAATAAGGGGATGAGGTCAAACAAACAAGCAAACAAACTGAATAAATGGATAGAAAAAAACATACACGTATGAATATTATTATTATTATTATTATTATTATTATTGATAGGGAAAGGAACCAGCAACCTTTTAGTTACGGGCCTTTCCCCTTACCACTATGTTACACTATTATAACAATAATAATAACAACAACAGACACATCAAAGCATATGAGTACCTTGTCGAGGGCTGCCTCCAGCTTGCTGACCTTGTCCCTCAGCTGTTTTTCATGGCAGTGCAGAGTCTCCACTTCGGCTTCCAGTTGCTTCTTCTCAGTGCTCATGGTGCTGAGCTCCTGGCTCTGCCGCCTACGTTCTGCGGCCTGCTGCTGCTTCTCCTGTGCAGCCACAGCCAAACGAAATGCACCATCACTTTTCACAAGAAGGGACACACTGATCGCTTACGACTGAGCTATCCTTTCAGAGGCAGTTTTATTTATTCAATTATACAGGTCATTGGAGTTAGGTCAAGTTCCCTCCTGCTTCAAATGCTCCACAATTATACCGGTCCCCAAAAAACCTTGTATCACAGGACTTAATGACCACAGACCTGTTGCACTCATCTCTGGAGTCGTGAAATCCTTTGAGAGGTTGGTGCTGGCCCACTTGAAGGAGATCACAGACCCCCTGCTGGACCCCCTACAATCTGAGTACCGGGCCAATAGATCCTTAGATGACGCAGTCAACATGGGTTTACACTACATCCTCAAACACCTTGACTGCCCAGGGACCTATGCAAGGATCTCGTTTGTGGAATTCAGCTCGGCATTCAGCACCATCAAACCAGAACTACTGCACTCCACACTGTGCCTGCCCCCACCTGTCAATGGATTTCCAACTTCCTCACAGACAGGAAGCAGTAAACGAGGCTGGGGAAACTCACATCCACCACCCGGTGTGTGTTGTGTGGACAACACAACAGTCATCGCTCTCATCTGAGACAGTGATGAGTCTGCATACAGACAGGAGGTTGAACAGCTGGCCCTCTGGTGCAGCCACAACAACTTAGAGCTGAACATGCTCAAAACAGTGGAGATGATGGTGGACTTCAGGAGGAATTCCACACCCCTGACTCCCCTCACCATACTAGGCAGCACTGTCTCGGCTGTGGAGACCTTCAGGTTTTTGGGAACTACAATTCCAAAGATCTGAGACCAACACCATCTCCACTGCCAAAAAGGCCAAGCAGAGGATATACTTCCTACGCCAGCTGAAGAAGTTCAACCTGCCACAGGAATTCCTGGTAAAGTTCTACACAGCAATCATCGAGTCTGTACTCACCACCTCTGTAACAGTCTGGTTTGACTCTGCCACCAAACAAGACATCAACACAACTACAGTGCACCATCAGGACTGCAGAAAAGATCATTGGAGTTAACCTGCCCACACTCCGAGATCTTTTAAATACCAGAGCCAAGAAACGGGCAGGCAAAATCATCACTGACTCCTTCCCTCTGGCAGGCGCTTCAGATCAATACCCACCAAAACAAGCCGACACCGGAATAGCTTCTTCCCACACGCCATCACACTCTTGAACTGTTAGACTAGCAACTCACAGTGCAATAGTTGTCCAACCTGAGTTGTAAATATCCACAGCCTGCACTCAGGTATCTTATGCTCATTGTGCAATAGTTGTATATAACAGTGCAATAGCTGTCCATAACAATTCGTTGTACAGACCCACAGCCTGCACTCCTGTACACTTTAACTTATTATGCAGTAGCTGTTAACTTATTATACAGTATATATACTTACTTCATTCATTCCATCCTCACACCATCCCATGTATGTGTCCTGCATTACTCTTATTGTTTGTTGTACCACTACGAGTAGATGGTATTCGTTGCTGTCACCTTGAAAATCATTGTATGAATGCACTATGAGAGACATCGGAACCAGAGTCAAATTCCTTGTGTGTATAAAAGCATACTTGGCCAATAAAGTCTGATTCTAATTCTGCTTCATGCACAAGACTCTGTTCTCTGGTCAACGATAAAATATCAGATAGTGAATATCTCTTGTTTCAGGCATGGTTACAGGCATGGTAACCTAAGATAAAGTGATAGAAACTGGGATAACACCAGGAAGTACCGCGATAGGCCTTGCCTGGGTCAGTTTGTCTGTGGTCTCCTCCAGCAGCTGGATCCTCCCCTGGAGGGTGTCGATCTGTTCCCGCTTGGCAGTGATCCGTCTCTGCATCCCCATGGCAACTTTCATTCCTGTCAAGTGATGGATGCAAATGATAATGAAATCACTGATACATATATTTGCCCAATTAAACCAGTTGCAAAGGACTGATAAGGGAATCAAAAAGCATCTTTAGTATTTAGTAAGGAATAAGGATTGTGACAAATGATCCTTTTGAATTACCATACAGTGTGTAAGATGACTTCCTTAAGACACTTCCTCTTCTCTTGCATACATAATTTCCACAGTGACTGGGTAGTTAGAGTAGGTGTGTATCTGAGTGCTGGAGAAAGCATTTGTTTGCTTGGCAAAGTGTCTGTCGGGAGTCTCGCATATGCTAACTTCCCTGAGGGTGAACCTGGTGGTGGCCCTCCGGTACTGAGATCCTCTCTTGATGTTGGGTTACATGACACTGTCCCTGGAACAGTATAACTCAATGGTTCCCAATTTTTATTGTGCCCAAATTTACAAACATACTGTGTTCCCCTTGTTCTATAATCAATGCAAATGCCTATATGATGGCCTTCATCTGCCCCCACAACAAAAGAAACAAACACACAAAAATGGTGACAATTCATCAGGACTATAATAGCATTTTAAACTGCTGAATGTTTATATAAGTATGTGAGTAATGGGGTGCCTGTCTTTTTCACCAATTCACCAGTTTTCAAATAATAGACCAGTATCCCAACAGCTTAATTTGAAACAGGTTAACTGTAATTGCAATTGTGTGTGTGTCTGCGTAATTCTGTTAGAGTAGCGTTTGGCTAAAGAGTTCTACCTGCCTAATTAGAGGCCTATTAAATTCTGGTGGGTGGGTATGTGTGTGCGTTTGTGGGTGTGGGTGTGCGTGTGCGCGTGTGCCTGGAGAGCAATCTTGGGTTGAGCAGTTTGCCATGGCTGTGGCAGTGTCAAGGCTTATTTTCCCTGGTTTATTTTACACAAGTTTTTTTTTTTTTTTTTTTTTTACACTTATTGTTCAAAATTCTCCTTCTTGCAGCTGTCATGTGCAGGGCATAGCAGCAGCACCATCAGTATGGTGAATAGACATGTTCTCTGGTATTTGCATGTGAAGGCTTTAAAAATTTCTCTTGTTGGCTAATTTCACATTTATTTATGTAAATACTACAATATTAGAGAGCATATTAGGGGCAAAACACATTCAGCAGATGAATGTATTGAATAAAATTAGTCCAAGTACCCACAGGAACACAAACTCAAACCCAATCTAGAAAACAATGAAATAACTGACACCACACCTATGCCTTGAGAGGTAACATAGTCAATGTCACATCATCATCATTTCTGGTAAAAACAAAACTTGATATTCCCAATACAAGCATTCTATGGGCAATGACTGAGTAGGACAAGGTAGCAGAGAAGGTCATCTGAGAGACTGAATGCCAAATACATTAATTATCTTACGCTTAACAAGCCACAGAATGTCAGAGTTCACTCAGGTAATATTGATCATGCCTGCTGACCTGATCCATTTTCAGTACACTGCAGCTCAGGACCACAAAGTGCACTTGTGCACTTGGGTCTATTAATAAAAAGAATACCTCTGTCTGTACTAACATATCACCACAAGCACCACTGACCTTTAGCTGGGGAAAGTTATGGTGGTAACCTCAGCTATAAAAGGCCAGATCGGGGTGTGAGGCACAGGACAGCCCGGAGAACGAGCTGCAGCTGGCAACGCAATGACGGGCCTGGGTCTACACTGAAAGTACAAGGTTGCCAGCTTTCTTTGTGCAAACTCGAAACACTGAGCAAGATACTCTATGATTTCAAAACAAATGTTCAAAAGAAAGAAATTCTTTCAAAATTGCTTTTCATGTTACCACTCTACCCTAGCAGTGCCTCCTCTTGCACTGTTCTATCTTGCCAAGTTATTCCAGCACTGCAGACATAGCCAATTCATCAACCTCATGTTCACACTGGCATTTTGCTATTTAACCATATGAGCCCTGCCCTATGTTTGATGCTGTTTAAGGTTTTATACTCTCTTCAGTTTAAGGCTGATTACTCTGGATCTGTAATAGCTATCTACACATGCCTTATATCATGTGGTTCAGGACTAATTTGTCTAATGGAAAATGTCCATGATCATGACATGTCAAATTTGATATGCCCTGTTAAAAAAATAACAATAAAACATTTTGTTTATTAAAAAATATGTATTTACTTGAATGCCCCTCCAAAAAGGCATATTCCATTGCTTTGTAATGTCAAAAAGTACCAGTTGAGTGCTAGGTGAGACTGAGTTCAGAAGTGTGAAGGTTAGATGAAAGGCTTGCGTGATTTATATTCAGTAATAAGTGTTTCTATAAATACTGACCTAAAATAAATGCAAAACAATACATCGTAATAATAAATATTTGCAAAAAAAGATATAAAATCAATACAAAACAACACGTTTAAGTGATTGCAGTCAAATAGATATAATAATGAATCAGGCCATATTTCATTTATATTACTGATAAAAACTGCTTTCAAAAAGCATCTCAATACATTTCAGCTATCAAAAGGTGGAGATTAAGTGTTGATTGTATATAATCCTGTTTTTTACTGACATCTGATTGAACACCATATAATACCCACATCTTTTTGTAAAAAACAGATAAAGAAAATGTTTCTATGCCATGAAAAGATGAAGACATTGAATGGAGGTGAATTGCGGCTCTTTTTGCAGGAAACAAGATAACCACTGGTGATGCAAAAATGTAGGAAGACTTTGCACTGCTACTACTGAGCCAATTTATTAATGATATATTCAACATGTTGAACGTGACAAGCCTCCTGTACAGGTAAACTCATTTGGCCCCAATGTGCAGCTTTAGGGTTCTAGGAGTTAATGGCCAACTCCTCCCAAAGTAGATGCACCTAAGTCTTTACCTCAGCTAACTCAGGTAAGGGAAGAGTCCTCAACCACAGATGCATCCCACATCCTGAACTCATCTCCAGCTCTAGGCGGCCAAGCTCTTTCCAACACACTCTGTTCTGAATTCACAACCTGCTCTGGAAGCAAGACCCTCAACAATAAACGACGCGCCCTTGGAGGCCAAAATGACCCAACGCGAAGTTGGAGGCAGCTGTCTCGTGTGACGACATTTCTACCTGGCAAGGAAGCCAGAAGTCCTAGCTGCTTTTCCTTTAGCATGAGTGTGACTCAACAAGAAGCTGGAGGCTGGCAGTGAAGACAATGGATCTCTCCAGTGTGCTTCTTTCTGGATCCTGTGACAAGCCCAGAAGCCTCTGGTGGAAAACAGACTGTGGCCTCCCCAGTAGGCCTACAACAAATGAGCTGCTATCTCCTCAAATCTAATGGACCGGACCTCATCAGTAATTCTTATGCTACTTGAATATTACATTGTTGTTCAATGGCGGAATCGTGACTAGCTTAGCTAATATAATTACACTATATGGACAAAAGTATTTGGCCACACCTGTTAATTATTGAATTCAGGTGTTTCAATCAGACCCGTTGCCACAGGTGTATAAAATCAAGCACCTAGCCATGCAATCTCCATTTGCAAACATTTGTGATACAAAATGGGTCGTTCTGAAGAGCTCAGTGACTTCAAGCGTGGTACTGTGATAGGATGCCACCTTTGCAATAAGACGGTTCTTGAAATTTCATCCCTGCTGGATATTCCACGGTCAACTGTAAGTGATATTACTAGAAAGTGGAAGCGTTTAGGAACAACAGCAACTCAGCCACGAAGCGGAAGACCATATAAAATCACAGAGTGGGGTCAACGACTGCTAAGGCGCATGGTGCATAAAAGTCGCCAACGCTCTTCTGATTCCATAGCTGAAGAGTTCCGAATTTCCACTGGCATTAATGTAAGTACAAAAACTGTGCGGCGGGAGCTTCATGGAATGGGTTTCCATGGCCGAGCAGCTGCATGCAAGCCTCACATCACCAAGTCCAATGCCAAGCATCGGATGGAGTGGTGTGAAGCACACCGACACTGGACTGTGGAGCAGTGGAAACATGTTCTGTGGAGTGACGAATCGCGCGTCTCTGTTTGGCAGTCAGATGGGCGAGTCTGGGTTTGGCGGATGCCGGGAGAACGTTACCTGCCTGACTGCATTGTGCCAACTGTGAAGTTTGTTGGAGGAGGGATAATGGTATGGGGCTGTTTTTCAGGGTTTGGGCTAGGCCCCTTATCTCCAGTGAAGGGCAATCTTAATGCTTCAGCATACCAAGACATTTTGGACAATGCCATGCTTCCAACTTTGTGGCCACAGTTTGGGGAAGGCCCTTTTCTATTCCGACATGACTATGCCCCAGTGCACAAAGCAAGGACTATAAAGACATGGTTTGATGAGTTCGGTGTGGAAGAACTTGACTGGCCCGCACAGAGCCCTCACCTCAACCCCATCACGTACCTTTGGGATGAACTGGAACGGAAATTGCGAGCCAGGCCTTCTCGTCCAACATCAGTGCCTGATTCTCTACAGAATGAATGGGCACAAATTCCCTCAGAAACACTCCAAAATCTTGTGGAAAGCCTTCCAAGAAGAGTGGAAGCTGTTATAGCTGCAAAAGGGGGACCAACTCCATATTAAAGTGGACATGAAACAGCCTAATTTTGACGAGTTTTGTACAGAATTAAGTGTGTTGGAATTTATTTTGAGGAAAATTTTAGATATAAAACGATTACACGTTAAATTATAATAGATTTATGTTTGGTACTAACTTATGCTTTCGCTCTGGCTCACAACCATATTGCCGTTGCGTCACTGACTACGTCATGAGGTTGGTTAGTTGGAAAGTCGACCAAGGAAGACAGCAGTTGTGGCGGTGGTACGTAGAATTTTCGAGAGAATCTTGCTTGTTGTTCGAGAGAAAAGTAATAAAAATCAATAAAATAATTTTTAAATCAATATTTTGTGTAAAATTATTGATTTCTTTAGTAAGTAGCCGTGTAATAAGCTGATAATGTACAGCTTTGCGTCGGGGTCCTGCATCACCCCGTCTGGGTTTATTTTGCAATAATGACCAGCTCGCTGCACATTATCCCTTACATATTATCTAATCATTATCTTGTAAACTAGATGGCTGTGCTTTGACGGGAAAAGACGTAACGCAATCATGGTCGTACCTCTTTCTGCTCTGCCAGATGGGCGTGCTGTTGGGCCCTTTCCTTAAGGCGCACAGCTACTTCTTTGCTATTAGACTGGGTCGGACGGTCTGTAGTGTACACCCAATCTTATACAAGGAAAAGTCAAACACAGGGAGCGGCCTCAGACTTCAGCTTGTTGGTCCAGCAAACCACCAGTACGCCTGACTCTCGTCCACATCGTCCTTGTTTACAAAGTGATCGCTACAACTCCTAGCATCACGGCTAACTGGAGGATTCTTTCGTTTCAGTGCAGCTAGCCAACGATAAAGAACCACTTGCCGCTTAAGAGGCAAATTATGAAAGTGGACAATCTTTCTTTGGTTTTTGACTCTATAAAATTCATTGCTGCATCCAGGGATAATACAAAAGTGACCCCCTTGCATCACTTTTTAGTTTGGCTTTTCTTATTTTCCACTGAGTCAGTGATTGTCAGTGCTGTCACTAGTTAGTTAATGTGAACTAATGTAGAATGTCCAAGACAACCAACCTCATGACGTCACATTCTACGCTAAAACAAGATGGCGCTACACTTGTTTCAAAAATGTAACTTAGATTACTTATTATTTTTAATCCAGTTTCCCTGACAGTGTTAAATCTATAAGGATTTTTAGAGTGGGAATCCATCTTGTAAATTGTGCTAACTACATTGAGTGTTTCATGTCCACTTTAAAGTATATGTATTTGAATACAATGTCATTACAGTCCCTGTTGGTGTAATGGTCAGGCGTCCGAATACTTTTGTCCATATAGTGTATGTACACTATGAGTTAGACGTATCCGTCATTTGTATATTGATACTTTTTTCCTCATTACAGTTATTTTTATTAAACAGACTAAGCGATGTATAGTCAAGTTAAGCTTGTGTCTAATACGTTAACCTGTACGGTTAGACATACATGTAATTAATGTTTTGACAGTGAACTGCAGTTTGACTCCCGGCTGCTGAAAAGCTCACTCCAAAACACTCACACTCACACACAAATCTTTACACTAGGGATGCAATGGTACATGGTATGTTGTCGAACCGTTCACTACACCCCCTAGGGTTCAATACACACACGTGTATACGATATGCCTGTCATTTTCCTATAATTTCCAAAACTTGCTTATTGTGCTGCAGACTACACACACGTTGTACATTCAGATCCACAGAACATCTCTGGAGCCTGTCAGAATTTCCCTGGAGCCTATCAGCGCTCTGTATGCAAATACGAGCTGGAGGACAGAGCGCTGATAGGCTCCAAAAACAAATATTCTCACGTAAGGTCACACCGGTGTGATTTGCCATTTAGCGCGTATGCTAAAACCGGTGCGATTTAGGGATGAAACGGTTACCGGTTTCACGTAAACCATGGTAAAATTCCTGATGGTTAGTATTACCATTTCAAATTTTAATTATCATTAAAACCGTGGTTGATTACCGTGCTTTGAAAAACTCACGTTAAATACTGCCTAGCATCAACCAAAGTTAGCAACAGTCTCCCAGACGCAGGTGCACAGGCGCAGCATGCGTGGGTTTGTTTTGCGTCAGTGAAAACATGACGGAAGGCAGTGACAGCACTCCGGAGATTTTAGAACGGTATAAATTTTCATACTGTTTCATCTCTAGTGTGATTAGAACACTAGATTGGAAAAATACTAGCTAATTTTAGCTTTGTGGGAACAGCGATTCAGTGTTAAAAAATATAGCAAATGCTAATTGAAAACCATAGGATTAATAACGCTAATGAAAACATAACAAACCATGTAACATAACACGCGTGCTACATAGCATAAAAATAAGTTACTATGCGAAAGGGTTAAAAGTTCAACAAATGCATGATGTTTCCAATGAGTAATCGTGTTAAATAATCGTGATCTCAATATTGACCAAAATACTCATGAATATGATTTCTGCCATAATCGAGCAGCCCTACTAGTCAGTCATGCTGCCAATTTTCTGCATGGAAAATTTTATTTGTCTATAGGCTAAATAAAGAGTTCATTGTTTAAAAGGTGATGTGTTTTTATTTTTTTCTTAAATACAAAGAAACCAAAACCATACCGTTACCGTGGCCCAAAAACCGCGATACATACCAAACCGTGGGCCCACTGTACCGTTGCATCCCTACTTTACACTCCCCTTTTCATGTCACTGATTGTCTGCTTCAACCGTATTCATCATTTATTCAAAAATTCATTCCATTCGTTTGTCTTTGATAATTATTGTTATGCAATAGTTTTATTAGTGTGATTGCAAAGCAAAAATAGTTTTATTCTTCTTCTTTTTATTACACCAAATTTTGGACCGCTTCTCCTCCCACAGTTTTCCTCCCACAGAGATATCGACCCCAAACCAACTGTAACCTGTCCGGTCTGACCCCGATCGGTGTGCTTGTATACAGCTAAGCCGTACCTGCACTCGTTCTCTGTTTTTTGTCGTTTTTCATCCCTTTTTTCCCATAGGCTCCCATCCATTTTCAAAATCACCCCCCTCACACTTCATGGTCTTCCTACTCGGTCACTTCTCACCCCATAGCCACCATACTTCACATATTGCCTTGGGACAAATCACCCAACATTCATCCAAGACCGTCTTGACCCGCACTCGTCTTTTTGTCATTCACTCATCCCTCCATCCTCTCATTGACTTCAATTCATTCAATTCAAGTCTTACCGCTCGGCACCTTTCGGCCTACGGTCATAGTACCTCATATGCTGCCTCAGGTCATGCCACTCGACACTCACTGAAAGCCATACTGACCCACACTCGTCTTTTTGTTGTTCACTCATTCCTCCATCCTCCCATTCACTTCAGTTTATTTTTAAGGTCTTACCGCTTGGTCACCTTTGGCCTGACAGCCACCGTAACACATATGCTGGCTCAGGTCAAATCACCCAACACTCACTGAAAGCCACACTGACCCGTACTTGTCTTTTTGTCGTTCACTCATCCCTCCATCCTCCCACTGACTTCAATTGATTTTTCAAAGTCTTTCCACTTGGTCACCATTTGACCAATAGCCACGGGACCAAAGGTGAGTGTGTCCCTAGCAACTATATTGTTTACCCTAGCAACCACCTAGCAACCATTTAGCAACACCCTAGCAACCACCCAGCAGCGCCCTAGCAACGCCTAACAACCATATTGTTTACCCCAGCAACTACTTAGTAATACCCTGGCAACCACCTAGTAACACCCTAGCAACCAATTAGCAACACTTTGGCAACCACACAGCAACGCCCTAGCAATGCTCAGCGACCATACTGTTTACCCTAGCAACCACTTAGCAAACCCTAGTAGCCACCCAGCAACACCCTAGCAACCACCTAGCAACCACTTAGCAACACCCTGGCAACTACCCAACAATGCCCTAGTAACCATCTCATATAAGTTAGTAAACATCTAGCAACGCCCTAACAACCACCTAGCAACACCCTAGCAACCACTTAGCCACATCCTAGCGATCATCTCATATGCGTTAGCACGTTTTCGCTGCCGTGTCGCAATCACACTCTGCATTTTCTTCAGGAAATGCACTTTTTTAGTTAATTAATAAACTCATTTCATGAATTACACTGTAGCGTTGTCTGCATTTTGTAACAACAAACCAGGCTCTACCAGACCTAAGAGACCGGTGCCTCTCAGGGGACAGTGATATTCCCCACATAACTGGTGCCTGGGGATGCATGATGATATCGGCACGACATCGGTATCGGCCGATAAAAACTTAAGAAGTTAATTATCAACATTGGTAGATACGAAAATGTCTACTGATGTGCCTGGCCGATAAGCTGACGCATTAACTATGCGCACGTGATGACGCTAAATGTTTCTTATGAGTGCCAGCAACAAGCTTCAACATGTCAGCTGTATGGAAGTATTTCAAAGTATCTGAAACAGATAACAAAATTGCTATTTGCAATGTTTGTAAAGCACCAGTGATGCGAGGAGGGGTACAATATATAGCTAAGCTTCTCACCCTGGGAGGATTCTAGCTGTGTGCTGCTAAATTTTTCTCTGCTTCTGGAGGGGCGTGAGACCATTTTTAAATAACACTATTATCAAGGCTGTCAGAGATGGGCATCTCTGGAACTGCCCTCTCCTGGTTCACGTCCTACCTGACTGGTAGATCCTCCCAGATCTACTGGAAAGGCTCCACCTCTGCACCCACCCCCCTCACTACAGGAGTTCCACAGGGTTCAGTACTGGGACCCCTACTCTTCTCAATTTATACTAACTCTCTTGGCTCAGTTATCAAATCACATGGCTTCTCCTATCACTGCTATGCTGACGACATCCAACTCTTTTTCTCTTTCCCTCCCTCTACCCCCCAGGTCAACGAAAGAATCTCTGCATGCCTGGCTGACATCTCCAAATGGATGACATCCCACCACCTGAAGCTGAACCTCAGTAAAACGGAACTGCTCTTCATCCCAGCCGGCCCTTCCCCCCTGCATGACCTCTCCATCACCGTCGATGGCACCACAATACCATCCTCTCAGTCAGCAAAGAGCTTGGGCATCATTCTCGACAGTAACCTGGACTTCAAGGAGTACATTGCTCGCACGTCACGGGCCTGCCGATTCCTCCTCCACAACATCAGGAGGATTCGTCCCTTCCTGACAACATATGCGACGCAGCTCCTTATCCAGGCCACAGTTCTCCCTCGACTGGACTACTGCAACGCTCTCCTCGCAGGCCTCCCAGCATGCACCACCCAGCCTCTCCAGCTCATCCAGAATGCAGCTGCCCGACTGATCTTCAACCTCCCCAAATTCTCCCATGTTACTCCCCTGCTAAAATCCCTCCACTGGCTTCCTGTCGCTGCCAGGATCAGATTCAAGACCCTGACCCTCGCCTTCTCTGCAATCAACAGGACAGCCCCTGCCTACCTCCAAGAACTCATCCAGCCCTACACACCAGCCCGACCCCTGCGCTCAGCAGCAACTGGACGCCTTGCTCCCTGCATGGTCAAGGCAGGAGGTGCTCGTTCTGCCAAACATCGGCGTTTCACCTACATCGCTCCCCAGTGGTGGAACGAACTCCCGGTCTCGCTATGGACAGCTCCTTCACCCCATTCCTTCAGACGGGGCCTGAAGACACACCTCTTCAGACTCTACCTGGACTGACCCAGCACACAATTGCTGCCCCCCCCGCCCATCGTAAATTGCTGTGCTTTTTAAATTGTGCTTTTAAATTCTCTTGTTGCCACCTTTACCCTGACGCTCATTGCGCCGTTTGAAGTTGTCGAAGTCCGTCGTTTGAAAGTGTATCGTATTAGTTGCCCTATAGGCTGTAATTGTACAAATCTGATAGTACTGTGTCCTCAATCAGACGCTGCTCTCAGCTGAGAACTGTCTCATTGTGGAACTGTACACATCCTGTCCCCGTACTGTCGCTATACTTGCTGTATGCACTTTTGTAAGTCGCTTTGGATAAAAGCGTCTGCTAAATAAATAAATGTAAATGTAAATGTAAGGAAAGAATGCGATTTGAAATTAAACAAGACAGCCGCGATCACCGAGCTTGTGCTATTGGGACTCAAATGGAGGTCCTAATGGTTTTGACCAACCCCCTTGCTAGGTTTCTCACCCTGGGAGGAAGCTAGCTGTGTGCTGTTAAGCTTCTATTTGCTTCCGGAGGGGCATGAGACCATTGTTTAATATCGTGGATCAGAAAGTAGAGAATGTGACGGGAATTAAAACATGACAGCCTGCGATCGCCAAGCTCGTGCTTTGAGACTCAAATGGAAGTCCTAATGGTTTCGACCGACCCCTAGCTAAGTTTCTCACCCTGGGAGGATGCTAGCTGTGTGCCGCTAAGCTTTTCTCTGCTTCTGGAGGGTGCGTGAGAAAAAATTTAAATGGGAAATAAAACAAGACAACCTGCCATCGCCTAGTTCCTGCTTTGGGACTCGAACAGAGGGCGCCGCGTAATTTTTGTGTTTGTACACTTACACAACAACACTGGACAGCGAATAACATTTTCTGTAACTTTATTGTGTCTCTGCTCATTCAAAATAAATATCGCGGCTCCATAAGAAGAGAATGCGATGGGAAATAAGACAGACCACTTTTATCGCTTTGGATAAAAGCGTCTGCTAAATAAATAAATGTAAATGTAAATGTAAGGAAAGAATGCGATTTGAAATTAAACAAGACAGCCGCGATCACCGAGCTTGTGCTATTGGGACTCAAATGGAGGTCCTAATGGTTTTGACCAACCCCCTTGCTAGGTTTCTCACCCTGGGAGGAAGCTAGCTGTGTGCTGTTAAGCTTCTATTTGCTTCCGGAGGGGCATGAGACCATTGTTTAATATCGTGGATCAGAAAGTAGAGAATGTGACGGGAATTAAAACATGACAGCCTGCGATCGCCAAGCTCGTGCTTTGAGACTCAAATGGAAGTCCTAATGGTTTCGACCGACCCCTAGCTAAGTTTCTCACCCTGGGAGGATGCTAGCTGTGTGCCGCTAAGCTTTTCTCTGCTTCTGGAGGGTGCGTGAGAAAAAATTTAAATGGGAAATAAAACAAGACAACCTGCCATCGCCTAGTTCCTGCTTTGGGACTCGAACAGAGGGCGCCGCGTAATTTTTGTGTTTGTACACTTACACAACAACACTGGACAGCGAATAACATTTTCTGTAACTTTATTGTGTCTCTGCTCATTCAAAATAAATATCGCGGCTCCATAAGAAGAGAATGCGATGGGAAATAAGACAGACCACTTTTAAATTACGCAGCATGTATATATAAAGGTATGTATATATATATATAGGTATGTATATATATATATATATATATATATATATATATATATATATATATATTGGTATCAGCATCGGTATGACAGCTTCACATCAGTGCCCCATGTGAAGATAGGCATGTCCCCTACACTCCAATGAAATGAGTGATTACAGAGGTTTGGTAATGGGGGCATACCATGCTCATCTGCCCCCTCCAGGGTCCTCAGGGTGCTCTTTGCCTGGTAGAGATCAGCACGGACAGTATGCAGCTGGGCCCTCAGCTTGGCAGCGATGCCCTCCAGCTCCTCAATCTTACTGCTGTGGGTCTTCTTTAAGCTTTCCAGCTCCTCTGCGGTACAGCCAGAACAAACAAAATTCATTTGAAGAAACACTACTGAATGACACTTACAAAACACACTCATGGAAAAGCTAAACAAATAAAGTGAAACCAGATCAAGACTAGGGATGACTTTCAAAAATTTTTCATTGTAGGATGATCTCCTGAAAGACTTTTCACTCAGTTTCTATATCTATTGCCATATGTATTCATACACTCTAATTAAATTGGAACAAAAAAAATGCTTCCTGTTTCCCTGGGGTATAAAAGGAGGTCTCACAGAGGACATTCATCAATTGCATACATTATCTTCGTTATGGTCAGAGAGCTCGCCGGTGACTACAGGTAAATGATCACTGGCCTCCACAAACAGGTGGATAGTTGCAAAATAATTCACAAAAAGTTTAATCACTTTCCCGTGTTAGGAATTTTAAGTTTACTAATACAGTGGCAACCCTTCAAGAAAGTGAATGAAAGCATTTCTTTCCATCAGGGGCTGTGAAACAAGCAGGAAACAAATCCAAAGGCAGCAGCTGTATCTTCAGGATACAAACTGTCACCATACCAAGTCACTAGCACATGTGTGTTTTTGTACAATGCTATTTCTACCCATGAAAACATATATTGATCGTTATTCCATATTGTAAGGTATTAACATATTAATTGACCTTTTTAGTAGCTTTAGTAGCTTCACAAGAAATGTATTTGTGTCTGTTGCCTAAAATGACCGTGTATGCCCTGAACACTATGTTACATGACTGAAGTCATGTGTAATTTTGTGACTGTATTTGTACTGACCTAAGAGAAGCAAATTTCCACAAAAATGGATAATAAAGTCAACCTAATCTAATCAAAGGTGGGGGCTTAGAAAGCTGAGTGTGAATGAATGAAAGTGTGGATGGGTACCTGTTAGGCTGACCAGCTGTGCGTGTTGTACCTCCAGCTTTCCCGTCAGTTGCTTTTTCTCCAGCATCAGCTCCTTCAAGTTGCGGGTCTTCTCTGACATTGCGGCTTTCTGCTGAAGCTGTTCCTGCTCCAAAGCCCTCAGCATGTGGTCCCGCTGCTCCAAACCTGCCTAATTGTAACCCAGGGCAGGACAGAGATAAATCTGCAGCAAACACCTCAGTAAGACCATAGCACCGCCACCCCTTTTCAACATACCAGTACACGGTCCGCACCGTTCCACTTTCAAACATGCCCACTAACATGCACTGAGAAGGGCGGAGCTGACAGCCTTTCAACACACCCATTACATTTTACGTATACGACATTTAAGTATACGGGTATGTATGAGGTCAATTATGTATTGCTTGTTTGCTGTATTACACAGCAGAACCCTGGTAAAAGTGTGTCTTGGTAATTCTTCAGAAAGCATCCCAAGATTCTCTTCAGCACCAGCTGAAAAGGACTAAAAATATGCAATTTTTATCTAAACATTTTTATGTTATTTTATCTCAATTTTTTTTATCTAACTCTAAAATTTGGGGCTGTACTTTCACACAAGTAACTACTAGTAATGCTCAGTGAAGGAGAGTGCACACTGCACACATTATGATTTTGGCCATGACAAAACTCTAGCACAAGCCTTTACCATTTTGCAGTGATTCTTGTTGAAATCTGGCACAAGCACACTGAAAGTGGCCATGTGTGTCTCATGCATAGCAATGTTGACAACTTGGAATCAAAGAGTTTGAGAGGGAGCAATTTCATAAATGTAACTTTTATTCCTTGCCTTCACTGAAATGGAATTGCAGATGGCAAAGCAGCAGTATTTTTCTACCAAACAACAAAATGTGATTTTTTCATACTTCCATAAACAACTTTAGCAATAAAAGTCACAAATCCCAGGATGCTGGTGGCAAACAGGATCAATGTTAAAGACAATGGGAGATAATGAAACAGAGACATCTAGCAACTGCCATGTTGCCACAGAATTATGTCATCAGAAATAATGTGACACAACGGCATGAGTGATAACATGTGACACAATGGCATGATGCACAACACCTTTTAACAAATGTTGCAGCACATTTCCCCCACTGACTGCAAATTTCCCCCACTTTTTATTTTTATGAATGTTGTTTAGACTGTTCTTTCATATAAGGGACCACCTTAAATTTCTCTAAATTTCAGTGGCTCACAATTTTGTGTAAGAGTGAAAAAAAAAGTAACATTTTCACATCCTGATTACATCAAATAAAGGCGACAGTTGTAGGCCAATCACACCTTAAGTTGCTGGACCTCCAGCTTGTGTTTGTCGATCTCGCTCACAAACCACTCCCTCTCTTCCTGAAGCGTGTTGATGCTCTGGCTGTGTTGCAGAGATAACTGGGTCATGCCTTCCATCTGCAGCTGCAGTAGGTCCACTGTCTGCTCCCTATCCTCCAGCTTGAGCCGCAAGGACTCTCCCTCCACCCTGAGGGCCTGGGCCTGCTCCTGTGCCGCCTCCAGCTGGGCCTGACCCTCCTGCAGCTCCAGCCCCGTCTCCTCTAGCAGCTTCTGCAGCCTCTTCTCCTCATGCTCCTTCTCCTGTAGCAGCTCCTGTAGTCTCTTCCCCTCACACTCCTTCTCCACCTGCAGCTCGTGCAGCCTCTTGGCTTTGTGCCTTTGCTCTTCCAGCAGAGCCTTTAGTCTCTTCCCCTTCTGCACATGCTCCTCCAGCTGAGCCCGCAGCCTCTTCCCCTCGCGCTCCTCATTCTTAAGCAGGGCCTGCAGCATCTCTTTCTCGTGCTCCCGCTCCTCCAGCAGGCCACGGGCCTCCTTCAGCTTGTTGTGTAGATGGGCAGCTTCCTCCTGCATTTCACTCTGCTGCTTCTCCACTGCCACCTGCATGGGAAAGAGGGGACACGCTTGACAGCTTAGCCTAGCAAAGCTGTCTGCTAATCAAAGCTTAAAATCAGCTGCACTGCCTTTTCCCCCAACTTGCAAGTGCAACTTCTTTTGAGAGTGCAAGATGTAGTGACTAAACTAAGGTATATTAAGAGCACTGTTCAGTGTTCCGCTGGTGATGAAAGGAAATATTTTAATAGTCTACATTAGTGCCTTTCAAACTTTTTCAGCTAGCAGACTAATTAACTGGCAGACCACTTAAACTTCTAATATGTTTGACGGACCCCTCTGCCACCCATCACAGACCCCTAGATCCCCAGTATGAAACCTAATGGTCTACATAACCTGGTAACAGCAACACACTGATTTCTGCCTTTGATTAGTTTATCATTTGTATTTTAACAAGAACAAGCAAGATATGCTGGCATGATTAATACATTAGACAGACCACTGACATTTGAATATCTTCATACCTTTTTCTTCAAAGCACACTTTGCAGTCAAAGTGCAGTGTTGTGTTTCACCAGACAAGTGAGTCACAGAACATTGTGTAGCCAGAACACAATTTGATGGGTCTGCATGTGACAGTGGGCTTTGCGTTTTGTCAAAATATTTCAAACTATTTAAGGTAATGGAGAACATACCTACATTTACATTTTTATGACTTAATACCATGCTATATCATAAATCAAGCACAATCAGAGTATCATTAAAGGATATTTGTTTGTATTTACAGCAAGGTTTTCTCTTGAGGCTGAACTGATGAGCATGTGGCTGCGTAATGAGATGCAACAGCTTAGGAGATGTCCTGCATTACATTACATTTCCTTACGCTCTTAACCAGATTGACTTATATAGCTTACAATTTCTACATTACCCTTTTATACAGCTGTATATTTACTGAGTCTATTCTGGGTTAAGCACCTTGCTCAACCTTACAACAGCAGTGCCCCACTGGGGAATGCCTTGGGTATTGACAAACGCAATTATGCATTTTGCTGCAAGTTTAGGCATCAACAGTGGACATACAGTAGTACATTTCACTTGTACAAAGCGCACATGGGAGCGTCAATGCAATGTGTCGACCTGCATTCCTCAGCAAGAAACATGACTCTTAGAGAAAACGGGTTGATCTATGCCACAGCACTGCTCTTGAAGACAGTCCTCTTACCTGCTTCCCCTTCAGTGATTGACACTCCTCCTTTAGGGAGGCCACCAGGCTCTCCAGCTCTGACGCCCCCTGGCTCTGGGCCTCCAGTTTCTTGTGCAGCCCCTCGATGGCCAGGCTGTGGCTCCTGTCCCGCTCCCTGAGTCGCCTGTTCTGCTCCTTCTCCAGGGCCAGCTCCTCTCGGGCCTGCTGCAGCTCTGCCTGCACAGTGAATATATGCACCACTGACTGAATGCACCCCGTCTTCAACAATCCTGCCACCAGTCTTCTTAGAGAAGTCACAATCTGTTTTCTGTCTTCCTTGATTCCTTACCAAACTATACATGGAGATTTCAGCAACTCACAAAGATATTTTCTCATGTACAAATGCTTTTTCTTTGAGTGATGGCCAAGGGTAATTCAACAGTACTGTGACAGAGACTCCTATTGCAATTTTTCTAGTGGAAAGTGGAATGACTCAGTGAACAGAAAAAGCTGGTAGGAGGATGGTGTAGTACCGTGGCCTGACAGAGACGAGAGTCCATATCCTTGGCCTTCTGGATTCCCAGATCGCTCTCCCTCTGGGCGTCTTCCAGCCTTGAGGCCACCTCAGCCAGCAGATTTTCCAGAGTCACCACCTGAGAGAGGGCATAGATGTCCCTCACACTATCTCCCATCTACACCCTCGCCAAGTGAACATTCAGAACTATAACCTACTTTCAATCTCCACATAAATATCACTCACCTTCTGGGCCCAGGACACAGCACATCACGCGTCACCTATGCTTGGTAGGTTTTCTACACATTGAACACCCATCTACATTCTCGATATTTTAGTCTCTATCTACAGCCACATTCTCAACTCAAACTCTCTCAATAACAAGTCTCAACTCTTTATCTCCACTAGCCACTCTCAAGCTTTTAATACCTCAAAAAGCCACTGACTACAGCCTGCAAAAGAGCTCAACCTGGTTATCATTCATTTTACTGGGTATAATGCATAATTAGATAATGTTGTGATACATCAGATAATTACATTACATTATTAGGATTTAACAGACGCTCTTTTCCATAGTGACTTACACAGGTTACAGGTATTTACAATGTTATCAATTTATACAGCTGGATATTTACTGAGGCAATTGTGGGTTAAGTACCTTGCCCAAGGGTACAGTAGCAGTGTCCCAGCAGGGATCAAACTGGCAACCTCTCGGTTACGAGTCCTGCTCATTAGCCACTATGCTAACTGCCCCGGGTTTAAATACCTGTTTAAAATCATGGCATTATGAATTCATGGCATTCATAATGCCATGAATTTAAAAAGGTATTTAAACCCTACCAAAAGCATCTGCCAGCTTTAACCTTTTCCATCAGACATTGCAGTGAAGTCACTTTGTCAGCAGATAACACTATCAGGCCAGGTGGGTGGACCTGCATAGTGACGGTACCCTTTCTCTTCAGCCAATCAGATACCAGCCTTGGGCTTTCAGCAGCTTTGGTCAGCCAGCACTGCAGTGAACTTGATTCCACCACTAATAATTCACACTGGTGGCTGATCCTTCTATGTTTTCTGATGACTTGTTGGAGCCAAACCAGAAATGTAAGAAATAACACAAAGTAGACTGAAAGACCTGCACAGCAGCTGCAGAACTTTTTGCCAAATCCAGGCCTCTGGCTCTGCCAAAGGAGAGATTACAAATGACTGAGCAGTTCAGGTGGCACTATGTCTGAATGGCAGCACAGTGAAACCGCCTGACCATGACACTGGATTACTGCAACAGGGCTGAGGGAACATAAAGAAATGGGGCTAGACAGTTTTGTGAGACAGAACTATCAAATCTCCTCTTTGCTCCCGCACAGGATGTTATATATATATATATATATATATATATATACATATATATATGCACATATATATATATGCACATATATATATATGCATTATATATGCATTATATATATATATATATAATATAATGCATATATATATATATAAATGCATCAAATATGTCACCTTGTCTTTATGTGTCTGCTGAGCCTCCAGTAATTCAGAGCGCAGACTGGAGAGCGCTGACTCCAGATCAGTCATCTGACTCTGGTACACTGAGGTCTGCTCTTCAGCTTGTCTTCTGATGAAGACAGAAATAGAGATGTTCAGCCTTGTTTATTATTATTTATTTTGTAGTAGTCAGAGTTGCACCAATTCTATTAAAATAATCTAAGATCAGCAAGGTACTGTACATAGGAGGTTTTCTAATTTTGTAATTCATACTTGGTTGTTCCTACTGAATATGTAAGAGAAGTCTAGCAGCGTACAACATCCAGTAAATTTCCACAAACTGGACATAAACAAAACCTTGATTCTAAACTCTAAAGATCATGTGTTCAATATGTTTGAGTCTTTAGTAATTCCTGTTGAGTAAAATGCTACTAAAAAGAAGAATTACCCTATCTGCATTCTGCAAGCCTGATTTTGATAGAAACTGGTAATGTTTTTAAAAGATGCTTCTTACTGTAGCTGTTCCACCTGAGCAAGCAAATTAGTGGCACTGCCCTGGGAACTGCTTAGTTTTTCTGTCAATACTGCCACCTCCTGGTCATGGCTGGTAAGAATCTGATTCATTCTAGGAAGACAACATCTATCTCAGCTGTATGGCAGACACCATCTTTCAAATAAGCATGTTGATATTTGGATGTTCTATGACTCCCAAAATCAAATATATATATATATATATATATATAAATATATATATATATATATATATATATATATATATATATATATATATATATAGACCGAAGCCCCTGCCGACGTACCCACCCCTATCCCCGGTGGAACGAAGCCAATGTGTTCTGTCTGTGAGCTCCCGGTCACTCTTGGCTTAGTGACACGGTGGGGATCGCAGCGTTCAGTCTACACTCGGAACGAGTGCCCTCGAAAATCAAATACTAAAATAATCTAACCTCTTCCTCTTTGTGAAACTGAACTGGAAAAAGAATGATGTGAATAATGAATAAGACTGAATACAGAGATCTACAGTCACCCACTTTCAGGCAGGGAAATTTATATTATCAATTATCTATTTTTTAAGCATTGTTGCAGCAGTTGCAGCAGTGTTAAGCATGGTCCTTATACATGAGTATGGTTGAGAAAGAAAAAACAATAAAAATAACAACTGAATTTTTTCATTAATTACAAATTTAAAAGCATTCAAATACCAATTCAAGTAATCGATTGGTGAGAACACATTTTTGAATGAGCTAATATTCAGTCTTATCACTAATTCCAAAATACTTTCCTACTGTCCTCAGCAAGTGATCACTTCCTGTGATGTTACACAGTGATCACTGTGGTGGGGGCAGCACCAAAAAGTTAGTGATTTTAAAGAAATTTTAGTTAGTATAGTTTAGTACTAGTACAATGCTCAATACTAATTTTAATGATCATTCACATTAACCTGTGAAGAAAAAAATCAAACTCCACTACATTTTAAGTTTGAGATGTTTGTTCTTTTTACTTCATGTTTAATTTAAAAGATTTTGTGTTCATTTTCTACACGTGTCACTTGTTCAGCCCCTTCATAATATGATGAATTTTCCATATGCATGTAAAACCAGGAGACACTTAACAGGTATAAGAAGCTTACTGTAAGCAACAAAAGGCATAACTTAGATATTCATATTCACCAGGAAATATTTACTAATGCCAATATGATTTTCCAGTTTTTAGCACATAAAATCACCATTGTTAACATTGGGAATTGGACTCTTCTTCGAGCTTTTCTTCATATTCTGCAGAGTAGTGACACTCTGACCTTCATTTACTGCAAAGGCTCAATGTTAACATTACTGTGCAGCTGTAAAGCTCACAAGGAAGTTGTTACCTTTCTGTTTGCTCCTTCATCATAAGGAATATTTTTTCCTGGCACTCCAACTTCAGAGCCTCCAGCTGCTCTTCCATCTAACAGACAAAAGGTGGTAATGTGAGATTACACAATGACCATAAACACTATCTTGTGGAATTCACCAGATTCTGCAACAGAAAACAATGGCTGCAAGAGTGTGACAGTTATGAACATCTAAGTGTCAATAGCTGAACTAAACCATCTGGCTATGGTTGTCACAGAAGAGGATGCAAACGTGTTGACTTAAAAGGGTCACTTTGGGCAGAGTCCCATACAGAACCTTGCTTTATGAATGGCTGCTCAGGGCAGTACACATGGCCCTGCATCTATTCCTTTGCGAACCTTACTATGTCCTGCTGTGCTCTACGGTTGCCCTGAGATCCCACAACACCACCATGACATCAACACTGCATCGTTCTCTTTTCTGTATTTCTGGTATAACTCATTCTTTTCCTTCTCAGCTAAAAACCGAGGACTCTTCACTCTTCTTTGTCTCCAATTTTCTAGCCTGTGGTAATCTGACACATTGATTACTTTAATTCTATATTTGCCAAGTCTTCCTTTTTACACTCCACAAAATTATACAGCCGTTCCCCCTCTTAATTGCTTACATGACACTACTCCAGGATTGAATTGTGACCTTAGCAGAGTGTTTGTCATTGATGCATATTTGAACATTGCTAACAGTGTCCCGTTCATACAACTTTTCATGCCACTTTATCAGATGCACTAGTTTGCACTGCGTAAGTTTCTCCGGATAAGAGCACCTGCTAAATGACGATAATGCAATGGAATATAAAAACCCCCATCCACCATGTCTCCTCAGATTAACCTCTAAACCTTGCTCTTGCTAACTGCTGTATTCACTAATCTGCTCATTTTCTCCAATCTGTGTTTCATTCAAACACTCCCCTTTGTTACCTGAGATCACACACCAGCTCACATCTTCACTGCTCTCTTGCTAAATCTTATTTTTTTCCTCACTAGTGGGGAAATGGCCTGCTTTCTTACACCAGGACAACACCCTGCTGACACACCCACACATAAAATAACTAGCTAGCAAATAACTAGCTATGTACATTTCAGATGTACGATTTTTCTGAAAAAAAGAAGTTGAAAATGGGTATATGATTCCACCCCTCCTCATTGCATATTAATACACATTACCTACTTATCTCATGACAGCGTCCACTCCTGATCAATGCACAACCTTAGGGCTAGCTGAGAACTTCAGCAAGCAACTCACAGGCAGGATTCTCCCACGCAGGCTGGCATTCTCTTCCTCCAGGTCCTTTAGCACACTCCCCACCATGACCCCCAGGGACAGCTGGTCTGGGCTAGCAGCATGCTGGACTACGTAAGCGTTCCTGCCGTTTCCCTTTTCATAGACCAACAGCACGGAAATCACTTCCTGTAGACTCTGCTCCAAGGCCTCCTTCTTTCTGCAAACCGACTGTGCCCTTTCTTCAGCATCCAGAAGCCTCTGGTCTCCAGCTTGCCTGCTAGCCTGTAGCTCCCCAATTGTCTGTTGAAGTTTCCCCACCAAGTCTGCCTGCCCCTGGGACTCCTTCATTCTGCAGAGCCCAAATCAACAGAAACCAACACAACTTTTTCCTTCACCTCTGTTTTTGCACAGATGGCCATATGCTCAAAGGAAAATGCACATTAACAGATGTAGTGCCTGACTAGGACACTGTATCATCTTTTCTCTTGAACTCTAACCTTGACATGCCGGACTGGCAGCATTAAGTTTTAAAATTTTGACCACCATCACCTCAGTTCTAATAGGGCATCCATCTCAATCTGACTCTCATGTAGCTTGGTCTGTAGCTTCATTATGCATTGGCAAAGGTAAGCGTTTTGCTTCCCGTGATGTTCATGTGTCTGCAAAACATTAATTCAGATTACAGGCAACACTCTATAGTTCAATACACTTCAAATGCTAACCTGTTCATAGAAGTCAATGATACAGAGCTGCATGGCCGTTATCTTACTAAACCTTAATGCATGAACATTGTGCTCCCATTAATCGGCATTCACTGATAAATAGAGATCTTCCAATCACAATAGCCTGTGTTCACCAAAGAGAACACAGTATTGCTCTGTCTAACCTCGCTCAGCTGTCTCTGCAGCTCTGAGACCTTCTGAGAGTACTCTTCTACCGTATCCTTCCCAGTGTGGTTCATATTGTGAAAAAGTATGTCCAAGTCACAGCTGACTGGCAGGACACCAGAGTCCTGGCTGAGGGAATGTGCTTCAGGAACCTTCAGCTCCGATGGAATATCTGTGAGACAGGGTGACACAGAGACAATTCTGTCTCAGCACAAGGATGTGAAACTTCAAACATGCCTTCTGCACATGATACACACTTGTTCATTCCCCATCTAATGCCTTTTAATTCACCTCACCTTTGACCTCTTATAAGCAACATCTTTCTTCTGGTAACCCACATATCCCCCCTATCTTCAAGCTTAAAACAGATTTTGACTTTTACATGTCCATAACTGAAATAACAAGGCGTGCTCCCCTCAAAATAAATAAGTTAATTAATACATAAGACCCTGACCATCAGGGACAGGCACCCTTAAATTAAAACAACTATTTCCACAAGGCGAATTAGCAGAAGAACAGAAATTACTCTGGTTACTTAGCAAGGCTGATGATCCTCTTCCCATGACCAAAACTTTGTTTCCTATTGTTAAACAAATTGTGCACAGTGGAGGCTGCTCATTATAATTTCTGTGTATGAACGTGTATGTCGGTCCATGCTTTCCAGTTGTCCTCACCACTGGGGTGCAGCCTCAAGCTGGTGGATGTTCTAGGGGTCACTCTTCCCAGGGTGCGCCCCATCCTCTCCATAGTGAGTTTGGTTGCCTGTTCCACCTGCTCTTGCAGCTTCTGTGTTACCTTTGTCTGCCTTTCCAGTTCCTCACTGCAGAGATAACAGGCGTACATTCAACATCAACATAGACGAAAATAATAACATAACTGTGCAAGCTACCATATACACTTCACAGTATTCTTACATCGTTAGCTACACACCGTAACAACTAGTACATGATACAAGATGTTATTGATAGCAAGAAATCTTTCATGTGGATGCCATGCTAGAAACCACTGCGCATAATTCTGCACTTGTCTTACACAAAGATTCCCGTTGATCATACCTTAGCATCTTCAGATTTGAGTTTCTTTTAGGAGATGCATCAAATACAACTGTAAGAAAGCACGCAGCATTCAGATTTCATAGGCTCATACTGTAACGTTAAATAAAATGAATGAAGTTATGAGAATGCCGACTTCTATCAAACGACCTGCAGTAATAACGATTACTAGACTAGTTGGCCTTTCCCAGTAAAACGGTAAACAAGCTAGCTTCCTTTAGACAGCCTTGTAAGTTAGCCATAACGATAGTAACATCGCATAGCCAACGTCCGACCCCATGCCGATGCTTTACGTTTAGCTAGCTGATTTACTCTTTTGTGGACTTACTTATTTTTTATCAAAACAATTCGTCAAGTAAGGTTAGTTCAGCGCTACTTACTTTCAGCCGCATAACTGCTCTGCGCTGGAACACCAGGCGGTGCTGTCACAGCATTACTTGTAACAGAATTGTTAGTTTCATTATTGTCACTGTTTTTACCTCCTGGTAACATCCTGACGACAACTAAATATAGATAACAATAAGAAATCAGTCCAAAGTAAACTTTTAAAATCGCGTCGGCTTAAATACTGTCTTTTTTGCGCTAAGAGACTATTAGTTAGCCAGTTAGCTAGCTAGCCAAGTTACCCGGCTAGCTAGCGCGCTTGCTACATCACCAAGGCAACCGCCAGCTTGTTGAAAAAACATAGCTTTGATTATTAAGTGCAGCAAACGCGTACTGTGAAATAGCAAACTAGCTGACTAGCTCCACTCGATTCCATATTCCGTTTAATGCTTCCCATGAGCAAGGTTTTGAGGCCTGAAATACAAATCCATTGAAATAAATAAGGTAGGACAGGACACCTGTGCCATGCCGTGCCGTTACCGCTAAAGCTGCGGCTTTCAAACGCGCTAACGCCGTCATTGTTCCCAAGGCATTATGGGCATTGTGGTTTTCTATATCTATATCTGGCCTATATCTTTTGCGCACCATTCAAGAATCGGTTTATTTTTAATTCAGCCCAACTATATTTATCATGCTTTTGAAAGAGAAGCAATTACATATGGAAAGACTTATGAAGATGTGTGCTATACATTAAGGTGTGCTATAAGACACTATTGTATCAACTACTCTTGGAAATGTCATTAAACATAAAATAAAATCTGATTACCAACGAGTGTTTTGTAAAACAGCAGGTTTATTATGCATTGTGTCTTAGCCAACAGGCAGCACCTCCTTCGTCTGGACATCACAGATCATATCCATAAACCATACCGTCTTATACCATTTTGGTCTGTTATATGTTCCCAGTTTGTGATATGACACAACCTCTGACTGTTACAGGTTATATCCATAAGGCCAATTAGGATTTTTTTCAGTCTACATTAAAATTTAAAATGTGTCACAAAAAGAATACTGTAATACTTAGGCTATTTATCGGAGGAAAATTAACACGCATGCATACAAAATTTACTTACGTTTATTCACAGGACCTAAAAAATACATAGGCTACAGATTCGGCACAACCTAATAGCCGCAGAATCACCAACCCGCATACAAGACACCCACGCCCCACATCAAACCCAGCCTACCTATTCCTCTCTATGGCCGTTTTATTATAGGGGGAAGGTTACGCTACTATAATATGCTACTATACACTACTATAATATGAATAAAACGTATGACAGTCTTGCAACTACCGGACCCCGTTGCACGCAGTAGACAAGAACATACAAATAGCCAAGACGTAGTTCAACAGGTCCAAAAGGCTGTCGCGCACAGCGGACAAGAACATATCCACATAAGCACACTATTTTAACAGCATAACAACACTGGTCGACGTCGGGATGCTTTCCTGGATCCGTTGGTCTTCCGTTGTGCTCTTTTTAGAAGCTGGTGGTTTACCAAAGAAATCCGAAATTCGTTTCTATGCCATTGTGATAGCTAGCTACTTTGAATGATGCAACATTACTATACTAGATAGGGACATTTTAAAACGCTTAACATGGCTTAATGTTCCAAAACTAAGATCAATGATCACCAACTTTCTCTCGGACATCTCTTGTCAGAAACACTTCACCGACCTTGCCTGCGCTCCGACCTCGTTCCTGCCTGCCGCCTGAACTCGATTGCCTGATCGTCTGCCTGCCCGGTTCCTGACCCTGCCTGCTCCAGTTCCCGACCTTGGTTTCGTCCCCGGACTGCCTTTCTGTTTTTGGACCCTGCCTGCTTCTAGTTTACGAGTTGCCTGACGTTTTCCTAATAAATCGCTTGGAACCTGAATCCCCCGTGGTCCGCGTTTGTGTCTCAGCCTCCGCCGTTACAATCACTTGTTCTTTGTTTGATAAACCTGCATGAGAAAGGTTTAAACAAATCGTAGATGTGTGTTTTTGCTGGCTGGTAAATGTAACGCAAATTTGACGTTGGATTTGTCCATTGCTTGTCGACCAATGCTTGAAAATGATTTGTCACATGGCAGTAAAGAGTTCGGATTTGTACAATATTTTATTGCATTGTGGGGAGTTGGAAGAAGGAAAAACGGTAGCATTTCCTTTGTTCATTGCGGTCGGCGTGGATTTTGGTTGACTGCAAGAAATGCAGTTCAGTACTCCTCTTCGAAGAGGATGAAGAGGGGCTGCTCTAGCTACAGCACAGTGTTACAGCAAGGGCAGCTCATCTATGTGGAGGCACGTCTCCAGGGTGGAGTTCCATGGGGGTTCACTCTCAAAGGTGGCCTTGAACACGGGGAAACATTAATCATCTCCATGGTAAGGGATCAGCGAAACCCTGCGCATCGTAACTTTCAAAGAACTGACGTCGTAATTATGTAGTCCCACCAGGGTTCGAATTACGGGTGGGATGTGGCAGTCTGACCCCCCTAATTAAGACTTGGACCCCCTCCCCTCCCCCCAACAGCAGTGGCGGCGGGTGAGCTGGAAACAAGGGAAATCCGGAACACTACCTTTAAATCTATCATTACTTTCAACCTGTTCCCCTTTAACATCCTTGATTAACAATAAAACAAATAATTTACAGAATAAGCGACACCAGTTGCGTAATTAGAATCATCATTATTATGCTCGCGAAACTGCGCAGATTGTAGTTTGTGTGCTTACGAAAGCTGAACCGTGAGATTGTAGTTGCGGCTTATTTTTTAGTATTGCCTGGTGAATGTCTGAAAATAAATTGTAAAAAGCGGGTAGATGTTGAGATTGTGTTGTCCCAAAGAGAGTGTGTCTCCACGTTACCACAGAGACTCATTTGAATCAGTGCATGCAGAGACCACTACACCAGTTCAATCCAGTAATAATTTTCCTAAATCCCTGTCCACAAAGTGCTTGAAAACAGCTGTAGATATTAACTTTCAGCCAGGAAACTCAAACTTATGAAACTTAAAATAGCATTATATTTTGAAGTGTGTTTTTGTATAATGCATTTGAATGTGACCAAATGAACATGGCCATTATAGGGTTGTAGGGTTGCCCCCTAATTCTCAATGAAGGAGGTCATTCATGGTGATCCTTTCCTTGATAAACCTCGTTGCTACATTGCTGACAAAAGTATGTCTGATAATCTACAGGCCTCTTGTTTCCATAATTTACCAGAGTGTTGCTAGAAATGACAACAGGAATTAGTGACCAGAGGTCCTGACCCCTTTCTCCATAAATCCATTTCCCATGGTTGTCTCAGAGTTCAGTTTCTGTCACAATTCTTGTCAGCTGCTAACCACAGCACTTCAACTTAAAGGACTAACATTTCCTATGATAAAAGAACTAGCACTCTCTTGATTTCAACTCTAAAAAACAAAAATTTAAATCAAGACCTGATTATCTCTGATTTTTTGCATTTAGATAATTTCTTTATAGTTTCAGCCCCACAGATTCATTTCATCATTTCACCAGAATAGACATTTGTGTGTTAATGTCATATGTAAATCTGCACCTAAAGACTAAATATAGACTGAAAAATAATCACCAAAATGAACAGAATGTACACAATCACAAACAAATCCCTCTGCTTTCAGAAATAACAAGAGGGTGTTTTCTGTCCTTAGCATTTAGTCAGCATTTTACAGTTGCCATTCACTAGTTCAACAAGGAAAGGATGTCTCTTTTCCTAATGCTGTCTGCCTCAGGTGCAGAGCTGAATGAACTAACCCAGGCTTCTTCCAGTACACCCAAAAGATTTAACTGTCTTTTGCATCCTGTGTTCCCTTGTATTGCTTGCATTTCATGTTTGGGGAGTTTATTTGTATCCCCACATTTGATGTCAAAAGTCAAGCTGAGCTATACTAAAAAACCTGGGTAACATTACCTCTCACAAATTCACCAGGCACTATTTCAAAATAAAACAATCCAATGTTTCCTAAATTGTCTCAGAACTTGTTCCTCCAGACCCATGTCTTTGGGTGTGTCAGCAATACTTGGACGAAAACCAAAATAAAAATTTAATTTTGGCTATTTTTGTAATAAGGCACAATTTACAGTGACCACCTATCTTACAGAGGAATGTTAAGCTAGAATTCCTACATTCTGAAGTTCATATACTCATGAGAAATGGTTTCATCTCTCAAAATTCCAAGCAGTGCTTGTAAATGGAAAGCATTTCTGTGGCAGAGGACACAGTTTTAAGTAAACAGCATTATAACCCCCATTACCAGATGAAGTAACTTGGGTGTGAAGTCGTTTTATGTGCTATAGTGTGTGTACAGCATTTTACAAAACTGAGAGACCTCAGGAAAGCTGCATCTGTGATTTCTTCCATAGGCAAGCATGTGACCAAGTATAGGTATAAGAACTCCATCCTCTGCAATGATTTTTCTTAGTTTTTTACTAGGGATGCACTGATTTATCGTCTGTACATCGGTATTGGCCGATATTTGCCTTGCTGACTGCTATCAGCCTATTGGCAAATAAGATGACATTGGCAGTGGCTGATGTTTATCTGTTGTGTTGCATCAATTTTGTGCTGGCTAAATGTTGTGTTGGTTATTTGCGGTCTGACTTGGGCAACAGTAGCAGCCTACCCAGCTGCAGATTCGGAGAAGATCCAATAGGTGGTACTATAATTAGCCTTACTCACATCGCGGCCATTTTGCTCTTAGGTCATGCTCAGGGTGGGACCAGGGTAACTCTTCAGTCAGCATGTATGGCAAGTGGACCAAAAAGTTTGACGTGTGTCTGTATCTACCTTTTGAAGAAATAAAACAAAAATAGCCACATGGGTCAGCAAATATCCCTGAAATAATTCAAGAGTTACAGTTGCTGGATCTAAAGTTATATCCAGTAATGAATGAATGAATTGGTGCAGGTAACACTAGTTAGTTAGCTAACTAACATTAAGTTGCTAGCTAGCTAGCAATCGGTACTTAAGATCAGTAGTCAGTACCTTGGCCTGCAGTACAAATGTTAAAATTAACTATTTGTTAATAAGAGACAGGATGAAGCTGTTTTGGTTTGATAGCTAGCAAAGTGTGTGAAAGCCAAATTAGCTAGCTAGCTAGCTACTTGCACATTCAGCTGAAAAGTACAAATACCACCTTACAAAGACAAAATTAGCTAGCAGCTACAATACAAACAAAACAATAAACGTAACTAGCTAGTTACAATCACATTTTGCTGACATATACAAATATCACCTTGCAAACAAACACATAGCTAGCTAGCTACAATAGAAACAGATTGTAGAACGCTAGATAGCTTGCTAGGTAATTTGGCTTTCATGCACTTTGCTCAGCTGTGATATTACTAAGAGCTAGCTAAGTACTGAAAACTTCTCATTGAGTAGGTAGTTGTGTAGCAGGATAATAATGCTTTTGAAAGTTATTTTTCACAAAAAGGATCTTTGTCATGTGGAAGAAGGTTATATTAATGGTTGTTTCATAAATTTGTATGATTGAATTTGTGCTTATTCAAAGATAGTGTGATGAAGGGCTGAAAGACTTTAAAACAGTTCAGTTATTTTTTTATAATGAAGATTTCTTTGTTTCCCTGGCACAAAAGGGGAAATAAAAAAAAAAAAAATCAGTATCAGCATCGGCTATCGGCCAAATTGTTATTTTTAACATTGTTATTGGCCCAGAATTTCACAATCAGTGCATCCCTAATATTTACACTAATATATACTTAGTACAGCAGCTGCCTAGCAGTCTTGGTAACCCACTAGTTAGCTTGCTGGGTAGCTATTTAGCTAGCTAACTAGATTGGTAGTTAGCTAGCTGGCTCACTGGCTTGCGACTACTGTATTTTAACCGGAGGACGGTAGACTGTGGCAGGTTAAGGATAGTAAATCTAGATGTAGAATGTTAAGACTTGTTTTTTTCACATTGTGAGGTGACATACAAGGCAACATTGTTGTGAAAGTGGAAATGATTGTGGAATGAAATGGTTTTGTAGCCTGTAGTATTTATATTTTAATATTTTGTTTAGAAGCTTAGAAGCTTGCATCTAGCCAACCAACTTTCATCAACTCAGGATGGTCATCTATTTTGTGCCAAGGACAGAAAGGGTTTACCATGAACAGATGTGGTAATTGGCTGAATATGAAGAAAGGACAATACTGCAAAGCAGAACTGGGGTACAGGAAATTTTTGTTGATGTAATATGAAGTGGAAGGAGGATATGTGAAGGAAAATTAAGGTGATGAAGAGATTAGTCAAATTGTTATTTATTTTGTAGCTGTATGAGACTGTTTCCAAAATTATATTTATTTAAGTGAGGATAGACTAGATTGCACAGTAAGTGTTACTACAAGTAAATATTTGTATTTTGTCAGAACTAAGGATCATTGTGGTTATTTCTATAGGCCCCAGAGCTGGCCTTAGTGTTAGTTCTCTTTAGACATTTGGGGTCACTTTTGAGCTTCTTACAAGGTAAGCATTATTTGTTGTACTGTTGTATGATTTCAAATGGACACCCCAAAACAACACATAAACCTATATTGAAGTTTTCTCAGATAGGCAATCTCTTGTCTGGGTATTCTGTCCCTACTGTGCGTTTTCTTAGCACAATTTGACAGATAGTGAACAAGATAATTCAAAGAAACTTCAGATGCAGAAGTTACTTTTACTTTTACTTTTGCTAACAAAATGCATGCATGTGACATAACTCACTTATACAATGACAATAGCAAACATTAGCATAAAGCTAGCTACATGCCATTTGCATCTAATGCATTCACTAACCCAGTAGTATAAGGCTAGCTAACTAACTTAACCAGCTCAGCATTTATCATGGTACCCAAAGCCTGCAGGAACAGCATACATTTCAACAACTTACATGTACTATAGAAAGAACAATTGTTATAGAAAAACTTACGAGCACAGCTTACAAGCTCTTTAAGACACAACATAGATGAATAGAGAAAAGCACATGAGAAATGCCACGTGTAGAAAAGGCAATAGTGTTGAACTTCCGGATTAACCTGTGACCCTGAGTTATGTGATCAGTGATGTGGTCATGTGACACTAACAAAACAGGAACTAGGCTGAAGTGCAACTTTGCAGAAACCTTAGTCCATTATATGAAGAGATAAATGATACCATGACACTCCCTGTCTGGTATGATGACATACCACTATGAACTAAACTAACACACAGGTAAGTGTCTAATGATAAACTTTGCAGCGCTCGGGCCTTGGATGATATAAGAAGAATTGTGTCACTCATTGGGATGAATGAAGAATTAGAATGTCTTGGCTGTCCCATGCTTTGTGACTTTGACTTCAATTCTCATAATCTTTCCATCCTTGCCAGGGAACGTCTTTCTGATAATTCCCATGAGCCAGTCATTGCGTTTTGCTTGAGCATCCTTGAGTAAGACCAAATCTCACACTTTGAGGTTTGGACAATCATTAGGCCACTTACTGCAGCTTTGTAGTGTTGTGAGATATTCATGTCTCCATCTGCTCCAAACGGTATTTGCAAGGTGTTGAACCTGCTTCCACTCTTATTGGCAGAGATCTGCATTGCTGAAACTCCCTGGAGGAGGAAGTGGAGTGCACACCTTCTAGGTAAGGCATAGCCAGCGTAAGGAGGAAAGGTGAGTGTGGATCCGATGATATGGGGGCAAGAGGTCTGGTATTGATGACAGCGGTTACTTCTGCCATCAGGGTGGAGAGCACTCCATGAGTCACACAAAAGTAGCCAGACTGGAGTAGCATGGAGTCGAGTATGCGCCTCCATCCTTTCCCACGAGCCTCCCATGTGGTACGAATGAGGCGGGTTGAATATCCACGAGCAGCCTTCCTCAGAGGTCTACTTCTTGGAAAGTCCATTCCACTGGCTGTACAAGCAAATTCTTCTTTATAAGCATCTCCCAGGACACACCTGATGATGACAATTTCAGCTTTTGTTAATTCTTCAGCTCTGCGAGGCTGGTTACAGTGATGCCATGAGCTGCAGGTTTGCTTTTGTTTGCCTCCACTCTCACAGGATTGAACAATATGTATGAGGGAAGGCTCTTAGAAGGCTTTTCCATGTGGAGAAGCACTCAGATTGACAAGATCCAAGATTTTTTATTTATTTATTTATTTTTTTTTTATTTTAATTTTTTATTTAACAACAACAGCAACAACAACTACAAAAAACAAAGAGCAAAGGGAAGCAATGAAGAAAAAGAAAGAAAAGAAAAAGAAAAAAAAAGGAAAAGGAAAAACAAAAAAAACAAACAAAAAAACAACAAAAAAAAACAAAACCCATAATAACATTTAATAAATACATAAATAAAATAAATACATCATTCTTTCTATAGATGTATTTACGTTTAAATGTTGAGGCATAAAGCAAAACAAGACTGACAAGACGTGATGGGGCAGGACAGGCAAGACCAGACTGGTGGGACAAACTGCACACTTTGTTTTCATGTAGGTTTGTTGGAATGGAAAGAAAAGAGAAAAATATATAAGAAAGGAAAAAAGTATACAAATAAATAAAAATTAAAAAGAATAGTAATGTTAAGGGTCATTTGTGGAGAGAGGATTCAGCGTTGAAGGTATTGTAGAAAAGGGGACCAGTTATCTTCATAGGATTTAATGTTGTTTTTCAAAGATGCGGTAAGTTTTTCTAGATTTGAGTGGTCTATTAGTAGATTGAGCCAGTGAGCTATGGATATCTTGGTTCTGTCTTTCCAGTTCAGTGATATGGTCTTTTTGGCAATGGTTAGTGATATTAATATGAATGATTTGAGATGTTTTGGTGTATGTAGTGTAGAGACATCGGCAAGTAAAGCTATGATGGGGCATAAAGGGATGCTGAGGCTAAGGATCTCAGATAGCCTGCTCAAGACCTCCGACCAAAAGTTTTGGACATGTGGGCAAAGCCAGAGGGCATGGAAGTAATCATCTATTGAGGCTGAACAATATGAACATGTATTACTTTGGCTAAAGCCCATGCGGTAAAGTTTGTGGGTAGTAACATGTGTTCTATGGAGGACTTTATACTGTATAAGCTGGGTTTTGGAATTACATGTCATAGAGAATGAGTTATTGCATATGCTTTGCCAATTAACATCTGTTGGTAGGTTGTTTATGTCTGTGGTCCACTGGTCTATAGGGATTGATATAGTGCTGTCTTCAGATGCTAGGAGTTTGTATATTTGGGATAACATTTTTTTAGGTTTGAGTGATTGTAACTTTAAATAGAGGGGAGGGCTGTGATTATTAAAATTCCTAGTGTTGATGTTTTTTTATGACTTCTTTTAACTGGATATACTGGAAGTAGCAGTGGTCCGGTATGTTATATTTTTTTTGGATGTGGTCGAAGGTCATGAGCAAGCCATCATTCAGTAACTGTCCCAGGTTGGTTACTCCTCTCTCATTCCAGGTTGAGAAAAAAAAGGATTTGTTATTGATTAAAAACATGGGGTTATGCCATAATGGAGTATGGATAGATGCTGAGAGGCTGTAAAGGAGAATTTCATTTGACTTCCACCAAGCAGTTACGGTGGTGCTGATAGTGTTGTTGTTTTTGTAACAAGTGTGAGTTTTTATGGATTTTTCTATAAATGGGAGATTTTTGATGTTCAATTCTTGTGTTCAATTCGATGTTCTTCAAGTTTTCGATATCTAGCCAAGGTGGATTGGTGGTAATTGTCCAGTGGCGGATATACTGTAATTGGTGTGAGAGGAAATAGTAAAAGAAATTTGGGGCCCCGAGTCCTCCGTATTGTTTGAGCTTTTGGAGGGTGGATAGTTTAATTCGTGGTTTTTGGTGTTTCCAGTAAAATCTAGTGACTGCACTATTGAGAGAGGAGAACCAGCCCAGGGAGGGGTGACAGGGGTCATGGCAAAGAGGTAGTTTATTTTTGGGAGGATGTTCATTTTAACGGTTGAAATTCAGCCAATTAGAGATAGTGGTAATTTATTCCATCTTTCCAGATTGTCTTTTATTTCTTGTAGTAGGGGGGTATAGTTAAGTTTGAATAATTCGTTTAAATTTGGAGAAATGTGGATTCCAAGGTATGTAATAGATTTTGCTGTTCGTTTAAAGAGGGGGACCCCAGCCTCAGCATCCCAGTTGAATTTGGATATAGGCAGAATCTCTGATTTTGTCCAGTTGATGGAGTAGCCAGACACCTTACTATAATTACTGATCAGATTATGGACTGCTGGAAGTGAGGATGAGGGGTTTGTAATGTATAACAGAATGTCATCGGCATACAGACTGATTTTATGGTAGTGTGAGTTTGATTGGATGCCTGAGATACGGTCACATTGCCTAATGGAAGCAGCCAGGGGTTCAATGAAAAGTGCAAACAGTAGTGGGGATAGAGGGCATCCTTGTCTAGTACCTCTTTGTAACTGAAATGGTTTTGATATAAGTCCATTGGTTATAACAGATGCAGTGGGTGAGTTGTACAGTGTTTTAATCCAATTGGTGAAATATGACCGGAATCCAAAATGATTAAGGGAGGTGAAGAGAAAGGACCAATCTACCCTGTCGAACGCCTTTTCGGCATCAAGGGTTGCTATGATGAATGGTGGATTGTTAGAGAAGGTGCTATTTTTATAGAAATTGATCAGGTTGAATACTCTTCGTGTGTTTTCTGAGGAATGCCTCCCTTTGATGAAGCCGGTTTGATCTATGTGTATTAATGATGAAATTACAGATTCCAGTCTGACTGATAAAACCTTGCTAATAATTTTCATGTCTGTGTTGATTAATGATGTGGGGCGATAGTTGGAGCATTGAATGGGGTCCTTGTTTGGTTTTGGGATGAGTGTAATATAGGCAGTGTTCATATGATGGGGAATAGTGGTATTTTGGTGGATTTCAGATATCACTTTAAAAAACAGAGGTGAAAGGAGAGGCCAAAACTGTTTATAAAATTCTACAGGGTAGCCATCTGGTCCAGGTGATTTATTATTAGGCATGAGATGAAGCGCTCTGGTGATTTCTTCTAAGGAGAGAGGTACCTCTAGATCTTCTGCTTGGGTTTGAGTTAGTTTAGGTAGGGAGGCATTCCTGAGAAATCTTTCAGCGTCTTTAGGCGAGGAGTTCTGGTCTGAAGTGTAAAGATTTGAGTAAAAAGATCTAAAAGATTCATTAATTATGGAGGGGTTTTGAGTTTTATTTCCAGATGAGTCTATTATTGAGGTAATGATAGATTTCTCTGTTTGTTGTTTTAACTGATTTGCTAATAGTTTGCCTGTTTTATTTCCAAATTCAAAATGTTGCTGTCGGAGTTTGAGGAGGGTGCCTTCAGTTTTCTTGTTCAATATGTTGTTTAACTCATATTTAGTTTTCAGGAGTTCCTTCATTACTGAATCGGTAGGTGCATGAGAGGCCAGAAGGTCTAATCTCTTCACCTCTTTTTGCAGGTTGTTTTCTTTTGCAATTTCTTCTTTCTTTTTGTATGTACAGTACGATATAATTTTCCCTCTCATGACTGTCTTTGCAGTTTCCCATAGTGTACATGCTGTTATTCCAGGAGTGTTATTGATTTCTATAAAGGATGCCCATTCGTGTTTGAAGTAGTCGTGAAATTCTTTGTCCTTAAGTAATGAGTTATTGAAGCGCCATCTGGGAGGAGGGAGGGGCTGATGTTCTGCTAAGAAGATAATACTAATGGGGGCATGATCAGAGATGATAATGCTATGGATGGCTGAGTCACTTATTCTGTGTGTGATAGAGTTGTTAACCAAAAAGTAGTCTATACGGGAATATGATTTATGGTAAGGTGAGTAATATGAGTATTCAGTATTACTGGGGTTATTCATTCTCCAGATATCCATCAGTCCATAATCTGTCATGTACTGTTTAAGCAAGGATGAGGAGTGGTTGGGTTTATTAGTGGAGGTTGATGATGAGCGATCTATGTTTGGGTCCAATACTATGTTAAAATCACCGCCTAAGATGATATGTGAGTCAGGAAAATTAGACAGTTCTGAGAATAATGAGTGTAAAAAGGAGGAAGAGTCTGCATTGGGGCCATAGATATTTGCTAGGGTTAGAGTGTCTTTTCCAATAGTACCAGTGATAATGATATAACGTCCCTCTGGATCGATCAAAGTTGAGTTGTGAGAAAATGAAATGTTTTTACTGATTAAAATGGAAATGCCTCGTTTTTTGGAACTGTATGTGGAGTGGTATGTCTGGCCAATCCATCTAGCTGTAAGTTTCCGAGATTCTGCCTCTGTAAGGTGAGTTTCCTGTATAAAGCAGATATCAGATCTTAGTTTATTTAGGTGATTTAATATTTTTTTTCTTTTTGCTGGGGAGCTGATTCCTCTTATGTTCCATGATGTTATTTTCACTGGCAGTACCATGGGATAGGTATTGTGGTGATTGATATTGAATTACACAATGTGCAGTAAGGATGCATGTTGGGGAAGGTTTTGAATGTGAAAGCATATAATAAAACTAAAATAAACATGTAACATAAACACAGAAACATACAAGCACTCAGAGTGAAGAACATTGACGTAATTGGGGATAGGTAGTCGAGTTGGGAGGTCATTTGAAGACTCAACTGTGTACAGCGGGTCTGGAGTAGGGTTGTAATATTACAGCAGGAAAGTCATTTTTATAATATCTTTGGATTTGTTTTTTATAAAAAATGATCGAGACAGATAAGAGGGAAGACGAGGAGAGAGATAATGGGTAGATACTGGGAGATAGAAGTAAGAATCCTAATAAAGGGTAGTGATGGCAGAGAGGAGTGCAATTGCGGTGCAGTAGCGCGATAGAGATAAATGGCGGGAGGAAGGGAAGGAGAAAAGAGAATAAGGTGGGGGTGATGGGGTAGAGGGGGTTGCCAATTGTAGGTGTTACTGAGCTAACACGCATACACATACACATACACACCCACAGCCACCCACGCATCCACACATACATACACCCATGCACGTACACACACACACATGCTAAGGGCAGGCTGGTTTCACTTGCAACAGGAAGGTCTTAATAATGATAGGACTTATCATTATAATGAAGGACTTATAATGGTGATGATAATAATAATAACAGTAATAATAATAAAAAAAGTAAATACACTATACATGCACGTCACCCATTAACCTGCCTGCTCATAAACATCATTTCGCATTATGACTGTAGCATAGCACTCCTTCCTGCAATAACTCCATATTCCTACCATTATATTATTAGGGTTAGACAGTTATGTTTTCAGCAGCTCTTAGTTCACAGACAGTCACTGGCGCCAAGAATTGGTGTGAGGTAAAGTCATTCTAGCCAAGGGGTGATATTTGGGTCCTTAAATAAGTTATTGTCTATGTAGAGTTTGTCAGAGATCAGACTCACCCAGCTGCCGTTCCTTCGGTTGCTGTAGTAAATGGGAAGAAGAACTCTGCGTCGCTCCATAATCAGAGGTGGGAATTGTGGAACGGTTTACCTTTAAGCCTTCTTGCGAGATTTCTGACATATTCACGCTGCTTGAAGTGTTTAAACTTGGCCACAATGGGCCTGGGTCTGATGGGCAACAATGGGCCTGGGTCCGATGCGTTTTGCTGAGGCTTGGCATCGATGGGCCTGGTTCCGATGGGTGCTGCTGAAGTTTGGAGTGCGTTGGCGTATGTTCTCTTTTTCCCAATACGGTGGACTCGGGCGAAAGTGACCTTGTTCATGGTCTCTTCTGGGATGTTGAGTTCGTTTTTCATGAATGTTTTTATGGATTTTTGTTGTTTGTCTCTGGAATTCCATTAAATATTAGATTGTCTCTCATTCACCTCGTTTGAAGGTCCAGCAGAGATTCTTTCAGACGGTGGTTTTCTTTTTTAATGTTTGTAATTTCGGACTGTAGATCTGAGACAACAGTTTTGAGCTCATCGGTTTCCACTTTAAATATCATAACCATGTTTTTCGGCTCTGCAACTTCGGTTAGGAGTGTGTCAAGGATGTCCAGTTTGCTAAGTTTTTCTGAGTTTAAGTTTTAGTCTATTAGCAACACAATGCTATGTTCGGTGTCAGTTAGCTCTGGGGATTCTAATAGTTCTTGACTAGAAAGACGCTTCTTTTTTACAGCCGGTGGACGGCTTTCTACTCTTGCGGGTTTGCTAAGAGTGCTGGTGGTGTGCTGGTGTGCTACAGAGTGCTCTAGCAGTGTTTGTTTTAGTCGGGGAGCTCATGTCTCGGTTAGTTTCTTCGTTATTGGGAAAGTTAAGATATGATCCAAACAACGATTCGTTGTTGTCAAACGTTAAAGCAGATATTGTTGCAGTTGAATTTGAATCCAGTTTTGTTGTATTATAATTTTAGTCCGTCCGTTAACATTAATCCAAGATAGATAGTTTGAGAGATAAGTTAGGTGGGTTACTCCATGACCGGCACTCGACGCGCTACAGTGACATCATCATCTGGGGACACCTGCACCATCTCCGGGTGAGTTCCATCTTGGACAAGATCCAAGATGAGTTCCATCTGTGGAAAGGTAGGCAATGTGTGCTCGTACCTCTGTGTCAGAGTCAGGATCAAAGAAGACTTCAGCTGCTGGCAATGCCTCTGCTTTGGAGGGAAACTTGGGTCCTTTGAGCCAGGTGGAGTCCATCAACGTGGATGCAGGCACAGAGCGCATTCCACAGTCAGCTGGGTTATGACTGGTGGGGATGTAATGCCATTGTGATGATTTGATAGACCTTCGGATACGTACCCTGTTGCTCACGTATACATCGAACCTTTTCATCTGGTTGCTTATGTATCCAAGGACCACTCCGCTATCTGTTTAGGACACAACATCAGCTAGGGCTAGGTCTAGTTTACCTGTGACTAGTTCGGCAACTTCCACAACCAAAACGGTAGCCCCCAGTTCTAATCTTGGAATAGTGTGAGCAGACTGCGGAGGTAATTTAGCCTTTCCAAGGACAAATCCTGCATGACACTTTTGTTAGTTTAGTAGGAGATAGGGGGAAGTGTTTCATGTTCTCAGGTGAGAGCAGAAGAGCTGTGTCTTCACACGTTTCTTGAAGACAGAGAGGGACTCAGCAGAACGGATGAGGCGTGTAAGTTCATTCCACCACCGGGGGACAACGGTGGAGAAAGTCCTGGATAGTGATTTAACACCACGATGTGATGGGACCACCAGGTCCCATTCGGTGGCAGAGTGTAGCAGTCGGGAGGGAACATAGGGTTGCAGCAGTGAGTTCGAGTACTTAGGTGCAGTTTTGTTGGTCTTGAACATGATGCAGGCAGCCACAGGGAGCCAGTGGAGTGAGACTAAGAGGGGTGTAACATGAGCCCTTTTTGGTTGGTTGAAAACCAGACATGCAGCTGCACTCTGTATCAACTGCAGAGGCTTAATAGTGCATGCAGGTAGGCTGGCCAAAAGAGCATTGCAGTAGTCCAGTCTTGAAATGACCACTGCCTGGACAAGGAGCTGCGCCGCATGCTCTGATAGGTAGAGACTAATTTTCCTGATATCGTACAGCGCAAATCTGCATGATCTGGTAGTCGTAGCAATGTAAATTTCAGCTGGTCATCAATCACTACCCCCAGGTTCCTTGCAGATCTGGATGAAGTCAGTATCATTGAGCCGAGATGAACGGTGATGTGCTGGATCGACGGGCTGGCTGGGATCACTAGGAGCTCAGTCTTGGATATACTGAGTTGAAGGTGGCGCTCCCTCATCCAGGCTGAGATATCTGAAAGACAGGCAGAGATCCGCGCAGAGACAGTGAGGTGATCAGGTTGCAACGAGAGGTAGAGCTGGGTGTCAGCAGCATAGCAGTGGTAGGAGAAGTAATGCGCCTGGATGATTGGACCCAGAGCAGTTGTATATAGAGAGAAGAGGAGGGGGTCAAGCCCCGATCCCTGAGGTACCCCAGTGGTAAGGCAGTGGGGCTTGGACTCCCCTCCCCTCCAGGATACCTGAAATGATCTGTCTCTGAGGTAGGACTCGAACCAGAGAAGTGCAGTGCCGGTGATGCCCAGTTCAGCGAGGGTGGACAGGAGGATCTGGTGGTTCACAGTGTCAAATGCAGTGCACAGGTCTAGTAGGATGAGGGCTGGTGACATTGAGCCAGCTCTCGTCACCCACAGGTTGTCGACAAAAGACAGGAGGGCTGTTTCAGTGGAGTGGCCGGTTTTGAATCCCGACTCATTGGAGTCCAACAAGTCGTTCTGGAAGAGAAAAGCAGAGACTTGGGTGAAAACAGCTCATTCAAGGGTTTTAGATAGGAACGGGAGGAGAGAGACGGGTCTGTACTTTTCTGTTCTGTTTTCTGGGAGAGGCGAAGCATAGATTTTTTGAGTAGTGGGGTTACCCTAGCCTGCTTAAATGGGGAGGGGAAGGTGCCAGTGGTGAGTGATGTGTTGATAATGTGAGTGAGTGCAGGCAAGAGTGTGGGAGAGAGAGCCTGTAGGAGATGGGAGGGGATAGGATCTAGGGGGCAGGTGGTGGGTCAGTTGGAGAGTAGCAGCTTAGAGACATCAGACTCAGAGATAGGAGAGAAAGTGCAGAGAGCAGTTGCAAGTTTGACGTGGTGAGCATTTCCTGTGTCCGCTTTAGCAGGTTGATGGCTTCATGCGCTGTGGGCCTCGACAGGAGTCCATTGTCCACGTAGAATTCTCTTTCAACAAACTGTTTAACATCAGACTCATATTCATTTTCAGCATGAGCTGCTGCACGATTAAGACCAAAGATGGCCACCGCAGGGGATGGGCTATTTCCAAATTCATGGACCTTCATGCAGTATTTGCATATGTCTTTATTCGGGTCATTTCCTTATACCAGAGGAAACAGAGGAAATCTCTGTGGTCCTCTCTTACGATGAAGCTATGGAACATTTGTTCAATGTCTGCAGTGACAGCAACGAGCTCTCGTCTGATTCACAGTAAAACCCCCAAGAGGCTATTATTTAAGTGAGGGCCACAAAAGAGAATGTTATTCAATGACATACCTTGCCACTTCACACTGGAGTCAAAGACTACCCTAACCTGGCCTGTCTTCTGGGAATGGTAAAAACCAAAGGTAGATAAATGCCGACATTCCTGTCCATCTTTCAGTGGAGGAACTAGCTCATTGTGATTGCAGTCGAAGATGATTTGCATGAAGGTGATAAAGTAGTTCTTCATGTCAGGCCTTTTTTTCCAATGTATGTTGAAGGGAGGTAAATTATGAAAGGGCCTGGTCTCTGTTGTAAGGTAGGTGTTGGCATGGTGCTCTAAATGGCAGCAGTGCTACCCAGCTGTTGCTGTCATCCATATACATTTCTTCGTCCATGACTTCCAAAGACAGTCTGTCTTCAACTGGAAGTCCAATCTTTTTGTCGTCCTTTGATGTGTCAAAGATGGTGCTTCCTAAGGTGCATTCATGGGGACCTAGGGTGTTGGTTGAAGGGAAAACTTGATGTACTGGCTTAAAACCATATTGTTCTTTGACATTGACTCGTTTGGAACATGGGCTAAAGAAAGAAGGGCACTTGTTCTGAAGGACATTGGTGCAGTAAGTATGAATGGTACAGGGCCTGTGGGCTGCCTCTAAGCAGACTTCTCCTATGATGACCCATCTGAGTGCTGAAGTGCTGAAAGGGGCAGTCCTTGCCCCTTTCAGCACTGGAGACGGGTAGAGTGCAGTGGAGTGGCAGTGGAGACGGGTAGAGTGGCATATATTTTAATGAGTTTGAACAGTGTGGGGAATATGATGTGAGCATTGTTTTCCTTGAATATTTCAAGCATAGCCTTGACTGTCTTCTTGGGACACTTGTACGATGCATGGAAGACTCTCAACTCTGTTTGAAGGTTGGTGTCTTCCCCCTGAAGTCCATAAAATTCACATAGTGTATGTGCTGTATCAAGACCTTGGCTGCTAGTGCTATCCTTCCACTGCTCTGGGTCAGTGAGTCTCTGCAGTGACATCACAATGTCCTGAGTCTTCCCTTCTCCGTAAAATCTTCCCTCAAGTTCCTGTCTCAGTCTGTCCAGAAAGGTATAGTATGTCCTTCCCCTGTAGTATTCCTCCAAGGTCTGGACTTCATCATCTTCTCTTGCTGATTTGAAAGTGTATTTTAGCTTTGCGGTGACTTTTCTTTGTCTACCTGGAATGTTTGTCGGAATGTTTATGTCATTTTCCTCTGCAATTGTTGTGGCAGTGTTGTATATTTGTGAGAACTGGCTGTCTCTCCTCAGTTCCACTACTCGCTTCAGGACACCATCCAACACAGAGTAAGCAGCAGCCAAGTCCAGGTCATCCTGCTGGAGTACTTTTGAAGCAACTGATGTCTCCATGAACACTGGCGTTGGTATTTCAAGACAGAGCAGAAATTCAAAATCTATGCTGCTCAACAGCATTTCAGCCTCTCCTGCAGCCAGATCGGGGGGGGTCACACTCTCTTAGACCTCTCAAGTACTGTGGGATAGCAGGGAGGACCTTCCTAATTGTCTTTAAAGCATCTTCCCTGCAGCTCCACCGGGTGTCTGAAAGCCTCTGTAGTTCAAGGACACGTTGGTCTGGATTCATGGCTTTTTGAGTATCCACAAATGCAGCATGGCGCTTTGTAGAGTTGGCAATGAATGTGTACAGCCTCTCAACAACTGTAAAGAAATCCACAAAGTGCTTGTTGGATTTTGCACTCTCAACTAAAACCAGATTTAAACAATGTGCATGGCAGTGCACATACAATGCTCTCTCATTTAGTCTCTGAATCCGGGACTGTAGCCCATTGTAGCGTCCACTCATATTGGCTGCTCCATCATATCCCTGTCCACAGACATCTTGAATGTTGAAGTTGTTTTCCTCAGGTAACTTCGTCACTACATTCTCCAGTGCCTCTGCAGTTGTTGATGCCACATCACATAATTGGACAAAGCGTTCCTTCATAGTCATGTTGTGGACATATTGCACAACAAAGGACACCTGCTCAATATGTGACACATCAGTGGTCACATCCAGCAAAATAGAAAATTGTGATGCTTCTATCACTTCCTTTTGTATGACTCATTTGACATAAACACTAAGTGCTTTTATGAGGTCATTCTGAGTCCTATTGGATAGGAGAGACACCTGGCACCTTTTGTTTGATGCTTGTTTTTCCTTGACTACGTCAAGATGAAGCCCGAGTACTCTGTCATATTGGCCAAGCAAATCCACCAGGTTCAGGAAATTTCCTTTGTTTGAACTTGACAAGCCTTCTTCATTACCCCTAAAGGCCAAAGCTTGTTTTACCAGATATAATGTGATGTCCATTAAACGGAAGATAATCTCTCTGTTTTTCTGCCTCTCTCTTTCTTTGGCTGCTTCCATCTGAGAATCAGCTACTGCAAAAGCCCTCTGCAGTGTATCTTTTTTAAAGGCATTCCACCTAATCATGCTTTGCATATGTGATTCACTGCTGTGGTGCTCCTTGATCTTCGCTTTGGCCTGCCTCCACAAGTTTATCCCTACAGACTTCCATCCTGTCCTGCTCTGAAACTTTTCCTCATTCATAAAATTCCTGCAGCTAAAGCAATGCATGGCATCATTCAGCGGAGAATATTCCAGCCAGGGGTCATCGTTATACCACTGAGCTTGAAAAGAGCGCCCAACTGAATTTTTAGGGAACTTTACCATAGGCCCGACTGAATTGCAAAATGTGATGAAGGTCTGATCATATTTAAGATTGCTGCTCTGTACATGAGCTGGATCTGTGGGATTAGCCAACCTCAGCAAAAAATCAAAATCTGTGGATTCTGCCAAACTTGTCATCTCAACATCCTCCCTTGCTGATGCTCTCCTCTCCCTCATCTCATCCTCTTGCTCATCTCTCCTTTCTCTGTTTTGCCAGTCTGTCCTGATTTAATCTGGGATTGGCTCTTGCTCTGGCTCTCTGAATGCAGCTGATGCACTGGGCTCATCATCTGTCCAATTACATATTATTGTTATTACCATTGTCATTATTATTTTAATGCCCTATATATATATATATATATATATATATATATATATATATATATATATATATATATATATATATATATTACAATTATTAAGCTTGCTGCTCTTTAACCCTGTACTTTCATCTCATATTTGGTGATCAGCACTTAGGCCTACCTGCCCTAAGTGCCTCCTCCTGGTCCACATTTTCCTCATGTCTGGAGGCTTGTGGCTGCTCCTCGTCTTAAATGTAATGTAATTATGAAAAATTGCCATTAGTAGGCTAAAATATGAGGCTGATTAATTAATCAATTAGCCTACACAGTGTCATCTTTATCACAATGCAAAGTCTCTGTCTCACCTGCTGGTTGGCTTTTTCGTAGCCAACCCTGCAGTGATGTGCTCCCCTTTGCTGCCTCCTTGAGTTGTCTCTCTCTCTCCTGAATCCGCCTCTTTTCAGTGGGCATTTCGGCTTCACTTAACATAACACACATTACCCAAAATAGTGATAAGATTTAGTCATTTAACCATTTTGAATGAAAGAATTCATGTGATGGATTACTTCCATCATTCATTCTGCTTGCTAAAACGAAATGTTAGAAACTAACTATCAGCAGACATGTAGCTTAGTTTGCCTACCACAAAATTAGCAGCCTATGTAAATAACGGGCTGCTTGTCTGCAAGCTAGCTAGCTGTCTGATTATTTAGGCTAAATGTGGCAAACTGAACCTGGATTTATGAACATATTTATTCAATTCATAAAACTTGATGGTGATAATTTGTTATACATCTCAATCTCACCTTTTCCGACAACGTCAAGGCAGTCGTCTAACAAGACAACCGCGACAATCTCTTTGGACATGCAAGCTCAGGTGCCGGTCGCGTGCAGCGCTGCAGCTATGTAAACAGAGCCCCCTCCCCCTTCTGACTTTCACACTCGGTGCCCGAATGGAAGTGAATGAGTCTACTTTTATTTTATGAAAAATGTTTTGAGTGGCGATTTTTTTTGTTTTCATTTTCAAATCTAGGCCTAGGCCTACATGAAATTCTGTATCCATTGAAGGATTAATTATTTTTATTTTTTTTTTTTCCCTCGGAAGGGCAACATCAGTCGAGAAGGGCATATGGGCAGTTGCCCGGGCAACCTGAGCAACCCCCCTGTGCACGTCCCTGAGTAGTTGCACAACAACATCTAAAGCAGATACCGTTGTCTCTGAGGAAGGCTTTGCATACAGCGTGTTAGAGCATGTGGTTTCTTATGCAGAGGACACTGCTTGTTCACATCCTTTATTTTGTAGCCTGAACTGCCTTGCTGGTCCTTCTGTTGAGAGACTTCTGTCCTATGGGCAGAAATCGTAGAATGAGAATGGCGGAAAAGTTACTTGATGTTCCTTATATCTGGAGCCCTGTGCAATCCACTTCTCTTGGATGTTTTATGGCAGCTTATCCACAATAGGAGTAATACCACGTGCGGTATCCAGACAGCTCAAACCGGGCAGATTACCTTCAAAATTTGCAGATTCAAGATCCTGGAAGAGGTCGCTGAGCCATCTTAGCTTCACAAGGTCTTTATTGCTGACCTTTGGGAAGTTCTCCAGTCTGTCAAAGAGGGACTTTTCGATAACCTCTGGAGACCCGAAACACTCTTCTAAGTAGAGTTGGGCGATGTCTACCAAATTGGCATATGACGATGTATACAGTGAAACATCGCAATGGATGATGACATCGAGGGGTTGGAGGGGCTATTTCTATTTTTTGCACATTTGAGCCCATTGACAGCCCCTACTCACCCGGTCTTTCCTGATGTAATAATGGCGTTGACAAACATGGGCGCTAAAAAAGGTACCACTTTGCCCATCTGGCAGTACTTTGGGTTTTGGCCTTACGAAAGAGGACAGCCAAGAGACACTTCTGAAGTAGTGTGCAGGCTTTGTTCTTATGTAATCCACGCAAACGATGGACAGACGACGAATCTTCATGGCAACTGGCCCTACGAAAACAGCTAGCTGCAACCAACCAACCATATCTAGGGCTTTTGCAAAAAGTACAAAGTACAAGCGTGACAGTGAAAGATGGAAGCAGTATACTGATGCTGTAACTCACTACCTAACAAAAGAAATGGTTTCTTTTAATACAGTATTTAGTTGTTGTTTTTGTATAATTCATTTCGTTTGTGTAAGATCAATTCCTTTAAGATAATTGCATAATTTGTTTTGCATTTTTTGCACAGTAAAATCTTGAGTTATTATTGACTATGGCCTTTTTGGAGACTGTAGTTTGTGGTGCCGTTGAACTGTACTGCATTATACAGAGGTGTTTCTGTTATTTAGCCTATCCTCATTGATATAAATGCGGTGGACAAAAAAAATTGAAACACTTCTGAGTACAACACAATACAATTCATCAGCACCACAGACTGTATTAAAAATGACCATACAGTTGAATCAACACCTCTCTGAATCAAAAAATGAAAATTGTAACCTTCATGAAAGTAGAATTTATTACAAAACTGTTGTATGCAAAAGTTTGGGAACCCCTGTGCAAAATATGTATTTTGTTCATTTCTGAAGTGAAACAGACATTTAAAAATGAGAATTTCTTTAAATGTTTATGCACTGTTACTCTTCATTTCATAAACTTAAAAATAGGAAAAAACAGTAATTATGTCATTATGCGCTTTCGGATTTTCTATGGTTATGGTTATAGTTAGGTATTTGGCAGACGCTTTTGTCTGATTTTCTAGCAGCCAGTGGCACAGGAGACAGAAAGAGGGAAGAATGGATTCCACTACATAACAGCAAATTCTGGATGAGAATGTCATGCTGTCAATCAAAATTCAGGATTAGTGTTAATGCTTACATTTTATTCTTGAAATAACACAGAATATATTTTTTAATCTGAAAACACTTGAATGACACTTAACTTGACTGGTCTGACTCAGATAGGCCCTGTGCCTGCTGAGGTCCACATGTCTGGAAAATTTAATTTCACATCACCATTTGCGTAAATGTTGATCTTTTGGGGGTTGAAAAGTAATCCACGGGTTAACCCACTCAGTGCCATTGTCGACTAAAGTCGCCCAAACAATGAACGTTCTAGAGTGCCGAGGGTGACTTTAGTCGACATAAATGCATCAGCAACGAAAGATCAGTCATTTTATCCAATAAAAATACAGTTTTACTTTGTAATGGAATGAACTGATGAATCAATAATTTGTGCCAATAATTATATCATAGTGTGTGTTAATTATCAACATAAAATATGTAATTATAAATGAAAATTAGGAGCGTAGCATAGCTTCTTATGTAGATACAGACATGGGTTTTAACCGAACATAAAGCAAAAGCAAAGTGTAAGGGGCCCAATGTTTTTAGGACTGTGAGAAAGCCACTTTGTGTGTAAGATTATAATATTTACATGGGTGGTGTGGACAGAGCAGACCAACTCTGCGCCTACTATGAATATGGACACCGCAGTGTGAAGTGGTACCACCGGTTCTATCACCATGTGAAAGAAGTGGAATTAGTGAATGCTTATATTGTGTACCAGGAGTGTGGCAATGCATTGGATGCTGTGGATTTCAGGAAAAAAGTGGTGGAGGGGCTTTTGCAGAGAGGGAGGTCCAGGGATGTGCAGGTGCCATCACTTGACATGGCAGCAGTACCTGAACGTCTGGTGGGGTGACACTTCATGGGGCAGAACTCGGCATCTAAGCCAGACTGCAAAGTCTGCTCTTCTAGGAAGAGGACCAGTGATTGGAAGAATGGAAGGAAACAGACGTCTTTCTTCTGCAAAACCTGCCCAGACAAACCTGCCCTGTGGCCCACCACATGCTTTGAGCTGTACCACACCAAGATGGTCTACAAACAGTGATTGGTGAGTTTTTCACTTTTTCCAATTATTTTGGTTTGAAAGTTTGTAATGTTTTCTGTATTGGATGATGATATATTGAATAGTAAGGTAATCTCTGCAGTAAGAATGACATTTTCTTTGTCCATCCTCCCTCTTTAGATTGCTGTCCCTGGCTTCTCCAACTGTATGCTGGCCTATTCAATCACCTGCAAGGGAAAGCATGAAGTCTGCAGGCATACGCGTGTGCATCATACAGGCACATGCGTGCGCGTACACACACACACACACGCACTCTCATTCTCAATCTCTCTCTCTGTCTCTCACACACACACAAAATAGGTTGACTGGTGATGTTGTTGATGATGTTTATAATACCAAATTTTTCAATCAAATGTGTTTTTTTCAGCCATTATTGTAACAATAGTTTTTACAAATCTATACAAATGACCAGAGGATGGTTGTTGTTCATTTTTACAAATCTGTACAAGTGATGAGATGTTGTTTATTGTTCACTTTTACAAATTTACACAAATGGCCAGAAGCTATATCTATTGTTTGTTTTTACAAATCTATACATATGATCATAGGTCATATTTATTTTTAATTTTTACAATCTAATCTAATTTCTCGGATTTCCCAGTCCACTTACTCTGTGAGTATTAATTCCAGTTATTGTTCATTTTTCGACAAATCTATACAAACAATTATACAAACTGTAGATGTTTACATAAGTTATTTATGCACTACTGTATATTGCACTTACTCTTTCAATATATAACTACTGAATTTGCATTTATATGTACTTTTGTTTACTTGCAGTGTATTTATGTTATTTACGTTATTATGTTTACATTCATACCATTGTCACTTTTTATAACTGACAATTATCTGAATGTTCACTCCATGCTAACTTACTAGCACTTGGACAGTACTTATATTTTCTATCTGATAAGTTAATCATTCTGCCAGTGCTTTTTAAGCCATCTGTAATAAAAGAATAATACTTTCAAGCACAGTAAACAAATATTTGTAATGATTTGACTTATGTGTAGTCCCCTTCTTCATCCTGTTAGTCATTGTTCAAAATACCTTTTATAAATGAGATATCCTTTTTCAGCTATTTTACATCACATAATACTGGAATAATGTGGCTAGAATTGGAAGCACACGTCTCTTCATACATGTGCTTTTGCATATTGAAGTTGTTAGACTTTGCAAAAAGATAAATACATTGTTTTATCAGAAGTTGTCTTATTTCTAAGGTTCATTTTCTCAGAATGTTGGCGGCCATATTGGCTTGGCACTATAGGGGGTCAGTGTTCCAGAACCGTCTGGCAGTTATTGTGTTAAGAAATTGTACAAAAGAATAGTTTGACCACCTACCTTAGTTGCCACTGACTTGCCTCTTCCTGTGTCGCCCCATGGCCCAGAGGTCTAAATTGAAAATGTAATCAGTAAACTACACACTATAAGACGCAAAGATGAGATAAGATGCAATTACTGACTTAATTGACCTAAATGAACCCAGAGTTTTAAAAACTGAACGTAATTTCACATGAATGTTCCGCTAAATTAAGAACCAATGAATATACTCACTTCATTTGGGGTGCTCTGGGTTCAGCTATCAATTTTTGCAGCATTTCAGAAATATGGGGAATGGCTGGAAAAAAAATGAAAAACACTTTCAGAACTGTTTTTTAAATATACATGCACACACATTTCAGAGATCATCCTTATGGTGATTTATTACTGTATTTGTAATTTTTATAGATGTAATGCTTACTATTGTGGTGCCTATCCTCCGGGCTTGGGCCAGAGGGACCAAGGGCCTTCCTCCACACTTCGGTGCCTTCTGGAAATAAATAAGAGTTCTTACCGAGTCTGATGTAATTAAGCTTTTGGTTTATTTCATATGGTGATCAGTCATATACAGCAAACCAGGTTGGTCCGCAGAGCAACAGGTTACAATGCATTCGCAAGCATATCCTCAAGCATTCTGCCCTCCCCTCCTCCTGCATCCATCCTTTATGCCTTTTCTCACTCCTCCTATCTCAGACCCCAACTTCCAACTCCTCCCAGGCTCCTCCTTCAAGATCATCCCATCTTCCATTTGATACACCATTATTTAATTTTTAAACTGTTACATTTACCCCGCCTAGAAAATCCCATAAACACCATAGTCATCAATTGTATATTATTCTTAAACATAACACTTCTGAAATTTCCCATTAATTCCACTCCACAACTATATGATTTTTAAACATAATTAAATAATACAGAGTTCATTTTATTTTTAAGCATATATGCCTGGAATATCACCATTATTTCCAGGCCCACGTTTAAATAATAAAAAGGGTCAAATAACTCAATTAGCCAGACAGCGGTGCTGCAGACTGTAAGAAGGCACACAGATATCTATGTGCCATAAGCTACAAGGTTAGGCCTTAAAACAAAGGGTTAATGTAAGAACTAGGCCCCATCTGGACACGGCCCAGGAGATGGGCCAGAAGAACTAAACCCTGCAAAGGGGGGCCATTAGCTCAGCACTACTATGATGGGCAACTATGACAAATTGCAGTAAATCTACATACAGTTTGCAAGCATTTGTCAGTAGATGTCAGCTATGCCAATGCAGGCAATCAGCTGTTATTTTCTAGCTGTATAACCCATAAAAGAAAATATAAAACTAAAATGGGTTGCATATGTTAAAAGGGGCAAAAACAGGCTGACATGCTGTAGGGGCATGTCAAAGGGAGGAGATACAATAAGCGAAGGTGGCATGACTATGAGTCAGAGGAAAAAGATACAATAAGCGTAGACCGTAAACCAATAGGAGAAGAGAAGGGAGAGAAGATACAATAAGCGTAGACTATGAACCAATAGACGTGAAGGGAGAGAAGATACAATAAGCGTAGACTATGAACCAATAGGAGAAGAGAAGGGAGAGAAGATACAATAAGCGTAGACCATGAACCAATAGGAGAAGAGAAGGGAGAGAAGATACAATAAGCGTAGACTATGAACCAATAGACGTGAAGGGAGAGAAGATACAATAAGCGTAAACTATGAACCAATAGATGTGAAGGGAGAGAAGATACAATAAGCGTAGACTATGAACCAATAGACGTGAAGGGAGAGAAGATGCAATAAGTATAGACTATGAAACAATAGGAGAAGAGAAGGGAGAGAAGATACAATAAGCGTAGACTGTGAACCAATAGGAATAGAGAAGGGAGAGAAGATACAATAAGCGTAGACTAGGAACCAATAGAAGTGAAGGGAGAGAAGATACAATAAGCGTAAACTATGAACCAATAGGAGAGGCTGGCATGACTATGAAACAACAACATAGCGCACAAAGGTTCTGGGGTGACGTCCAAGGAGGGGCAATGCTGAAGGCAGTGTTCCTTCTTCAAGGTTGCATATCCTGACATCAACTGTCCTGCAATAGCTTTCAAATACTTATAACCTAGAATAACCCCTGGCCTTACCCAAACCCATAATCATACAGAATCACAACATATTAATAATAGTACTTAATGCTTTTCCAATAGCGGCACTTTAATCAATACTATCATTAAATGCTTATTAATTGTAGTGCTTATGTAGTAAATCAACAATATCATGTAATGCTTATTATTGTAGTACTTAATATAATGCCTTTCATTAATAACAGTGCTTTAGTGCATACTAGTGCTTTAGGTCTCACATTCTCCACCACACTATTTATGACCATGTCTTTTAGTCTGTAATTTTCTTTTCGAAGTCTGTCATTCTCCTGCTTTAATTCCTCTGCAGTTGCTCGAACTTCCTGGTCTCCCATAATTGATCCATGAAAGATTGGATCTAAAACACAAACAGACATTCATGTCATTAACACAACAGTACAGTTGGCACTGATAAAAGACTGCTAGCACACTAACTGGTGTCTTCTGACGATATAGTTGACCATGTAATGCTGTGAAAGTTTTTCTTACTTTTTGTGGGCTGGTCTGTCCCGGACCACAGAACTACATGGTGCATAGCCTGAGTGGCTAGTGGAACGACAGGTGTTTATATCTCCCTTACATGACCAAAATGAATTTGAAGGTGATACCAAAACTACTTGCCTATAGAAACCTCCTCAAAATATGGCAAATTGTTTCATGCTGTTGCTTTAAGCAATTATGTTATCAATACTTATTACCTGTTGAAACTTGTTGCTGTTGTTGATAACATTTTTTTATTTTTTTATTTTTTTAAGGATTTCAATCTCAGTGGCTTTATATATCTTCAAAATAACTCAGCTATAACATTCCCATCTTTATGTTCACGTGTGAAGAGTACATTACATGCAAAACAAGGATTACAAGTAACATTACCTTTCCAATTTATTGATCGTTGGAACTGCCACTGAGTTGACCTTGCGCGGAACTATACTGTAAACAATGTTGGTTGAATGACACATTACGTTACCTCACACAGTTTGCGGGAAAAAAATGAAGCGCCAAAGCCCAAAAATGAGTGGCAATGGCATTGCTTATAAAAGATATCTCCTCCACCCCGAAGAAAATATTCCGAGAAGAACTCTATGTAGATGGAGGTAAGCTATGACTAACGTTACCTGCTAAGTTGTTTGACCTGTTATACCCAACTCATTGCTGATGTTAACTAGGTATCCCTAGCAAATGAACATGATAGCTACACTATATGGACAAAAGTATTTGGACGCCTGACCATTACATTGTAATGACATTGTATTCAAATACATATACTTTATTATGGAGGTGGTCCCCCTTTTGCAGCTATAACAGCTTCCACTCTTCTTGGAAGGCTTTCCACAAAATTTTGGAGTGTTTCTGTGGGAATTTGTGCCCATTCATTCTGTAGAGCATTTATGAGGTCAGGCACTGATGTTGGACGAGAAGGCCTGGCTCGCAATCTCCGTTCCAGTTCATCCCAAAGGTGCTGGATGGGGTTGAGGTCAGGGCTCTGTGCGGGTCAGTCAAGTTCTTCCACACCAAACTCATCAAACCATGTCTTTATAGTCCTTGCTTTACACATGTTACGGCCCGGTCTAGGGTCAGACTGTAAAAGGGAAAAAAGGGGAGACCACAGTCGCAAACACTGGGAAACGTGTAACAGAATTTATTACACTAACATTTAAAGACAAAAAAAAACATATAACATAAATAAAGTGGGTAGCAGGGAACACAAACTCAGAAGTCGACAAGCCAAAATAACAAACAAAACACACTCTAACTAACGAGAGAAGGAAACTAACTGACCTAACAAAATAAATCTCAAAACAAAAGATACAGTAAAACTTCCCTTTCTCCCTTCCTAACGAAACCAACGTGAAAAAAGAGATGGAAAAGAAAATGGCATCGACTCCCTACTTCCCACACCCAACCGAAGTGTCACGAAGACCAAAAGCAATACTCACAAATACACATGGACGAGAACCTAAGCATACGCACAACGATGTACAACTAACAATCACAAAATACATAAACGACAAGTGGTCTCTTGTCCGGACGCCTCGGTGCGTGAGGTGCATGGGCATGCTTCCCGAAGGGGAGGGCAGTGTGACGGAGTTCTGTCACTATGGTTGAGTATGCACTCTGAGTGCCGTACCAATGAGCCTGGATCTTTGGCGTCGCGGTCAAAGTCGCATGATTGGTACCCTGTAGATCTGGGTTCAAGGCCAGGTGGGGTGGCTGCTCTTGCCCTTCGCTACAAATGGTGTTAGCAGTGGGATTGTGCCATAACTCTAGGAGGAAATGGTTCACAACAAGATGGCGCTGCTGTGTTTGGTCACCATCACTGTAGTCTGACTGTGCATTTATTTGATTTTTGTCATAGTTTTTGCAATTTCTTATGCGCCTTTTACAGCACTGATTACTTACGATCGGGATACCCTTCCCAACATTGGATTAAGTTTTACCCACCTGGCAATTCAGTTTGGATACCCCTATGTGTCCTGAGGAGATCCTCAGGAATGCTGGCCAAAACAACAACAATGGAGGCACGTCTCCGAGGAAGCATAGAAAAAAACACAGGGGGAAGCAAGCGCAAGCACTGCTGAGATATGACTCACTTCCTGTTTTGGCATCTCTTACCATCAGATTTCATTTGATGACTGTGGCTATATCAGTTGACCCATCACAATTCTTTTGACAACTTTTGGTCAGAACCCTCCCTTGATGAGTCATGCCAGATTTGATGGTTATACGGTCAACGGTCTAGGACTAGTTCGCAAAAGTAGGTTTTTCGAAAAATTCAAAATATTATTATTTTTTTGAAAATCCAATACAATCCAATACAGTGAGTCTGTTCAATTCATGGTGACCCAGGGATTCAGGTGAAATAAGGATCACAACTTTAGGACAAACAGTTCAAAAGTTATAAGCAAAAATGTACTCTGAAATTTGACCTGTAGGTGGTGCTACAGGGAATGATGGATTTACCCCAAATCTGGTGCCTGGATACCTTGGACTGTGCTCTATCAGGGTGCCAGATACCCAATATTCTATACCAAGTTTACCAAAGTTAAAGTAATAAAGTATACCAAGTTTGGCATGACTCCAACCAAGCATTGCTGACATATGGCTCACTTCCTGTTTTGGTGTCTTCACCATGGAATTTCATTGGATGACAGCGGCCATAGTGTTTGTCCTAGCAAAATTCTATGAATAATTTTTGGTCAGAACCCTCTGTAAATGATACTTACCAAATTTGGCGGTGATAGGGTCAACAATAAAGGGACTAGTTTGCAAAACTAGGTTTTTTGAAAAATCCAAAAGGACGGAAAATCCAATATGGCGGACTTTAACACCAATGGATGCATTTGAATTGAGATGACCCAAGGATTCAAGGGGGAAAAGATCACAACCCTAGGACAAATGGTTCTAAAGTTATAAGCAAAAATGTACCTTGAAATTTGGCCTGTTGTTGACGCTACAGAGATGGATGCATTGACCCCACATTTCAGGCCTGGATACTTTGGACTGTCCTCTGTCAATGTGCCAGATTTCATCAAAATCCACCAAGGGGTTCTATGGGCTGCCATAGACTCACATGGCAGAAAGTATAATAATAAAAAAAAAAAAAAAAAAAATTACAATCCTTCGGTGCTTGGCCCCTAATGACATTATCAGCCACTAGGTGGCACCAAGAACACATTTGTAGGCTTGACATCACTTTCCGGCCTAAAGGTGTGAATAGATTTATGATTTATGCAGTGTTATATTTATTGATATGAATGGGAAAATGGTGGCCATCTACTTCATATGATGTTATATGTAGTGTGTACAGGTGCTGACAGTAAAAGTGTACAGATGCTGTATGCAAAAGTGATAGTATGAGGCACCATTGTTAAGCTTATTTAAAGGTGGTGTTATGAGAGATAGTTAGTGGACTAATACTCCTGTGTGTGTTTACGTGTGCGTTTGTGTGTGTGTGTGTGGCATTTTCAGGAGTCCCTGCAGCAGAAGCGGAGGCAGCTCTGCGGCCAGCAGGAGGATGCCCGGGAGCTGAAGGAGAACGTGGACCATTGAGAGCACGTGGTACTGGACATCCTAGGCGGGTACCTGAGCGAGTGACAGCTGTGCAAGTACCAGCAATTTGTGCGCATGAAGCCTGCTCTGCTCATCCGACAGCGACTCCTGGATGAACTCATAAAGCAGGGGGAAGAGCAACTGCACTGGCTGGCCAAAAACCTCCCACCCAAGTACCGCCCCCATATGAAGGGCCCCTTCTCCAAAACAAGCCCCTCCTCCATCCCCTCTACCATTCCTTGCTCCACAGCTGTCACCTCGCCATTGGACCCATTGGACAAGCATGCTTTTTCTAAAATGGTGATATTTGTTATTCTGATGGATGATGAATGTCGCTGTGTTATTGCTCTTAATAGGACACATTGATAGCTGGCTGTATGGCAAGTGCCTTAACCTCATTTTACCTGCATTAGTCTTGGTTGTCAGCAGGTTTGATATTCTTCCATGCATAAAAAAAGCAGCGCTCATCCTGAAGAGGTGGTTTACAGGTTTCTTATTGTAGATTTACAGGACTAAGTGTGATTTGGTGGCAAACATCAGTCAAACATTGTACAAATTTTTTAGGCAACATATTTTGCATTGTTTGTGAATATACAGGCCTGGTTGTTCTGCAACCTGCTGGAAAAAAATTGATACTGCTTCTCAGTGCAGTAACATCTCTTCACTAATTGGTTATGTGCCCATATTTGAATGGAAGACCATCACATGAAAGATAATCCCCCTAGCATCTTAGGCATGATTTCTGTAATCATTCTTAACAGCAAGAGTGAGCAGCAGACAGTTGTATTTGGAAGAGTCAGTCATTGTTCTGATTGGCCTCTCAGCACTGTGTCCTGTTATTTCTTTGTCATATGTCTTGAAAATCTACACAGATTAGAGAAGAAAACAACCAGTTCATTTCACACCTGTATTCTAGAAAAAAGTGTCTCGCTTGGCTGTTTTTGCTTCATGTATTTTTTTTCAATCTAGTGTTATTGCCTGATGATTATCACATTATATATTTTATGTGTAAAATGTTATAAATACTGTATGCTAAACTTTTTTCATTTCTAACATTTATGTTGGAGCCAAAGCACTTTAGACATGTGTGTGATAATTGTATATCTAAGTGTTGTTGGTGATATTATGTATAGAGTTTATAGGGAACAGTAGCATTATCATAAACAGTAAAGGGTGTATTAGTTATTGTTAATACATAATATTCATATAGACGACTCAGGTAAAAGCTGTATCGTTAATGTACAATTGATATCCTTAGGATGCCTTTCTTTACATTTAGATTTATGCTTGTAACATTTTTTGAATACTGTAACTTTAAGACAGCTTGGCTTGGCGCTTATACATTCATTGAGTTTGGCTTTAAGGAGGAATTTGGGGATTTTTCGACTGCAGAGCAACAGTTTTCTTACCGTAGTCGCATTTCGTATTAGGAACAACTTAGCCTTAGCCTTGTCTTGTTAGAGAAGTTATGTTTCGACATTCTGTGACATGCATAGTTTGGAATAAACACCTTTATTTTATCTCTTTCACATGGAGTCGTGTTGAAGTTTTTCCTGCGACGAGTACATACACATGAGTTAAGGAGTTGCTTCAACTACCTCAGAAACAACCGTCAGCCCCACATAATTTAGGTTAAATACAATTGTTTATTATATTGAAGAAAAAACTCTTGTTGCAACAATGAGATATGTCAAGATATGTGTTTCTCTGTGAGAATGTGTTGTCTTTCTGGGTAGCCAAAGGAATGTGAAGAATTCCTAGAGGGCCCCCCGAATTCCAGAGATTTGTTTGCCCTAAAAAGAACACCAGCCCCTTATTGGCCATGCTCATTGTGTGTAGAATTTAATATCAGAATATTCAATGGCTTGTGCCAGGAAGGTTCTACCTGTCAGCCATTCCACAACGTATCAATGGCGCAATATATGACATTGTAGCGCAGATCTAATTGTAACTAGAGCCACAGTGTGCTGTACTGTATGATGTGGAATGAATCCTGAATTTATGAACTAGTCGTAATGAACCGGCCAATTAATATTTGACAATTTCATGTTTTACTTAGAGCATCTTTTATACATAAAAAAAAAATCATTATCTCAATCCCAGTCAAATACATTATTTAAAGGGCATGCATATTTCCACATTAATTGTTTTACGAATTAATGGCAAGTGGTGTTGCCGATATTTTACTCCATTGCTTCACAAAGGCATATGTTCCCAACAGCTTTTATGACAGCTGTTGACTTGTGTAACCAATAATAATGGTTGAAAATGTCTTTTATATATTCATGTCTGAAGGAAAAATCATATAATAATGAAAAACATTGGTATATTAAATATATCTATTTTTAAAGGGAGACTTCAACAACTTGTTTTTTTCTCATGTAATACAAAGGTCGGGGGAGGGGGGGGGCATGTGTGTAATGTCACTTACATAATGCTTTGTCCCTCATAATCCCATATTTACACAAGCTAGCCTTCTTAATATTATTTCTAAAGACATTATCCAGTGCTTGGCCTAGTGTATACATATCATAGCTGCAGAATGCCTTTGTTTAGCTGCATAGATCAGCCTACTGAATCCTATAAGCAGCACTTTGCTGTATCAGTCACAGAACACTGACAAGGAAACTGCTTTGCAGTGTCACTTTACCCAATTTCTCCATCTTTTCTAGTTATCTAGCTATCTACAATATTTCTAATATCCTCAATATCAATGTGACAGGTTTTCATCAAGGCTTTATGAGACCTACTTCAGGCAAGCACAGCCACTAGTGTTTATTTTACCGAGACAACTTCCCAAAATTTGGGTCGCAACATACTGGTGGATTGTGATAGAGGTGAGTCACAAGCACATAGTTTATACTTTCATATTCACATGAAAGATGTGGCAATACAAGTGGTCTTTTGATTTTTTTTAAAAAAAGTGGACAAAACATTTTGTATGATGCTTAAGGGAAATAACTTGTCCATTCATTCTAATGGTTGGTCGGTTCATAAGGTGGATGGTCTTGATGTCATGACGTAGACCTCAGCAAGGCTGAAAAAGGAAGTACTGAGACTGTTGAAAGGAATTAGTTTAGTAGCATTGGAACTCACTACTACCCTACTACTAATTGTCTATGTGAATATGAAAGTTTGTTGTTACCTTGCCATCCATATATACGGTGGTTCAACAACAACAAGAAAAACAATATCTGCAGCTTAACATGAAGTTTAGCAGCTTTCATACTCCTTTTGTAAAATACAAAGAGGTGTTGTTTTGCCTGCTCAGACAAATGAAGTGGCTGTATGTTCGGAATAATTTCACAAGGTACACTGCTACAGCATTAATCAGGTTCAACAGAGTGTTCCTGTTGAGGTATTATCCTTAATTACTACAGAAAGCCAGTTTGCCAGGTGAATGGTTTAGTCTGATGTGGACTAGTTTATATGAAATGCTACTGTGAAATCTAGCTTTATAATAACCATGCATGCCATGTAATGTTATTATTGTGTATTTATTGCATAATGTTAGTGTATTTTTGGACATTGGAATTTAACAGTTGTGTATCCCTCAGTGGGCAGGCAGGTCAATTGTTAATTGTAATTGTAATTATTATTGTAAAAAGAATACTTAAGAATACTTAAATATCTGCTGCATGATATTGATGTTGGAAAACCAAAATTCAAATGCAAATATACTTGTTCACTGCTTAGAGGATGGTGGATTAATGTGATGCTTATGGTGGATTTGGCACCATAACACATGCTCCCAATATTGTACACTGCATTTAACAGTACAATTAAATGCAGAGAATGCGTTTCAGTGACCTTATCCAGTTGGAGAGAGGAACATTTGCTATCTCATACTGTAGCTGATGACATGTTTAACTATAGTAAATCCATTATGCTGATTTTAAAAAAACAAAACAGATTTAGTACTTTTGAAGCCTGGGAACAGGCACCTTCATTAACTTTTTTTTATTTCATACCGTATTTGCTTGGCAAAATTCCTTTTTCATGAGGAATAAATAACGTGTTAAGTATGATTTTATTCACAATCATTGACGGCTGGATCAAAGTAATATTGAACACATTCAAAAAATACTAGAACCAAACCGCAATTTAAGTTACTCTTATCTTCCTTCATCACAGAATTCTGTGCTCACTTAATGAAGACCACATATGCATTCTTTGTTCCAAAACAAATGCAACCATGTACATTCTAGGAAATCATCCTGCACTGAAAACAGAGACAAAGTGTTTAACACACAGCGTCATACAAAATATATATGAATAGCCCTTACAGATACATATTAACATGTAAATTCTACGTTTGGATCCACTTTCCCAGCATAATCCTCCTTGACCCTCCCCCCCCCCCCCCCCCCCCCCCCTGGCTGCAGCCCTGAAGAACAAAAGGACACGTTCTCTCTGACATGCTTCATCAGGTTCCACTCCTCTGCTCTCGGTGCAAGCCTGCAAAGTGAACAACAGGGCATTCATCCCCAGGGTGAGCCTGACACAGTGGCAATGCCAGGTCATGGATCTCCGCCAGCCTGCAAGAGAGGCGGGATGAGGATCACCCACTGCTGGCTCTGCTGTACCCAGCACCCACGTCACTCTCACACCTTTTCTGAATTTTGGAATCCATAGGGCGGTTTAAATAGCTGATTTTCAGACAGTATAGCTGTTAGTTCATCTCTATTTATTTGTGAAAATTCACAATGCCAAAATATTCCAGAAACAATTTTAGAGGAAACCTAAGGCAAATGATCATTTTAATACTGTAGTTTTTCACCATATAAAGTGCTCCTTTTTAAGATAAGAAAAACGTCCTTTTAGGAGCAACCCTGTGGTGTTGGCATGCTCTGGCACAAGGCAGTTCATTTACCAGCTACTCTTTAGATAATGATTTCCTTTATCAAACAGGAAGTGGTGTGGACATGAAGGCTGTGGTTTGTGTGTAAACTATTGTATGTCCTTCATATTCCATTTAGCATTAAAAAAAATACTGAAACCAACTACATGACAATGCAATCACTGCAGCACCTTGTCTTCTATCCTTAATCAGACACTACAACATCAGCTCTATTCTCACAACAAATATCAGACATAAATACAGTGCAAATAGAGAGGAACATATTTATCTACCTGGAGTGAGAGCTTCACCCAAGATGTATTGCACTTGCACATCATTTGGCACAGGTGAGAGGGCTAAATAATATAAAACCTCTGTGAGGTCTACTGACTTCAAAATACAAATGAATCCAGTTATGTTAATGTGGTTTAAGTAGCTTGTTTCTTTGAAAAACATCGTTTCACACAAAAATTTATCTTAAGTGAATTTATGTAAAATATGATAAAATTCTTTTGTATGGTCATTCAGAATGTAAGCAGGAACAAATATTGCCCTCTTCATTACAAAATTTGTTTGTGAAGGAATTTTAAAATGTTTATTTTCTGCAACCCTATCTAAGAAAACCTGTTTGTTTTAAAACCTGTCTTTTCTGCAACTTTGAACTGGATTTTTCCACTTCTTCAGGCACCACTGATTTCCACAAACCTGTTTTGCACATTTCTGGGATGTTTTTGGCTTCCACTGCAATGATACACATTCTTTATAGATTTCCTGTCGGTTCAGTGCTTGAGGAAGGCTGTAATAGACATTCGCCTCTTCTCTGCAGGAGGAATAATGGCTGCCCGTGCTGGCAGCCTCTCTGAGGCACACTGCCGTAGTGTACCGTCTGCCTCCTTCCACTGGGGGGCGCCAAGCAGCTCCAGAAGGTCTCGGGGACCACTCTTGTCAAGGTATTGCCACGGCTTCTTGCCACTGCTGTCTCTTATGTCCACATTGGCTTTATACTTGTGCACTAGGAGACAGATCAGCGTCTTGTGGCTGTGCATGGCAGCTAGGTGTAAGGGCGTGTACCCGCAGGTTGTCTTGACATTGACGTCCAGCGTCATCCCGGCCTTGTTGACCCCATACCACAGCGTGTTGAGCACACGGTGGTCGCCATGCTTGGCAATCCAGTGCAGCACTGTATACCCAGAGATGAAATCTCTCTTATCCAAGAGACTTGGCTCCTCGCGAAACAGAGCGTATATGTTTGTCCATGTGCCAGCAGCTGCCTTCACCATCCAAGCATGCTCTTTGGAATCCAGTGGCAGTGATGAGCCTTGATGGAAATGGGGACTGTCATTAGCAGACTGGACACTGCCCCTGGGGGCATCTAGTGGGGCACATTTTCTGTCAATTTTTGTCCACGAGGGTGAGGAGTAAGAGGGGTTCATGCTCAAAGATGAGGACAGCAGGTAGAGCCGGCTTTGCCTTGCTGAAACTTCATCTTTGTGGAGGGGCTGATCTAGCTCTGCTCCCAGGCTGCGGTACATCAAGTTCTGGAGCTTGCTGCCGGTTGTCCAGGCTCTGGAATGAAAGAGAATCGGGGTCCCATCTTCCGGAGCTGAATTCACTATATTGGAGTTATGGCTGCCGAGGTTAGTGATGGAGGTGCAGCAGTCTGTCATTTTCCTCTCAGGGTATTGCAACCTGGAAAACAGCTTGGTCTCCTCTGCATGGTGAAGCATCTCGTACTCTTTGGACCCCTTGTCATCTGAGTGCCTCCCGTAAGTGACCAAGTCATTGTTAGCCTCTTCTGCTCTAGGTGAGCGGCACGGCCAGTCAGTGTACTCAGAGGAAAGTAAGAGTAGACTATCATGGCAACCAGAGGGGCCCAAATGATGGCTAGCAACATAGCCAGCAGAAGTTCCGGGTCTCTCTGGAGAAGGGCTACGGTGGGGAGGAAGTGTGTTTGATCTTACAGCTCCTCTGTCCTCCTGGAGAAGGAATCTGATAGTGCTTACAGGTTCACCTGACATCTGACTGCCATTGCTGCTTGGTTTTGCATTATAATCAAAGAGAGTATCTTGAACCCCTGATAAACCTGACTCAGAGCAAAGTGAGCTAGACATACTTGATACTTTTCTTGGTGGTGTATACAAAGTCAAAAGCTCATATTCTGTCTCAACAGCTCTCCACTCATGGCTGAGTCCATGCAATTTTCTCTCTTTTAAATCCTTAGGCAAGGAGACTTTACTGTCACTGCACATGTATGCAGGTGGTGGGCAGAACGAGCTCACGGTGTGCGGTTGGCTGGACTCGTCGAGTTTCGCAGTAGACATACTTTCGTTCGCGCAATGTCTCACAGCCAGTGGCTGTGATGTGTTGGGCGTATCACACGCATCGCTACAGTGCCGTGGTTGCCCATAACTTGCGCACTTTTCATTGAACGACTTAAAATCAGAATTTAATGGCAATGATTTCACAGTACTGACGGAGTTACTTAAAGCACCCGTGGGGGTAGTCTGTTCCGGAGACCTGGCTGGTTTAGAGTTTGCGAAGCGCAAAATCTCTGAATTGCTAACAGTTCCATCAAAAGACAAGCTTTCGGTGTTTTTGTCTGGACTGAAATGTTCGAGCAGATTTTCATTATGTCGTTTTGACTTAACATTGAGTGGAATAAATGTCTGACCTGTATGAATTCTGTCTGAGTCCTGTCCCGTAGAGATTTCCATTGGTTTCGTCTTTTTAGACTGTGTGTCAGAGGAGGGGACAGAGACATCTCCAACTTGCCCCTTGTATCTTTTTCTCAGCACAACGAATGCTACTCCACAGTCTTGCTTCACCACAGCCACGGAGTTCACAAAAACTTTAAACAGTTCTCTGTTCTGTGTCCTGTTTTCTTCGTCACGGAGAAATTTCTTGAAGTGGGTTAAAAGATCCACATTTTTCACCCGACCACCGTTTCTGCAAAGGAAGTTCAACACCGCGTCTCGACTTAATTCGGTTGCCATCCCTCACGACCGAATGTCAGTATTCGTAAATTTGCTATTCCCTACAGTTCTGGTTAACTGCATATCAAGGCTTCAACTCGAGAATGTAACTCCTCCCTCTGGTTCCGGCTAGCCCCACCTGCTTCTGCATACCTGACCGATGATTGATACATGGGGATTAAAACTGAGGTTGTGTGGTACATTTGGGTAAAATTGACCAAGTTGCAGACTTTTCTTACATAGACGCCTTCGCGCGTTTCAGAGAAAGGTAATATAAGACAGGTACCTAGCATTAAAGTGTACTAAAATGGCCTTATTTTCTTTATTTCAAGATGATAGCTTTTATACGAACATAAAATTGAGCACATAGTCTTCTTCCCAATAAAGGGCAGTCCTACCTCTGAGGAGTTGGTTTTGTCTTTTTGATATCACTACCTAATTACAAAATCAACTATCTGACGTTTAATTTTATTGACATTTTAATAAATTTCTGGAAATGTTTCCAGGCTCCCAAGATTCAAATAAGGGTGATCAGAGGTAGACTTATTTTTTATGTGTCACACAGAAAGCATGTGATTTTCTGCTCAGTGATTAGAGACTGCAAGGGATTTGTGTGGGCAAGGGAACTAATTTAACATCCAATGAATGGCAATGCTCCATGGCAAAGACAAAGGGCCAGGAGAGATTAGGGTTAATTTTTCATCCTTCTTTTCCCAAAGAGTCCCACAGAGCTTTAACAGACATCAACGGTATGTCCAAAACAAAAATCCATTTGTCTTGGTCATATGATCATAGCATGAATGAAAGAAAAAAAAAATCAAGTTAGTTATGCACAGGCCCTTATAAGTGGTCATGTATTTTGGATTGAACCTTAATCCAGGTTGGACATTAATTTTTTACTGATCTCCTCACATGGCCAGACCAAAACACAATTCAATATTTCCATCTCCAATCAATCACCCTCAGAATGAAGCACTTCATGAAGCATTTCATGAAGCAATTTCATAGTAAAGGTGGTAGCATCTTACAAGCATATTGTTTACCATAGGTTTCAACACATTTTACTCAAATAAGTAGTACATACACTAATCAATGAGAACGTTCTTCATAGAAACAAGAGGCAGAAACTGAGACTAAGACTACTAACATGGTTCCAAGTGCTACTGACCCTTTATAATCTAATGGTAAAAGGAAGCTAGTATCACTAGGTAAGTGGGTAAGGATAACTGCCATTACTGGGGATGCTTAGACACTGTCAAACAATATTATTACTATGCCAGGCAATGCTTTATCTTTCCTAAGGCACAACAGGCTGCACAACAGACTATATAACAGCTGTATACATATAGCTGAAGGAAGCAGGACAGATGCAGGTTTTCACACCCAAGAATGGCATATATTACAATTACATAATATTATGAGACTGTATATCCTACATTATGTAGAAACACATTTTAACAGTGACCTGTACAATGTGAATCATAATTTCTGGCCATCCAGAGGCTATTCCTCCCTTTTGTGGGATTTGTAACAGAGCATCAGTGATATCATTGCCCAAACTCATAATTTCCCCTCTGATTGCTCCCCTAGTAATAGACTGAACAGCTTGTGCAGTAACTGTAGAATCGCTCATCATTCAGACTTGTCCTAAGCCTAGAAGTCTGATCATACTTTTCTCTTCACACAATTCTTAAAAGGGTCAGTATGAGTATGATAGCCTAATGCAAGTTAACATGACTTTTATGGATCAACATCCCAGTACCATACAATATGCAGACTTTGAGTTAAAACTGTATACTGTTTTAGTATAAGTGTTTCTCTTATGGACAATTGTTAGTTAATATGTTTTTACAGTTTTATGCTAGTATCTTGTCGTATCCCTAACCTATTTATTGCTTTTTGATTGTTCTAACCTCTGTTACTTGAAGTTTCTGTGATATACAGGTCTATTCATTCTGTTATGTTGTTAGCCTTGTACCCTTGCCTTGCTCTGGATAAGCACATCTGCCAAATAATAACAGTAACAATATTTTGCAATCAGCATGAAATAAAAAAATAACCCACAACATGCAGAGTTGAGAAACCTCCCTAAACGTAGTTAAGTCACACCCCTCTTCACCTCACTTCACTGGCTTCCTGTTATTTCTCACATCAAGATCAAAACCTTGGTGCTGGCATACAGGACAGTGAATGGGACAGCCCCCTTAGACCTATAATCGATCTTCAAACCATATGTACTGCCCAGATCACAACGCTCTGCAACCATGGGTCAACTGACCGTCCTATCCCAGCGGGGTCACTCCTCTCAGACACAATGCTTGCCTGTACTTGTCCCTCAGTGGTGGAATGAATTATCCATGGGGGTCAGAACAGTGAAATTACTGGCCAGTTTCTGACACAGCTTGAAAACCCACTTCTTCTGACTGCATTTCGGTTCCACCTCAATCCCCACCCCCCTAACACCTGCAAATTGTATTACTTGCTGTTCATTTTTTGCAACGTGTTTTGGATTTTGTGACTAAGTGACTGATGTATGGTAGTGTGTGTACTTGGCTTCTCTTAGTTTCTAGGCTGTCTGGTCAGGTTGCACAAGTTAACTTGTAGTAGGATAGGAGTGTTTGCTAAATTAATGTAATGTAATGTAACATTAGCACAACAAATTTAAAAAAAATCACACAACAATGTGTGGAATATGTTTTAGGAACAATGGCAGAGAAGGGTAACACAAATTCTCATTAACACAAGTTGGATACCAGTTGAAAAACTTAACATCTGAGAGGGAAGCAAAGTCAGAGCCCCTTTCACACATGCACTGGACGCCGGAACGTATCCAGTCCTTACCCGGAGGATTGTGAAAACGCAAATGTCCGAAACAGTCGGACCGGACATGTGACGGACTTCGTTCTGCCAGCTCCCTAGTACAAAGTCTCATGTCAGAGTGAGCCCATGTGTGAATAGGAAAAATACAAACATCTGCCTCCTACTCTTTTCTGCGTGCCTGTGAATTGCTTTCCACTCTTTCGTTGACATTGCGGATACGTTCAAATACATGCTAATTTGAGTCCAATCATCATTAAAGAGATAGTTAGCTATAGCTATACTGCCAAAACTTGTCTCTTACGTTGGTTGGTGATTAATAACGTTGGTTAGTAGTTTATTATCTGATTAGTAGCTAGCTAAGTAATAGTGATATGTATAGTGAGGTACGTGAACTGGTGACCTAACATTACATAGCGAACAACAAAAACTTACCTTCTTGTTATAATAAATGTATAATTAATAATAAATTATGTGTACCGGTAGCACCATTTGGATGCCTACGTCTGATTTTTTTATAGGCTACCCAAAAGTACAACAGCTATATTCGCCTTCTCCTCCTCTGTGCCACATTATGTACCCGTCCCACCGAAAGGTAAGACAGAAAAGAAAAAAAACTGAAAATACTTCAACTCGCGAATACTTTAGGTGATCTCGTCAATATTTTTCACTCGTGAGAATGCAAGTGGCGTCTAACTGGAAAATACCACGAGGAAATCTGGACGTTTCTAAACTCGCAATAATTTCAAGCGACAATGCAACATACTACAAATGTAATTATTAATGGTCGCATACTGGGTACTACACTGAAAAATAGCATGCAGTGTACAGTATATACTTGTGTAGTACGCAGTACACGGTATGCAGTACGCGGTTTCGAATACAGCCACTGCGATTTCTGCGGCTACTTTTTGCGTCATGTCCTGCCTCCTGCACGCTCTACCCAGGCGCCGCCCCTCATCTAAACCAAACCGGAGTACTGCCTGTAGGTGAGAACGCGTCTGTCACGGACAATCTCCTGTTGTGGGCTACATGTGTGAAAGGGCAATTCCGGCCAATTTCCGGACCTGATTCTCCACACTTTGTCCGGAGTTCATATGTGAAAACGGCTCAGGTGGTAAGACAGAGGGACAATATCATCCTACAGCATCACAACCTGGTCCCGTTTACTGCATGGCTGTAAGCCAATTGTGTCTCCTAAAAGCATGAATAGCTCAACAAGGCAGGGACTGCAGACGGTGCAAAACATTCCAGCCTTTGTCCTATGTGTCTGTGTTAGATGAATAATCTTTCAATGAGAAATATTTTCACATGACATGAGAAATTTATGTATTTATTTTCCATGAGAGCCGGGTAGTTAGGACATCATTTTGATGCTGCAGGGTGCTGGGGGCCAGGGTCTAAGTGGAGCTCTGCAGCATGTGTTTGGTCTACAAGTCACAGTCTAGTGATCATTAATGGATTAATGCCCAGGACTCACCCAAACTGGGGATCTACTGGGGATACACTGCTGCATTGAAATGAAATGGAACAGGGACTAAAGTACCCTTTCACTAAATCATCATGATCCATTTCCGCCAAAATTCAGATTGTGTTTAAACAGATCTTAAATTCTGTTTTATGGAATGACACAACAATGACATCACCATAGCTATAGTGAAAGTCCTAATAAGGATGAAGTCCAGTGGTTCTGCCAGTATATAGTACAGTACACTTCTGTGTTCAGTTATACATTTCTTCAAATATAGAACAAACATAAATGTTCCATCTTTATAAAATATGAACATGAACAGAGTAACAATATAGGCTGGTAAACCACCTGATGTCTTTATTCTTTGGTTTAGGCAGCATGAGAAATGACATTTAGTACAGCAGACTGGAGCAACATGCTGTACACATGACTAGCTCTTCACGGTTCAGTTGAATGGGTCAGATTTTCTCATAGTTGGAGGTACATGGATGCAAGAAAAAGAAATCAATATGGTACCCTGTACTCTAGGCCATTTTTACAAGTTACCATCTGACTAAGTAGTGATACCCTTTTGGTGCAAATGAAGGAAACATGCTCATGAATCCAGTGCACTTGACTGGAACAGATGGCTCTGCTCACTCAAAGTGTGGACTGGCAGAGATCATCATTATGAAATACAAATAAACTAAAGTAAAATAATAATAAATACATAAATAAAAAAAATACAAATTGAAATACATTCATTTGAGAAAAACATGTAAATGTTGTAAATAAATACATTTTAAAATAAACATACATCCATATTTTGTGTCAACATTTACTAATAGAATTTATCTATTTCTGTTAAATTTATTTTTGTCCACATATATTCATAGACAGTTGTTTACAAACGAGAGAGAGTGAGAGAGAGAGAGAGAGAGAGAAACACACAAACATGCATCAGGCAAGCCAATCCTGATCAAAGTATTGCATTTTTCTGCAGCCAATAAACGATGAGATTTTTGGGCGGATTTTTTGAACATACAAAACAAAATGGGATTTTAAATGTAGTGATTCGCCTCGTCAAGAGTAACATGCACTGTCATGGTAACAAATAGGTATTTATGAAAAATTTAGATGAGTTAAATAAATATATTGTTGTCAGGTACGAAAATGTATGATGTGAATACGTGAATCAAAAATAACAGTACATAAAAAACAATATTGTTTCTGATAGGAACTATATAACTTCTGGCTGGTACTTTTCTCATCTACCCTCGATCCTTCCGCCAGATATGACGTATCTCCCTGGGCGTGGAAATGGTCAACATCAACAAGAAGAAATTACAAGGGAACACAGCCAATAATTTGGGTGACTGGAAAAAGAAATGGATTTTTTAAAAAAGTGAGCCAGTTATTGGAATAAAAAATTGTCGAAATGGATGCCTGAGGAAATAATTATTTTACACAAATAAAATTTATTCTATTTTTGTCATCAAGTTTTCTCTGGAGAAAAGATTTTTTTCTGAAAAGGGTAAGCCTAGCTACAGAAAATGCTTATAGAAATGATGTAGCACGGTACAATGATAGCATGCTGTTTTTAGAGCTGTTTATGTTGGAGATGTGTTGGATAGATTGCATTTTTACATTACGTTGTAGCTAGCTAGCTAGCTGGGTCACATTAATTTTCGATTTCACAGTTTCGTTCATTTCATCTACCTAACACGAGCAACGTCACTGGACTACAGTGATAGCTATCTTGTGTTAGCGACATAAAGTAAAATGGGTGATATTAGACCTTGATTTCTAGTCAGCTAACTTCCTAGCTAGTGAGAGAACTAGGAGTAGCTAGGTATTGTTGGTTCTCTTTGCTTGCTAGGACAGCTTTTGTGTAGGATCTGTGGTTGCGTTAGTGCTAGCAAGATAACCAAGGGCAGCAAGAAGCGAGTTTGCTCATATTAAGCCAAGATGGAACTGAAATCACACTCTAACATTACATTTCTGCAGATGTTGCAATAACCAGTTGTATAAAATAACCAAGTTATTTAGGTTTCCCAGCTCTAGCTAGTTTAATGCTTTAAACGTGTAGCTACATCACGTTGCGATTGGGACATACTGGTTCAAGTTAGCTAGCCTTTAAACTAGATTAACATCAGCTGTTTAGTTTAGGTTAACCAACAAGCAATTTGGCTTTTCCACACTGTAAACATAACTGGAATTGCATGCCTGTTGGCTGGCTACTTTCAATTGTTGCTAGCCTAGCGTTTTAACAGATACTCTTAGTGTAACCCCTCCCCTGCACTAACGTTAGCCAGCTTATTTTATTTGATTCTCGATGAGCGCTTTTTGTCATTACGACAAGAATCCAACAATTTGACGTTAGCTAGCCCATATTGCTTTTCTGCGCATTGCTTGATATCTAGGGATTGGTGTTCACTACACTGTGTGATCGGAGGGCCAAGCTTGTCATGTCTGTCTGTATGTGCTTAGGGGAAGATGAAGGGTTTCCTAAATCAAGAAAAAGACAAGGAAGCCTTCAGATTGATGAAGGAACTGAAAGCAAACCTTGAACAAGAGACGATCTATCTGCCCAGGGAAACGGGGCTGAATCTGATCGAGTCAACTCTGGAGGTACATACCCAGTTATCTTGTGCTGCTGGGACATTTCCCCTATAGCTATTGTTTTTGCTCAGCTAATTAGTAGTCGCGCATAGATATATTTTGTTCACGAATGAAAGATTTAAGACCCTTCTGGTTCTGCACCCATTCGTCTGGGCTAGATGCAGCAAGTAAAGGTAGGGAACGAGGAAAACAGTGTCCTTATTTTGACATTTATTTTCAGAACAACAACCGAATCTCAGCAAAATGTAGGGATGCCAAAGTTGAAGATCTCTGGAGCCTGACTAATTTCTTTGGATACAGCACTCAGACCTTTGTCCAAGCTGTGAATCTGCTGGATAGGTTCTTAGCAATGATGAAGGTGAGAGGCTCTATTATTTTTCTCTGCTTTTGTCCAGCGTTGCGGTGGGTATTCAGTAACTGCACCTGTTGTCCAATTTGTGATAATTTGTTACACTTCCAGCATGACACAACTCCTTGCATTTCACAGAGAAGCTTATCAATATTTGACAAGTAAAAAAGAAGTTAACATTTTACATACTTAAAACGTTATTTGCGTAATTTTGGAAACAACTCATAAAGAGCATTTAAACCAAATAAAGCATGCTCATTTCATTGTTTTATGGACACAGTGTTAGTTTCAACATGAGAAAAAACTGATAAACCTTTGTTTAAAAAAGTGACCACATTTGCATGTCCACTCAACATTGATTTTTAACTTATTTCTCCTTACTTCAATATTTTCCCAGGTCCAGCCAAAACACTTACCCTGCATCGGTGTCAGCTGTCTCCATATTGCAGCCAAAGTAATTGAGGAGGAGTGTAATGTGTCACCCACTCATGAGCTTATCCGCATCAGCCAGTGCAAGTTCACTGTGTCAGACCTCAGTCGAATGGAGAAAATAATTTCAGAAAAACTGAACTTTCAGTTCAAAGCAGTCACTGCCTTAACCTTTTTGCACTTATACCATGCGGTAGCACTTTCACATACCTCAGAAAGGTAAGTGCACTTTCTCCCCCCTCAACTTGCAATTATGTATTTTTGTTGTGTTTAAGCTCATTTATAAAGAAAACGTGAGCCTACCTGTGGCAGAGTTATGCAATACGGTTTCAGTAACAAATGTGAGGTTCCAACATAATGACACACATTAAGGTTTCTCCATCATGAGTTATACTTAAACCTCAAGTAACACTGCATCTCCTGTTTGAAGTGTTACATGCATATATTTTAACTTAATTATCATTTTATTAACAAATCTTGACCTATTATATCACTTTACTTCTTAAAGGAAGGAAATTTTGAATCTTGACAAATTGGAAGCCCAGCTGAAAGCCTGTCTCTGTCGACTGGTCTTCTCCAAGGCAAAAGTAAGAGTTTACATATAACTGGATTCAGGATCTGCAGAGAGACTGAACAGTCTGGTTGCAAATCTAATTACATCTTTTGCACTTTTAGCCATCAGTATTAGCTCTGTCCCTCCTCAACCAGGAGATTGAAGTTCACCAGTCAGCCGACATGTTCAAAATTGCCAAACGCATCCAAAAGCACCTAAAGGTAGATTTTTAAATCGAATCAACATGTGACACTAGACAAACGTATGACATTTTGACATAATATGCGTATTTTACTCTTGAAATCTCCAAGTGTTCTGTAGATTCTCATCTTTTCCATAAATTACTGTCTAATGAGCAGATGTGTTGGGTCTTTCCAGATTGGTGACAGTGAGCTACTTCACTGGAAGGGGATGGTGGCCAAATGCATGATGGACTACCTGTCACCTGAATGTAGCAAACCCGACAACAAGAAGCTAGTCTGGATTGTGTCCAGGAGAACAGCACAACATTTGCACAGCAGCTACTGCAGCATCCCTGACCTGCCAACTATTCCTGAGGGGGGCTGGGATGAAAGCGAGAGGTAAACATATTCAGCCAGTCCATTTGAAAAGTAGCACAGTGTTCAAAGGACGCTACACGCTGGTATGTCTAAAATAGATTGGTGATAGAGTGGTGAAGTCTTCTTGGTGTCCTGCAGAGTTAGCACTAATGTTTGGCATACCTTTCAAATGGTTTCAGGTGTCATAGTTTCAATTTTTTAATCACTAAAATCTTCATCTGAGCAGGGATCGCTTGTAAACTTGTCAGTACTCATCCCATATTGGTTAAAGTGGTCATCCCGTTTAGCATAATTGCATTCTGACCGCACATGAGGTTTGCCACATACTGTAGCTGCCTGTCACTGTAAGGACTTACTAAACAAACAAGGAATTTAGGCAGTGTAATCCTCATAGCTAACAATCTCAACACATAAAATAAATATTAAGATAATTTTAATAGGAGATGCACCTAGCTTTCCACTGACTCCATCACAAGCCAAAGTGATAATTCAGAAACTGAATGTGAAGTTAAATTGATGGGAAGACCGGAAGGCACAAACGTGCACCAGTGTAGTAATGGGTGTTTGTTCCCTCTTTCTCTCTGGGGTGTGTACAGTGAGGATTCCTGTGAAGACATGAGCTGTGGGGAGGAGAGCCTGAGCAGTTCACCTGACAGTGATGCAGAGGGGCCCTTCTTCCCTCCAGACTTTCGGTACCGTGACAGAAGGGGCTTCCCTTCCTCCTAGACATTAGACATCTCTTCCACACAGCAGTGGAGAGGCAGTGAGGCTTGGGTGCTACAAATTGTGTCTTGGAAAAAAAATACTATTTATCTTTTTTTCAGTAGGGTTTTGAGAGAATTGCCATTTGTATCATGGCAATGTTGTGTTATCAGCTTTACCAAGTGCCTGGCGATTAGTATACTGCATTTACTTAAAGTTATATTTTAAGTTCCAGATTGCATTATTCTGGCAGCTGACTCATTTTAATGGAACTTTTGTAGTTCTGATGTTTTAGTAGTTGATGCATGTTTAAACTTGCTACATTCCAAATGACATTAAGCACAAAACTGAAGTAGCTGGTCCTATGATGTCATGTTTATAAACTGTTACAGAACAGACTGTTGAACCCTAGATAAATGCTCCTGTAATACGTACTTTGCACAGGTTTTATAGTAAAGAATTACTTTAAAATGGCATGCAGTAATTGGAAAAAGACAAAAAAAGGAAAAAAAAAACAAATGCCTGTACACCAGCTAGTTTGTAGTCTCCTAAGTTTGTATTGTGAAAGTGGAGGTTATGAAGTATGCATGGTGTTGAAATATAAGCAAGGATGTTTTGTGTGTTAACATTTCGTTGAACCACTTCAATTGCCAACTTAATAGTATGTCAGGGTGTAATAGTAACATTTAGTAATATTGGGGAAATACTTTAGACTTAATACTGTATGTGTATCATAAGTGGTGATTCCATAAAAATCTATAAAATATGTTGAAATGTAAATGTGTAAAAAGGTAAACAAAATTGTAGCTTTGTGAATAGTGTGCTGTAGATATTAACTTATTACAGCTTGTTAAACATGCATTGTTTTGTCATGGTTGTACACAGTAAAACATGGAAAATTAAACAGATACTATTTTGAAACCTTGCACCATATGTATTTTCCTGCAATCCACATCAACCCTGCAAAATCTGGAGGAACTGTTTCTGTGCCATATTTTAGGACTTTGGTTTCAGTCAATTCAATGTGAATTTAGATCAATTATGCAGTACTACTTTAATTATACAATGGCAGAAGCAACCAAAATATCAGTTTCTGCACAAAGACGATCTGTTTTGACATGCATTTTATGAAATCTGACCACTTGGGCATTATAGACCCAAGGCAGCGCTGTCTGAATCTGCTTCTTTCTAGAGAGGCCCTCTAGTGGAAACTAGAAGTTGACTGAATTGTTGTGTGGTGAAATTTTCAGATTGGATGATGTAGGTGTAGTTTGCTTATGCACTTTGGAAAAAAGTAGTCATCTGCAGTGTCCCTCTTAACCTCTGCTGGTTGTTACTGGACATGAGGGGACACTGTAACTTACATACACAAATGAAGGTCCATTGCCTTCAGATTTTTTTGTTAATTTGTACATAACAGCATGGTTGTCATTTATATTTATAATAAAATACAATATCCTTTTATCAATGTTAGAATTAATTAAAATGTACTCTGGAGATTGGTACACTTTTGACAATAACTGTCAGTCAACTGATAATGTGTCAAAATTTATGTGCAGAACAAAAAAGGTCTTTACAACTCTTCTTTAGTGTCCTCATCCTCCAGTATGGTGTGAAAGCCTCCCTGTAACAAGACATGTATACCTAATGCTTCTTTTTAATGTGTCTATGCTTTTGCTAAAGTACACCAACAATGTCAGGTGTACACTGAACTTTTTTTTTTTTTGCGATCAAATTTTTATTGTGATTCAACAAACCATATGTAACAAAGATATGCTGTCACGTTATAAAATATAAGATTACAGTAACACGGAATTAGCATGCTTTTACTAAACATGCATACAACGGGCCCAAAACATAAGAACGTGTCACGGGATACACTAGAAAAAAAAAAAAAAAAATAATATTGACAATAATGGAAAACCAAATAATTAATTATGAAAAAGGATAAATAAAGTAAGGAAGTTTAAGGAGGGGGGACATATACAACATATAGGCAGAAAGTGCATACAAACAACACACACAGACAAAACAGCGGGAACCAAACATCTAAGCACACTAGATTGAGAAAGCTAAAGGCAATATATTGATCTAACAGAATGTTTTTCAAAGATTCAGTGGTACTATGTCTCATTTTCTCATTGGCACCATTAATTTGAGCAGTTGAGAGCTACATGCATATGACATCTAAATGAAGAGGATCCAAGATGTAGTAGTAAGAGAATGAGTTGGCTCCCAGCGGGTTACAATCATTTTCTTGGCTGCTGTCAGTCCAGGAAAAATAACACGCTTTTTGAGTTTGGAAAGACTAAGAATTGATAGTGTAAGAGCCAATGAGGAACTAGTTGACTAATAATTTAGTTCAAAACAATTAAAAATTTGTAATGATCATTTCATTAAGATTTATAAGGTTTATGTTAGTCTAAAATGTATACATTGGTAATGTATAAATGTATAAAATGTATAAAAACATTTCTGTATTTTTGGACTTTTGACAATATAAATGTAGATGAGCAGGATCTTCGTGGTGGAAATTGAGAAGCTACTGGTCCAACAGTACAACATTGATTTTCCGGAGCGCAACTACGACGACAAAGAAGAGATGTCTCAAGAAGAAAAACAGTTCATGCAGTCTGTACAGAAAACAACAATTTTTGAGAACGGACATTACAGCATTGGATTGCCGCTCAGGAGCGAGAAGCTCCAGATACCTAATAACCGTTGCGTGGCAGAACAGCGCATAGCGAGTTTGCTCAGAAAGTTCAAGAAGAATCCTGGGTTCTCTGAAGATTACAAAGGATTCATGAACGCGATCATTGGTAAAGGCTACGCTGTCCAAGTTCCGGCATACCAGCTGAACCGTGACGACAACAGGGGCGTCTATAACGCACATAACGCACTATGGGCGTCAGATTTATGTCAAAAGTCGCGAGCGCAGAAAACATTTTCGCGCACAAAGCCACCACGCACGAGAGAATTTCACCTGCGTGAAGTTGGTACCCCAAGTATTTAAAAAGTTCGAAATGGTATTACTGTTCGTTTGTGCTACGTTTGTGCCGGTTTGTGCCGTAAAATTTTTCGTTTGTGCTGCTATGGTTTTTTAGATATAACAAATTATATTGCATGTGCTGTGACGTCACCCAGCACCCAGGCTTCTCCGAATTGCTCCAAAATGGTCTCGTTCGTTTGTGCTACGTTTGTGCCGGTTTGTGCCGTAAAAATTTCGTTTGTGCTGCTATGGGTTTTTAGATATAAACATTGCATTTTTGGGCGATGAGGTCACCCAGCACCCCAACCTTGTCCGAATTGCTCCTAAATGGTCACGTTAGTTTCTGCTACGTTTGTGCTGGTTTGTGCCATGATAATTTTAGCATTGAAGGTGTAGGTGTTACACATATGGAGTGTGAGATGACTCCACAGGTGACATTTTTAATAGGTGGATTCTGAAAGAATGAATGAACAAATATTTGTGGGTCGGCTGATTTTTTTTTTTAACTTCAGTTCATGTCAACTGCCAACTGAAGAACACAGCGCGTTCCCACAGTTTAAATACCCAAATGTGGTCTTGTGCGTTCTACACTCAAATAGAGCTGTTAAAATACAGTACAGGAAAAAAATGAAATGGGGCGGTGTCTATAGACATTCAAGATTACCTGTATACCTACAGGACCACACACGTATGGCTTATGTTTATTAAGCATATTAAATATTACATGACATGAAATATCCTGTATCTCACATAGGCCTATCAGGAAATAATGTAATGTAAGTTTTTTCAGGGCACCAACCAGCAAAACGTTGCACAGTAGAAGCCACTTTCTTCGTTATGGAGAAAGCAGCGTTCTGGAAGTTGTTACAGAATTTTTGCCATGAAGTACAGTGTTTATCCAAAGCATGGCCGCACGAACGAAAATTATCATGGCAAAAACCAGCACAAACGTAGCAGAAACTAACGTGACCATTTTGGAGCAATTCGGAGAAGCTTGGGGTGCTGGGTGACATCACAGCACATTCAATATAATTTGTTATATCTAAAAAACCATAGCAGCACAAACAAATTTTTTTTACGGCACAAACCGGCACAAACGTAGCACAAACGAACAGTAATACCATTTCGAACTTTTTAAATACTTGGGGTGCCAGCTTCACGCAGGTGAGAATTTCTGCTTGGTGAGCGCTGGAAGGCATACGCGCTGGCGCGGATCGACCTGAGTTTTGACAATTTGGGGGCGGAAACCAAGGGGAGTCACTGGCCCTCTTATGATTGGTCACTTTCAACGCAATCACACCCACACACCTCCTTGAACCTTGATTGAGCTCCATTCCATTGAGATGACTGATTCAGCTTCAGTGAACTGAACAGGGGCGGAGCTATAGGCGGGGCAGGCGGGGCAGTTGCCCCTGGGCCCGGGCCCCTCCTGAGTTGCGGGGGGCCCTTCATGGCCCCGATGTGGGCCCCCTTTAATGCACATTCCAGGCTGCGTCCTTACGATCAGTGCTCTTTCTTCTCCCACTGACAAATCAATAAGCGGTGATCCGCTATTTATATAGCTCTTGCCAGGTATACTACTTCATCAGGGTGGGGCTCAAAATTTTGTAATGTATATAGTTTAGCCTAACCCAGCCTCTTAGGGAGCAAGCCAGCTCAACTAGGTGCCGGTCCCAAGCCCCGATTAATGGGGAGGGTTGGCATTAGGAATTATAGCCTAAACTATAATGAGAATAGATGATTAACTGTTTAATATTGGCCTATGGTTTTGCACTCCACTCTTGTCACTGGCATAGGCGGGGTTGGGGCCGGGGGGCCCTTGACCAATTTCTGCCCCAGGGCCCTTTGTAAAGTTGTTCCGCCACTGGAACTGAACGACAGACAGACAGTGCTTGGCCAGAGGCTTGTTATTTCAAACTGAGTCCTGACAAGTACGGAGTTGAAGACTCGGTGGACGGAACAATGGCAGTGACACCTGAAGATTTACATGTAAGTGATACTGCTAGATGGCTTCGTCTAACAATCCAGCAATTTACTTACGATAACGTTACTTATAACGTCTATTGTATGCAGTCGGCTGAATGATAGGGGAAGCATAGCTAACGTTAATTAGTTAACGTTAGCTATTTACATGTTCCAGCCAAATTTCAGAGTAAGTAAATTGCTGGGTTGTTAGACGAAGCCATCTATCAGTATCACTTACATATAAATCTTCAGGTATCGCCGTCTTCAACTCCGAACTTGTCAGGACTCAGACGGGCTAACGGCAGTTTGCCTTCAGCTCAACTGGCAACGACGCTGGCTTTAAGGGGTTGGTAGCAAGCGGTGAGAACCTCGGTTCGAAACTCGCTTGCTCGCCGACCCACGGTACATCGAATGCACAACGCAGCAAGATACCACCCGTCACACAGGCCAAACAGTGTCTGCCTGTTGTACGGTTCACGGAAGCTGTCAGTCAAGGTTCAAGGAGGTGTGTGGGTGTGATTGCGTTGAAAGTGACCAATCATAAGAGGGCCAGTGACTCCCCTTGGTTTCCGCCCCCAAATTGTCAAAACTCAGGTCGATCCGCGCGAGCGCGTATGCCCTCCAGCGCTCACCAAGCTCACTCTCACGCGTGGTAGCTGCTTTGTGCACGAAAATATTTTTTGCGCTCGCTCTATGTTTTATACGCTCGTGACCTTTGACATAAATCTGACGCCATATATATCACCCGAAGAAAGGGAAGTTACGAGTGGTCTTTGACTGCACAGCCTCATTTCACTGAATAGTGAGTTACTACAAGGACCTGACCTGTCCAACAGTTAGTTGATGTCCTCTTGAGATTTCGTGAGGAGTGTCGGGGAAGTGAGAATTTAATAAAAATTAAATGGTCTGAACCCAGCGGTCTTAGAAATTAACATCCTTGTTTATCCTCCGGCACTCTGAATACCGAACACAAATGACACCAATTACTAAAACTCCTCACTTAACCAACATGTAAAATAATTAAAAGAATGGATTTAATTCAATAATTATTATTAAAGATATTAATTATCAATTAAATCGCCGAATTCGTTATAGGAAATGATCAGTCTGGTGGATCAACCTTTGTCAGAATTATACAATCACAACTGGAATAAATTAAAAATGTTTATTGAGAAGTTGCACAAGACAAAGACAAAATTCAGAGTCTAGGCTACAGACCTGGTCCACTACCTTAACAGACATTAAATTACATAAAGACATTAACAAAACAAGAACATAGATGGATCATGGAATGGATAAATGAATGCGTGAAGAAAAAATAACCAAGTCAATTGTTTACCTCTCCCAAGGAAGAACACAGGAACCACTCACAATAGCAGTAAAACTCCACAAGGACAAATCCAAAAAGTTGCAGGAGAAACTGAGCCACGGACTGGATGACTGAGCGTCTATCTGAGCATAAGGCTGAACATCAAGTGTTCCATCCTCTCTACAACTCTTTATGTAAATTGACGGGCAGTGTAACTCCCTCTACAATCATCACGCAGACGACACTGGACTTGCTTCGTCTTCCTTTAACGACGATCGTAGATAGGGTGAAACTAAACACAGAAACACAGTCGTAATGATTATAAACACACTTCAATAAACAACATTAGCAACCACTGCGTCTGTGCCTGACCTTCAGTAATACAAATGAACTGTAACTTAACTCAATTATTATGTTATACATCAAATAACCCTAAAATATACTTTACGTAAAATATAAATTATGTAAAATATCTAACAGATGTAAAACATACCAACAATGTTCATATTAAGCTTGAATGTAAGCGAATTAACTAATGTTTCGAACAAAGTAGATGAAGATGACCGTTACTGAGTTTTTTCTTGAATTGTTACAAATGGCAACAATTGTAACCCATTGCCACGGAAACAACTGTAGCCCATTGCCGTGGGGAAAAGAACTCTAACATGGGTAACTAAATTCAGAGAACAACACATCAAGGCTGAGCTGGCAAAAACTGAGCCTGAGAAAAAAAACTGAGCCAAGAGGCCTGTTCTAGGCCTGACTTATGAAGTGAGTGCCTGGAAGTTTCTTCAGGACTTAATCTTGTGCCGTAGTTCCAAACATCTGGAAATACCAGATATATTTTTGAGATTATCATTTTTGCATTCAGCTCTTCATGAGCATCGCAATGACACCAAACATTAATAGGCATGGGTTGAGAGGAGAGAGTTGGCTGAGAGGAACTGGTAAAATGGTGGTTTTGCTGCTATATTGAGGAATAAACCTACACATGTTATCACATGGTATTGGGATTTCCAACATTTTACCCATTACATGAGGGCACAATTAACAGTGGGGTATAAAAGGGTAAGTGATCAAAACATGTAGATACACACAAAGAAACACACACACACGCTGATTGTGCTCCGGAAGGGAGAGAAGGCAACCCTCTGCAGTTGTGGCCTATTTGGATGTTATTGTTTTTGACAAGTAGCTTTAAGATTGTCTGAAAATGCAGCGTTCTTTAATATTATATCAGAAGTATTTGGTACCTGAACCTCTTTCAGATTAAACCAAACATGACTGCGACCACCGTTTAGCCAAGGATTCTACACCTGAGGGGCAGATTAATGCTTACCAATACACAAAGCGGGCATACCACGCCCTACTTCCGCTTTTATCTGGCAAAATAAAATGTAAATCCAAACCGGCAATCCCTAGTTTGAGATTTTAAAGTATCTAATTGGGTTCTAGGTAACTTCTTGCAATTCTTAAAGCAACGGCTGCTTATCTTAAGTGGGTATGTGACCTGAGGACGCTGATTTGGGACTGAAAAGGACCCTGAAAAGCGAAAGTCAAAGTTAGAACGGCAAATGGAAAAATACAGAACAACAACAGAAAAGACATCACTTACCTTGGATGATGCAGAAGAGGTTAAGTCACCATCATGCGCTCTGACAACGGCACAAACTTTGTGGGCGCTGAAAGGGAGTTGAGACAAGCAATTCAACACAGCAATAGTGACAAGATTGAAAGAGCCTTGCAACCAAAGGGAATAAAGTAGATAATTAATAGCCCAGCCGCTTTCCACCAGGGCAGGGTTTGGGAAAGACAAATTCGAACAGTGCAAAGAATCCTCAATTCCCTATTGAAAGAGCAAGCTGTGAATGGCTTCGGACAATAATATGTCAGGTAATGCTGACTGATAAAATCGTATTTTCATTGTCACTGCGATATGAACATAAACACATTGCAAAGGACTGCCTGCAATGCGATGGATAAGAAAAATCATTTAATGTACAAGCACCATGCGTTCATACTCAAATGTAGCAGAGCTGAAGTGATTAGCTCATGTGAGTCCTGCATTAAAGCCTTATTTGACCTATCACAGGGCTGCCCAATTTGGGGCCCGCCCTTTGTTTTGGTCCTCTATGAGCTATGCGCTCCCGCCGCCACATTCTTCCGGGTAAGATGACGCTTCCCTTAAAACTGATGTTCCCCCAATGAGCAAAAAGGAGCAGCGGCGTAGCAAGCGTTGTTTGAATAGGAAATAAAATGCACTAAAGAAGCATGTCTTTGTGATAAACTACAGTCGGTCTTTTCGACAGGGTTGCCAGTCTGATTTCAACTGACATCACATAAAAAGCTAAAATCGTGTTACATGCTATCAAAACCGATTCCCGACAGGGTTCGCTTTGGAAAAAGCACCGAAGCACCACTCTGCCAAGTGTTTATGTGGTGGAAAATTTTTGATAAAGTGTATACATCATATGTAAATTATGGGGAGCTTGACGTGGTACGATTAAGCTTGTTACATGGTGGAAATAAGTTATTGCCAGCAAACATCATAAGCATTGGCAACAGATGTTAGCTTTTGATTTTAACCACAGTTATTGACATATTAACTGAAGTTATTGATATATTACATTAGCTATTTATTTTACCTTTACTGTACATGTGGAGGTCTGGAAGTATATAAGGAAACCAGACAATCTAATATGTTAGCCTTAAATAATATGTATTCTATTATACTTTGTATAGTGGAAAATATTGTTTGCATTAAGCACTACTACTGAAAAGTAATATGATGTGATTCTATGCCTAAATAATGCTGGGGGTTACCCTAGGTCATAAACATTGCATGTAGGCCATTGTAAGACACCGCTAGGGGGGTAATCTTGGGGGCTATTACAGGACAGTGGGTGACCTTGGAGAGTGCCTTCAGCATTGGCCCTCCCTGGAAGTTACCCCAGAACCTTCGTGCACTATGTTGCTGTTCTATAGTCATGCCAACTTCTCCTATTGGTTCATGGTCTACGCTTATTGTATCTTTTCTGCCTTCACTTCTCCTATTGGTTCTTAATCTACGCTTATTGTATCTTCTCTCCCTTCACTTCTCCTATTGGTTTACGGTCTACGCTTATTGTATCTTTTCTCCCTTCACTTCTCCTATTGGTTTACGGTCTACGCTTATTGTATCTTCTCTCCCTTCACTTCTCCTATTGGTTTACGGTCTACGATTATTGTATCCTTTTTCTCTGACTCATAGTCATGCCACCTTCGCTTATTGTATCTTCTCCCCCTGACATGCCCCTACAGCGTGTCAGCATTTTTTGCCTCCTTTTAACATAGGCATCCCATTTTAGTTTTATATTTTCTTTTAGGAGTCATACAGCTAGAAAATAAGAGCTGATTGCCTGCTTTGGCCTAGCTGACATCTACTGGCAAATGCTTGCGAACTGTATGTGGATTTACTGCAATTTGTCATAGTTGCCCATCATAGTAGTGCTGAGCCAATGGCCCCCCTTTGCGGGGTTTAATTCTTCTTTGTCTTGCTCTCGCGGCCCATCTCCTGGGCCGTGTCCAGACGGGGCCTAGTTCTTACATTAACCCTTTGCTTTAAGGCCTAACCTTGTAGCTTATGGCACATAGATATAAGTGTGCCTTCTTACAGTCTGCAGCACCGTGGTCTGGCTAACTGAGTTACTTAACCTTTTTTATTATTTAAATGTGGGCCTGGAAATAATGGTAATATTCCAGGCATATATGCTGTGTATTAGGTGGAAATGATGTGTAGTGGAAATAATGGGAAATTTCAGAAGTGTTATGTTTAAAAATAATATACAATTAATGACTATGGAGTTTATGGGACTTTCCAGGCGGGGTAAATGTAACAGCTTAAAAATTAAATAATGGTGTACTAAAATGGAAAATGGGATGATCTTGAAGGAGGAGCCTCGGAGGAATTGGAAATTGTGGTCTGGGATAGGAGGAGTGAGAAAAGGCATAAAGGATGGATGTAGGCTGAGGGGAAGGCGGAGTGATTGGGGAGTGTTTGTGAATGTATACACACCGCATATACACCTGTTGCTCCGCGGACCAACCCGGTTTACTGTATGTGATTGATCACCATATGCAATAAACCAAACAACCATGATTACATCAGACTCTGTGAGGACTTATTATTTTCCGGAAGGCATCAAAATGTGGAGGAAGACCCTCGGTCCATTTGGCCCAGACCAGGGGGATATCCACCACATTTACTTACAATAAACTGCTAACGTGGAAACAAACCGTGGCTATTTCGGCACAGGAACGAGTGTTGAAATTGATGGCTAAAATGCATGTTTTATCTTAAGTTGACGTGATCTCAGTAAGGAAACCAAACTATTGCCATTTCAGTCACACAGGTCAGTGCAAAATTATGGAGGACGAAAGCTGCCAAAATCAAAAATAAATAAAGAAAAAAATAAATGACTCAAAAAAGAACATACATTTCTTTATGCATGTCTCGAAAAAGAATATACATTTCTTTTTACATTTCCTTATGTGTTTCTTCTTTTTACATTTCCTCATGCATTTCCTCGTCTTTTTACATTTCCGTATGCAATTCTCCTCTTTTTACATTTCTTCAAGCACTTCTTTTTACATTTCTTTATGCTTTTCTTTTTGCATTTCTTCATGCATTTCTTTTTACATCTACTCATGCGTCTCTTTTTACATTTCCACATGCGTTTCTTCGGCTTTTTACATTTCCTTATGCATTTCATCCTCATTATGCAAATGAGGGGGGCTGTCATTCAAAGTGTTTAATGGGGTCAACTTTTCGCCTATTGGTTGATCGACATCAGAGTGCATAGATCAGCTATATCTGCCTTAGTTGCTCCCACACCGGTTGCCAGGCTCATTACTGAAATGGCTACTTCCAATCAGGAGTTCGCTGGAGAATTGAGGCGCTTAGCTGATGCAGCTGAAAATAATACTGTCAGTCTGGACTGGGACTGGGTATCCTTTAAAATTTTTTCGGTATCGGTGCCGGTACCAAAACAATACTTTTTTCAGTACCTCATTATGCTCGTTGTTGCATAAACTAACATTAACTAAATAAACGAGTTCACAGCACACGTCCAGTGCACCACACCGAGTCAAATTCCCGTTGATCCTAAAGGGGATATTCCTACCTTTTTCTACCAAACAAAGGGGTTTGCAGTCATATTTTCAATCCATTTATAACAATAATGCCTAAAGTAGGTAGCTAATGCAATGATTTGTGAATTCGTGTGGCCTGAACTAGCTAACGTCAGAGGAAATGCGGGTTATGAAAAAAATGATTTCACTTGTAGCGAGCGAATAACGTGTATTTTTTATGTAATAGCTTTATATGCAGCTCACAGGAATTAAAATAACAATTATATATGTTGAGTTTTCATTTCTGTTTTCCATCTTAAAAAAAGATCACATCGATGGTATATTCAGATATAATCAATTTATTCTTTTAAATACAGCACCGGTAAACCATCACTCGCAATTTTTGTTTCTAAGGTCGAGCACACACTGGGATTGTGGGATACATGACGTCACTTAAAACCAGTAAACAATGTCTGTCTTGCCCTCATTTAGTGCATTACGAATGAAATGATATTTGACATCAATGTGTTTGGACCTCTCTCTGTTAACTGGGTTCTTACTCAGTGCGATGGCCCCCTGATTGTCTCCATGGATCTTGGTGCAATTGTAAACTTTATCACCCATGCCACTTAACAGTTGAGTCAGATACATGCTTTCCTGAGTAGTGGTTGCTAGACCGATGTATTCAGCATCACAAGTAGACAGTGCCACTGTAGGCTGCCTCTTTGACTTCCAGGAAATAACAGGGCCTTGTTTAGTCAAGCTAAAACAGTACCCTGTAGTGCTACGTCTGTCTTCCAAAGAAGATGCCCAATCAGAATCACTGAATGCTATTAAATTCAATTCTTCATCAGTTTTCTTGAAGCATAACTCAAATGTAGCCGGTTGAACCCCGGTAGTGATTAAAGTGATTAGGTTCACCTGGTGCGACGGCACGTAATGTGCACGTAACCTCCTCCGGTATTTAGAGAACCCCGGTAGTGATTAAATTGATTAGGTTCACCTGGTGCGACGGCACGTAATGTGCACGTAACCTCCTCCGGTATTTAGAAGTGCCTCGGGATTGTGTGAAACTCTTGCGGGCGTCCCTGAAAAGCTGTTTGTTGTGGGTAGCTGTGCCGTTGTCCATGGAAGCTTGTGGGGTTTATTCCAGCCGAGTTTGAGTGCACCGAGAGCTCCGGGCTTCTTTTTCTTCCCTGGGTCATCAGTAGCATTTACCCCTGAGAGTAAAGATTTTGTTGTGGCTGTGGACCTGGAGTTGATCACTGTTTTCCCCGTTTTTCTTTTATTGTTGTTTTGGCTTAGCGTCACCGCCAGCTTTATGTTCTACAGTCCTGTGTTTTTCTTTTGTATTGTGTGCGTGAGTGTGTTTGGTGCGTGTACGTGTTGTACTGACTGAGGTTGTGTACGCAGTGGTTAGCGTAGTCCAATCAATGCCGGTCGAGTAGCGTCAGTGTTTGGTTGACCGAGTCTACCGGCTGCAGAGTATAGCCCCTGATTAGTTTGCCCCCCCCCCCTCCCCTTCTTAGCTTTCCCTGCCGCCACGGGTTCGCCCGTGTCAATTCAGCGGCTCGCCTGTGTGCGGCTGCTGTGTATCTGATTCTCTGTTCTGTTTTTTTTTGGTTTTTTTTTTGAACGATTTCTTTGATTTATTTTGTTTTCTTGCCCCTTTACTGCCCTCTTCTCTATGATCTGTGGCCTGACTGTAACTGATCCTGTTGGCCGAAGTTTACATAGCAGTATTGTGTGGACACGCCCTAGTGGCAAGAGTGTGGGTTGCACCTTTTGTGTGCTTGCTGTGCAGTGTAGCGTGATGCTTGATAGCTCTTAACTATTGTGTGTACACAATATAATCTGTCAGTTTTTTTTAATACTGCTTAGCTCAGGGCCCAACTGTGCTTCAGTTAAGTGGGCACAGGTTCTCAGTGAGGGGATTCTTGGTGTCGGCATCTTTGTCCGTGTGCCACTTGTTGGTTTAGCGTGTTCCCTTTGTCATTTCTGAATGTATACTGCTGCGCTTGTTTTTAACTGAAGACTGAGAGAACACAAATATACATGAAATGGAACAATAATAAATTATTGATTATTTATTGACTGTAACAGCCTCCCTTCTCCATTTATTTGGACAGCCTGGGTTTAGGTCATTATCCATCCAATAGCCTAAAAAAAAAAAAACTACCTAGGGCATTCTTGTAATTTGGGGTGCATATTCCTGTTACACAAAGTTAACCATACCCTTCAGGTATCTCAAGAAATGTTTAGCAGCCACCAAGTGCTCCGCTTTTGGTTTTGCCAGTGTTGGCGACAGTTTGCTGACTATCCAGCTAATATCTGGTCTGGTACAAGTCATGGCATAAATCAGACTGCCTACGATCTCACTGTGTTCTTTGTGATTAACAACCTCATTGCTGTCACTTTTCAATTTTAGCTCACAAGGGGTAGATCTCAGTTTACAACTTGTCATTCCAAACCTTTCAGGTATTTTTAGAATGTACCTTTTCTGATTCATTTTGATTTCCTCTCCCTTTTGTTTGAACTGAATGCCCAAGAAGTATGATACTTTTCCCAGATCCTTCATGTTAAATTTGGACTTCATGGTGTCTTTGAATCTGTTGAGCAAATCATTATTGCTGGCTGCAATAATTAAATCATCAACCCAGATGATTACAACAATTGTCTCATTGCCTATCTGCTTTCTATACACACAGTGGTCAGATTTCTCACAAAATTGTTTTGTTCTAGATGATCATGTAGAAGTTTGTACCAATTTCTCCCAGATTGTTTTAGGCCGTAAAGAGATTTCTTTAATTTACATACAGATTTTTCCCCTGTCTCTGATGTCTTCTCAAAACCCTCTGGTTGTTCTAAGAAAATTTCTGTATCAATTGGAGCATGCAAGTATGCCGTTTTGACATCCATTTGATGGACAATGAAGTCGTTTTGTACTGCTACCTGCATCAATGCCCGTACTGAAGTAAGGTTTGCTGTTGGGGCAAACATCTCATGGTAGTCTATGCCTTCTATCTGGTTGTAACCCTTAGCAACGTATCTAGCTTTAAAGATTTTCCCTCCTTCAGCATTTTCTTTAATGACATAGATCCATCTACCCCCCACTGTATTCCTACCCTCCGGTAAAGAAGTCAGTTCAAATGTGTCATTTTCTTTAAGTGAGTCGAGTTCTTCCCTCATCGCGCGTTTCCATCTGGGCGCCTCAGGTGACATCGCGGCTTCTCTATAGGTTCAGGGAATTCCACATACTGCCCTGTAACAATATCAACACTTGCATGTGTGACATCATTATCTTTAAAGTCTGGTAGGTAATCATCTAAGTATTTTGGGGTTCTTTTATCTCTTCTTGGGTAGCGCTTGTTTTGAACATGACTAGATTTTGCATCTGCACTGTTTTTATTCTGACCTAGCACTACGTTTTCTGTAGTTTCATCATGTTGTAGCATGTCTGTATTATCTGCGTTCACATTTTCCTCATTCCCATCTAGGACCTGGCTCTCTGTGCTATCATCACCCTGTGGCACATCAGCGCTATTCATACCACCAGGATTTCTGCCTTCGTATCCCTGGATTTCTGAATCATATTCATCAGCTTGTGTCTGTTGTTCAACATTGTTCTTTCTAATGAATTTCACCAGTCTGTGCTTTGTCACCTTTTCTGTGTGTGGGTGATAGATCAGGTAAGCCGGGCTATTCTTACTGTACCCCACAAATATTCCCTTCTCACCTCTGGGGTCCAGTTTCTTATGATCATGTTTGTATGCATAACAATCTGATCCAAACACCCACATTTTTGAAAGATTTGGCTTTCTTCCTGTTAACATGAAATACTGGGTATTTTTAGTCCTGTTATTGTAACATCTATTACGAATATGAGCAGCAGCTTGAACTGCATAAGGCCACAATACCTTTGGTAATCCCTTCTCTAATAACAGACACCTTCCCATTTCAAAGAGGGTCCACCACTGTCTCTCGGCTGTACCATTTTGATGGGGAGAGTGAGGGGATGATGTCTCATGTCTTGTACCTTTATCTCTTAAAAGTGACTGAAAAGCATTGCTCGTGTATTCTGTGCCATTGTCTGATCTGATACACTTGACTCTACCGTACGGTGCACTGTCTGCCAGGAACTTCTTTGTTGCCAGTGTTGTGTCACTCTTGTTTTTAAGGAGGTAAACAGACACCGCCCCTGAAAAATCATCTGTAAATAAAACTGCATACTTAAATCTGTCTTTAAGTTGGCTCAATGGGACCCGCTAAGTCAGTATGTACCAACTCCAGAGGTGCAGTAGCTTTTGCATCAGGTTTCCTATTTCTGTTGTTGGTGAATTTTCCCTCAGTGCAGACACTACAATCTACCTTGGTGTTACCTGTGATCTTCATACCATTTACTCTGTCACTGGACATAATATCATTAATTATAGAATCAATCATAGAATCATCAACACATTGTTCATTGTTATTTACCGCTTTCAGGTAGTACAACCTCTCATGCTCCTCTATGCGGAAAACAGTTCCATCCTTGTGTATAAGTCCATTCTGTCCCTCCTGGAAGATCACTTTTGGCATCATCAGTCGTGACTGCTTTCACAGAGACTATGCTCTGTGGATACGATGGTATGAATAAAGCCTTCCTCAGTATGATCTTGGCGCTTCTTCCTTCTGAGTCCTGTAGAAACATCTCCGCGTCACCACGTTTCAACGCTACGCTGTTCATTCTGGCTCCGTCAGCTAACTCCATGTAATGTGACTTTGGGTTAAAAGTCTCATCAAATTTCGTGAATTTATTTTTCTCTGTTATGATGTGGGATGTTGCTCCACAATCTACCATTAGTCTGTTTCTTTTAATATCATTCAGGAGGAAACTTTGACTAACCTTGAATACAAATGTTTGTTCTTCCTCACCGTTTTCTTGTCTTTCTGCAGTCAGTTTTGCATCATCTTTGTACTTGGTTTTTCCTCCTGCATGTCTCGTCGCTGTGTGTTGAGCTTCTATGGTAGCTGCATCACTTAATGGCTCCTTTTTGGTGGCACTCTCGCAATATGACCGCGATTCCTGCACGCATAGCAGGTCACAGATGATATGTCCACTTTTATCACATTGTCCGATTTTTTTGTAGTGCCAAACTTTTCTGTCTCTTCATAGCTTCTTAGTTTACTTTTGAACTGGGTAAACGTTAATTCCTCGCTGCTCTGTGTCGTATGAATAGCGAAAGGTTTGTATGATTCCAGAGGGCCCTTCAGAATCATAGCTATTATCAGCCCATCGCTAATTACTTCCTTTGCATTTGTCAGGGATGTTACCGCCTTTTCAGCTTGGATGATGTAGTCTGTCACTGATTCTTCAATAAGAAGAATAAGGGCAATAATTCTGGGCTTACCCTGACTGGCATAATGATTCCGTAGTTTTTGTAGGGCTTTTCTGCCGTCATCTGCTGCCTCTCTCATCACTAACGATAAGCTTTTGTCATCGAGGAATTGAATTAACTCTGCGCAGCATTCTCCATTCTTTTCTGGGTCTGGATCAGCGGTGGAGAGTATTGTGTCCTTTAAGCCCATTATTGTCAGGTGGCCGAGAAATTTCACTTCCCAAAGTTCGTAATTATTTTCATCTCCGTCGAAAACTAACCTCTGCCACCTTCCTCCTGTATCACACCTGGGCCCATAACCTGTTTAGTTTTCATTTCTGTTTTCCATCTTAAAAAAAAATCACGTAGACGATATATTCGGATATAACCAATTTATTCTTTTAAATGCAGCACCGGTAAACCATCACTTGCAATTTTTGTTTCTAAGGTCGAGCACACACTGGGATTGTGGGATACATGACGTCACTTAAAACCAGAGCGTATTTCATATACATGCTTACAAAAAACTTGGTCGTAAACCATACAATATGAGAACATATACGTCTAGCAAATTATATCTTACACCTGACAAATATAACAAATAGTATAACAGATGAGAGCACATAACTTAACAATATATACCCAGAAAACATGCCTCTTTGGGGCCCATGTGGGGCCACTGCGGGCAGAAACCGGCGTGAAATGCGGGGCACGTGTGTGCCCCAGTGGGATAGCCCAGAGTGTGGGCTGAGTGTGGGCTGCCCACACTAAGCAGAGTGGGCCCCCAGTCGGTCCCATTGTGGGCCCACAGCATACCCATAGTATGCCCACACTTTGAGCTGGGAGCAGTCGCGGCTCTGCACATGCCCCATAGTGCTCCGTGTGGGCTCGGTATGCTAGTGAGTATACTGTGGGCTCACATATATAATCAATGGGAAGTTACTGAACTGCGTATGAACATTGAGTTATATACGGATTGACCCAGCACTTGCCAGTCAGTGATAATGAGCGCAGACAGACTTGTAGCAAAGGGGAACATTGCAGAAACGTTAGTGCGACTGTTGTCACACTGTTGAAAATTGTGCTTGCTAGCTTGCAGGGCAGCTATATTGATTTCAGTAGGATTCGTTATAAAGCTATATATATATATATATATATATATATATATATATATATATATATATATAATTGTTATTTTAATTCCTGTGAGCTGCATATAAAGCTGTTACATAAAATTACACGTTATTCGCTCGCTACAAGTGAAATCATTTTTTTCATAACCCGTATTTCCTCTGACGTTAGCTAGTTCAGGCCACACGGATTCACAAATCATTGCCAGCTAGAATTAGCTGTCTACCTTAAGCATTATTGTTATAAATGGATTGAAAATATGACTGTAAACCCCTTTGGTTGGTAGAAAAAGGCAGGAATATCCCCTTTAGGATCAACGGAAAATTGACGCAGTGCACTTGACGCCATGGTTTCTGCAACTTCGGGAAAGGGAAGCAGTTACATTCTTTCCATATTTTCAAGTTCAGTGCTGTGAACTCGTTTATTTAGTTAACGTTAGTTTATGCAACAACAAGCATAATGAGGTACCGAAAAAAGTATTGTTTTGGTACCGGCACCGAATTCTAGGTACCGGTATCGGCACCGATACTGAAAATTTTAAAGGATACCCGGCCCTAGTCCAGACTGACAGTATTATTTTCAGCTATATCAGCTAAGTGCCTCAATTCTCCAGCGATCTCCTGACTAGAGTTAGCCATTTCTGTAGTGAGCAACTAAGGCAGGTATAGTCCATCTATGCACTCTGATGTCGATCAACCAATAGGCGAAAAGTTGACCCCATGAAATACTTTGAATGACAGCCTCCCTCATTTGCATAATGAGGATGAAATTGTCAGTGCTCCGCCTCCTTAGCTGTCGTGCTTTTGTTTTCCTTGTGTTTTAGTCCTGCCCCGCTCCCCGCCCGGTCTCCGCCCACCTGATTGCCTGCACACCTGCTTTCCATCCCCTCGTCAGCCCTGCCCTATATGTTCCCTGCTTTTCCCTGTCCTGTTGCTAGTTCGTCACAGTGTTTTTCTCCTGTTTTGTCCCCGCCGTTTGCTTTCTGCTTCTGTCTGCCTGTTTCTCGTTTTTCGACCCTGCTCGTACCCTGACCTCGTTTTTGCCTGCCTCCTTGCCTCGTTCGCCTGATTGCCTGTCTGTCCGGTTCCCGACCTTGCCTGCTCCGATTTCCCGATCCTCGCTCTGTCCACGGACTGCCTCCCGGTTTTCGACCCTGCCCGTTTTCTGATTAGCGATCTGCCTGACGATTCCATTAAAGACGCTTGGAACCCGAAGCTCCCGTGGTCCGCGCCTGAGTCCCTGCCTGAGCCTCGACAGAAATGCATAAGGAAATGTAAAAAGCCGAAGAAACGCATGAGGAAATGTAAAAAGAGGAAGAATTGCATAAAGAAATGTAAAAAGAAATGAATGAAGAAATGAAGTAAAAAGAAGAAACACATAAGGAAATGTAAAAAGTAATGTATATTCTTTTTCAAGACATGCATAAAGAAATGTAAAAAGAAATGTATATTCTTTTTCAAGTTATTTATTTCTTTATTTATTTTTGATTTTGGCAGCTTTCGTCCTCCATACTAAGTCACTAACAATTAGGCAAAATAATTATGCCAAACCTGGCAGCCCGGGTTAGCGTATTCTGTTGTATTTCCCACCAATAATCTGTTGTTGGTGTTATAAGTTAGCCAATGTTACTATAAAACAAAATTACTAAATTTTTCTGAGTGACCTTGTGAATGAGAAGTTAATGTTCGTTAATACGTTTTGATATTGTGGCTCATTAGCTACCATATGGGGATATTTTATGATGATGTGTAACTTAAAAATATAAATTTAAACATCATAGTGACAGCACTGAATAACAAATCAATATTGGATATTAAGTTTACATTGAGCAACGTTTGTCAATTTTTCAAGCTGAAGTCAAATTTCCACTCTTGATTACAAAGGTGGACAATACAGCCGTTTTTAACTTAAAATTCTAAAGCACCTTGAGTTGCATGTACTTTCTGTCAGAAAGGTGTCTTTCCTTTTAAAAAATGGACTTACTCCAAAAAGTGGTACAGTTACGGGGAAGAAGAATAAACGGAGTGCCACTACAGATAGGTCATTTAGAATCAAAGCACCTATAGTTACAGGCACTATTTCATGTATCAGATTGGATAATTTGGATGCAACATTGTTCCAAAATTGTCTAACAGGAGGACAGTCCCAAATCATATGAAGAAATGTGCCCTGAACGTTCATTGAGCACAGGTTACAAAAAGGATCATTGATGATTTTCATGTGATGGAGTTTTACAGGGGTAAGGTATGTTCTGTGCAAAAAATTGAATTGTGAATTTGCTGATGATCTGGGTTGCGCAATGCATGATGGATGATGGACCACGCATCATTCCAATCAAAATCTTGGATTAAATCTGGGCAATCCCATCTCCAAACACTATCCAACGGTAGCGCAACAAGGTCTGCCACCAGCAGAAACTGGTAGAATTTAGACACCCTACCCTTGGTTTTTGCCTGCTTAATAAATAATTCATGAACTGGGTGAGGGGGTGAAGGGCATTGTCAGGGGACACCATATGCCCTGAGTGCTGACCTAAACTGTAAATAGAGGAAGAAAGAGGAACCTGGCAGGTTGAATGCATTTTTCATATCAGAGAAAGAAAGTAATTGTCAGGGCTCCGCCCCCTTAAGCCGCTGTGTTTTTGTTTTCCCTGTCCTTGTGCTTTTGTTTTCCTTGTGTTCCTGCCCCGCCCTGCTCCCCGCCGGGTCCCCGCCCACCTGATTCCCTCATTGCCTGCACCTGCCTGCCTGCTCACCTGCTTCCCATCTCCTCGTTACCCCAGCCCTATATCTTCCCTGCGTGTCTCTGTCTTGTTGCTAGTTCGTTTCAGTGTGTTTCACCTGTCTCGTCCCCGCGCTTCATTTACTCGAGAGTTGTTTGTTTCATCGCCGATCCTGCCTGTTTCCTTACCACGATTCCTGCCTGCCGTTTTGGATCTGATCGCTGCCTCTCACCTGCCTGATTCCTGACCCTGTTCTCCCTGACTCCCGATTTTGGATTTGCCCCCGGATTGCTTCTCTGTGCTTCGAACCCTGCCTGTCCCTGGATTTACGAACTGCCTGTCCCTTTCTATTTTCGCCTGCAACCGGAACATCCTGCGGTCCGCGTTTGTGTCCCGACCACCGGCGCTAACAGAACGAACTAGCCAGCATGGACACAGCGGACCTCCCACAGCTGAGGGCAGCCCTGGAGCTTCAAGGCGCTCTGTTGGGGGGGCACCAGAGCCAGTTGGACTCCATTAGCCGGTCCCTCAACGGCTTCGCCGCCAGCCTCGTCGGGGTCACTGCTCAGTTGCAGCAGTTGCAGCTGAGTCAGGAAGATCACCCTTTTCCGCCCGCTGCTGCCTCTTCACCGGTTCCGCTCACGTCTCCCTGTCGGGAGCCCTGGCTGCCACCCCCCGAGTCATATGCGGGGGATCCTGGTACCTGCCGCTCATTTCTCTCTCAGTGTTCCCTGGGGTTCGAACTGCAACCCTCCACGTTCCCCACAGACCGGGCGAGGATCGCCTACATCATCACCCTGCTGACAGGCCGCGCTAGGGAGTGGGGTACTGCAGTCTGGGACGCTGGCGCTCCCTTCTGTCAGTCCTACGCAGCCTTTGCTGAGGAGATGAGGAGGGTGTTCGACCGCTCCCGGCAGGGCCGCGAGGCAGCGAGGGAGATGCTGCTGATCCGCCAGGGGGGCCGGTCAGTGTCCGATTACGCCATTGACTTTCGCACCCTGGCCGCCACCAGCGGGTGGAACGCGGAGGTACAGTTCGACACCTTCCTCCACGGTCTTGCGGAGCCCATCAAAGACGAGCTGGCTACTCGGGAGCTGCCTCCCAGCTTCGATACTTTGGTGGACCCGGCCATCCGCGTAGATCAGCGCCTGTCGCAGCGACGCCGGGAGAGAGCGACTAGCAGCCTGCCCAGCCCTGTCCATCATCAGCCCCTCGTGACGGCGGCCAAGGGCCCTGCACCGCCATTTCCGGATGCTCCAGAGCCGATGCAGGTCAACCGCGCCCGCCTGTCCCCCGCGGAGCGTCAGCGGAGGATCAGCACCCAGTCCTGCCTGTACTGCGGGCAACCTGGCCATTTCGTGGCGACCTGCCCGGCTAAGGGCCAACGCTCACCCGTAGCGAGGGGATTCCAAGTGAGCGTCACCCCTTTACGCCATTTCCCTCAGACCCGTCCTTTGCTTTCAGCCACCCTGCTTGTCGGAGGTCAGAGCCACGCTGTCTCCGTCTTGATCGACTCGGGGGCCGATGGCAGTTTTATTGACGCCGACCTGGCAGCCCGGCTACACCTGCCCCGCATCCCACTGCACTCGCCGTTGGAGGCCCACGCGATCACCGGGGCCCCTCTGGTCCGCGTAACTCACGCCACTCCCCGGTGAACTTCCTCGTCTCGGGCAATCACCGCGAGGAGATCGTGCTTAACGTCATCAGTTCCCCGCAAGCCGCCGTGGTCCTGGGTCACCCCTGGCTAACCCGACACAACCCCCACATTGATTGGGAGGGCAACCGGATCCTGGGCTGGAGCCCTTTTTGCCACTCCCACTGCCTTCGGAACGCCGTGGCCCCTGTATCGCCGGTTGCGTCAGCGCCCGAGGATTTCCCGGACCTGTCGGCACTGCTGCCAGAGTACATGGACCTGAAGCTGGTTTTTAGTAAGTCCCGCGCCACCTCGTTGCCTCCTCATCGCCCGTATGATTGCGCTATCGACCTGCTGCCCGGCTCGTCCCCCCCCAGGGGGCGCCTGTTTTCCTTGTCTCCACCAGAGACGGAGGCCATGAATAAATACATCCAAGAGTCCCTTGCGGCTGGCCTCATTCGCCCTTCTTCCTCGCCTGCAGGAGCCGGATTCTTCTTCGTGGGGAAGAAGGACGGCTCCCTCCGTCCCTGCATTGATTATCGGGGCCTCAACGCCATCACGGTAAAGAACCGCTACCCCCTGCCGCTTCTGTCATCCGCCTTTGAGTCGCTACAGGGCGCCACCATCTTCACAAGACTCGACCTCCGCAATGCCTACCACCTGGTCAGGATTCGAGAGGGGGACGAATGGAAGACGGCATTCAACACCCCGTCTGGCCACTATGAATACCTGGTCATGCCGTTTGGGTTGACGAATTCACCAGCCGTGTTCCAGTCCCTAGTCAACGACGTCCTCCAAGACATGCTGAACTGGTTCGTGTTCGTCTACTTGGATGACATCTTAATTTACTCCCGCTCCCTGCCTGAGCACGTACAACATGTCCGCCGCGTCCTCCAGCGTCTGCTCGAAAACCACCTCTACGTAAAAGCGGAGAAGTGCGCTTTTCATCAGAGCACCACTTCCTTCCTGGGCTTCGTTATCACGGCAGGAAGTATCCGTATGGACCGGCAGAAGGTTCGCGCTGTCGAGGAGTGGCCTCGCCCCACCTCCCGCAGAGAACTGCAGCGATTCCTTGGTTTCGCTAATTTCTACCGCCGCTTCATCCGGAATTACGGTACGGTAGCGGCTCCCCTCACCGCCCTTACATCCATTAACCGAGCGTTCACCTGGTCTCCGATTGCCGAGGAGGCGTTCCGCGACTTGAAAGCTCGGTTCACCTCAGCGCCTGTCCTGACCCAACCCGACCCTGCTCGCCAGTACGTGGTGGAGGTAGACGCTTCGGATGTGGGAGTGGGGGCTGTCCTGTCCCAGCGTTTGCCTGCCGATAACAAGCTCCACCCCTGCGCCTATTTCTCCCACCGCCTCACTCCCACCGAACGCAACTACGACATCGGCGATCGGGAGCTACTGGCCATCAAACTGGCGCTCGAGGAGTGGAGGAAGTGGCTGGAGGGGGCGAGTGTTCCGTTCCTGGTATGGACCGACCACAAGTACCACGAGTACGTCAGAAAGGCTAAGCGTTTGAATCCCCGACAAGCCCGCTGGTCCCTGTTCTTTTCCCGCTTTGATTTTACCCTGTCCTACCGCCCGGGCTCTAAGAACGGTAAGCTTGATGCCCTCTCACGCCAGCACGCCCCGGCCGAAGACTCACAGGAGCCCAGCACCGTCCTGCCAGCAAGATGCGTTGTCGCCGCGGCGCTTTGGGACGTCGAGACCGCCGTCCGCACCGCCCTCCAGAATGAACCGGGTCCTAGCTCTTGTCCCCCTAACCGCCTCTTTGTTCCCCAGTCTGTCCGTTCTCAGGTCCTGCAGTGGGGGCATTCATCCAGGCTCGCTGGCCACCCTGGAGCCCGGCGCATGGCGGCGTTCATTGGCCAGCGGTTTTGGTGGCCCAGCATGACGGAGGATATCCGGAGCTTCACCGCCGCCTGCTCGGTCTGCGCCCAGAGCAAGACCTCCACTCGACCTCCCGCCGGTCTGCTGCAACCCCTGCCTGTTCCCAGACGGCCCTGGTCTCACATCGCCCTGGACTTCGTTACCGGCCTGCCTCCATCCGACGGTAACACCGCCATCCTCACCATTGTGGACCGGTTTTCCAAAGCCGTGCACTTCATCCCCTTACCCAAACTGCCCTCCGCCAGGGAAACCGCTCAGCTACTCATTAGCCAGGTGTTCCGGCTGCACGGTCTACCCTTCGATGTGGTGTCCGACCGAGGGCCCCAATTCACATCTAACTTTTGGAGGGCGTTTTGCAGGTTACTGGGGGCCACCGTCAGTCTGTCCTCTGGTTTTCACCCCCAGTCCAAAGGCCAGACCGAGCGGGCCAACCAGCAGCTGGAGACGCGCGCGCACCGCACTGCTCCGCTCCTCGGCTCGGGCGAAGCGGTTTGCTGACCCCCACCGCTCCAAGGCACTCCGCTATCGCCAGGGTCAGCGAGTGTGGCTCTCCACCCGGGACCTTCCCCTCAAGGTGGACTCCCGCAAGCTGGCTCCCCGCTTCATCGGCCCCTTTCCCATCGCGAAAGTGATCAGCCCCACGGCGGTCCGGCTGAAGCTCCCGCTCTCTCTTCGCCGTGTCCACCCCACCTTTCACGTCTCCAAGATCAAGCCCGTCGTCCGCAGCCGTCTCTGCCCAGCTCCCCGGGCTCCTCCGCCGCCCCGCCTGATCGACGGAGCGGTAGCTCACACCGTGCGCCGCCTGCTGAAAGTTCGGCGTCGGGGGCGCGGTCTACAATACCTGGTGGACTGGGAGGGTTACGGCCCCGAGGAGAGGAGCTGGGTTCCTGCCAGGGACATCCTGGATCCGGCTCTGATCCGGGACTTCCACCGCCGGCACCCTGGCGAACCCGCTGTGACGCCCGGTGGCGTCCGTAGGAGGGGGGGTACTGTCAGGGCTCCGCCCCCTTAAGCCGCAGTGTTTTTGTTTTCCCTGTCCTTGTGCTTTTGTTTTCTTTGTGTTCCTGCCCCGCCCTGCTCCCCGCCGGGTCCCCGCCCACCTGATTCCCTCATTGCCTGCACCTGCCTGCCTGCTCACCTGCTTCCCATCTCCTCGTTACCCCAGCCCTATATCTTCCCTGCGTGTCTCTGTCTTGTTGCTAGTTCGTTTCAGTGTGTTTCACCTGTCTCGTCCCCGCGCTTCATTTACTCGAGAGTTGTTTGTTTCATCGCCGATCCTGCCTGTTTCCTTACCACGATTCCTGCCTGCCGTTTTGGATCTGATCGCTGCCTCTCACCTGCCTGATTCCTGACCCTGTTCTCCCTGACTCCCGATTTTGGATTTGCC